>NC_141469.1:71175459-71776849 GCF_009769465.1 Tauraco erythrolophus
TAGGAGAGGTTTGCCAAGGCATACCAAAATCCATTTGTATTTTTTAACCTCAAAATCATGGATACAGTCAGATGTAGCCAGTGTTTATGACTCTGTGGAACTAGATACAGGCAGAAGTATGCTTCTGTCTACCCCTCCCCTTCTGTAGGGTGTTACAGAAGCTCTGGGCTTAAGATAGCCATTTGTAGGAGGGAGCACTTAGTTTGCTGTTCAAACAGCTGTTCCTTGTGTCCCCTGGAAAAAAGCAAATTGCTCGCTAAACTGTGTATGTCTAGTCCAACCTGCTGTACTGGGCCAAAAATACTTGGACAACCTTTGACAACTTGCTTGGGGGTTGGGAGGGTGGGATGTGTTTTGTTGTTCTTTTTTCTCCAAACCTCTGCTGCACCATGTGTTAGCGCTCCCAGAGACTGCTTTTTCAGAATATTCAGTGATCCTCTGTCACCATACTGACTCTTTGAGAAACACTTTTATATTTAAATTGTTCTACTTATTTCTGGCCAAGATAAAAGCAGCAATCAGAAACTCATTTATATTTAACACTAGCTAAAATGTTTTTCTTTGTGGTTTTGATGCATTTAAAACTTCCATTTCTCGTGCAATGAGCAGTGCCGTCTGTTACAGACTGATGCACGGGTGCAGATGTTAAAAGCATGTTACGACGATTCTGTAGTCAGTCGCTTCCCTTCAGGAGGTGTCAGAAGGAAGGTTGCCTGGGCAATTTTACTCCTTTGTGCCCAATTGTTTAGATGTCTTTAAAAACCTTTATATTTATTCATATTGAGCTATTCATACAACGCTGGATTGACTTTGTGAAAGCTTTTTACCTGCTTAAAGTCTGTCTGTGTTACCGTCTCGAGCTGTGGAGGTTATAGCATTCAGCAGAAGAGAAGAGAATGGGAGACAGTAGTAATGCCATAAACTGACCCAGCTGCCTCTTTGCTGATTGATGATGCTGGAGAGGAACTCATGAAATGTGTAATTAAATACTTCATTTATTGCTTTGAAACTTAGTTGCCTTAACCATGAATCTCCTTCTTCTCTTTTTGAAGTCTCTTGTATCACTTAGTAAACACTTTTTGTCCTTCTGCAACAAATGGAGCCATTTTAATTTCCTGAACAGATGTTTTTCAGGTGTGGGGAAAGGATACCTTCTGAGGAAAAAATGTTCTGCAGTGTTGTGACTATCTCTTAATACAGAAACACAAAGAGGGCAAATTAATTTTAACTGGCAATCTTTGTTCTTCCATTCCCCGGATTTTGAGTGGAAATCAAACTGAACTCGAATGACACCAGACAAATCGTAAGCAGGGTTGTAGCATCAGGCTCTAAGATCTCTGCCACTTATCACAACCGATTGATCATCGTTCCTTATATGATGAACCTTTACTGGCAGGGAATGGTGGTTTTGCTAGTTTAAATAGTTCTGCTCCTCAGAGTGAAGATCCCACCTCATTCCTAGTTTTGCTGCTAGGCTTGTGTTTTTCTACGAAACTGTCTGAAGCTCTGGTCTGCTCTGTCTCACTCACCCTTTGCCTAGTTTTGGACTGCTAATTCTGCTTTCTCCCCACAGCTTCTCATTGATATTCATCTTCTGTTAAGTGGGTGTCTTTTCCTGATCTCTCCCTTTACTCCCTTTCCAGCTCCTGGTACACTTATCTTCGTTTCTTGATAAAATTGTTTGAAAATATAGTTTTGCATAGAGACAACAGCGGTATCTTTCTAAGCTCTATTCAGGTATTTTATAATGTTACTCAGTTGTTTGAAAAGGCAAGAAAACAACACTGGAGTTGACTTGACTTTCCACTTTCTTTATTTTTACTCAAGGAAGTCTGTATTTTTGATTTGTTGTGTACCTTAAAATATTTTTTGAGTAACCAGTTTGATTGCAAGGTTTCTTGGTAAGAAGATCGAGATGGTTGCAGATCATTTGTATAGTCATGTGTGGTTTGATCACATGTCAGAAAAACTTCTAGTCACTCATCTCTCAAATGGGCATGATTCTAATAGTAAAATATACAATCCATGAAGTAGGGTAATGATTTTTCTTAAAAATTCAGAGGATAATTGCAAGCTGTACTATATTTTTAATGTACTGCTAGTATACATGTTTGTGAGAGAGAAGTGCTGGTTATGTATGTCATATGAAAATGCTGATTATGTGCAAGAAGGCAATACAGTAAATCTGTTTTCAATAACTTTGCGACTAATGTAACATTTTGAAGCAGCAGGCAAAATTTTTGTGTGTGATGTTCGTAGTTTGTTTTGTAGATCATATTGTAATATATTGCAAGACCACCAAAGATCCTAAACTGATAGATAAAGGGAGAAGAAGAATGAGTTAAAATGCATAAACTGTACTAAAAGTCTAAATATAATCTTCGATATATGTTCTTATAAATTATCTGAGTTTAGCAACACTTCCTTAACCCAGTTTATTTTATACTTAGTATCAAAGGAACTCATGACACTTGGTAAATGCTAATCTATTAAATTTCTTTGTGAGCTAGGGAAATGTTTTTGTTTTACAGGGAATAGTGTAATAATGTGGCAAAGACAGCAAATGTTTTGTGTTGTAATTAGTAAAACATGCTTCTTTCTCTCATCCCTGTTTCAGACGGTTCTATTTCAGATAGTTTATTAAGCCGCATTGCTTTGCATATGCAAGGTAGTAGATAGCAGTTGTAAATTGCGAAAAAGAGGCAACTACTACGTAGAAGACTCAGGTAGGTAAAAAACTTATTTTAGGAATCTGTAATATGTAAATATATGCAAATTCGAGACCAGGTATTTTAATATGCATGTCTTCCCATGGAATTTCGAAAATTGCCTTTGATTTCAGTTTCTGTAGTCAGCATATATTTCAGCTTATAATGTAGCTAGTGTATAATGAAGGTAATCGGTTGCAGCATACCACTCTTAACATGGTATCATGTGGGATCTTTCCTCATAATTTAGATGCCCCTATTTATATATACAGCATGGGTTTAAAAAACATGCTTTTATTGACAAATATTACTATTCATGTTATAAAAATATTGTCCTAAATGCTGTATGAAAAGTTGCCACTGCACAGAAAGCTTACTGCTTGTAGACATGACAGACAGAAGACAAAATGGGAATAGAAACCTAATGTGTTGTTAGCAGCTAGAAACAGAAAATTGTTCCTTGGCTCACAGGCCGGGAGTCTGTAGGTGACACCATAGTGCTCTCTTCCTAAGGATACTCTCCCAACATAATTTTACTTTCTGAAAATTGAAAAAGAAGAGCAGAGGAGGTGCTACAAAGGTATTTTTGGTATGATTTTAGCACCTTTTTTTTTTGCCTACTTACCCTGTATTTAGGCAGACTTACTACTACACTTAAATAGTTAAGATTTTGTTGCTCTAAGTCAATCTGCATGATACAGTGTTCTGTAGGTGCAAGTGGCAGTATCTTCTAAAACATGTTGCTATTAATAAACCCTAACACAAGATTACTTCTCATGATAACAGCAGCAGCTGGCAAAAATGTTTGCAATTTTAACATATTGCAGCACTACTACATTCCGTCTTGCATTTCTCCTGTTGTTCGTTGTCAGTGAGATTTCAGACTGAATTCTTACCATTAATTTCTTCATGATCTCGCTGTCTTCCCCTCTGTTGCCTCCTCTTCTCCAAATCCTGTCTCGATACCAAGCTATCAAACAAGTCCTCTACTATCTAATGTCTATTCTCTCTGCATAGCTTTTCTAAAGCATGTCTCTCTCCTTTCCTGCCTTTCTACACCCACAGTGTTCCTGTCCTTTGCTTCTCTGCTTATGCCGCATGCAGTTCTGGGAAGCCCTTCCTGCCCTTGCACCTCCTTAAATGCAATGAGGAATTATCTGTAGCTGGCTAGTCTAGTATTTCTTAATCAAACCAGATAAGCTATCAGGTTGAAGAAATACAAACATATAGCTGCTACAGCATATATTAACTAATTTTTAAAATACCTGCATTTGGGTTTAAGTATAATAAATTGAGTATTAAAATATCACGTCAATCAATTTCCACTTCTTACCCGTGCTTTGTTATCTCCAGGAAGATAATAAACTCACATAGTTGGTACCAATTCTCTTACAAGCATCTATCCTGGATGCTATTCAAAGTATACCTTTCTTTTCTGGGAGGAATGTATTTGTTTTAAACAATAATAATCTTCTGTTTGTTTCATGTACTAGACATGTAAGCTTGCCACTTAAGGCAAGAAATTCACATTAAGGCAAGAAATAAGTAAGATTATCTAACAGACACTGCCCATGGCAAAATGCTAATCATACAAATGAAAGAAAGTGAAGCTACATCATCCCTTTAGCCTATGGCAGGATCTGTGGTGTCTGTGGTATGTCTGACTGAGGTTTATCTAACAGTATAAAATTACTTCTGTTAGAAATTGTTAGTTTTCTCATCATATTTGAAATATTATGTGTTGAGGTCACTTGGCACTATAAAAATTTGACACTAATTGCAATTAATGTGAGGGCTGAAATTTGTTTCCAGATTTATTAAGGACATACGTCCATAGCAGTACTTCCTGACTTTGAAAGAATATGGATTAGATTAATAACAGCAGCTATTTTGGTCTGTGCCTAATTTGTATGTAATATTATGTGGATTAAAGTTGCAAAAGTAGATCCATTTTAGGGTTTGTTGATGTTTTTTAAGACACCCCTCCCCCTTCATGGGTTAGAGAAAGTTTGTCGTAATTTTATTGGAATTATTCCTTTTAATTGTCAAATTAGTTTGCTGTAAATTTCTTTTAGTTTCTTCTCTGCTTCTGTTTTCTTGTTGCATAAAGAGCTGGTCATCATGGGGGAAAACTTGAGTGAGTTGTAGCCATTCCCTTGTAGAAGAAGAAGAGGCAGCTTGAACCACCTGGTACCAAGCTGTGTGAGTGATTGTGGGTTTCCATGAGATCTGTTGGCATAACTAAAGTTAGCTTTCCTAACTTTAAATGGCCTGCTTATTGTGCTGCCTTACTGAGTGAAATTTCTTTGGATCATCTGATTAATGTGGATCGCTTTCTGGACCTGGCACCACCTCAGTTTGTTACATCTGTTCAACCTGTCTTCCTTGGTTTGTCCTGTGCATTCCCACAAAGGGTTGTATCCAGATGCAGCTGTCTTGCACACACAGTATTAAGCCCTGCGCCAGCCTTGAGATTTCTGGGAAGGCATCCAAACTTCTGAGAGGGTCAAGAGGAAATAGTTTCCTGTTCTGAAGTGCTGGCCCATTTAAGTTGGAGCACACAAGTGAATGTTTTAAATGTCCAGAAATACTGCGTATTTGTCTGTTTATGGCCGTGTTTAGCAGGTCCAGCCTTACTTTTCTCAATTTAGGAAGAGTCTGTGTCAGAAGTAACGTATTCTTTCTGGTTGTGGAGAAAGTAAATGCTTGAAGACATCTAAGAACATCCTCAGGGAATTAATTCATTCCTGAAAACACAGCAGTGAGGAGAGGTGGGTGCAGAAACCTTCACCTCGCCACCATACACCCTGCCCCCTCACCCCTGACTTCTTTCTCTCTTCCTGATACAGAAGGAAACCTGCAGTAAAAATTCTCACTGGTCACGGGAGTGCAGGAACATTAAAAACCATAATTTGCACCCCTCTCCACTAATTCAAAGTGCCTTCCTGACATGGGGGACCTGATTTATAGAAACAGGTAGCATTGGCAGCTCCTTGCAGTAGACACATAGACCATATGAATTCATAATTGCTGAAGATTTTCAGGATGTTCTTTGGGCTTCGGTAGACAATTTATATCCCCTGAGGTTATTCAGACATAGTTACCCAGACATAATAGGTACTGCAAGCCTAATAAAACTAATCTTTCGAGAGACATCTGTGTTTATTTGCTCTTAGCGTTGTCTGTCTTTTGCGTATGTATGTTGATATCAAAATTGAGCCATGTTATTTAATAATTGGCCCTAAGGCCTTATATTTTCTTGGTGATTTTAAGATTTGTAATTCAGATTTGCACTACTTCAGCATGAAAAATGTTAGTGAGCGACAACCCTTTAAACTGAACTGTCTTCTCTGTGAAGAGGTAACTGTAATCTTCGTGATATAAACATGAAAATGTGTAAATTTTTTTACATTGTTTAACGAGTGTATGCATAATATACAGTATTTGTATACTTATTTTGTACAAATTTGTATTTGTGTATTTATATATTTGGAAGAAGGTAAATAGAATCCTTTTTGCAAAGGTACCTGTGTTGACACAAATCAAACCTCAGCAGGTTAAAACATAAGACAGAATTATTGAAAAAAAGTATACTCAGTAGTGGTTTTAAATGTCATTGAAACTATTTTCCACTGTTTCTCTAATTTTAATTTCAGATTGCCTGTATTTTAGAGTTGTTCTACCTTATTCCTTAGCCTTCAGAACCATGAAGTCAGGACACCTAATATTTGTGCATTTTCATGCAAGAAATTCCTTGGTGTGAGGCAACATAGGACACACACCTTGTTCTTGATCCATTTTTTCTGTATTCCTGTAATGTAGCACAAATGTGAAGCTTTGATCTCTCTTTACCAGGAGTTTTAACTTTCCTTACAGAACTTTGAGAAATAGTTCGTGTTTTGATGGTATGGGTACATAAGGGGAATCAATATTCTGTGGAGTCTTGAGTCTAAACTGTTGAAAATCTGAAGTATTGATTTATTTATTTTTTTTTTTAAGCTTAACTAGGAGAGAAATTTTGGGGAAAAGAGGAAGGAGGAGGTAGAGAAAGGGAATTAAATGCAAACCTTTTCACTTTGAAGATACTATATTCCCTTATAGATGCTTCCGATTTAATTTTCTGAAACAAATACTGAAATTAGGGGGAAAAATAATTATTGCTACAAAGTAGCCAACAAAATGAAAGCAATTGAATATATGGCTTTTTTTTCCCAAACATGGACCTCTTTGTATTGTATATATCTTAAGAGAGTATTGGCCAACTATTTTGTTCTAATCTTTTAATTAGCTCAGCATGATCAATAAACTTTCTAAATTTTCTCTTAAAGAACAAAAAAATCAGTGTGCATTTCAGTAGATAGGACACATAAATGTATGTTATATTTGAAGAATCGGAGTGCCAGATATTGGATGTGGCTTTCCAAAGCATGTAATGACACAGATCACAAAGCTGTTGCCCTATTAAAAACCGAATATATGCAACCATCTTTGTATTTCTAAAAGAATGTCAGTTGCTACTTATAAATATGCTAAAAACCTTTCTGAACTTCTGAATTCCTTTGACAGTGCTTGTGAACTTCGTGGTCTATTTTTAAAATACGATATACAATATATAATTTTCATTCCGTAGCATGCAATATTAAAGCTAGTACGTAATTGCTTCCTTTCTTCTTCCATTCAGAATTGGGGAGTCATAGCATCTCGTTATCTAATACTACTTAATAACAGTCCTCAGAATACATACACAGACATAGATACTGTTCTTTATTTCTTTCAGAGCTGTTCTTTCATTAAGAGTTTTAAGATTTCCTTCTTGCTTCTTGCCAATAAGTAGTGGCAGTGCTGCTTTGTAAGACTCTGCCCTTGGTTTTGTGTATCTATCATAAGCATATCAAAAACTGTCAAACACAGAGGCTTTATCTGAGCTGTTTTAGGTGAATCCTCATTAAGGGTTTCCACAAATAGACAAATTAGCAAATTTACTACTATTATCCAGCAGAACAAACCTTAAGTTCCTCCCTTTTTACTTTCCCTTCATATTATCTTATATTCTACCTTTAAAGTAAACAGAATTTTTTTCAGTAAAAACAAGCACTCAATTTTCAATAGGGAAAATACTGAATGGGAGAAACAGTGCGTATTGTCTTTTAATGTATTATAGATAAGGAAACTTTTTTTCTGTCTCTGGTCCTTCCTCCCTCACCTCTGAAAAATAATAATGAAATAAATTCTCCCAACTTACTTTCAGCACACAGTTTCTATTCTGTACAGACAAGAGAGGAAACAAGAACCAAGGTGTAGTTTTAAGCAGTAGCTTTATAAACAAATGTAAAAACTTATTCTTTCATTATGTCCTTCCATTCCTTGTTTCTTTCACATCATGGGTGGCTGCTGTCATAGTCTCCAAACTTGCAAACATTTGCTGCTGAGAACCCTTGTCTTTCCTTGTTTGACTTGAAAAAGCAGGAGTAGTTTCTTTCCTGTTAAACCGAAATGGAAAAAATACCGGCATTGAATGCTGGCCATATATCAGGTTGCAACAAGTTGAAGTTGGTGGTCTCTCAGATGATACAGAAAAGATGTTTCAAGAACTGAATGCTCCTGATATTCTGACTAGTTCCTGGTCTAGAAGGCATCTGCCACAAAGCCAAAGGCAGATAAAGCAGCTCTATCCTATCCTAATCGTATTGGGAATAGTATAATTTCTTTTGAGAAGGGAGACCTCTTGAAGGTCCTGTGATCCTTTCTACTTTTCTCTTCTGTCAAGTTTTCATACTAGTGACACTTCAGGAATGCGTTTTCTTTTGTGGATGTAAAATTCAGTTGTTGCATCAGTATAGCTTGTTTGTTAATAAATAGTCTCAAACCGAAATCTTCCTCAGGTTTTTGCTGTCCTGTTTTAAGTAAAATTGTATATATTTATTTTCCAAGTATGATAAAAAAATTTTAATACATAAATGGAACTGGAGATAATGGAAATTAACTTATTTTGTGTGTTATACATATGTTATATATACATATGTTATACATACATTTTTTATTTGGAATGAGGAAAAAACCTGTCTGGGATATACAAACTCTTTCTGAAAGTGTAATTTTGCCTCTGAAAATTTATTTACCTCATTGGGTCCAAATAGTATTCATTAGATCAAGATTTAGAGAAAGGTGATTTTAACACACAGAGGTAACAAAAGGTGTAGGCAGGAGGATGAAATACTGCTGCATAGAGACTCTCTGAAAAGATAATTTGAGGGCACTACTTTGTAAACAAAATTCATTAGGTGTTGAAAAATCACCACTGCATTTAAAGTGCAAGATGTGTTTTCTTCATTTATGAATGACGATGCTTGAGCTCTGAATTACAACTGTGTTTATTTTCATAAAAACAAACAAAAAAATTCCTAAATGTGATTCTCCCCTAAAACCAAAATGAGAAGTGGTCAGGAGCATTTGGTAGATTACTCTAAATGAAAATTGTGAGAAATTCAGCTTATCTACAGATGGAACTGAAGCTGCACTTCGTGTGGTCTTAGCAGTGATTTAGTTCCTTTACAATGGTTGCTTGAAGGGAAATGGCATTTTCTGCTTCACCAGTGGATGCTTCAAATCCAGAGACTGTTTCGCAATATTATAGTTATCACAGGATGGAGAAAGCCCGGCACTGCCACATCCCAGGCTTGTATCGTAGACACAGTGTTGCTTTGTTGCCTACAAATGACACGAAATACACAGAAAGTGAGACTGACAAAAGACAGAACAGAAAAATGAGTGACTAATACCAAGCAGCCAGAACTGTATTGCTAAAAATGTAGTTGTTTCTGTGTATGCATGTCAGCAAAATAGCAGTTATTGAAGTATTTTTTTAGTACTACCAGGGTGGCAGTCCCAGTTGACAAGAACTTTACATCATTTTAAAAAGTGACACTGTAGGTTATACAGTGAAGTCTCTTGAACAAGAACATATTCTTGAGAAAGAATATATCATGACTTGTTTGAGAATCTGTTCATTTCCTAAAAAGAAGTCCTGACACTGAGTGTTGGACAGCCAAACTATGCCATAGTTCCTTTTTAAATCTTGTTTCGTGTCTTGCTTGCAGTCAAAGCTGCATTCGTTGTAGTTACACAGATCTTACCTCTAGGTGCCACCAGTATGATAGAAATACAACCCCCTGTTCTTAATCAAAAACCTTTCAATTCACTTGATACTGAAGTTGTAAGTAGAAACTTCTTTCATAGAAAAGAAACCCCCAAAGAGGACGTGGTGGTTCCCTTGAGTGCCACCTTCCTTCATAGCTCTGAATGCATGTTTTAAGGGAAAGTTCCCATATAGTGTCTTGATTGACACTTTTTTGTAAAAAAAATCATATGACTAGGCAGAGGAGAAAATAAAATACACAATGGTGCAGATATTGTCACTGAAATAACTGTAATAACTGTTTTTTGAGATTTATTATAAAACAATTGTCTCATCTTTTAAGTTCCCTTCTTTCTACTTGCATGTAGGTCAGAAGAGAAAGCTTGAATTTTTTTTTTCCCATTGTTAGTAGAGAATCCTTTGTATCTTATCTTTATGGTTATGGAAAATGGGTTTTTGCTATACTTAGCATGCCATTATTTATGTTTTTTTTTTTTATTAGAAACTATTTCTTGCAACAGTTTGTCAGTGAAGGGATGCATTACCCTGACCTTGATGAAGAAGCTGTGAGAGAAGTCCTTGTAAACTGGATTCTTAAATGCATAGATATGTGTAAACACACAAAGCTACAGTAATTACAATGTAGTAAAATCTGATTGGAGGGGGTGCTGTAAGTTCAAAAAATGAGAGATTGTCCTTAAGTGTCCTTTTTCACCAGTTTTGTGAAGAATGCAGATTGTACTGAAGCTTGAAGTTTCTCAGTGCATGTATTTCCAAAATACATCATTCAGAGAACCGTTTTACACACTTTTTCATAACTGTTGATAATCGAGACTTAATTTTTCCTTTTTCTTCTTGAAAAAGTTGTGCTTGTATGCAGGTGACTTGAATGGTCTAATAGACATGGCTTTAGTCTAGGATGAAAATTATCACCAGGCTCTGCTAAGCTAGCTGGATTTTTGGCCTGACCCAGAGACATCCGTGATGTTTTTGTCAACTACAGCATGTTAAAATTGTCCCATGGATTTAATAAAATGCACACAGAAGGAAGAACTCTCATGTACCATTTATTTAGAGTTACTATGCCGATGTAATGGACAGAAGAGATTTAGGGTATTTTATAAGCAAAAGAGATTTCTAAGGCACATTTTCTGCTTAAGGCTATACTTATCTTATATACCATACGAACACGTGTAGCAGATGAAATATTTTGAGCATAAATCTTTAAAAATTGCAAATTTTGCCATTCTGTTCGTGGGGTTTTTTGTTTGTTTTGTTGTTTGAGTTTTTTTAATAATTATTTGCCTCTGTGCAATGTAACATTTTATTTGTGGTCTCATGTACCCTAATTTGTTTTCAGAATGAAAAATAAAATTTTGGATCACAATGGCATTTAATAAGGGCCTTGTCATCTTGCAGCTTTTTTATGTCAATTTCACAGAATCATACAATGGTTTGGGTTAGAAGGGACCTCAAAGATCATCTAGTTCCAACTCCCCTGCCATGGGCAGGGACACCCTCCACTACACCAGGTTGCTCAAAGCTTCATCCAACCTGGCCTTGAACACTTTCACGGATCCAATTTATCATATTGTAGGAAGGGCTAGGAGGATCAGCAAGTCTTTGCTCTGGCTTGAGAGGGATTTCATAATACCGGGGAAATCCTCAAGTTACTGTAGTAATCTTTTCTACAAAGACCAGTTTCTCAAGGAAAAAAAAGCTGAATTTATCTTTTTTCTGATATTGAAATCTGAACTGAAAAGAGCTAGAACTTATTTTTTTGCCATTTATTTCTACATTTTATTGATTTTCTGCAGAAAAGTCATTCATGAATTTCTAGAGATGAAAATACGTTAGGTAGTTTATCTGAATAAATGGTATGAACATACGTATTTTTTCCTATTGACATGAACGAGTGGTATGCTTTATTCTAAAATAGCCAAAGACTCATCCTACCAGGTCTGGATAGAAACACTAACTGTAACTTATAGTCCTGCACACAACCAGACACAAACAATTTTAATAAAACCCAATAAATGTCTTTATTAATGTAATAAATTTACTCATATCATACATTGCTTCTCTTGGGTTTTTTGGTTACTGTTTTCAAATGCAAGCAAGCTGCAGGTATTTGAATAGAGAATAGCTTCTTCCACTGTTGTCTTGCCTTATGTCTGTAGAACATACAGAAAAGTAATACCTTATGTTATTCCTTTATTTTTCTTCGGAATAGAATCATAAAATCTCGTTGTCTTTTGTGTAGTTTCAGAACAGTATGAAGATTGAACTAGCGTGCCTTGAGATTTCTCAAGATTAGTATTCAGTTTTGAACTGAATAGCTCTACTGCATTGAAGAGGTGGGAAGTAAAGATTTATTCACACTAGAAAATAAATTATAATACATTTCTTGCTTTTGTATTTGACTTCTTACTTTTGGAAAGGTTGAGAGATTAAACCAGCAAGATTATCCAAAACTAATATCATTAGTAATAAAAAAAAGGAGAAGAAAGGAGAGTGAGGAGTGAGGGTTTATACATTAGAAGATTGAATTATTTATGAATAAAGTTCACCTTCCCCATAGTAAAGGTTTCCGAGTTGTATGGATGTGCCATGTACTTGTGAAGTACTGTGTGCTTATAGTTATTAGGTATCTACTTGCAAACCAAATGAAGATGTTTTGTTTTCTGTGAAATTTTCTTGTTATGTTTTCTCAGAAAACATATTATCATCCTATCAAGACTTCTAGAAATGATCCCTGACTCTACACTCGTATACTGGCCACAAGATGTAAATATATACTGATTTTTTTGTTTTCTACTATTCTCGAAGTATAACCTTTACAAGAAGTTTAAGTCAACAAAGCAGCGACAAAAGAAGAAACTATTAGATTATTCTTTGGAAAACGTTATTCCTGACTTGATAAAAGTTTTGCTTAATGCTTTTGATTATACAGTGGACTTGTCTGCCTGGTGCATGTTCTGATGTTACTCTGGGGGATGTGTCTTGTGGAAATATGGGACATCTGTTTTTATGTAATGTAAAGTTTTTGGATGAAGTCGAACTTAACGCTACCTGAAGCAAAAAAAACATACACCAATCAGAACAACAAATTAAACATTAAATTACAAACAAAATATAAATTGAATTGTAAATTGGGAGAAAGAGGATGCTTGAGGAAAAATTGTATTATCTTAAAAGTTAAAGGAATTTATAAATGGTATGAGATATCTTAGACATTCATAAACAATTTCTCATGCCATTAAGAGTTATGCTGATGGAAGTTTTATTGTTCCATTCTTAACTTAAAACTTTCTGTCATGGCTAAGTATATCCATTTTAGTATGTATTTTTCTACCCTGGAGAAATGTTAAATTTATCTGAATTGTTCTTGTTCTTAATTTGTAATCCAACATGTAATCGAGGTGAAAAATTGATACCTTTTTTAAAGAGAAAGGACTTACTATGAATATCAAAGTTAAAAAGTGGATTTCTCACTGAAGTAGAAGTTTAATTTTATTCTAATTCTCTTCTTTTGTCTGTGTGTTTTATTGGGGGGGGCCTGTCAAATACAAAAATTTAAGAAAATTGCAATTTAACATAGTTGCCATGTTAATTTTCAGGGAATTCTTTCTCATCTTGCGGCTTGTGGTGTTGTTTTTGTAGTGGACATGAAGGGGCAGTGTAGCGCTGTCTATAAATCTTCCTCTGTTTTCATCTTTTCAATCTGTTCTGGAAGATCACTGTTTAAATGTGATTATTTTATCCATTGTGTGTATGTGCATTACTTGGAAGTATGTTAATCCTTTTATTTTAAAGAAATATCCTAGAAATGTCAATACAGTTAAGATAATTCTTGTTTAAAATGAGTCACTGTTTTCTCCTCGATGCTGTTTATAGTCAAGAATATAGATACTATTCAGTATTTTTTCAAGATTGTTAGTAAAGGTTCCCATGTGCTAGAAGCACATGAAGAGTATGAACAAATGGTAGCAAAGTACAGCTAGGCTTGAAATATAAAGGGTATCAACAAAACAACTTTGGTTTCTTTTTTTGTTTGGTTTGGTGTATTTTTTGTTGTTTTTTAAACTTTGGATTTTAAAGTACATTTTCCTTGTTAATGGCCACCATTGCATATGCATTACTTGAGACCCTGCAGAACTGAACTACAGGAGACGCCTAATACATTTTTCTCAAGTAAAATAAGTAGGTATTGAAAACAGGCACCATGTCAGTGTCTCTTGAAACCACCATCACAAGAAGAAGGGTCATCCTCTTGGGACATATGGTCTGAAATGATGACTATATGGATATAAGCCTTAGATCTAAGGAAGAAGTTTTTTATGATGAGGGTGGTGAGACACTGGAACATGTTGCCCAGAGAAGTTGTGGATGCCCCATCATTGGAAATGTTCAAGGTCAGGTTGGATGGGGACTTTGAGCAGCCTGGTCTAATGAAAGATGTCCCTGCCCATGGCAGGGGAGCTGGACTAGATGAGCTTTAAAGGTGCCTTCCAACCCAAACCATTCTGTGATTCTGTGATTATTTCTGATGTCACTGTTTTATCAACAGAGGCAACATTCACTCCAGTCTTTTCTTATGACAGTGTTCTGGTTGGTGTAGTTGGTATTCTGTCCAAGTGATGCAATAATGAAGATTTTGAGCTTAAACTTTAGGAATGAGTGAGTGTAGCTCTGGCCAACTTTTTCTTGCATACTGCGTCATATTTTTTGAAATTTTTATGGGTATTTTTGTAGACAATTTTGATTTTTTTTCTGAGTAGTAAAACATCAAATCTTAGAAGATTTCATATGAACATAGGCAACATGCAAAAATCTTGCATCTCTCAAGTTTAAATCTTCCAGAGTAAGTGGGGCTTTCCTTGTTCAGTGACTGCCTTAGCACTACAGTCAGTAGATCAGGACCATGTTCTGAAAAGGTCACTAATGATCATGAGAAGCTCAGACTTCTTTGGAGATAAAAAGCAAGGCAAACCTGAGTTAGTAGCATAGCAAATACTATCTAGATACAACACTTCTGCAGTATCGTATTCCTTCCTCCTGGAGTGCTGATGAGCTGTAGGAGTGCATGTATCTGGAAAGAACCAAAGTCATTTTGGCAAATAATTTTTCGGTGAATAAAGTGTTGCACCTTCTCGCATCATAAAATATTTCAGTTACTTAGTGTACAGAACTGACAATAAGTATGTAGACTGAATATTAACACTTATTTATCCAATAAGCAGCTTATGATTAATCATTAGTTAGTATTTTATTCATCTTTGTATGTTAAAAATGTCTGTTACCCATTTTGTCTTTTGATAAACTCTACTAGGTGCTTAAAATACGAGAAATATTTTCAAATGTGTGCTAGAATTTTCCAGAAAAAGATCGAAATACATGTTCTTTAACTTAAATTCAATACATTTGACCTACATTAAAATCGGAAATTAGGTGGAGGCTTCCAGTGAACTTTAGTTGTGATTTTTTTTGGTCTATTTATTACAGGATTATGACAGACATGAGCAATAAAAATGTCATTTGAGAATGCCATTGTATAGCCGCATGACAAGCTCCTTCATGCCCTGAGAAAAGTGCTTTCTCTTTTTTTGTTTATTCTGTGATCACCGTTGAAAAGAAGCCAGTAACACAGCCAGTTTTGTATGTGTTCTGTTTAACTCTCTAAGTGTGATGTATAAAGGTTAAAAGATTCTATGTGCTTTCTTAGGAGCTGTGCTATCATGACCTTACAGGTAAATGTATTTTTTTTCCCCTCAGATGGGAGGGTTTTGCTCCTCACTACTTTTAAAAGCAATGTAGTGTTTTCGTTTCACTATGTCTTACTAGATGAATTTGTGAAAAATATTTTACTACCCTTACTTGTTACGAAAGACAAACGTTAGGATGCTGAGGGATTGAAACGGTAAGGCTTTAAATGAGGAATTAAAAAAAAAAAAGTCCTGTGTATCGAACTTGTGATAGAGCACTTGTTTGGGCAGTGTCAATACACCATCTTTTTACACGTTTTTCTTAGAAAGCCTTCGGCTACAGTTCTTCAAAAGCGACAGTAACACTCTAGATGCCATTGGGAAATGGCAAACAAGAAAAAAGTCGGATATTTTCCCCTCAGCTTTATGTATCAAAACTGCATGCATCTGCCAGTAGACAGATGCATACAATTTCAAGTGCAAAAGTGCGTGTGCAATTTTTAGACTTTATGCAAACAACGTATATTTAATTAGCTACTTGCATAAACAAATACTCAACTGCATGCTGCGTGTGCATGTCAGCTGAATGCAGTTATGCACAAATTTTCTTAAAAGCAAGTGTCTTTTATGTTCACTGCTTTAGAAGCTTGTCAGTGTCTGGAGGGTAGTGCGGATGTTGTCAGTGTTTTAAAAAATGGCTTTACAAAAATGGTTAGGCTGAGAGGGCTATTATGCAAAAAGTTAATAGATAATATGGTGCTTGTTGGTCACACATGCTGAAAGTACCAGAAACTGAAGTAGAAGCGTGTTCCTGTTCTTAAGGACTTCTCCCCGCCCCCAGCCGATGAAGAGATTTGTTAATGAATGGAAAACTTTCATTAACAAGTTGCCTCTTTTAAAAACTAACTGAACTTGCAAATGATCGGAATAGCATTTGGCATATCATTAGTACACGAGGAATAAGCCTTAGAAAATTTGAAGAATCGGTTCATGCAGTTCAACAAAAGTACTTTAGAATTTGGGTTTTTCTTTGGTAGCTTGTGCCCCTTTGGTCTCTTTTCATTTTCTTGCTATCTGTGCAGACCCTTTACATTTTTTCCAAACCTCCCCCCACCCCTGTTCAATAGCTAATCTGCTAAATTCATGCTACAACTGCTTCATTGAGTGGAAGCGTTGTTCTGCCCGCTTCGTACCAGCTTTGTTACTGTGCAGTATTTTTCAGCTGTTTGTGCTCATTACCATACAGCTGGTATTTAGAGGAGAGAGGGAAGCAGGCAGAAGCTTTACTGTCTGCAAGTATAAGAAGCTCTTTTGCAAATGGGGTACTGGCAGATGGGACATGTGTTTAAACGGGTTTTGCTGATAACAGACTGCATTAAAAATCATTCTGAGAAAGTCTAAGGTCAGCCCCATGAATTCAGAACTTGAGAGGTATTCAGCTTTTGGAAGACCTTTATAGAATATTAATTAACCCCGGTCCATGAAAGTGACAAATGGATTGTTTGCAGAAATGTTAGATACTATCCTGCTGCCCTCATTTTATGGTTCATTTCCTTTAGCATCTCCTGATTTGGTTTGTGGGTTTTTTTTTAAAAAAAACATAGGATTCTATACTGTGTTCATGGTCAGAGCTGTTGCCAAAACAAATGAGTGAACAAACAGTAAAATCCCAGATCTCATAAAAGGAAAAATAATTTTCCTTTTGATGTTGCAACTGAACTTCACATTATGTACAATTATATAAATCTTTGACAGAAGCCAACCCTTTACATATACATGGAAATTAATTCTCTTGCTAGCAATATGGGTAGTACTGCACTGACTGAGATGTACCGAAGAGATAACTGAACAAAGTTTGTGTCTGGAGCTGGTCTGTCTTCTATCAGATCTTATTACCATAGCTGGGAATGGGGAGCAAACTTTCGAGCATATGGGCTGCTCTTCCAGGCCTGAAATGGAAGCAGGAAATTTTGAGGCTAAGTGCAAGCTGAGAACAGGTGTTCTGCATTTAGACATGTTAATCATTTACTGTCTGAAATACAAGGTAATTGGTATGTGCTAGCACAGCTTTGCATGGGTCTAGAGCATGGCCCTTGTAACCGGATCATCAAATTCCTGGCTTCCTCCTGGAATTTGGTGCATTTCATGCAGTGCTCCAAGCCCCTTGGGACACCCGGGGGTGACGAAGCAGTCGCCTCACACAGATGGAGTGCTTTAACAGCTGATGAAGGATGGCAACACCAGAGGGTTAATGTTTCTCAGAGTACCCACACTGTCTCTGACCCTCTCAGTCCTAACCGTCCAGGAAGAGCTACAAAATGCTTTCCAGAGCATTGAGCCTGGGACAATAAAGCCATAGACTCAATAGACGTATTGATTTCATGGCATGTTATAACCTTTTTTTCCCCTTATTTCACCCCTTTCTTTCCCATTGGAGACAAGCTCCATTACTAACATTACCCTTTCCGCTCTGTAGGAACCAGAAAGTCTCGGATGCGTACCTAAAAGCAAACCAGAAGGTCTCAGAAGCGTATCTGAAACCTTGTCAGCTTAGCTTCTGGCTCCCCTCCCTTCCATCTCAACTGTATTACTTGGGGTAGTGAAAGATACATTGCCTCTACGCACAAATCTTGCTTTACTGATAACACGGAGGCGTGCTGTGCTTGTGGATGTTCGTCCTGCAGCACAGCAAACTATTGTAGTTCCTAAAGTTCCTAAAGCCAAGTCAGATGACATGCTCTGATTCCAGACCTGCTAACAAATGTTTATACAATATAGGCCAGATTTTTATGTTCTGGAGAGAGGAAATTGAGTTGAGATGCTTTTTAACCTTCTTAACTCTTTGCCCAGAGTTTTATTTCAAGAATAGTCATGAAGAGTCCAGAGATTTTCAGAAACAGCACTGTTCAGCTGCTAAATGCTATTGCCGCTTTATAGCGTGAGCTACACATGTGGAAAACATAATGCAAAGACTTTTGCTTTGAATGATTTGAAGAGTGATCGTGTTTAAATTTTTATTGATAAAATTGAAGATTAAGGTGGGGCTTTGTATGTGTTTTGAGTTGCAAGTTAAATGCTGTCCATTGGCCAGTTTTCACATTTTAAGCACGTTCACCTTGTGCCTGGGAAGAGTGGATGCTAGAATTCATTAACTGCAAATCTTTGAAGTTCTTTAAATCAAATATAATTTATTAGAATTCTTAATGTATATTGCAAGACGGCAAAAAAGAGTGATGGCCAAAGACTCTGTTGTGCTGCTGTACCAGAGGTACTTCCCTTCCACCCCTGAGTTCATAAACTCTAGCACTTTGCTTTTGCACATCTGTCTTAAAATGAAGTTTTATAAAAGTACAAGAAGAGATTATGAACAGCTGCCGTCTTCTGGATCCAGCTTTGGTGGATGGAGGTTTTAATTGCATACCTCTGCCTTCATCCCACCCTCTTCCTTTCTCCCTCTTTTCCCAGTACTGCTGCTCTGCCAGAAGTTGTTTCCTCCCTTCAGCTTTGCTGGCAAATTGGTCCTGTAAATGCTCTAATTTGCTTTAGGCGAAGTTAGTAAAGTTTAAAAGGCTATCAAAAGTGATTTAAGCTACCTGGGAAACCTTTTGCATGAAGGAGATGAAAGAGCAGCAGAGCTCTAAGGTCAGTAACCTCTTGCAGAAAGGTGGTAGAATACCCAGGGGTAAAACGTCTTTAACTGGCCGAGTTGTTCAGAGTGAACATCCCGCTGCGGCACATGTAAAGCAGATGTAAGCATGGCTGTCACCGTAAGCGCCCTCCTATGACTGCTCGTGCTAGTGTCACAACTTTGATTAAAAATCACATGCTGCAGGTTGTAGACAGACGTTCACTTGGCTACAATCCATGCCACTGGAAACTTTCATCTCACCCTGGCTAGTTGCTATCACCCCTTTGGTGGTGGTTACGGCCTCGCTAGAGCCGGCTATGGGGCACTCAGCCAGCAAAACTTAGCCAATTTAAATGGGTGATTTGCGCTAACCCAGCTAATTTTGCCTGAAGTGGATTTAAAAACTCCCATGGATTGTTCTTTTGGTTCTGCGGTGGGGACAGTAGCATCTTCTGTTGGCACAGCTAAATATGGAGGAGGACAAGGTACAAAAGCTGCATGGTGTCCAGGTGTGACAAATGGACAGCATGTTGAGTAAGGACCCTAGTCAGCGTGATGCCCAACGATATGGCTTAAAGTTAAGGAAATGTTAAGGCTTCCTGTGAAGTGGTTTGAGGAGTAGAGATGAACAAAAGATTCTACAAGTATATTTCAGAAGTTCTTTTAGGTAAACTAAGAAGGGCAACTGTAAACTAACTTGGTGTTTTTTTCTTGAATAGCAGAAAGCGCTAGGTGCTTTGCAGGCTGTGAATAGGTGGTAACAGGGAACTTTATCATCTAAGTCTGGATGCTTATAAGCAGGATGTAATTTCAATGTTAATTTGAATTCAGTTCATGTGTAAAACTAATTCAGTGGGAGTATTTGGCTGGTAAATAATTCAAGCTTTTGCTATAACAGAAGTCAGAATGTCTAGAAAAGTTTTTCAGACAAAATACAAAACTATTACATTTGTGGTACAAGTTAGAATCTTCCAGATCTATGATGTCATCTTTGTATTCGTGATATGGAGTCTGAAATGACTGAGACTTATAAGAAGCAAATTACATCTTGAAACTTGTCGAAGAACGACCTCTTGGAAAGCCTCTTGCATGTTCCTACCTTAAATATTTTGAAAAATGTACAGAATTTCTTTGCAATTTTTACAGGTGTATAGTTTCTCTCTTCCACATTATTGAAAAAGTAATGCATGTGACTGCTAGTGTTTGCTTAATGTCTAATTAACGATTGGTGCTCAGAATTGATAGATTTACAGATCTGAACAGATTGAGAGGTCTCGGGCTATCTATCTTTGCCTGTTGCACTGTCTACATATGAGTTCTGTGGTGAAGCTTATGGTAGCATCTTAAGTGCCCTTAAGGTAATAGATAATCTTGCATTAAAGGCTAAAAGAAATATTCCTAACAGGCAGACAGACATCAGGCACTGCTCTAGATGAAATAGAATGAATTTCCTTCCAGAACATCGTCCCACTAAAGGTATTTTTATACTGACTTGTTTCAAAGAAGTTAATGGTAAAACCTTTAGTGAAAGAACAATAGCGTAGTTATCTATGGGAACTGAAAACAGTGGAGAAATCAATGTAATGAGTAATCAACATCTGAAGCAACTGACTGGCAATGAGAACACATCAAAGACAGTTTTCAGTGAAAGGACAGAAATTACTGAAACTTCACAGTGGTTAGAGACATTGTTTAGAGAGCTGTCTTTGTTGCACTGAGGTCCTGGATCTCCTGCACTGGATACTTCATTGTGTTTGCAACCCGTGGGCAAAACCAACATTGTCGGTTACTGACAACAGAGAATGTCCTCTCAAAATTTTTCACTTTGTGAAAAGATTCTGCTTCTGTAGAAGAAGATGGACTTTTAGCTCAGTTTTCCTGTTGTGAATATTTCTACTTTGGAGAACTCTGCTGATGGGCCTTCAGCATGTTGGGGTGTGGACAAATCGTCGAACCCAGTGAAGTTACCCAGTTTTTTTAAAAAAAAAAAAAAAAAAAAAAAAAGGACATCAGTCCTGCATCCCTGCAGTCTGTGTTAACAGCTGTACTTTAAACTCAAGAGCTCAGTGTTGCTTCAATGATGAATCATTTTTGATGCTTAGTATTCAATTAGGAAACCTTCTCAAAAAAATAAGAGGCAAATTAAAATAATTAGGAAATTGTTGCGGTGTTGGCCCTCCATGTGTATTGTTGAAACAGAAGTATACCCAGATGCACAGCGGGTGGAAATACCACTAGGCGAGGTATACCTGCAACAGCATCAAAGTCCTGAAGGAAGGTGGTTAGTACCACTTTTCTGACATATACCCTTCTCTAGTTTTACGTTGATGCCACTCTCTTCAGTTTTATTTGTTCACTCACCAAATAGCTGTCCATAACTTTAGTTAAATAAAATTATTAGATATTGTCCTTTAAATATGTTCTATGAAGCTGCGCAGAAGTCACAGGTGCTATATTTTTGTCTTGCTTCAGGTCTTGAGCAATCACTGGAAGTATCTTCAGGTTACGAAGGATCTTTTATAAAAATTCAAACTGGAATTATACAGCCTGTTCCTATCATGTCTCTTCAAGAGGGGTTTTAGCATAATCTTAATCCGTCTATGATTCTTTCATTTTGCATATGACTAGTGACTGTTTCAGTCATTTCTGTTCCTACATCCTACGTTTGTTTTTAGGAGAGAAGGAAATAGAATCCTAATTCATGTTAGTTTTGCAGATGTATGGAGGGAAAGCTGAAACAAATTTTTTCAGCATATCATGATTTCCAGTAAGTGCAGAGTAGATACACAGTGTCAGAGAAGTCAGCCTGAAGGCCCGTACTGAAAGAGAATACCATGGGGAGCAAGATCTCCTCTGAGAATAATGTTGATAAAAGAATTGAAAATGGCCTTAATTCAAAATAAGAAGTGCAAAGAAACAAATACCCTGTACCCTCTGAAGACAATGTGAGAAATACAAAGATATCCCCCATTTGTGAAACAGACAGACAAATTATTATGACAGATGTCAGCTGTGAATAATGCAAAGCACTTATTCTGGTCCGTATTAGTTTAGGCAGTGTGTACCAGGAAGAGTAAGAGTACAGCCTCCATTGGCTGCAGTGCAGTGATTCACTGAGGTCTTGAAACTATGGATAATAGATTTATTCTGGCTAGCTGAAAGCATCAGCTGATGAGGAATTTATAAGTAATAGCCATCATGGGTTCAGCTATTTCCAAAGCAGAAAGATAATCACCTTCCTCTTGGTTACAGAAATTTCCTATTGCAGTGTGTGCTATAAATCAGATGAAAAATATACATCAGACAACATGGTTTACCAGGCAGAAATTGGATTTTGGTGTGACACCTAGTCCATGGGTACCCATCCTCCCTGGTAATCCACTCAGTAGGCTGCTAGCTGACTTTTTTTACGTTGGGGGAATGGGCAAGGAGCAGCAATAAGATGATGATGATGATTATTATTATTATTATTAGGTCTCTCCAGTCTCCCTAGTTGTCAGGATTTAAGAGGAAACAAACTGTCTCACAAGGCTGGCAATAATCTAGATGCAGTACGTCATTTTGAAGAGCAGGACTAACACAGAAAAATGCGGTAGTGGCTGGTGGAGTAATGATTCTCAGACCAATGGAGTTGTTGGTGGTTGATGCTCCTGTCTCACCAAGATCTGTTATTTCAGATCATTCTGAATCTGGTGGCACTGAAAAGGTTAACAGATGCACTGCAAATGCTCTTTTACCTACACTTGGGAAATACCAAGAAGTTCTCAATTTAATTACTGTAAATTCTTTCAGAAGGGATATAAGAAGTCAAAGATCTTCACTTACGTATTTCTCAAGAAACATCAGAACAGACACTTTAGAAAATCCAAATGTGAACCATGTTTTTCTATTTCCCTCCATGAGGATAAGCGCAACAGTAGGACTGCACTTTCAGTCCTTCCAGCACAGCACCAGTTGATTCTCTGTGGGAGTTGTCATATTTCTTATCCATTAAAGCAGACTCCTTAATAGCTCCTATCACCGTCAGGCAAGCTTTAGAAGTTTAGAGCATCTCTTATGAGACCTGGTATTATACACCTAATTCCGACAAGTATGTCTCACAATCACGCGTGCATTGTTTCCAAAGAAAATACAAGAATTATCCTTTCCTCTCTGACGCATCAAAGCTGAACTCAGGAGGGCTAAATCTCCTGGCAGGAAGGTTGCGGTGAAGATTTGCTGCTCAGCCGTGCAGCAGCCCGTGCACAAAAGCTGACTAAATGCTGTTGTATCGGCCATCAACGTTTAGCTGCGCGTTCTTGACAGAAGTTTTCTCTTTGATGTGTTCCCTCCACGAGGGGAACTGCACAGGTTGTGTACAGTCTTTACGATGCTTTTGGTTGTTGAAGCTCAAAGACTGATTCTTTTTTCTACAGTAGAGAGGAAAAAACACTATCGTAACTGTCTGTAGACAGTAACATGATTAAAAAACAAAGAGAAGCATACTTCATCTTACCTGAGGAGCTTATTTCTTTTGAGTAACAAGTTTCCAGGTGATAGACCACATTGGAAAAACAGAGTCCATCCAAAATGTGGAGAGAAATTGATATTAAAAGTTTTGTTCTGTTTTGTTAGAAGATATTACCTGGGCTATGAAGTGAGGGAATTTCAGCCTGCAGGTTAGGACATAATTCACCCTGGCTATGAAAACTGTCACATGGTGGGAGTTCCACAGAGCAGGGTGAACGTTGCATTGGTGCCAGTGATTGGCAGGTCTGGTTTGCCTGTAGTTTCCATCTAGCATTTGGCATTGAGAGCAGCACCTGAGGCAGGAGGTGGAGGCAGGACCACCCCAGTTGGGTACGGCTGCGTTTTCCATCGGCATTGGACAGAATCCAGAGTTTGGAGGCATGCGCTTTGGCTCTGGCAAAGCAGAGAAGCTTTGAGGCCAAAACAGATTTTGCAACTTCTTTCCCCAAAGGTCTTTTCTCTCATTCCAACTTGAGGAGAGTTGAAACTGCAGGGGAGAACCCAGTCTGCTGTCTTTTGTCCCTGTCGTAGTGGTGACATAAGCTGTTGGCCAGGGTATTTGTTTTGCAGTGAGAGCCACTAACTGTTTAAAAATCTTCAGTTTCTAGAAGTGTATTCAAGATCCGAAGCAGTATTTTTAAAAACACACCCGCGATTTTTATTAAAACGTGAGGTTATAACAACGCCTTTCTGGTTGCAAATAACTGAGTTACATCAAGCCACAACTTAAAGCATAGTGCTTGGAACACTGTGAATACAAAATTGTATCCTTTCCTATCCCATGTGTAGGAGGAAACCATCATAATTGCAGATACAATGAAGCAGTGGATTTTGACATTTTATTAAAGTTTGGACATATAATTACTCTTCAATGTTCTGTTCAAAGAAGCCTTTGCAATAAATAGCAGAAAATTATTATGCACTGAGAATGGAGAGAAGCACATACTGAACTTCTGACTTAGACTCTCGCTACTTGCTCTATTGCATTCCCAGTTCTTTGTGTTTTGTCTTTATGGCTTCTGGTGTTCTGTGAGTAAAGTTCCATTCATTTTTGGAACTAAAAGGACATAAATAATAATGTCTGAATTCAGATATGACACAGGTTAAGAGTAAGTATAGAAATTCTTAGCTCTCAAAAGCAAAGGTAATGTCTCTTCCTGTTATTTTATTTTGATTTCTTTTCCAAACATACAAGAAAAGTTAGCTGTCACTGACTATTAGTTGAGGTTGATGTCACGTCATATTTCTTTGTTGTAAAGTTCTTATATTATTTAAATACTAGCATCAAATTCTGGACTCCAGTTATAAACAGAGTCACTTTCTTTTGTAAAGTTACTTGTATAATTACCATCTTGAGGATTTTAAATGAAAATATTTGTGTAAATTGCCTTTGCACCTATCTTGGTACAAGAAACTGGTTGTAGCTGAAATAGAAGGAAAATTGTTTATAGAGTAAGAGGAGTGTTCTCATCTCAAGAAAAGTATACCATATTTTAAAAAGTCCATGTTTTTATTGATAAAAGAGTTACTCAAATACATCTACTGTGTTCAAGTAAGTAATAATCTTTCACCTCATTCACCATAATTGTCTACTGCAACTTCAAAAAAAAAGTTTACTATTATGACTTCACTAAAATAGGTGGCAGAGGAATTGCCTGTTCTGTTTACCAGTGAACAAATTTGGAAAAAAGAAAGAAAGAAAAAAATAAGACCAGGTATTCAAACAGGAGTTTTGAAAAAAGACACACAGAGACAGAAGGTCATAAATTCTTTGTACTGTCTTTGACTTTGTACTTTTTTGTATATTTGAACTCTCCCTCCCAGGATTTTTTCATATTGCAGATTTCTGTACATGAGTAGACTTCTTGAAGAGCTTGCAGATACAGCCTTTGAAGATGTCCTTCAAGTCAGTTAGTAGATGTCCTGAACTTCCATAAACAGATCAGGTTTTGTTGAAGTATTTGGGTTTTTGGGGGTTTTTTTTGGTATCTTTATTGCTAAAGTATGGTCTAAGTTGTAGCCTACCATATTATTTTTCATTAGCCATTTAGAGGTCATCTGTGACAGCTTATACTTTTACAGTCAAATCACATTGATGATGAATATGCCTTCGTGATAGCATACAGAGATTTTCTGGTTGAAGAAAAAAGCTGTGAGCATGGTTGCTTCCACCACAGTACATTTCATAGAAGTGATGATCATTTGTGTTATAACTTTGCTGATGTAGCTGTAAGGTCTTATGCCTTGAAAAGTCCCAATTTTTACCTGCTATTTCTCAGCTAACCAAACCCTTGATTTGGTTACAGCTAAGCTGGGTGAAGAGCCCTTTTGCTGGCCAAGAGCCCAGAACCAGTCTTAACAAGAAGCTGTAACAGCTTAAGATACTATTTCTTCTAGTTGTTTGTGGGTGCTCTGCTCCCACAGCACAACTGGTAGTAGGAATATGCTAATGCTCCACTGCCATGTCTCTGCAAAATCTAGGGGTTTGGTTCACAGTGTTGCAGTCATTGACAAACACATGTCTAAGTCTCATAGATTGCTTGCCTGGGTAAGCTCAGCGCAAGCCCTCTGTTTAAGGGAAATGCCCTCTCAAATCTGCTGGCAAAGTTGTTTGTCAAAATGAAATGGATATTTTAAATAGTAAGGCTCTGCCAACCTGGCTTGTTTGATTGGAGTGGATTAGGTTGAGCTGTTTGCACGAGAGCTGTTTTGCTGGCGGGCACAGGGGCTGCAGAGGAAAGGGTGAGTGACAGATGACTGAGGCAAGCCTGTTGCCACCCAGGGCATGGTGGGCACAGCAGAAGTAATACAACCATCTCAGCATGGAGGGTAGTTGCAATCTTAGGGAGCCTCAGTTGGCATCACTGTAGCAGGAGCAAGGGCTCTGTAGTAAAATCATATTGTGAATTGGTGTGGCAGTAGAAGATCTGTGAGGAAATGTGTGATTTGAAGATATTGTAGATATTTCATCAGTGGGTTTGGAGTACATATCTTCCTTAATAAAAATTAGCTGGTTTTGAAATTGAAAACTTTTATGTGGGTGCATATGCATGTTACGAATAACATCTGAGCAGAATGACTTTGATTTCACCAGAAAACCTTTCCATCTGGTGAAACCAAACCACTTCCAAAACACATCACTAATAAGTTACTAGAGTTTATTTCTCTCGTGTGTCATTATAGGCCTGCAGAATGAAAATGCAATTTCATTTAGTTGGCCTGAGCAATATGTAAGGGAATCATTGCAGAGTGGGCTTCAGAGCACATATCCAGGGTCTCTGAAAAGTTTATATTTATCTGCTAGTATGTATTAAACCTTGTGCTGCTGTTTCTCGCTGCTTCTGTAACCTGTCTTGTAAACTGAGAAAGCAAGAGACCATGAATCCAAGTCTTCACTGCAACTGGCTGCTGTTAGGTGTCTACGAGCTGACCCCATATATATTTACTAACATGTAATTCTTAACAGAACTTAGGCCTCATATATCTATCCTGTGAGTAGGTTACTGTTGTTTTCCCTTCACAGAGCCAGGAGATGTTGCACAAAGTTGCATGTAGCAGCACTAGAAACAGAACTGGAGACTTCTTTAAAAAAAAAAAAAAAAAAGAAAAAGATAAATTAGACCAAAGACTTGTTTACTCAACTAATTTGTCTTTTGAAGTGAATAAATGAAATGTGTTTTAGCAACGCTGTGTATCTGTTCAGAGCACTTGTGGAACAGACGACTTGGCCTGCCCCATCACACAATAGGGTTGGCGGCGGTTTGTGTGTGTGTGTGAATGAGCTGGGACTGCCAGTACAGGAGAAGAAGGTCCTGTAACTGCAACAGTGGATAGCAAACACAACTGAATTTTACAACAGACCTCTTGATGTTGGATTAAGTAATTTACCTCTAGAATTTCCCAAAGAAAGCCACTCTTGAAAGTCAGGTATGCAACTCTTTGCAGGTATCAGATTCAGGAGGACTGAATGGTTAAAGCAGCAGTAATAGGGATTTTTAAGATCTTGGTTCAAATGCTGGCAGTACCCTGAGTTCCCAATGAATTCGGATCACATCCTACCAATAGGGAATCCGATGTATTTTGGCTTCTGTGAGTCTGACCAGTTGGTACTGTGAACATGTCATCGTCCAACTCAGTTATGTTGGCTGAATAAACTGCCACCCTTCAGGCTACTTGCAGGTATTTGTCATCCATCCTGCCAGCAGACTTCTGCTGTTTCAGATCTGCCACTTAAGCTGCTCGTGTCATCACTTCTTACCTGTTTAAGGGGAAAAAAGTGCATTTATTGCCAAAGATCTGCTACTATATATAGTTGTATAAGCCATCTTAGCTCACTGACTGAAATAGGTTAAAGAGGGAAGAGTAACCTCTTCTTCTAGTACAGCTATATCCAGAAGAGGATATGCCCATGGCCTTTCATGTCAAGAGTTGGTTTTGACTAGTTAGTTTCAGAAAAGCTTATGAAAGGTACGCTCAGTCCCTGTCTTACAGTGAAGGAAATCTGTAGAGGGGTATGGGCATTTCATCAGGAGGAGAGAGCAGCAGGCACGAGGAACGTTTCTGGAGTAGACAGACCTCTGCTCTAGGATCGTTCTTGATGTAAAACAGGTTTGATTGTCAGTGGTCATCTTCCCATAGATTTGAAAATGTTTTGAACAGGGAAAAATCACAGTATCCTCCTCTTCTAAAAGATTTATTTTCTTGTCAACTGCAGTTTTCTCCTGCTGTAGTCTAAAGTCATCTTCTCTGGTCTGTATAGAGGCATTGATATGGAGAATGTGCGCTTGTCAACTTGCTGTTCCCAGCGACTGCCCCAGGGTTTCTTTACAGTCAAAAGGTGGAAAATAGCAACATGAAGAAAGAGTCTGATTCCTAGCCAAGTTTTTTGTCCTTTCCTCCTTTAGGTTAGTTAAGCCCTCAGCTTGTGGGCCTCTCGCTCCATTTGGTCTCACTGAGCCGGGGTCTCTACCATATCTCTAAGTGGTATTTTGATAAGGGCAATCTTATTAGGAATACTGATGTTATTTGACAAGCCCTTATTATACGCATTGAGCTATCTGTCCTCTTCCTTTCCAGCTTCAAGATCACTCCCAAAAAGTGCTAACAAATGTATTAGGAGCTCCTTAAAATTAGTTTGACATGAAGAAGCAAATATACTCAATTTTGTTACTGGTTTAATGCAGATCAAGATAATATTCTCACCTCATTCCCAAAGGCCTCGAAAGGAATAATGCAATTCTGTGCTGGCATCCGTACAGATAAAAGGTTGTATAATTGCATTATATGGAAACTACTGCAAGCTGCTCCTCTTTTCCCTTTCATTTAAGAACGTTTTGAAGACACTAATGCTGGTGGGAGGGGGGGCTTAACATCTAAGCACTGGGAAATTTTTTCTTAGCCATGTGCTCTTCCGGAGTATTTCTGAGAATTGGTAGAAGGTTTAGAAATACCTGTCAGGGGCATAAAGTGGTTAATTCGCATTCCTGAAATTCTTGTGTTGTCTGGAAGGAATCAGTTGATAATTTCTTTCAGGCTGAGGTTCTCATTGGGCAGGACCGGGTTTGTTCAGATATAGATGTTACTGTTCAAACTTACATCAGAGAGCATAAGCTAGATACGTGACGGGGCCCAGCTGGATGATACTGCAGCAGCCTTTGTCCATATAATTTCAAACTATCCTCAAAAAAAGTTCTTGATGCCATCAGCCGGCTGGTTGCATGGTGGGGGCTGGTTTGGAGACCAGTTAAATGTTCTGTTTCATCAAGTGCTAAATCTGATGGCACCTCAGTAGAAAGAAATGATTAACTGTGTTTGAACCACTCATTGGCATCTCTGTAGGTATGACATAGCCTTGAGCACAAATTCTCCTCAGAAGCTGAAGACACTTGGCTTGCTTATTTGCTTATTTAGGTAGGTATAAAACTAGACAAATACTAACTTCCAGATGCAGATAAAGAAAATAGTCTTCCAAAAGATAGAGAGGATTGGGTTCAGCCTGCTGCCTGTTCTCACAGCCTTTATGACTGCTCCTTAGGCTGGTACCCCCAGTTCTCATACTTGGGCGTCTGCTAAACTTATGAGTTCCGCTTCCTATTGCAACAAAAAAAAATCACCATTTTTGTGAGGGTGGAGGGGGCATGATGATTGTTTTTCTCACTTTTTTTTTTTTCTGAGATGAAATTTCTTTTGCTACAGCCATCTCTTTAACCTTGGTGTACACTGCCTCTGCTTAGAGAACAGCCTTAGGATCACAGCTCTTCAAAACAGATAGCTTTTAGATTGTAATAGATGTCCTCTGAAACTTGGAAATGGGAAATGAATTGGATTTTCTGTGTCTTGGAACTGTTGACCCATGCTTTAGATCAATGCCGGCTCTGGCCGAGTCTTCCTCTTTTTTCTTTCCCACGTTTGGTGTGTAGTACTGCACAGCTAACCCAGCTCACTGTTCACATTTCTCTAGCTCTTTTCAGAGTGCAACACAAAACAACCGTCTACCTGCTGTAAAAGGAAAAAAATATCCATTCTTAAACTAGATGTGAGTAATACAGTAATGTAACTGGTTGTCATGAATGGGAAAGTGAAAAAATCCCAGTTAGTATAAATGTTCTTGCTTCTTGATATCCTCACCTGCTGAGAGACATTTAACTTTCCTCTGTGATACAGCAAATGAAGTACTTACCATTTTTCCCTCAGTATTTTCCATAAGGAAGCACAAAGCGTATTCAGATTTTCTGGTTAACAAGATACTACTCTGAGAGCACCGAGCGTGCTCTTTGCTACTGAGTAGCCCACACATGTTGCCACAGATGTGAGGCTTGTCTGTCTAAAAGGAAGAGGGTTTCTGAGGATGCTTTGAAGGACTGTACTGATAAGGAGACTGACATCCCTATCTTAAGTTGAAATGTATCTTATTGTTTTAGCTTTTAACTCAGTAGTCTGCAGTACCTAAAATGCTGCTCTGAATTACAGGGAAGGTTAGTATCTTCTGCTATATTTTCCTTGACGTGTTGATTGCTCAGTCTAAACTCTAGGCTGTTGGGAGTCCTTCTTAAATTAGCTTTCTACCAAACTTGCTTTGTGTTAATCAGAATCAGTAAATGTTACCATACTTTTCATAAGGCACTTGAAAAGACTGTTGCTGCAGTTGTTGGTTTAAAAAAAACCCCAAACCTTTGCCAGATGACACGTGACCAGGTAGCGTTCTCGTGCTGACTTAGGTTAGGGTGAACACCTTCATTTTCTTAGTCTTGTGAACCAGAGAGTAAGAGGGTCGCTCAGTGTAATGTTGCATGCAAATCCAGAGACCACCCACAATTCCTAAGCATAGAGATTTCGAATAATTTGTAACCAGGAGAGACTTTGAATGAAGTTTGCCAGAAATCTACTAGGAACCAACATAAAAGTCCCTCGTATTGGTCAACCAATTCAGCTTTTTGAATCAACATAGCCTAGGAGTTTCTAATCCCTCTGGTGATAGTGGTCTGCCTTCTAATTTTAGTCTCTTTCAGTTTGCAGTTACTTGTAAAGCACAATAGACCAGTGGAAAAAATCTGCATTTTAAAATAGTTTTTGAAGAACAGCAGAGGCATGAGTCATACCTGTCCCTGCAGGCTGTAAAAAAAGCTGTCGACAGTTAGCTGGGAAGAAGTGTATTTAAACTTTGTTCTTGCCAATTTAAATCACTTTATTCAAAAGCATGAATGAGGCTGTAGTATTCCATTAAGACTGTTTTTATCAAATTTTAATGAGGAAATATATTTATACAAGCAGCAAATGAGTTCTTCCCAGAATTTTCTTTTTAATCAAATATTCCTAAACATTGTCTATGATTTTACAAGGGACAAAAGTGAACATTTTGAAATCTTATCCCAAGGGGAAATTCAGCAAACAACTGGAGCTGTAGTTAAATAACTGCACAGAGATTTAAATTTAGGTTGATAAGCAAATGATCTGGTCAGTGGCTTGTAGCAGGTTTTGTTGGAGGTAGCTAGTAAAATGGGGATTATTCAGATCTGGCCAGTTCTGAGGGCGCTAGTTTGTTCTGCATATGGAATTAGACTAAAGGGAAGAGACCGCACGATGTGTGAAGCTGGTGTCGAAGGTTAAATTACAAGGAACCTAACGGTACTCTGGGCTTCGATTTTTGCCAACTTTCGGATCAGAAAACTGAGAGTTCTGCTAAATACCAGACTGCAGACTGGTGCTCTTCTACTCCTCCCTCCTGCTTCCCATTTCCACTTCCATTCAGTCTCTCCCTGTCACATCAGCAGGCCTACGACGTATAGCAGGATTTCTTTTTCCATTTCTGTGAGAAAGATTGGCGTATATAAACCAGTTTGGCACTGATAGAATATTAGCGATGGAATATGATTATAAAAGGAAAGCAGGCAAGGAAAAACCCTAGAGATTTGTCAGAACATCGCTGGCATCGTTTTCGCAATCTTATAGTTAATAACATGCTTTAGCAGTTGCTTTCAGCAAAAGAGAAGGAATAGGAATTAGGACGTACGTTTGCACAGGCTTTATTGCAGCATCTTTAATCCTTCTCGTGTACTAATTTCAAATAATAGTTTATAAAATTTTGCGTCTTTCTAGAATATTAAAATAGTTTAAGATGCAAAGAATAAACTTACCCATACAGCCAACAACATTGGTGACTTGGACTACTCCTAGATATTTTGCTTTGTAGTATTTCATTGGTTTCATTTTTTTTTTTGGTAAATCAGTAACATTAGATCGGCTACGTTTCCTTGAGTAATTGGATTTGTGAAATACTAAGAGTCTCCATAACATAACAAACTTTGAAACCATGGTTGCCATCTAATTCTGCGGTTACAAGAGAATGGAACATCAAGCCAAAAATTTCTGAAATCTCTAATTTGCTCCATCTTGTCTATAAATAAAGAAATTGTAAGCTTCAAACCCCAGGAATTTAGATAACTGACTTGCTATTTATCCCACAGTAAATGGATTGGTTTAGGGAGCGCATCAGTTGCATCACACTGAACTGGCAAGTTGACAGAAGTTTTGGAGAAATGGTTAAATATGTGATGTCTGAGATTATGTAAATGTTGCAATATGCTGTTTTTCTTGAGGGTAGAAACAGGGGGTTTTGACTTGTAATTGTTTATTCAAGTATAAATATTATAGCTTGATAAAGGGAGCATAAGCTTTTACTGAACAAAATGTTTTCCCAAAACAAGCTCAGACACAACAGTGGACATGTATGGCCGTTTTCTTTTTTTTGTGCTGTGGTTCTTAGTTTTCATACAGCATTGTTTGAAAATATCTCCGAAACACTGTGAAATGTGCCACCTTATTTCATACTTTTTGCATTCTATGAGACATCTCTGTTATAAATACCTGTTCTGGGCTCGAATGCATTAGAGGTATCTATCTCTAATCTTATCTAAATAATGCTAGAATCATGTAAAAAAAAAAAAAAAAAAAGGATTAACAATTCTCATCTCTCTCGTCTGGATGAGGGACTACTTACCCTAAATTATGCAGTGCTACATTTCTTGTAGAGGCAGGCAAGGGTGTTGTATGGTTTCTAGACTGGAAGCACCTGTTCATAGAAGAGTTTGTTTGGATGAGGCAGGTTTGCTGGCCTGCTCGCTCCGCATCTAGCCCCTTTCGATGTGGAATTGCACAGCATAAGGTTAATGACAGTGGGTTAGCAAGGCTTCAAAGCATCTGCTGTGACCCCGGCATGCCTGGCATTCCTTTCTGCTCTGCAAAGGTTTGGCATCGATTCCCCTGTGGCCTAAAGAATGTACTGGGGAGAACCAGCTCTCTTTGCGGCTTCCTCTGGCGAGGGGAGAGTTGTCATGGCAATAAATCATGAGGGTTCGTGGAAGATGAGTAAATCCCCTTCGCTGTCCTCTACCGTAGGTATGGGTTGTGGCGAGAAAAGGAAGCTGGATCAAGGAGATATGATGTGTGATTGTCCCCTTTATAACCACTGCTGGTTGCTTACCGGTAGGGCAGAGCATGTGTCTAAGCTGTGCGCGGGAAAACAACTGTTTGCATGTACCAGAGACACTTGGGGCTGCGAGGAGTCTGTGTCCCACCAGGTCATAATGCTGACCAGACTGATATCCACCCTTCCCCTGGACTCACTGGGTGTGCTGTAGCCAAAGGCAATGTGGGCAAAGCTGTGTCTTCCCCATAGTGGCTACTTCCAGCTGCTCTGCAGATGTGGCCAAGTATGGGGGACAAAAGCCAAACATCCTGTGTCCTACAGTCCAGACACACCCCCTCCCACTGCTGATGCTCAGACACTGCATAGAAAAATGCTTTCCCTGAATTCCAGGGAAGAACAAAACATGGAAGAGGATGGAAAAGCAAAGTTGTAATAAGGTGGAACAGTAAGTCTTGTGTGAAGAGGGCAGGATGGAGGAAACTAATGGGGAACTGCTGGGCCAGGAGATTGACAGAGGCAGCAGAGGACAGGGGAATGGAGCTGGGGCTGGTGACTACAGAGAAGTGAGGATGAGGAAGGGACAGGGGTTGCCCAGCAGATTCACGCACATTGAAGAGAACAAACTCCTCTTGGCGGCTGGGATTGATGGGTCCTATCCTTCTGCTGTCAGCAGACCGCCCTGATACTTACTGGCACATCATGTTTCATCTTGCTCTAGTGTTGTTGCACCAAGGGTGGCATCCTGCTGTATTCCTCACCACTGGTTACCTGCAGCGATGGGACATCATGTTGGGGCTCAGGCTGTTCCGTGCCACGGGCACACCAAACAGGGAGTCACAGAGCGGCCAGATGATAGGGGGAAAAATTAAATTCCCTTGACGTTATAAAATCCTGCGAGGATGCCATGCCTAAAACATTCACAGGTTTGCTTTGCAAACTTGATCAATGTGCACAAGTGGGTAATGATGTATCTTAAATGACAACCTCAGATGCTGTTTTTTCCACAAAATCTATGTCTCATTTAGTATGCACCATGCACAGGGCTGTCTTAGTAAGCAGCTTTTTTGGGGTAAAAGCATCTTACACCTGTCATTTCGAACTCCTTTGAATGCTTGGGTTTTTTAACCTTTATACTGTCTTTAGGTAATGCAGGTAGGAAAAGAGATTTGACATTTTTAATAGTTTTTCTTCAAATTCTTCCTAAATCCTTCTGGTATAATCTATAATTCCAAGAATTCTTCTGTCTGTAGCCTAAAGGCTCACCACTAATCCCTTATCATTCTCACGGACCACAAATGAGGGACAGAAACTATTTTGTAAATAGATTTCTATAGATTATGCCAGTTAAATAAGCACTTCTACTTGGCAATCAAAATTAAGCTATCCCTGAAGAAAATAAAAATGGAAAACCTAACAGAAAACAGGCAGTAAAAACCAGTGCTCTATTTGTATTCAGTGCGAAGGGCAGACATTTTTGGAAAGCCTTCCAAGTCCAAGCAGACTTTTCTTTCGCTGTACAAAGGTGATTTCCCAACCTGCTTGTATTTGAGTGAAAACAGTTTGACCACTGGTGTTGAAAGGCAGAAATGCACGCTTTGTCAATTTGGAAACATTCTCGTCAATATAAAAAAAACCAACTCAGCTCTATGGTTGAAATATTGAAAAAGGGAACTGATCCCTACTAGGGTTATTTTTGGTTTGGTATTGTGGTGGTTGTCTGTTGATCAGCAAGAAGGGTTTGTGCTTTGTACACCTATGGTAGGATTTAAGAACAGTCTCAAGTGCATGGTTTTCTAACTTTGTCACAGGCAGAATCTGTAAAACGACGATAAAAGGAATAGGAGGTAAAATTACTAAAAACAGAGCCCCGGGATGGTGTTTTAGAGAGCGACTATATAAGCGCCCAAAGAGTAAGGCATGGAGTGCTGTCTTTGTATTGCCCCAAACTGGATGCCCTGTGCCCAAGGTGGCTGCTGGCGTGGCAGCCACTGCCCTTGGCCTCAGTGGCATGCAAGGATATCGGGGAGAAGAGCGGGCCAAGGGAGGAACCCAGATGGGATGCGTGCTGACAGCTTCTTCCACGGAGCAGGCGTGGGTGCCAGCGGGTGGCAGGGGCTGTTCAGCAGGGCAGAGTGACGCTGGGCTGGCTGGGCACAGCCTCCTGCGTGGTGCCGCTTGGGCTTGCGAAGGGCGTAGTGTGCAAGGTCATCTCTTTGGGAAATTTAGAAATGTACTTCGGTCTCTGAAGCAACTGCTGCTGTGTCTCAGACAGAAGCACGGCCCTGTTCAATGTGAACTTGAGTGATTAGCACAGCTATTACTGCATCTATAAATAGAATTCATCTTACAATATATTAAGTTTAATGATATAATAAATAGATTACAGTTAACTTTAATAGGAGCACAATGAATGGAGATGCAGTTCTTGCGAAGATCTGCAGCCATTAGTGAAATGTTTTGCAAGATGCTTTATATGTAATACCTTCTTCTTCCTTTGAAAAATGAATAAGGTAACAAGACTGTGTAGAAACAAAACCCAAAAAAGTAACTCATAATGTTCCTGTTGCACGGAAAGCAGTCAAGTACGTGAAAGTGCAGGTTGCATTAGCAACCTTAACTCTGCTCCTTATGAATATGCATTACAAAAAATGTTTATTCTATGATAATATTGCTAGTCTTAAAACACACCATACAAGATTTCTCTGTAGGAAACTTGCATGTGGTTACTGTCGCAGGGAATTAAAAGCAACATGAAGCCTAGCTTCACTGATACTTTTGTTTTTGTTTATCTTTAACAAGAAAAAAGTGCTTTGGGAAGAAAATGGTTTGGTTTTTTTTTTTTTTTCAGTGAAATAATACACAGTTCTAATGAGACAAGCTCCCTGGAGTTTTAACATGACGTGTTTAAGGAAGGTTGACATTATACCCCCTGCCTGTGGTTCACCTTGTTGTGCTTGTTTTATGGTAAAACTTTAATATTTCAGTGTCCGTTTCCATTTGACAGAGACTTAAGTATGGTTTTCAATGCAAATAAGTCACTCTGTGGTAATAATACAGCCCTCTGGCTTGGGAAGACAAAGCCTAAACCCCAGTTCCTTGACATTTCTCCTAAGGCTGTAGTTTGGCAAGCGTTTAAGGTAGCTCTTCTGGGGGCTTGGGGAAGTTAAGAGGTACAGCCTGCTCTCCTTTTGGCTGTGCTGGCACAGACTTCCATGTGGCCATGCGGTGAGGGAGATGGGGAATGGCTGAAAAATAGCCCAGCAAAAAAAATGTCCCTAGGTCAGTTGCTACCCTGTACAACGGAGGCTGTGGTGGCACACCTGAGGTGACGCAAGCATGGAAATGGATGGCCAAGGGCAGCCGTGGGCGCAGTGACTGCTTTCTTTTCAGTGGCTCTGCTGGCTTAAGTGCACGTCAAACTATAGCTGAGAGAGGGATGCCTCTAGGTGTAGATAATAGGCTTATGCTCTCTGCGTGGGACACTCGGGTCACAGTTCCTCATACCTTTTTCTCAGTGGTGTAGCTGGCTCAAGAAGTTTGTGCCCTTCCTGTGAATTGCTTGTTTGCTTCTGTCAGCTCAGTTGTTTGTGAAGGCATAGTGGAAAATTAAACTAGTAACTGGTTCTAAAAAAAAAAAAAAAAAACCAAAGGAAAAAACTTAAAACTATTTCTCCTCACCCCACATCAGTTAATGAATCTGGTTCACAGAGCATTTCAATAGGTGTTTGTGCCTGCAGAAATAAGGGCGAGAGCCACGTGGGGATGGGAATGAGCAGGTGAAATTAGGACATCTTTAAGCTGGTGTTGCCACCAAGAAACAGTGAGTGGAACCATCCCTTCATAGATGGGTGTATGACAGCCTTGGCTGTAGTCCTTTAAAATAATCTAAGCATTGAAGCATATGTTGCAAGTTCTGTGCCCAACTACAGGCAACCCACAAAGAGGACAGGAAATATGACCTTCAGAGAGGAGTTCTGCTCTGCTGGAGACACGGTGAGATATGTAATGTAATGGAGATGCCATATTACATTAAGCCTGTCTTTGCAATCTCCCTGCTCTTAAAACATAATTTGAAGTTTATTCTAAATATCCAGTGCTGAAGTCTGTTACATACACTTCATATATAAATCATTTTTAAAGCTATTTTTGCGGCCATTAACTAACACGCCTTTTAAATCTTACCACAATAAATTTAAAACTTGACTATTTTTTAAAGGCAAATGTTAAAATGAAATGGTTTATGGGAAATCTCTGCTACAGATATATACCTTTGAAAAACAGTATTTATAATCAAAGTTCATACTATTCTAATACAAGATTAATAAGATTTATTAATAAAAATGTACTGATTTTTCAGTTGCTATCTACACCTTTTTTATTCCCTGCAAAAATAAAACTTAGGGGCTGTTTAAAATTTTGTTTAACTACAGTTCCTTATTTTGCACGGAAATGAAGAATAATAATGTGGGGGAAATTTCACTTTGAAAGCAGTCTTCAAAATGCTTTGCCAAGAAACATTATGCAATTAGTAAAATAATTTAGTAGTGCCTATCATACTTTGTAATATGTGCTCTCTACTCTATTTAAGTAAGTCTTAGAAGACTTTGTGCAATTTACTGTAATGCTTCTATGCATCCTTCCTCCCATTACAGAGTTCCTGTTGCTTTCTCTAGTTCATCCCAAACCTTAAGTTCATCAGTATTGCAAAAATGTGTCATTGATCAGTTCAGCTACTGATCAGTGCACATTGCAGTGCCATAAGGCAGGATTGTGTTTGACTTGTACTACACAAGATCATAAGCTTAAATTTCTTTCTATAACTGTGTTGAGGCAAACATGCTACAGTGGACCTCTCTAAGCCTGCTGTGGGCATTTTAAGTAAATTGAGTAGAAATTTCTCCATCTAAACTGCTTTCAGGGAGGCACGTTGCACTTCTTCCTCCACACTCCGAATGTAGCAGCTGTTGGCCACAGACTGGTGCACTTAATTTCATTTCTTCAAGCCTGTTCTGTTGCATCAATGCTAATTGTATTGTGGTTACACCTGTGTGATAGGGTGCATCGTACGCCATGCCCTTGAACTTTGCCTGTAATCCAAATACCACTTTTCCTTATTTGGTCAATGTCCTAAAACTTTGTCTCGCCCAGTCCGCAGGTATAGAATTTACCCGTGAAATCACTCCAGCTCAGCACCTAGGATGCACACTAATAAATCTCAAATTAGTGGCAGCCTTAAGCTCATTGCCTAGCCCAAGCTGAACCAGGAGAAACCATGAGAACATGGGATTTCCATGATCCCAGTGGGTCATTTGTTTCGTTTCATAATACATTCAAAAAGAAAAAGATCTGACAATAATAGCAGTGCCCTTTTGTAGAGGAAAGGCCTGTCCTGAATTACTTTGGAACGTGTTTAACACCTGATATCATATGGGGTTTTTTGCTCCTCTTCTAAGACTTCATACCGATTGGACTCTGGCATCTGCCTTTCTCATTGACTGAATGGCGAACTGAGGCTTTTAAAGGTAGGTGTGCTAGCTACGCTCTAGTTAAATGTCTAAAGCAGATGGCAGAAGTACCCCTCTGTGGGGCCAGATTCTTGCCTGAATGGGAGCATTTGGCAAATTGAATGAAGTATGTGGTCAGATGAAGAGGTCGAATACCGAAGACAAAGTGCTGGCTGCTGCAGCTGCTCTAACTAGATTACCAAGCAGAAGGGAAGTGTTTAAAACCTAAGTGGGTCCAAATTTGAGAAAGGGAAAAATAACTAAGCGTGACTGTCCTTCCCAGGTCATCTTCGCTGTCTCCAGGGTAAATCTTGCGCAGCTAAGGATTTGGCCCCGCTTGATCAGAGTGTTTGGTTTCTTGGGTGGAAAAAAATGCAATCCTATTAGACAACACAGAAAAATCCCTCTGAAATGTTTCTAAAGGAGTCAGTCTGCTAAACGTCTGCTAAATATGCAGAGTACACAGAATCCCTTCTGGCACCGTCTTGAGTGATGCATTTACCAATATTAATGGAGATACCAAACCATATTGCTCCACAGTTCCTCCTGCACACATTATGCTCCTAACGCGCATATGTGTATGTCAAATGCCAATTACGGGGTTTTTTTATTCCATGGTTTGAGCACCAGTGTACTTCCAAAATGCTGACTCGCCATTACCATGGCCAGACCATCCTGTGGTTTCTTCGCTCAAAAATGTTTCTCCAACCAAACAACCAAAAGTTTTGTTTCTTTGGTCTGTTGTACTGTAATCTCCGTTCTTCTGGGGATTGTATAGCTCTGTGGGTGATTTCTGTAATTCATTCTAGTCTTTCATTAGAAGTAATAGACGGTCTTAATTACAGCATGCCACATGACAAACTGGTAAAGGTGCTAGAAATGTTGCCAACAGGAAAAGAATTGGATGGTGTGAATTTTTATTAATTAAGAGTTGGCAGTACTGACGGGAAATAAGATTGGACTTGTGTCCACTGGAAACTATGTAATTTTAGTGTAGACATTTTTCTAAATGTCGTGAGTTGCATGCTGTTTGTGGTTTTAAATACTTGAAAAATTATCTGCAGCTTAAACAAAATAAAACTGACCTTTGAAGTTGAATATATATCATACAGGGAAAGGAATATGGCAATTTTCAGTTTTTCTCTTATCATTGCTTTATAAACTATAGTCTTCCTCAATGTACGTTAATTTGTGATGACCATTTACTTCATACCGTTAAGTAAGTACTCTTAGGGTATCTTAAGTTACTGCAATAAATATTACTGCGAATGTCAGTAAAGATGTAAACGGATGCATCATCTCTGCTACTTCTTGTTGGGCTCTCAAAAGCATCTGAGGGGCTGGGGTCTTACTCTTCCACTGTTGTATTTTCACAGAAGGTGCAGTGTGAAGCTGTGTGACCTGCTCCACTGCTCAGTCTTCCGAGGTTGGGCAGTTCCCCATTACTTTTGCAACGTCTCGAATAATTTCTTACACTGTTTCTTACAATTGAGAACGTGGTGTACTCATGACACTAAACTTTCTCAAGGACAGGGGAGTTGTCAAAGTTGAGGGAGAGGGAGAAAGCCCTTTCTAGACAGCTTTTTAGAGCAGGGCCCTAACAGTAGGTGCCCTTAGCCTCTGGTGGAGTGTGTTCATCGACTACAGAGAGCCCAGGCTGTGGTTAGGCATTTTGAGGAAGAGCAGACACCCAACTAGTATAGTCTTGGAACTACCCTGAGACTATCAAACTTAACTCAAGGGAGAGAGGATGATTCTTTATTTGTAGAGAATCGAAAGTGGTACCACTACAGAGAAAAATACTAAATAAGTGAGAGCCAGAGCCATATCCATATGCAATTTTTTTGTCTCTTGCTCTGAGAAAGGCAGACTGCTAAATGAAAGATGGTCACTGTTCAGATGTCAAAATATGTCTGTGGTATTTGTATCTAAAATTAGGAAAAACTCCAAACCTTTTGTGCAGAATAAATACCTGATATACCAAGTTTTCTACCACTAGCAAATGGTTGTTGGGGTTACTATGTGGGTCCTGACTGAGGCAAAGAGATGAGCAGTTAAGTCAGTGGCGTTTTTACCATGACAATACCTGCCAATCATTATCAAAAGAGAAGGCATCGGCAATAGTAGTACTCCAAAAGAGAGGAAAATAGTAATTTCTAGTTATTATTCAACTCATTGACTGCTTAGTCCAAAGCACATTTTGTTGATAAGATAAATTCAGTTAGGCTGTCAGGTTACACTTGTCCTTGGTCTGGGGGAGAGGCCGGTCCCTGAGGATTTCCTGCCAGTGCCCGCTGCGATGCTGGAGGAAAAGTAGCCGTTGTCCCCCCTCTGCACTGAGTGCACTCTCAGAATGGAGAAGGGGCAGAGAGAGCTGTGATCATTACAGGGCATTGTGCATGCATGTATATAAAGTATTTTTAAATCCCCACAGTGATAATGTTCAAGTTCTTTCTTACTCTGATGATTTGGGTATTAATTTGCTTCCTGTGATTATTTCATGTGTATATGCAGCCTATGGGGCTTTTTTTCCTTCCCCTTTGCATGTGATGTGCTAGCAAAGGAAGACAGTAATAGTCTCCTGGGATATGTACAGCTCTGTTCATGTCTGAGGTATGAAGTCAACTCAAGACCATTTTGTTCTCATAAAATATACAGCACTGCAGTTTAATGGATAATGGCATAAATGCCAAGATTTGATGGGCAGAACCATTTCACTGGGAGACGAAAAAGACTATGAGGACTGAGTGTTGGATAGAAGATATGTAAAACCATATAGAAGCAGGATCTCGTGTGCTATGGGGTAGTGATTTTGCCTAATCTGAATGTGCTAACACCTGGCACACTTGGCAATTATAAAGTAATAATACATATGAGTTTTTTTTTAAAAGTACTGATGAGGAAGCTGATGGGTTTTACAGAAAGTAATTCCACTCCTTTAGATGTGTGTTCTGTTTTTTTTTTTTACTTTTTTTTTGTACTGCTTTGGGTGATAAAGATGGTTTCCCCTCAGGTCAACAGGAACTGACTATGCGTTTGCTTCTGTTTGAGTGCATCAGTCTGGAGGGCTGAGCATTTCCAGTTCCCACTGCACCCAGGGAGAATTCTAGGGGAATGTGGCTTCAGCTCATGTTCTGGGTATGCTCTGCACTGCACTGAACTTGAGCAGAAAACTTTTATGGGAGGGAAAAAAAAAACAAAACGCACAGCACAAGGAGAAATTGCAGAAGCTGGAGCCTCTTATTTGAGTTGTCTGTATAGAAACTAAAAAAAAAAAAAAGCTGCCTAGCTGCTGTGCTGATTGCAGGTGTCTGTCTGAGAGTCGGGAACTTCAGTGCCCTTGAATCGAACCGTAAGGGTGAATTGAGCAGATTTGTTGATGTGCACAGAGGAGGAAACGACCGAAAAACGAGCGTTCTTTTTAGCAAGTAATTACCTAGGGCTTTCCTTACGCTTTCACCGAAGTGCAGGTGAGAATCCCTCGTAGGGTCTGTGTTTGAAGCCCGAGCTAAGATGGCTTGGTGTCGCCTGAGGGCTGTCTTTGAAGGGAGAGGGGAGCGTGTTTGCGCAGGCTGCTCCCGGTGCGCGGGGAAGGCTGCCTGCGTGCCGGGGAAACCCTGGACCCGCTCCTGCGTTTCACGGCTTCGCCGCTGCTGTGCTGTGAATTAATATTTTAATGCGTATTACATAATTGTTGGATTCGGGTCTTCCAACTTCCAAATCCTCCAACCCCGTTTATTCTGTTGTTTAGCCAATAGAGGGTATTTCAGCATCTTCTTCCCTGGCAAAACTGTAGTGTATTTCAAATTATGCTAAAATTAACCGCACTTTTGAAGGACTAATTTGCGCCCGTCCACGGGCTGCAATCACGTACGAGTCCAGCCAGGCTCGCCGAGGGCGACGATACAATTATAATTAGTGGAAATGAGCTTGTTTTGCTCCCGCTTGGAAAAACGTGAAGCATGTGGCACTGGGGGAACAGAGCGAGGGTTGGGGGGCAGGCTCCCGGCCTCCCAGGCGGTTTGGGAGCAGACTTAAAAAAAAAAAAAAAGAGGAGGGGGAGAAATAACCCCAACCTAGGCAGCACTATTTTATTTTTTTTTTCTCCCCCCTCTCTCTTCCCGGGGCGGGGGCGGTTTCCCGCCGCCGAGGCCCGCGGGCTCCCTCCCGGCCACGCAGCCCGCAGTGCCGCGCCGCCGCTGCGGAGGCGGGCGGGGAGGGAGGGCCGGGGCGGGCGCGGGGGGAGGCGGGGGGCGGGCAGAGGGAGGGAGGGAAGGAGGGAAGGAAGGAGGGGAGGCAGCCGGCGGGCAGGGGCGGCCGGGCTCCGCGCGGCGCAGGCAGGGCAGGGCAGCGCCGAGGCGAGCCGGGCCGGGCCGGGCCGAGCTGCGCCGAGCCGCGCCGCGCCCGAGCATGTCGGCGCGGGAGGCGGTGACCTACCTGCCGGAGAAGGGGCTGTACTGCCAGCGCCTGCCCGGCCGCCGGGCCCGCGGCGCGCCGCCGCCGCGCAAGGGGAAGCGCGCCGACACCATGGGCTTCTACGGCACCCTCAAGATGATCTTCTACAAAGTGAGTGGCCGCTTCTCCAGCCCCTCTCCCCCGGCTGCGCGCCCGCGGAGGGCGGCGGGCAGGGGCGGAGGGGCGGGGGCCGCGCGTCTTGCGCGCTGCCGCTCCGCGGGCGGAAACGTGCCGGCGGCGCGGAGCTGCCGCTCGGCGGTAGCTGCAGCGAGTGCCGGGGAGAGCTGCCAGCGCTGGGTGGCGGGTGGTGATGCGGAATACGGTCTGCTGCCCTTTTTTTTTTTTTTTTTTTTGATACACTGCAACCTCAATTATTTCGATAAATAAACGTTGTCTAAAGGAGTTGTGTTTTCCTAGCGACAGATTAAATATTTACGGGGATGTTTGCTCGGCGGTTTCTGTTTTTCAGTTACACAGATATCTTACTGATGTCTAAATCTCGTTACTAGACCTCTGCTGTAGAGAAAGTTTTCTCTTCCTCATATGGTAAACGACGTTTTTGACCGTGTATTGATTTAGCACCTTCTGAGATGCTGAAGGGTCTGCCTGTGTGGTGGACCCCATGAAAAAGTTCCCTAAAATACCTGGGGGGAAAAAAAAAACCCTACCGAAGGAAATGGTTAAATCATTATTAGGCAACAGAGTAGGGAACTGCATATTGTTTTCTTTGCTAACGCAAAAGAGTACATTACTGTAGCTGCTTGTTCTGCTGCAGGCTTCGTACTTGTTATTTTTAAGGTGTGCTTTTGGAAAACTGCGTCTCCCGCTTACGAGAAGCAGAAGAGGAAAGTGATGATGATAACCTTTCAGACAGGCAAGCTGGAAATCAAAATTTTCCTTGAAGAGGAAAAAGCCTTTCTGAAAAGTCTGTCATCAAATGCTGAAATTCATGCTCAAAACATCTTATTTATGCTTCCAGTAATTTTCATGGCTCACTCGTCTAGCACAGCGATAAAAAATGGTATCCATTATTTTTCAGTGATGCTTACAACTGGTTTTCTTGGGGGAAACACAGGGGGCTGCTCCTCCTGTGGTGTGGGGAAGCAGCAAGGGTGAGGGTGGTGATTTGGCAGTGCTCAGGGTGGTTCTGGCTGAATGCTTGTCTGGTGAAACGCTGTGGAGTGAGTGTCCCATGTGAGGCACGGGCAGGAAAACACAGCTACAAGGCAAGCTCTTCTGGTTGTGTTGTAGCTGTTACTGTAAAAAGGAGACTAGTTAACTTCAGTTAGCTTTCCTTTGTAATCACTAATGAAGTGAAACATAAGATCTGCAACTGTTTTTAAGGAAAGCCATAAAGGTATTTTAAAATTAAAAAAAAACCAAACACAAACAAACAACAAAAAAAAGGAAAACAAAAACCACAACAAAAGTATATGAACTGTAAGCTTTAGAGAATCCTCCTGTTTTTTGGCGTTTTGTATTTAGGCAGGTAGACTGATACAGTAAATGGTTAAATAACTACGTTATAATGCGACATTAAAAAAGATCAAATCAGTGGTATCAGAAAGATACCAACTTTTAAACTGTTTCTTAAACATGAAATTTTGAAAAAAGGGAGCAAATGGTCAAACTAAAGTCTGAATGGTTACACAGGTAGTTTCTGCATTTTGCAGCTCACAGTCACAAACAGCAGTAAGCATCCTTCTGCTGGCTAAAAAAAGAAAACCAACAGAAAACTCAGGAATTGCATTTGGCATACATGTTTCGTTGAGTCCAAAAGCCTGTGGTTAAAGATTACCCAAATATGTAGAAAGTAATCTTTATTCGTCTGACTGGATAAATATGGCTTTCACTGGTTTCCATCTCTGGTAATTTTTGCAGACTGGCTTCCCCTTTTAGCAGCTGCCCTGCTCGTTATTTGGTTTTGATCATATCTAATTGCGGGTGACATTCAAGACTGAGGTTTAGTGTTTTTCATTCTTACCCTTCTTGTAAAAACGTCGGCTAATCTGTCAGTCAGTTTTACTGCAGTTTTGGAAACGTTTTCAATGAACAACTTTAAAATAAAAGGGTAAACAGAAGGAGAAAAATAGATTTGAATTCTTTTTTAGGCCGCTAAAGTGAGTATTTGGTTTAAAACACAGACAGGCTACCTAAAATTTAACCGTTTCTTAGCAATGAACCTGAACACAAAGAACGAAGGGGTTTGGTTTAGTTCTTTCCCTCCCCACCCAGGAGAGCAGAGAGAGAACAGTTCTGTAAATAAACCAACACAGAGTTCTGCACACTTTAACATTGGAAATTTGGAAATTAGAAGAACGTAATTCCAATAGGCTTTGGACCCTAGAACAGCAATACTGTATACATGCAACGTATAAAACATGTATCAAATGTTGTTGAAGCTAGAAACTAAAATGTTGCTTTGATTCATCTTGTGAGCGTCAACTTTGTTGAAATTCGATAGTAAAGTAAAAGTAAAAATGGAGTAATTTTATAGAAGTACGCGTAAGTAAGGTTGGTCATGTAACTAAATGCGTGTTGTTACTCTTTTTCCCTCACCTTGCAGATGAAGAGAAAGTTGGACCATGGCTCCGAGGTCCGTTCTTTCTCTCTGGGAAAGAAACCCTGCAAAGTCTCAGAATACACAAGGTAATTAAATGCAATAACAGATCGCTGGATGCTGATTCTTGCGTATATCCTGTCTTTCCAATTGCTAAGCCTTGTTTATGGCTCTTCTTAATGTTACAGCACTGTAAAGCAAAGAAAGGGTGGTATCAGCATTTGTATATTGCTCAGCTAATTTAAATTACGTGAACTGAAGATGAGTTTTAACGAAGTAGCCAGACTTGCATTTCTTTGGTTGGGGTTTGTGTTTCATTCTAAATATAGTGTGCCCGTTTTCTTAGAGACTTTTTGAGGGCTGAAGCATTCCTGGGAATAAAATCAATCAGGTTTTTAAAAAGGGACATAATGATAAACCCTAAGACTATTACAAACTGTCATCAAATGTATCACTTTGCTATGGTAACAGGAGTGAGCGAATGGAAATTTATGTAGGCAGAGCAGGCCATCTCCTCTTAACAGGAACACACACGTACTTGTTATCCACAGTACGGAATCATTACGGGTTCTAGTCTGCTTCCTTACTACTCCTGAACATCACACAGCTGCTGCTGTTCCGGTCAGATGCTTTGTGGGGTAAAGTACTCCTAAACGTGAGGAGCAGTGGTGGAGTAGGGCCCTGGATGCACGCCTTAAAACTGCAGTTCTTCCCATGTAGTTGCTGTAACAATGGTGCTCGAATGTCGTGCTGCTTCTCATCCTGTTTGAATTTACACCACTTCACGTTTTTTCCCTGCAATAAGCATCAGCGCTCCCACAAGTACCACGCTCGCCTCCCAAAACTGTCTGGGGATGTTACTTCTTTTGAGCATGCTATAGTAGTGTTCAGTCACTGATGGATTTTTCACAAGTAATTTGGATTTTATTTCTCTTCCTTTAAGAGGTTTATCAGGCGATGAATGAAAAGTTAGGATAGTGTGGGGAAGCAGGCCCCAGGGTTGCTTTTCAGATGTGTAAATGCTGGAGTAGAGAAAGAGAAGTGATGTCTTGTTGCTGAGAGGCACATGTTGCAGCTTCCACATCCCTCTCAAATTGGTAGCTTCTCTGGGTTTCTAAATCAGTCTAACGGAAGAACACTCTTGTTGGCCACCAGTTCTTCATGTGACACACTGTACCCTGCACTCCCGTAAAAGCAGGCAGTTCAGCAACAGAGTACACTTTTTGTCACGTGTATCTGTCAGATTCAGAGGAACCACTGGCCTTGTCCAGCTTCTGTAGAAACCTGACTGGCTGTTTCAGGCAAGTGAAAACATACAGGAAAAATAAAGCACAAACAAAAGTCTTGCGGTTTAATCTCAGGTCAAAGGAAAGAGGCTTTTAGATCTTGTTTTGAATAACTGTTTTTGACTGAAAACCAGTTTACAGCAGCAGAAGTTGAAGTGTAACTGTTCTACTGGGGCAAGCTCAAGGCTGCGTATTGCTCAGATCCAATATAAGCCAATTTTAAGAGTCTTATTTTGGACCTTAAATGATAGGCCTTCTGCTGGATCTCTGTACAGGTGATGAGGAGTAGGTTGTAAAACCAGATTTTATTTTAAAAATACTTTCAATTGACATCGCTTGAATTTTAGGTCATTATTGGCTTAAAAGAATCCTTAAATAACATCTGATCCTCTGTCTTTTAAACTGTTTGATTATATTTTATTTAATAATGCTTAGACAAATGATGTAGTTCTTGTGTCTGCTTGTTTCCATTTTCTATAGGATCAGATAGTCTTTAAAATTGACAGGCCTGATGAACTTTCTTTGCATATAACAGGTAAAGCCAGTAAACAAAAGTCATTAAGAGGATCCTTCGTCTGTGAAACAGTATTTTTATATCAGCTTCTGTTTCTGTTATTACTCAGCAAAATTAACAGTTAAAAATAAGCCTGTTCAAACCAATCTTTACTTTCCTTTACCAGTTTGGGTAAATGTTAGGACATGCTATGATCATCCTCCAGAACAAGGAAGAGTGGAGTGAAATATTTGTAGATTATGATGAGATAAATATTAAAAGGAACTTGCCTTGCATCATTCGAAGCTATTCCTGTAGTCAGTAAAACCCTGAAGCTCATACCTACTAAAAAGCTGGATTTATCATACACAAAAGCGAAGCGATTTCTGGAGTCCCACACTGTATTTAAAATTTTCATGCTTGTGCAAACACTACTGGAGTTCCAAATTTCCTGCTAGGGAATACAACTTTGATATTCCGTGAATGAAGTACTTTACATTATGTTAAAAAAAAAAAAAAAAAAAAAAAAGAAAACCCAGTCAGCTGTATTTCTTTAGACTCCTACAATAGCAGCTTAATCCCAGCTCTTTTATAAGCTCCTTCCCATACGAATGAGGTGGTTTTAACATGTCAGAGTGAAAAAATCAAACTGTAATTCAGGGAGCACCTTTGGCTCCTTTTCCCTCTTCTCCTCCATCCCCCCCCCGCCCCCACTTTAAATCCTGTGTCACTCCATCAACATGCAAACTTTAAAACACTGTATAGAGTATTTCAAAGCACAGTTCCAAACCACCAAGCCACTAGAACTGCTTGATACTACTAGCTCTTTGTCAACAAAATATATTAAGAGCTAAAAATAGATTTTTTTTTTTTTTTTTTCCCCCTGTTTGGCGATGAAGCAGCACTAGCGCATTTCACATACAGGTGAGACTCTGAGCTCTGGCTTCCTACATCACTGGTCAGAAGGCACAAATGCAGCCCAGAAGGAAAGGAAATACTCAGGCAAGGAAAAGAATATATTAAACCTGCATCTTTATAGACAACCTGCTGGCCAATTAACAGAGTGGTAATTTTTCAGCCTTGAAAGGTGATCCCCATTTTCCCTCTAGCCAGAATGTTAGTACTGCAGTGGTAGAAACAGGTAGATTTATGGAAGTGAAGGAAGTGACCCCCTGAGTGACCAACAGAACAATTTTTCATGTTAGCGCTTTTGCATAAAGTTTAACAGTTTAAGTAGCGGTTGCAACTTCTGTACTAGATTTCCTTTTCTGCAATAGACTTCTAAATTTTCCTTCATGTTTTACACGTGACTGTCACTTTTTATTTGTATTGTAGTACTACGGGGCTGGTGCCATGCTCTGCCACACCTACTACTTTTGGGGACCTGAGGGCAGCCAATGGCCAGGGACAGCAACGTCGCCGCATTACATCTGTGCAGCCACCAACGGGCCTTCAGGAATGGCTGAAAATGTTTCAGGTAACCAGTTCTTAGGCAAATAAGTATCTGAAGCAGCTTACCTCCATGATTTAAGTAAAAGGCTGCTTCAGTAAATGCAGTTCTCCTTATACATCCCAGAATGTTCTGTCATTGATTTTGTGTACTGTTGCAAAAACAAACGGGCATCAACTTTAAGGAATTGTTGTGCCCTGTTTTAGTGAGTTACTGTAGAGAGATTCACAAAAAATAACTGCTTTCTCTGGTTCCTTAATAAAATAACCCTTCCTGTTCGGTGCTTTCACATTTTCTGCAAAGTCTGTCCAACACGTAAGGGCTGCCTCCATGGCCTCAGGCTGACTTGAGACGTTTTCACTTGGAGACTAGTAAGCGTTAGTGCGTGGTTTGCTTCAGTGCAGGTATAGCACTAAATTTGTCAAATGTCCGATGTCTTCTAAGAACAGAAATAAAAGTTTGGCAAAAATAGATTAAAAGGAAACTCGTGTATTTTTACTGATCTTTGTATACTGAACACAGCGTCAGCCAGTCCATGGATACACAATTGAATGGAGGGGGGAAAGAGGTTTTCTGTATCTTTCCAACAGCCTTCAGCAACGCCTAAAACTTAATCTGACCAAAAAAAAAGGTGTGAGGGACAGTGATCTGCACCACTTGCACAGGTCGAAATGGAAATCTGCATGGACACCAATCTATAGCACCAATGCCAGTTTTGTGTATGTTAATTCAGAGTTTGGGGTGGGCCTCTGCACCCATTCCATCTCCTGTTCCATGGAGATCTCTTCACTGTGCAGTTTTGCTTTGTATTTTTAAGAAGCAGAGATGAGGCCTAGTCATTGATTTGAAAAACGGAAATGTTATGTCTTCCTATCTTGATTAATAAACTTACTTCTAAAAACATTTTCAAAAGGAGTAAGTCATACAGGCATTGTTCCAGTTACTACAACAGGCAAAGATAGAACAGCAGTATTGTAGCTACAGGAGCGAGCGTACAAATTTGCAGGCAAGAGCGTGCTTTTGGCCTGATTCATGCTGCCACATAATACCATTGATCTCAATCACTGTCAGTTCTCAATATTAAAATAATAATGTAGAACTCCTTCCCTCTTTCTTTTTACACATTTATGATCTGCTTAAAACAGTGGAAGTTTGGAATTAAGATATTCTTGTGCACATCATTGAATTTCTTTAAAATATTCAAATTTAATTATTATGGTGTATTTTTTTTGAGACTGTTCATAGAAATATGTCATCTTAACCCCTAGGAATCATATTTGAATGGTACTTTGTATATATGATAATGTCATACTACATTGTATTTTAACATTTTGTAATGTTGAAGTCTTTGCACTAACAAAAGCCATTTTGTTATCCGCAATGCACAACGTGTGTTTTCTTGCATAAAATTGCTAGTTATCAATAGTTACATATTTTTAAAAAAAGGTTGTGAAAGGCTGAAATGTTTGAGAGGGTGATGCAGACATGCTTGGCAGTAAAAGCAATGCTATCTACTGTTTAGTCAGCATAAGGAAGAGAAGTCTGTAAGCCCATGGAAAGTTGTTGCTATTTTAGGGTCCCAAATTTGGGGTTAGTAATGTAGAAACCATACTTTAATAAATATCTAATTAGATACTTTTGACTTTTCAAAATACTTAGTTACAGAACTAAGTTCCTAAATGCCGATCTGTACTCTTGTGAGAGAGAGGCCTCTGATAACTGGAGATCATCGAGTAGCACTTACTGGTCACTTCTGTCACTGGTAGTTTTTATTGTGTTCACAAAAGGGAGTCCCTTATTTTAGGACCAAAAGCTTTCAAAGTCACATAGCTGCATCGCAGTGTTACATCTGCTTGGCTAATGCCACGCTGCCTTGTTTTCTCTGTGCTTATTTTGCACGTGAATTTTATTAAAGGGGTAAGGCTTAAACAGTCACGTGATAAAAGCACTGTCTTAAACTAAGGGGAGCTGACTCTGCCCAAAGGGTGGAATTAAACGGCACGTGAAGCGTCATTCTTGCAGTACAAAGTTTTTCCTGTACAGAAACAGGAGGGCTTTCCGTTATGTACTGTATGCTTGCTAAGCCTGCTTAATAGCATTGTCTCATTTTATATGAAAATATATTTCCAATTAATTCTAAAGCTGAATTTCCAGGGACATGTTAGCTGGACATAAGTACTGTTTCAAGGTAGCACTGTCCTTTGGCATAGAAGCTGGCAGTCACAAGTGACACTCAGTTATTTCGAGGCCTCTCACCTGTACCTTGGCCTTCAGTTGTTCTTCTATGTTATCTTTTCAAATTAGAAAGCAAGACCACTTTTCAAATATTAAGAAAGCTTAAGATAGTCTTTAAGATTTTTTTTTTTAATTTATTTTGTTTATGTTACTGCTGCTGTTAAGTTTTATAGTTGATCTAAGCCTTTCATTTTGAAAGTGACAAGAAAACTAATACAGAAGAGAGAAACAGTTGGAAGGGTAGTTGCACTTTCCCTTTAAAAATGAAGATGTGTATTGATTTCAATGAAATGTTAGTCTGGAAAGAAAAATAGAAAAGCATTTTGATAGGTTCAAACCATTTAATTTCTTAAAGGCCTCTCTATTTTTGCTGTTTAGCAGTGGCTCTTGGCTTCAGGTCTGTTTAATATCCACTATAAGATCTTGAAAACTCAGCGCCCAAATGTATCTTCATGAAATTTTTTTCTTTTACAAGAAACTTTATTTTATTTGGATCAGGATATATTTTTTAAGTCACCAAATTGCTTGCCACGAGGAAAAAAAAATCAGCTGCATACTAAGTTCAGTCAGAGATGGTACTGCTTTAAAAATGGTTCTCTCTCTCTTCATTCTTCCTACTTCACATACTTCATGTTGGGTTTTATTTAAGTAATGTGATTAAAAATTGCATTTTCTTGGAATATTGGTGTTGAAAAGTTGTTCCATATGCAGTATAGACAATCACTTTGAGTAACTAGTGAACGCTATTATTTTACCTAAAACTGGAAGCATTTTTTTTCTCAGCAGTTTAGTGTCCAAAATGCTTTTGCCATTTCTGGCTGGCAAGAGTACTGTTCCTTTCTTTTACATAAGTAGTTGGCTAAGCCACCTTAATTCAAATTACTTACCATTCTCCATTTCTTGTTCTTCCAAAGACACTCATGAATGCGTCAATGTGCGACACAGTAGTCCACTTCTTAGGTGAAGCAGGCGGTAAAGACTGTACCATAACCAGCCTGGCAGCGTTTTCTGCTCCGTACGCCTGTGGTGGGTCTGGGTCAAGGGTTCGGTGTTTCCGTACCGCTCCTGTGCACAGAACGGGGAAGATCCGCACTACAACAACACACTGCTTTTGGCTGTATCACCCTTACCAGCGAGTTTTAGAGGAACAGTGCAGACTTAAAGCAGGTCTCCTGAATATCCCTGCTTATTGCCCGTTGGTTTGGGTCTCAGGGCCATTTTTGATACATACAAACTAGACTTCTTTCTGAAGAAACTCTGTGTTGTCCAACCCGTGGCAGGGACATAAGGATCTGAAACAGTTGCTGCTCCTCTGGACAGGTTCACATCATGTATGTGTTGACTGTGACGTGAACCCCTCCTGTTATGACGAACCACTTGCTGATGTGGATGGTCTGTCTTTCGTAGATTTTGCTTATGGGCTATTTTTATCCAGACTGAGATACCTTTGAGGTGGAGGATGGCCGGGTTGTCATTAACTGATCCAAGAGTCGGACAGAAGCAAGATCCAGAAGAGCCCTTCCTGCCGGTCTCTGTAATGACAGAACTCGGTAATGGAGAACAGCACCCCGAAATGAAAGCTTTTCAAATAGGTGTTCTAAATATACTTATAATAGAAAAAGGATCTAATTGCTACAAACTGTGATTGTACAAATTGGAGCTAGCAGATGAGAGCTGTGCAGTAGAAAAGCATAGATCATGGAAGAGTAAAGGTACAGAAACAGAAGATGGTGGAAGGATAGGTGGCAAGCCAGACGGGAGGGATGAGGTGGATGTTGTGAAAGCAGCAAAGCTGCTGTTTGTATTGATGACAAAGCTGTTTTGCATGCCTGAAAAAGAAAGGAAAGACATTTAAACATAATACCACGGGGGGAAAATGAAGGGATAGTTTTCAGGTGGGGAGTGCCATGGTTGCAGCATCCGCGTTACTGAATGAAGGGATGGTGTGAACCAGCTAGAAGGCCTGGGCTGACAAACCAACACCTCCCTGGGGAAATGGGAGGGAAGAGGGGGAATGTTTGTTTAGGAATATCAAATCATTCAAAGAGCAGTATCAGCAGTCCCTGCTGGATTTCCATGCATGTGAATGAATGCTGGAGTTAACCTTTTCTAGGGGAAGCCCTGCCCATAATAAAAATCTTATTTTAGTTTTACGTTAAAATTCAACTTAAGTTTCGAAGACAAGGAAAACCAATTAAATGTGGTTTAAAGATAAAGTATATTCTTTACAAGGATCTTCAAATTGAAATGGAATCACCTGGTAGAAATCCAGGGTATCTGGACAGTACACCACATGTCTCAGAAGTCTCTGGTCATCTACAGTGTTTGAAACTTTTCAAACTGTTTGGCACACATGTACTTTTTTTTTTTCTCTTCCACATTCGTTCACTGTTGTTTTTTATCAAAGCCACAAATTTATTTCATCCCCTCTCCACTCAGTGCACACATGCAACGTTTTTGCAAACAGATCAAGCTGTGGGGCCCAGAAACAGTAATTTACTGGTCCTGCCTTAGGTAACGCAAACAGTTGTGTTCATCTGGCAAGGCTTCATCCCAGTTTTCCATGCCAGACGTTTCCCTCAGAGACCCCTTACCAACTGTAGCTGGAGGTTTATTTGCTTAAGTGAAAGACTAAGGGGACAGTGTCCTAGAGAAAACATTTTGTAGCAGCTGATTGCTTAGAAAGAGCCTTAGGAAGCTGCCTGTAGCCACCCTCTAATGATGAATGGACAGATGAAAGAGGGTACTGCTTTTATTCATTAGCATTTCTTTCCCATTCTTGAATCTTTTCCCTTTTCTCTTCAGACCTGTATTATATTTTAAAAACAGAAATGTCTAAGTGTAAGAGAGTTGCAGGTGTAGATAGTGTACAGTGAAATTATTAATCAATAACATGTTCATAACTGCTAGCAATGTTTGCCACAGCAAAAACCAGTGCTCTTCAGGTTGAGTTGTTCTAATTTAATAAATGTAGCTGCTTATAAATTAAGGGTAGGCTGACCTTGGAAATTTATATTATAAGGAAGTAGCCCAGGTATTACTTCCCCTTCTAATTCTCCTTAATTCAAACACAGCTGACAGATGAGATTAAAGATTGCAAACGTTTGTACCTCACACTGGCTGAGCTCTGGGTTAATGAAACGAACAGCAGTTGGAAAGTTGGTGAGATAAACAGTTCTTCAGTGCGTGATTTATGGAGAAGTGCTCTGTGATGCAAATGTTTCTATTGAAAGAAATTTATAATAAAAGCTGTTTATAACAGCCCTGCTGCAATTTATGCTGAGACATTCTTGTTTCTTTTTAATATTCTGAGGTATTGAATGTGAGACACGGAAGAAACCCTCATTTCATATGGTAACAATCCACATACACGCACACGGAGGGGCAATATTTTCTTGCCAGCTTAGACCATCTTACCAATTGCCAACAGCCTGTGCAAAGGCCCAGGTCATAGGCACTTCCTCCCCTCCTCTGTGAGGGTGGGCTCTCCAGTATCTGCCACACATTTGCCGTGGAGCAAGAGCGTGTCACTGGGGCAAAGAAGCTGCTACGCGCTGCCCGTCCCGGCAGGTGCTTGCTCCGTAGTTAAGACAGCTCGAAGGTGCTCCACCGCCCTGATGGGATGGGGTCACCTGAAAGTCAGGTGGGTCGTCATGTGGGTAAATGATGCTTTTCTTGACATCTTAAGTATTTTGACATTTTAGTTAGGGAGAAGTGGTGCAACATGATGACCTTTCTACATTGAGTAAAGCAGGGTATTTATCTGCTTTGCATTCACTTTCAAAAGTTCCACCACCTCCTTCGCTTGCCTCATTGTTCTGCAGAAACTTCACAATATACAAACGTCATTGTGTTGTGGAGACCAGAGTTACTTGTCAGAATCAAATCCAGAGAACAGAAATTTAGAGCATGAGTAATAAAGGTCCTGAGTTATGTGGCAGAATAATACAGAAATCTTAATTGCAAGGTATCTTGCCTTTTTTTGTTTTTTTTTTAGTCTCAGTTAGCCTCTTACCATAACTGCAATATCATTTGTATGTGCTAATTTACTTGTAAATGTCACTCTAGAAGACATTCAAGAGTATGAATGTGAATCTGCTCTCAAAAACTGTGATGTCTCATTTTCTCTCCTCTCTAAGGCTTTACTTATGCTCTAATTCTGTTGATAAATCAGTTAGTGGTGGCTGTTGTTTTTTCCTGTAGAAATTTTTTTCTTTAAATTGTTTTCACATAACAAATCAAACTCTGTGATGAAAACAGATGAGTTTAAGATGTGCTTTTCAGATGTGGAGTATATTCAGTTATTAATTTTTTCTACAAATGATGCTGCTAAATTCTCAGATGAGCGCTGTATTAAAATCTTCAAATTTGATGGTGCCCATTAGTAAAAATGTGAAGTAGGAAAATTACCAATCAAAATTCCCTGTTTATTCAAGTATACTTAGAAAATATACATTGGTTTATAGCCAGGATTCTGACATTACAACGTTTTCACTTAGGGACATATCATAGTATTAAGCAGGCAATAAGCTAATGCACTGTTAGAGACAGTTTCTTTCCTTTCCTCTCGTTTCATTTAGTTTTTGGTCTACCAGATGAAACATAAAGGTTAAAAGTTATCATCTCACTTGAATGCACAATGGAGAAAGACGGAGAGGGAGCGCGTTCTGTTGCAGCCCCTTCGTTGTCAGTAATATGTGTGTAGATTTCATCAACTTCAAAAGAAGCTTAATTAATTTAATTATTATTATTAAATATTATTATGTATTTAATTGCTAATCTGTATGTGTGTGTATAACAAATCCTTTCTTAGCTTATGAATCAACGTAGCAATTTTCAATATTTTCTGTTGATTAACTTCTCATTTTTGTGTAATCAACATGAGCATTTATCTCGCTGGCTTTTTATATGCTCTTCATATGCTTGTATATAGGCCGACAAGGAAACTTTACTTCCCTTTTTGGCAAAGCAGCAGCAGTGATGAGTATAAACCAAACCAGTATATTAAACTAAGCTTACTGTGTCTTTTTTTTTTTTTTTTTCCTTGCAGAGCTGGAGTGGACCAGAGAAATTACTTGCTTTAGATGAACTGATAGATAGTTGTGAACCAACACAAGTAAAACACATGATGCAAGTGATAGAGCCCCAGTTTCAAAGAGACTTCATTTCCTTGCTCCCAAAAGAGGTGAGAAATAACGGGTTACTGTTGGACTGTGAGTACCTCAGCTGCCACCTTTGAAAAACTTCCATGCTGATCCTGGCATTCAGTTTTGCCAACTAGTGGTGTAAACTGATAGAGAGGTCCCCACTGTTCGGTACACTGCCATAACGTGGCAATTGTAATTTCAGATTAACATACCTTTATTTCTTGATAGGCATTACATACCTGGAAATACAGATGACTCCTTGAAACAAAATCCCAGTAACTTAAAAAATATCTCTGTCTTATTGGGCTACGGTGCTTTTTTTTTTTGAGAACTAATTCTGTTAGGGCACACACACACACACACACACACATATATTTCCTCTGGATGCAAGACCTTTCTGCACATTATTCTGTAAGTATAATCATTATTGTTTAATGCTTTAGGTGATGAGGTTTTTGTGAATATTATCTTTGAATTTATTTTAAACAAATTGAGCCTTAAAATCCCTACTAAAAAAAACCAAAAATAAACCCAGAAAAGCACTTCACACTAAGGATAAAGCCAAACCCTAATTAAGAACATATCCTACTGTAAATCCCTTACTGCAAATCAGATCATATTGTATCAGGTTAAAGAGAAACTAAGATTTAGATTTCGGCGTGTGTGCTTTTCATCATGTGTAACTAAATGCTTTCCACAGGGGAGTAGTTCTTGATGTCCTTACAACTAGAACGTGAGAGTGGATATGACAGATTATAAACCCAGTTTGCTACAATTATTAAATGAATATATTTTAGTTCATCTAGAAATGGTACTTCTGACCTTGATTGATTTTAGGGAATTGGAAATTGTTCTGTTATTTGAAGTGGGGAGAAAGTCTTATTTTCTTTTGCCCAAGCTACCACATGTTGGGTTTTCCATGTGAAAATTTTCATGAGGGCTGCAGTCTTTGTAAGTCTTCAGTTACTAACACATTGTAAAGCAAGTTCTTGAAAGCTACCCTGGTGCTAGCCTTTGGTCGCAGTGTTTAATGTAGTCTTACTACCTGAAGACTCTTCTGTATCTCTATTTCTTGGCATTTTTTCTGATGCATATCCTATTTTTGAATACTTAAATGTACAAGACCCATCTTTCCTTTTATATACTGCTACATCTTCATGAGTCAGGAAGTGTCACAGCCTACCCTTGCTGGGTACCATTTGTAAGGGCTGGAAGCAGTTTATGCAACGAATATTAACTTACTTCACGTGACATGAGATTAGTATTTACAGAAGCATTAACCGTGGCAGCCACTTTCATAAATGGAAAGAACACTGAGGGAGGAGGTGAGCTCAGTGAGACCTCTGCATGGTTGCCGTGTGCCATGTTTCTAGAGAAGCTGTCCAAAGCAGCCGAAGCTCGGAGGTGGAGGAAGGCAGCAAGACTTGATAGTTTGAGAAGACAGAAGATGCTTTGCCACTTCTGCATCTATTAAATCTGAAAATTAATTCACAATTGATAACAGTAACTCACAGCTCAGTTGTCTTTGCATGATTTACTGGCAAAACTAATTCAAGCACAGCCAGTGATCTAGTTATGCTGTAACTGATGATCATGTTATTATTTCAGTTTTAGCAATTTCTTCACGGGGAAGATGTACTATTTAGCTGTAAAACTTTCTTTCTCATTTATGTTTCTTGACTCCATTGTAAGCTACTCGTGTTTAATTTGTTTAATTTATTTCTAGTGTTTGTTCTTGCCTCTTGAAACCAGAATATTGTCAAGTGCTTAGCTTCATGAAAGGCTGACTTCACCAGTGAAGCTTAAGTAATTTTTGCTTCCAACCCCCAGTCACTGTCACCAAAATTAAGCAAGTTAAACAAAAAAAAACATCGAGCGAACTCCACCATCTCCTCTGCTTTTTGAAGATCATTCTTCACCCACATCTCCTAAGCGATGCTGTCCCCAGCTGCTTACACTGGCTGCAGCAGGGGGTTATGAACTGAGCTGTGGGGGCGAGAATAAGTTTTTGGGGTCAGTAGTTCTGTAAACAGGCTGCCCTGTCAAAGCCAGCATCGTGTGAAAACACGCTCTCCTGAGTTGTCCCTCCGCATTAACATCTATAGTTATCTCCAGTGCTGTTGGTTGCAACACAAGGATTCTGTTACCTAACCTGAACAAGATGATGATTTGGACAGGAGGGCTTTTCTTCAAAACTGTTTCCAGCAATGCAAAGACAGTAACTTAATAGCTGAATAACCAAGAAAATATTTGCGTTCCTCCTGAGGAAACATGCAGTCAAACAATTAATCTGAAATGAATACTCCTGTTCTCTTGCTGAGACTTTAGAAGTAATTATTGAAATTACTTGTTTGTGAAAACCAGGTCTAGAAACCAACAGACTAGGAGTTTTGCTGAAATCAGCCACAGAAAACTTTGTTGGTGCCATGTGTGTGAGTGAAGAAAGGTGAGAGACTGCTTATTGTTGGGTATTATTAACATGGTGAGCAGTCACAGTTGAGTCAGAGGTCAGATCTTTACTACCTGAAGTTTTCTTACAACTAGATCCATGAGCTGAGACAAAGGGACGTTGTCTTTTATGCACTGCTAATCTTAAAGTCAACTGTGGGCTGTGTTGACCCTTGATGACTATTTAGATAAATATAGTCTAAAATAAATGTCACCCATATGTAACCTGTTTTAGAATCAGTTGGCTCACAGGTTTTAATTAACACCATCTTAGCAAGCATCCGTATCTGTATAGATAGGACAAGTGATATTTAAACAAACTCTGCTGTCAGTTAAGGAACATCCAGCCAAAATGGGAAGGATCTTTTCCATGTTTGAGTCCGGCCGCATGCAGGACTATCTGATGTGTGTTAGGAAACAGCACGTCTTAAGTCATGGTACATACCAGGAATCAAGACAGAAAGTCTAAAAGGATGGGTACAGTTGTTGCTCTCGTAATAGAGCACCTCACGCCAGATCCTAAAGACTGACTCCCTGAGCAGGGACAGAAGGACGATTCCTCAGCTGATGCCCTGGGGTGCATACGGGATCTAATGCATAACGTAAGACACAGGTCCCTCAAACATGGAGTCCTTCGCGCTCTACATGAGCTGCAGGTGATGTCTGTGTGCAGTCAAAATGCAAACCCTTCTGGCGTACTGACTTTTTACTTCCTGCTCAGTCACTGCGTGGTCCAGATTACTCACAGTAAACGTTTCTCACATAATAAGGTAAAAAAAATCTGCTGAGGTCAACAGCCTACAGTTATGACTTACTGAATTTCAGTCTGTGCTGCTTTGAAGGGCAGATTCTATTTATATACATCGTAATTCCAACTAAAAATTAAATAAAAAAATCCTAAACACCAAAAGAGATACGTCAAGCAGAAGTAAAAGCGGATGATCTGATTTCCCTGACAACTTTTGCATCTTATTAGTTACTGACAAAGACCTCACTGTTTCAGCATGTAAGCAGTTCTCTGCATCACGTTTTATCGATATTTTTCTTTCTGCAGAGAGTTTTTAACTGTGGAAGGGGCTTTCCTGCCTCTTACACTTACATTTTCCATGACTGGGGAGAAACATTGTTGCTGTCAAGTAGACAAGTGGTACTTGGGCATCGTACCTTGAAGGATAGTTGTCACCGTGTTTTGGATTGCGTTTTCAATGCCGCTGTCCCTGCTTAAGACCTCAGTACCTCTGAAGATATTTTGCGGGGACTGAGGGTTTTATTGTGTTCATTATACAGCCTAGCTCAGTCAGCTGAGGTCAGAATTCTCCCAATAACCTCTATTTCTGTCACATGGAAAAGTTCATCTTCTGTTTATCTTCTGGTGCTTATTGGGATTTTCCCATATGTTTTTAGTAACATACTGTGTGCGATGTCGAAGTTACGTATTTCAATTCTTCTGCATCCCAGTCCGTAAAACTCCCTGAAACACCACTTAGGAGCGTGTGTGCATTCTGATGAGAAAGCGAGCAACGCATATGCTGTGTTCCCTACAGCTGCAGAGTGCTTTTGAACTTGAGTGCACGTAGCATTTACTTTGTCTGGATTCAGGCGTACTGGGTGACGTCACTCATCACAACATGCTTTCCTATTTGCTCACATGGTGAGTGTTGTACTTTCTAGTTAAACTCTCAGAACAACTTCTGGTAGCTTTTAGCTACAGTAACATGGACATCGTTATTTTAGTAGTAACTCTGATAATGGTTCAAAGTAATGTGAATTACATTTTAAAAAAAGATAATGGTAATTTCAGCTGACATGTACTCTCTTGCAAATACAAGAATCAGTTCTGATGTGATCTGTATGGATTTAGTTACTTAAGATGATTGTTACGCTTTTGTGTCCGCTGGAATAAACTGTAGCTGTTAAGTTTCTGATATTGTTTAATAATTTATTGTTTCAATTTTCTGTATTTCAGCCCCTGATGTGTGATAATACTCTGAGTTCCTTTACTTTTTCTTTCAAAAGCAATGCTGAAAATACACTTTCTTTTTCTTCTTTTACAGCTGGCACTGTATGTGCTGTCATTCCTGGAACCCAGGGACCTTCTGCAGGCAGCCCAGACATGTCGTTACTGGAGAATTCTGGCTGAAGATAATCTTCTCTGGAGAGAGAAATGCAAAGAGGAGGGTAAGGCTGAGCAAAGAGATGGATGTAATGGTCAAAGTGTTGCTGTCGTAAAAAGAGCAGTTCATTTACATAATAAGCTTAAAAGTTTTACAAAGGCAATTCAGGTGACTTCAGATTTACTGGTAGTGATGCTTTGAGCTATGGTATGTGTCTCTGTTGAAAGTAGGAAGCAGAAATAATCCATGGAGTACTAGAAATGAAACTAGAGTTAAGTTTGAACATCCTATTTATAAAGTATACCAGGTATATGTTTTTAAAATACAATTATTTTTGCTTTTTAAGGATTATTTTTATTCAAAATACAACCGAAGCAAATAAAAGCTGAGAAGTAAACATGACAGGAGTATAGTCTTGCAGTTTATAAATAACATGGAGGAAAAACTGTTTTAGTGGTCAGGTAGAAGGGACGCTGTAACTTCATGTCGTTTGTAGGCAAATTAGCAGAGAATGGCACATGGCAGGGGGAGAAGGTGCTAACTTGACTGCTTGGAGAGGGACACAAAATCCCTCTCCAAAAAAATAAACCACATGGAAATCGAGAGAGAGGGCGGTTCAGCGGTAATAGGAATGGGCAATAAAAGGCTCCCAGGAAAGCAGCCACATATTTGAGCACATGAAGAATGGAAGCTTTTATTTTTAAGGAGAATTATATGGACAAGGAGTCTGTTCTTAGGGGCAGAGCACATGCATGTGATCTCAGAGCAAGCATCCCTCTTGGACACAGGCAAACAGAGGGACCAGTCCAGGCTGCCCCAGAGTATGGAGACAAGAACTCGTGAGGGGTTGATGCAAAGGTTTTAAAAACCATGACAATGTGAATGTAGCTGGTATTTTTAAAGGCACTTAAATTAATTAGTTTTCTTTTGCAATGGAAACCAGGTGCCTAACCTCTTAAATCTTTTCTGAGATTCTCCTCTTACAAATTTTAGTGAAAATGCATTAAAAGCACAGAATGAGAAAAAAAGGAAAAGGTTAAGAGGGGAACCTGCCTACATTTGTGAGCTTAGAAGTAAAAATAAACATGGCCAGGCATGACAGTGCATACAAACAAAACAGTATTGCAGACTGGTTCGACTTAGCGAGGTGCTCAGTGAAACGGAGGAGCAGTTAATTCAAGACTTGCAAATAGAGACTCCAGAGAAGGGGCTAAAAGCAGAAGAGTGAAATCCACATACTGGCAAGAGACAAGACTCTTGATGTGGTGGAGAGAGGAGCTGCATTGTAAAGAGAGATGGGTGAGAGAACTGTAAAAAAAAAAAAAAATCTATCTGTAGTAGCAAGGCTAAAAGAAAGCACTACTGTTAAGTGTCAGTTCAGAAAGGGCACAGCTATACTTAAATTCCAACCAGGAGAGGACAATGCCAAAAGCAGACAACCCTTTGAATCAAGAAAAGAATTAAGAGCTCACTAATATCTATAGTCACAGTGAACTTAAAGGTAATGAAGATGGGTGACCAGAGAGAAGGACCACAGATAGAAAGATTTGTTTTTTGAAGGGCTCCAAAATGAGCGTACAAGTGGTTATGAAGTTTGTTGGACAATACCCATTTGAAAAAGGCAATATTCTGCTACCTTGCCGCAGAAAGGGGCATTCTGAACCAAGCTGGTAGGTTGCCAGCAAGCAATGATGAACTAGAGCGTTTTCAGCCACGATTATTGCAATGGTTGTGCTGAAAAGACAAGAAAAGATGTAGTATAAAGAGCTGGGGAGCGTCAGTGGCCCACGGTGCAAATGTTGGCATGCGGGAGGCTGTTACGTCAACGCAGTGTCTGACGTTTGCGCTCACTGTAAAGACTGCGGAGGGAGAGAAGTGGTTTTCTTTGGGGTGGCCTCATCTCTCTCCCTCCCTCTTTTTAAAAAATTAATTTCAGGGATTGATGAACCGTTACATATCAAGAGGAGGAAAGTAATAAAACCAGGCTTTATACACAGTCCGTGGAAAAGCGCCTACATTAGACAACACAGGATTGATACCAACTGGCGGCGAGGAGAACTGAAATCGCCTAAGGTGAGTTGCTGAGCGATGTGCGTGGTGCCATGAACAAAGCAGGATCAACTCCTAGGGGGTTTTTCCCTTTGGACAAGCCAGACTATCCATGCACAAAAAGCAGTGTATTGTTACAGAAGAAAATAATTTCTATTTTAGCTTACTCTGGGTTTAAATGAATGTCTGAGCACCATCTTAGTAAATCAAAATGTGATTCTTCGTACAGCAAAACTCTTTCAGTGCTTTTCAGAAAATTTCTGTTCAGTTTGGTGAATCCCTGTGCATATGCCTGTCTCTTTGAGACAGGTAATCTCAGAAACTTGAATGGAGATACTTAAAGTTAAAATTTATAATGTATATGAATACATATATATATTTGTAGAGCAGCCATGTCACAACATAAAAATGCTCCACATGCTCTGATCATTTCATGCTCTATTTTTGTACATGTTCTTATAAATTGAGCAGTACAAGACAGTAGCTTCTTTCCGTGTTAAGATGTTTTTGTTTTTTAAAATACTAAAATACTTTAATGCTACTGATACGTTATCATTACACCTTTTCCAATACAAAGATATGAAGCAGTACTTCAAACATTTTGTAAAATAAAATAGCAAATGACTAATCAAACCTAGTATCGAACAAGCAGTCAGAAACATGAAAAACCCATATTAATATCCTTTTAAGGTTTTAAGGCAATTTGCCTGTTTTCTTGATTGCTGTAGAACAAAATAATAAATACAAGAACAAAAAAAAAATCCTGTGGAAAACCTATGGCGACATCCTGCTGTTTATTTGGCCGTGACTTGTGTACATCTCTGGCAACAGCTCTCTATTTCTTGCCTTGATACACCACATCAAGTTATCTTGGAATTATTATTAAAATTACAGCCTCAGGCATTATCCAAATGCCCATTTCATTCCAATGAACATCTTGAAAAATGCTCAGATATCTTAAATAAAAAAATTCCTCATCCTGTGTATTCTGATATTTTTGCTGTATTGCAGTAGAATAGACTGAATTGCAGTTTTTCCCAAATCAAGCATTGAAAATCCCAACTCTATAAAGCAACATTCCAATCCACGTTTCTGGCACGTTAAATTATCATTTTTGTTTGTATCTAATTGAGTTAACAGTTTTCTAGTTTGTGACTTTGGTGCTGCCTGGAATTTAATAGATTACAGTGCTTGGCTAGTAAGGAAAAAAAAAACCACAGATACAGACAGCCTTGACCACCGAAGTACAAATATGCAGCAAAGAACACAACCCCATCCTTTTTGTTCAAGATTGAAACAACTTTTAAAAGGTAAATGTCTGAGCAAAAAAACTTCAACTGAAAAATAAAGAGGTGGAAGAACTGCAGAGGAATTGAGCAACGTCCAGTTACTAGTTCAGCCTACTTTATTAGTGATTTTTCATGGTACTTTTAGGAGGCTCACAGTAACTGTAGCGTGCTTGCCAAGCAATGCGGTACAGCTCCATGGAAGGAGGCAAATACCTTCTTTGGTCCCGGCTGGTGGTAAATTAGACTTGACACAGGGGATTAAGGGGCCTTACTGTTACTGAAGCAACTCTAACATTTTATCATTTATGAATCAGAAGAGCACTTTGTTTCTCTGGCTTCTCTCTAGTCTCCTGTGTCAAATTGTGACTGTACATTTTTGTGTTCTTTATCGCCAGGTGCTCAAAGGCCACGACGACCACGTGATCACTTGCCTTCAGTTCTGCGGGAACCGAATAGTGAGTGGCTCTGATGACAACACACTGAAAGTGTGGTCAGCGGTTACGGGCAAGGTAAGTCAGTTATTTTGCTGAATTCCTTAGGAAATGAGCTGCAGGGAGAGCACTGGTGTGTAAAAAATGCCCCCGTGCCATCAGACCCACCGCAGGGTGGTCTTAGTGCCGTCTGGTGCAAGAATCGGAAAAAGTACCGGTAAACATCTGGGTCATCTTTTCCTCCTCAGAAACTAGTCTAGTTCAAAAAAGTCACCTTGATGTGAAATTGCAATGCTGCTCATGTTACCGTTGGCATATATCCTTGTTCTCTTGGCAATTCTGCTATTCTTGTGGAGTCATTTGTGACGTGGATTCTAAAGAATTTGGACAGATACGTTACTTTATCTTCCTTAAGCTTAATTTAGCCTGCTTTTACCCCTCTGGACCTCCTTTTCTCACTTGTCTTCTAGCATTCTTTGTTGTTTTCCAGTTACTGAAATATGGGGTGTTCGTTTTACTGGCTCTGATTTCAAATATAGAGTTTGTTTTTCTTCCCAAGCTACTATATTGCTGAGCCACCAAAAAAAAAAAAAAAAGTAATTTGCTTTAGGTTTAAATATTTCCTATTAAATTAGATCCAGCTTAGGCAGGAATTTAATAAGCTTCAATAATTTAATTTTGGCTTAGAGAAGCAAAACAATATGTGCAATCAAAAAGACAGTACTGAACATTTCACTCATGTTAGAACATCACAGCTACTCAGCACACAGATTTTTTTGTTTTAAGGTGACTGACTGACTATGCTCTAAGGATATAGAAAAGGCCTCAGGGAAAGAGTACTTTTTCCTTCTAGACTAGAATTGTGTGTACTTAGCTTTGTTTTAATGATCTAATTAAGTGAACAACAGGGCAGCTACTGAGGATAACTAACATGTTTAAGATGTAAAAAGTACCCAGTTTCTAATGTTGAAGCTGAACGTAATAAGCATTTGTCTTTGCCTGCCTAGGAGATCCTTGATGGGATTGTAAATACTACTGTGGGGAAGAATAAAATTAAAAGCAATAGCAGCCTCACCCTGCTTCTGTTGGCTTCCCTACAACAAACTGTCTAATGAAGGAACTCATATTGAAATTTAGATTTTTCTAATTGAAAATGGCAGCCTAAACTCAAATGAAAAATACTTCCTTTGTACATACCACCCTCCTCTCAAAAGCAAAATGTTCCTCTAAATATATAAAATTGATCATAGTAGCATGACTTAACAATTCATGTTCAGTAAATTTTTGAAAGTAACTATAAATCCTAGCGTGACTATTTACCCCGAGCCTTTAAGAGAGACAAAAATTGTATATGAAAGATGGAAGAGTGCTGTATGAGCCCTCATGCTTACTGATGCTGAAGAATTAATAAAATATAAAAACCCTAAAGGTTGGTTTGTGCAAATGAACATGACTAAATAATCCCCTTGACAGATGTAAAGCCCAAAATAAGGATTCTGTGTTCTTACTGCTTTAGAAGGATGATTTCTTAAAATATGAGCAAATCGGTTGAAATCTAAAAAAAAAATAGGAACTGTAAAAGTGAATAACAGCTATGAACTGAAAAAGATGGATTTGATAGCAGTGAATTAAGCTAGGAGCCAGGAATTGCAGAACACTGGTAAAAAATGTTAAAGAACAGGAAATCTGCATGCAGCAAAAAAGCAAGGTATTTTCAAGGATGTTAGAAAGAACAGGATATTAGCAACAGAAATTAGTATACTCTCACTGATGCAGAAAAAAATATTTATTTTGGTAGAAAGTTCATGTGCTGGAAATAAAACATGCAGTGATGATAGAACACTTCATTTCAGCAGAAACTCACAAGGAAACTCAGAACAGCTACCACAGTTACAGTTTTTCATACTACAGTTGATCCAGAGAATCTGTATTTCATGATTTTTTTCTAAAGTTACTTGGGGGGTAAAACTGGTGTTTTTTCATAAGATATGAGAACAAGGAGAAGATCCAAAGGATGGCCAGAAAGCTAAAATGTGTCAATATTTAAATGGAGTAAACTGAAAGACTGGGTATTTTGGATATATTATCTCAGATAGCAAATACTGAGCGTCAAGAGGAGTCAACTAACAGTTAAAGAAAGGCCACGGCAATTAATGCCACTTAGCATTAGATTACAGAAAAAGAGATCATCAAACTGTCTTGACCTCTTTTCTCGTGCAGTTACAGGTTTCACTGATAAAAATAATAGTGCAGAAATAGATGGCTACGTGCGCTGCAAGACTGTATCCCCACGACGCAGCTGAGGACAGTAGAGCAATGCAAAAATCAACATGGTACATATTTAAATGGGTTAGAAAGTGGGTAATTATAGAGATCATGTTGTTAATGCAGAATCTTCGTGGAGTATCTTTCTAGAGGGGTCTTGCAAGGATCTCTGCTTCTCTGAGCTAATTAGCACTTACTGCTGCCGGGTGAGAATGCATATAGAGTCGTTACTCGTAAGGAATACAGGCTGAGAGATGGAGACGAGTCACCGTTCCAGAGTGAGGGAGGTTTTGTAGAAGTAGGTGTGAGCAAACAGTCTCTACATGGTGAGAAATCACATCCTGTGTTTGGGATCAAAGAAGGTAGGCTGTGCTTGTGTAGTGTGGGATTCTCTCCTGAGCAACGGTAAAGTCTGGAAAAGGTTTGAACGTGATTTCTGCAGTATTGATGCTGGAGCTATGGCTTACAGAATGCGGTGTTTCTTGGATAAACAAACAGCAAAATAATATATGGTCTATGGATTGGTGGTAAAACTACTAAGTGAGTGCTCTCTCCAGTTCTAACAAACACGCTTCAAAGAGCTGTTGGAAAACCTGCAGTGACTCAGAAAAATGCCAGGAAAATGACTCAAGGCTGCAAAACATGCCCTGTATTGAGAAATTTGGAAAGACAGTTTAGTTTATCAAGAGGAAGATTATAGGGAAAATTCCTTACAGTCAAAGTACCAACAATGGAGAGAGAAATTTCCTGAGTATTTTCTAACAGGTGGGATTTTTTAGTTCAATCACAGAGCAGTCTCCAGGGGTCTTCTGGCTCTTGCTATGAGAGACTACTGGTACCTCCTAGATCACTTTTTCTTAAATTTCTGTTCAGCTCTGTCAAAAGCTTAACTGAGCAAAACGTTTCTTTTCAGTGTTTGAGAACACTGGTTGGGCACACAGGCGGAGTCTGGTCATCACAGATGAGGGACAATATCATCATCAGTGGATCTACAGACCGAACGTTGAAAGTCTGGAACGCTGAGACTGGAGAATGCATACACACCTTGTATGGACACACCTCCACCGTGCGCTGCATGCACCTCCATGAGAAACGGTAAGGCTTTGTCCAGAGCTACAGCCACAGCGCGGCTTGAACACACGCTTTTGTTCACGCAAAACGCCTGTGGAACGGGAGCCTCATCCAGCATGGAGTGAAACACAAACCAGGCGAGACATTCACACTAAACTATGTAAATCAACAGAAGGGAGGAGATGATTAATAGCAGCAAAAGATTAAGACTACAAATTAAAGAACAGAAAATTGAGTCATGTACTTTACAAAGTCACATTCTATGTTATTTCAAAACTACTGCATTGTTAGGCTGTGATCCAGTCTCCCACACTCGGAATAATTTCTCCTTTTTGTCAATGCTACAAACTTCTACTCATTTTACAGAATGACTTTTTAAGTATCGTCACTGCAGTATTTTATTTAAATTTTAACTGATTATATCGTAATTTCTGCAATAGTAAACCGTGTCTTGATTCAAGGAACATTGGCAAAACTCTTTTACTTGGCTGTGATACGGAGCTGTTGACAGAGTGCCTGTTGGTTGCATTTCTTCTTTTTTGAAGAACGATGAGGTTTTTTCTTTATCAATGCCATTAATATTAATTCCTTCTCATTTCTGTTCTTGCCTAAAAAAACTTTTAAAAGTATAAACTGAAAAAAAAATCAAGCAGAATAACTGTTTCTTTACTAAAAGTAAAACTTCTGAAGAGCTTCTTTGTTTAATTGTTGTAATTAGTTAACTCAGTCATTAAACCAGAATGCTCATAGCACTGGCTGGAGCTCAGCATATTCATAAGCTTTCATAGATAGATACAACAGTCCACATAATTACTCGTGGCATCGTTTTGCTGTTCAGGAATGAAGTGCCTTTTTAAATACTGAGTGCTAATTATATCAAATAGATCCCGAGGAGGTGAGTAGAGCAAGGAAGAAAAACACTCAGGTCGTTTGCAACCCTAAGAAAATGTGGTGCCAAAGCAGATCTTTGGTGGCTGGTGGACTAATGGTATCTAACGTCTCAAATTAAAACTCATAACTGATTTATACCCAAGTCTAATTGTTTTGATACTTTTCTGTCCAGTGCTAAGTACAAGAGGGGTTTTCTTGTTCCTCCAGAGTGGTCAGTGGGTCTCGAGATGCGACACTGAGAGTCTGGGACATAGAGACGGGCCAGTGTTTACACGTTCTGATGGGCCACGTAGCTGCAGTTCGGTGCGTTCAATATGATGGCAGAAGGGTTGTAAGTGGTGCATATGATTTTATGGTCAAAGTGTGGGATCCAGAGACAGAGACCTGTCTGCACACACTGCAAGGGCATACTAACAGAGTCTACTCATTACAGGTATGTGATTTTCATCTGCTGCTTTAGTTTCCTTAAGTAACATTTAAAGTCAGTTTATTTCGCCTTGTTTATTGTATTGTGGGTACCTACTCCAGAATTACACAGGCCACAAGAATATAGAGGCATCTGTGATGGATGTGTGATAGAGGCGTCTTTCGTTTTGTTACACTAGTTGTATGTTGTCTCAATTTAGAAACTGAGATTTTTTTCGCAGAGCGTCTTTTTTGAAGCACCCAGTACAATAAAGCCCAAATCTCTATACCAGCAAGTTAAGTAGTTTTGTGGGTTGCTGGTTTGTTTGATTGGGTTTTTTTTTGAATTTTGCATGTATTTTGGAGCTATGGTTTTGCTTTCCCCAAAGAAATTCTAAACGTACTGTTTTAAATAAATCAGATGATATAGTAATTGAAAATGTGCCAAAACCCCCATTGGATTAATGTTCTGAATTATGCAGATCTGTTTATCCCTATTTTGTATTCCCATCTTTCCATTACAAACTATAATTCACAGTAAGGCTGACCCTAAAATTTTAATGTTCCGATGTAAATCTGCAGCCTTCTACTTCCTCTTCTCTGAGTAGAGGCCAGATCTACAACTGTGAGGCTTTGTCAACAGAGACGTGTTTCTGTAGGTGCAGGTGGTTATGGAACTGCTCTGTGGCACGGCTCCATTGCCTACCAGTCACCCGGACTGCTCATCAGAACTAAGCTGGCAAAGACACACATAGACCTTGTGTGGGCTCTTCTTACCTTTACTAACCCAAAAGACCATCTTGTTCATTCACAGAGTCAAAGCATCACTTCCAGGCGTTGAAAGGCGAAAGAAATTAATTTCATGCTTGTGCCTGTTCTCATCACAATCTGGCAGGACTTGAAAAAGAAATTAACAAAGACAGTTCAAAACGGGAAGTTGCATTCGGCATGTAACTGCTCTGGTTTGTGGCTCAGAAAGTGAAGCTCCGTGCTAGACGTTTTTCATAAAGTGCAGCTTTCTTAAGATGTATCTCACCATAATAGATTAAATACAAACAAAATACTGAATGGGTCTCCTTTCCCAAAACATGTAGTAAAATTTACCAAAAATCTCCAGCCCTTCTCCTTCCATTCATATGCTGAGGAGTATTCTCTAGACAAGCAGCAAGCAAGTTAAAAATGCTGTACTACCTACCTACCTCTTAAAAATATTGGAAAGGTTGTATTTCATCTGGGGCAGTTTGGGAACGGTGTGTGTTATTCAGCCTTATCTTCACCACTGGCTCTTGTTTTGGCTTAGGAATGTTCATGTCTTGCTCTGATACTGTAGTAACAATGGATCAAAGAATTGGGTTCTGTTACACACCAATACTATTTCACCCTGTGAATGGACCTTGGCGTTCTGAAACAAACTTGGGGGGGGCAGGAGGCTACAAGTGCTTACAGTTTTAGGCCAGAAAGATTCTTTAAAAATGCACAGTGAGCCCCTGCCTTTTGGCTTGAAAGAGCCCCAAACGGCAGAACGCCCGTAAACAGAATGATCAGGCTGAATAACCAGCCTGTCCTCCCCATCCCCATTCCATGGCAGGTTCTGTTATACCTCAGTATTTCCCCATTTGTAGACCCTGTAACATTTTCCAGAGATCCTTATGCAGCAGTTGAAGACTCCTGACCATGTTCTGACCATCTTTCCCAGCTGCCTTTGAAGTAATCCACAGATTCTTAGTGTTCATGGATAACAAACAGCTCAACCAGAGATCCAAACTGTCGCCTGTTTGACTATAGCAATATCAGAGTAAGGTTTGTCTTGATGCTCAGCCTTAAAGCTGTGTTCCTGAATACCTTATGTACACGGAATACAATTAATCTGTGGGAAAGGGAGAAAGAATTAAAAATTTGTTCCAGCAATCTGGTTTACCTCTGTTTAGGAAAGAAAAACATTCTGTAGTGTTTCCACCCAACAAGTCTGCTGAGCTGCTTAGCAATCCTCAACCTTTTATCTGAACTCCGGTTAGTTCACATCCTCTTTTGAAAGCAGGGTGCCCAAAACAGGATGCAAAATTCCAGTCAAAGTCTTATTAATGCTTACTAGAAGTGAAAAGTTATTTTACCTGCCTTATATCGCATACCCCTCTTGCAGATACCAGAGTGTGGGCAGTTTTTTTAGTGTATTTTCACCGGAAATGCCGTGTATACAGCAGATAAGCAGCCTGGATGTGCCAGTCGCTGTCTACATTCTTTTGAACATAGGTGCCATGCTCAGCCACAGATAAAAGATGTCAGTTTTCTGCAGGTTTTATAAAAAGCAGCAGTCTCAGATAGTTCAGTTCCCTTAACTGGGTTTGTTCTTTGCCAGTGTTAGATACCAGTCAGCCCACACAGACAAGCAGTGTCAGGTTGCCTTAGCCGTAACAAAGACTCCTGCCCAGCCCTCCTTCTCCCAGGCTGCCGCTGTACCTTCATTCATTCCCTGCCAAGCTCAGATCTTCACAGTTTTCTCTTGACTTTTACAGTCTTTGCTTTGGGTCTGTTCTTCCATTTCAAATGTCACCCAAATCCTAATGGAAATACTAAATGTCAGACTCTCCCTGCAACTCTTTCTGATATCTCTAATAATGCTGTGAACAAAGTTCTGAACCGGATAGTGTCTCTGCCTCAAATTTGCCTCCCTCTTTGTGAAAATACAACCAAGACATCTGCTGTTTCACCAGCTTTTTACTCTGTCACAGAAAAAACAAATCGTATTGGTTAAGATCATTTTCCAACAAATCTGTGTTTGCTACTTACCGCATTGCTGAGGGCTTACAACGAGACTGATTATTTGTTAGTTCCTTCTGGAAACTGAAGTTAGGCTGACCGATCCATAATTCCCTGTCTCCCATCATCATCATCTCCTTCAATAAAGAAGGGAATTGTATTTGCCATCTGAAACTTGTCTGTCTTCCATAGGTTCTCAAAGATAGCAGCAGATGGCTCTGAGATTGCCTTAAAACAGCTCGCCTTCTGTGGGGTTTTTTCTCCATTCTAGCAAAAGCTTGTACTCAGTTGTCAGTGGTGTTGGTGCTGTGAGCCTACACTCAGATGGCTGAGGACTGAAGCAAAAAAAAGTTAAATAGCTGGCCTCACTTGGTGTTTCCTTCCCATTGAGCATAAATGAGCTTTTTTTATTTTGGCCTTCCTCTTGTTTGTTTGGTTTTTGTGTTTTGTTTTTTTTTTTTTTTTAACAGAATAGTGTTTTATCATCCTTAATGGCTCTCACTAGTTTTATCTTGTTTTGTGTGCTGCCTTTCTGATTTTGTCCCAGTGTGCTCTTTTAAACACATCTATTGATCTAGTTTCTACTTTTTGTACAATTCCTTGTGCTTTAGCCAAGTGGGTCTTGGTAATTTACTACACTTCCTATCTTTCCTTCACACAAGGATAGTTTGTGTCTTTAAGAAAGTGCCAACTCTCCTGAACTCTTCTTCCTCTCAGAGAATAGATATATAAAAACCTCATGGGAAGGAAGTCTCAATTTATTGAAGTATTCCTCCTTGAAGCCCACTGGTTTTTATTCTACTGCTCTTTTCCTTTCCTTTTTTGAGAATTCTGGACTCTTATGTCATTGTCACCATCACTCAAGTTACTTCCTACCTTTGTATTCTCTACATGTTCAGTCCTCTTGGTCAAAAGTGTCTCATCTCTTAGCAGATTTCTCTACATGTTCATGTTCTACATATTTTTATTTTATATAGAATATATGCCCAGAAAAATCCAAGAATTTAGACATCTGTGTTAGCCTATATGCCTTTCCCTACAACGACTAGGAAGTTAAAGTTCCGTAATGCACACAATTATGATTATAAAATGGCTAAAACCAGCATTTTTCAATTACATTCCTTCCATTTTCCTACATTTTGGCTTTTGCATAGATGATTCTGGATTAATGGTGTTGCCCTTCACCAGCTTAAAGTTCCTCTGACTTGTGAAAAGCAGGTTTGGCTTTTTAACGTCTTTATTAGGAAAACTACATTCTCCTACTGTTGCACGCTGTGGTGCATAGTCAGGATTCTGTTGTGTTTAAAGGAGTTGTATTACATGGAAAAGACCAGTTGTTCAGAGTCTTTCTTCACAAACCACGTCCCTCATAGCCCGTGTCTGCAACAGGAATTACACTGCTCTGCTGTCAAACGCGGCTATCTCTGCTTAGGCTGGATTCGTACTTTGTAATGCAGTTTCCGAACATATATAGTATCTAATGTTGCATTTAGTGAATTGAATGCTTGACAGCCTTCTTTGTGAGCTCCTAATGTAATTGTTCGTAATAGATTTACCTTTCTTGTAGTTTGATGGTATCCATGTGGTGAGTGGATCTCTTGACACTTCCATCCGAGTTTGGGATGTGGAGACGGGCAACTGCATTCACACGCTAACAGGCCACCAGTCTCTCACAAGTGGAATGGAGCTCAAGGACAATATACTCGTGTCTGGGAATGCCGATTCTACAGTCAAAATCTGGGACATTAAAACAGGACAATGTTTACAGACATTGCAAGGTGAGCTTAAACTACCTTCATGTAAATCAAGGTGCCTGCAGTCATTTATGCTGCAGATTCTATGTAAAAATCTTTAAAATAATTACCTACAAAAAAAGAAGCATGGACCACTTACAACTTCAGTATTTTTCTGATGACAGCTTGTGCTGGTTTTGGCTGGTACAGAGTTAATTTTCTCCACAGTAGCTACTATGAGGCTGTATTTTGGATTTGTGCTGGAAACAGTGTTGATAGCACAGGGCGGTTTTCCTTATTGCTGAGCAGGGCTGACACAGAGTCAAGATATTTTCTGCTTCTCACCCCACCCCACCAGCGAGCAGGCTGGAGGTGCACAAGAAGCTGGGCGGGGGCACAGCTGGGACAGCTGACCCCAACTGACCAAAGGGATATTCCACACCATATGATGTCATGCTCAGCATATAAAGCTGGGGGAAGAAGAAGAAAGGGAAGGGCGTTCAGAGTGATGGTGTTTGTCTTCCCAAGTAACCATTAGGCATGATGGAGCCCTGCTTTCCTGGAGGTGGCTGAACACCCGCCTGCCGATGGGAAGCAGTGAATTAATTCCTTGTTTTGCTTTGCTTGTGCGCGCAGCTTTTCCTTTACCTGTTAAACTGTCTTTATCTTAACCAACGAGTTTTCTCACTTTTACCCTTCCGATTCTCTCCCATCCCACCAGGGGGGAGCAAGGGGGAGGCTGTGTGGGGCTTAGTTGCCGGCTGGGGTTAAACCACGACACAGCTGTATGATCTTTTTCTGAATTAGAAGAACAAAATGTATTTAATCTAATCTAGTCAAATCACTTGCCTGTTATGAAAGGCAGATGGTCAGGACTGATAGTAATTTGCTACGGGTATATTAGCCTAATAAGCCCCAGAAATATGTAGGAAATGACATCTCAAAACAGTCAGTCGACATATTTATTTAGGGGTCACTTGGATGTTTCAAAGCCTACTGATTAATTGGATCAGGAGGCAAAGTACACTGTCTGTTGCAATAAATCAAGAGAAATGAGTGGAAGATGTTTTCTTTCAGAAAGAAAGAACAAGGATTTTTGTTTCCATTTTGACAGTTGCCACTCAGGTGTCATGCACATGAACACATTGTTTTGTTTCCCCCCACAAAAAAGGGTCTTACATCATTCCCATATATCATATGCAGCATCACTGGCTGGAACAGAAAATTAAATTTCCCTGTAAAGCAGACTCTGCTCTTTTAACAATACATCTTTATACGTCAATATATAACTGTCAATATTTACTGATAGAGCAATCTCGTAATAACACTTCAAAAGGACTTGGAGACAAATGGTTACAGCGGTCACCTCATTCTGGATGGTTAAGTTCATGTTGATGAATGTCCAAGTGCACACGTGCCCTACTGTTCCTATACAACAAAACAAGATCACTGTAAAAAAGAAGGAAATACTGGGAGATTTTTCTGTACCTGCATTCACTTTCTGAAAGCATGAGAAGGCTTCTGCACCTTTTAACACAAAAAAAGCCCCCACAAGTTAATGCATCTAATAGATAGAAACATTTATTTTATACGCAGTGCTGACATTGCTTTCCACTTACAAAAAATGTTTTGGTTTACTGTTACAGGTCCCAACAAGCATCAGAGTGCTGTGACCTGTTTACAGTTCAACAAGAACTTTGTAATTACCAGCTCAGATGATGGGACTGTAAAACTTTGGGACTTGAAAACGGGTGAATTTATCCGAAATCTAGTCACATTGGAGAGCGGGGGAAGTGGAGGCGTCGTGTGGCGGATCAGAGCTTCTAACACAAAGCTAGTGTGCGCAGTTGGGAGCCGCAATGGGACTGAGGAAACAAAGCTGCTGGTGTTGGACTTTGACGTGGATATGAAGTGAAGGGCAGAAAGATGAAATTGTCCAAACATGTAGACGATGGTCTCCTTTCCCTCCCCCTGAAAAAAAAAAGAAAAAAAGGAAAAAAAGAAAAAGGAAAAAAAATCCCTTGTCCTTGGTGGTGCAGGATGTTGGCTTGGGGCAACAGATCCTAAAGACCTACAGACTACGAAGGAGAAGACAAAGATGACAAACTATAACTGACAAGAGAGGCATCTGCTGTCTCATCACATAAAAAGGCTACTCTTTTGACCGGGGCAGCTTTGCAAAAATACGACTTCCGAAATGAAACCAGGTGCAATTATTCCTTTACTTTCCTCCAACTGCTCCTTGAGCAATTTGGAAGTGAAAAAAAAAATTGTTACAGTTCTTGTTAACAGGTTGTTTTACCACAAAGATCTTGCAAGAAGCTGCACAGGTGCGCCTGCTCATGCACCCCTGGGTCCCGGCAGCCCCTCCGAGCAACGCGCTCTCCCTTAGCCTCGCTCCGAGCAGGGGGTTGGACCGGACAACCTCCAGCGGTCCCTTCCAACCTCTACGAGCAGTCACTGGTTGACTTTCAAAAACTAGAGAGCATCTGCAATGAGAAAAACAAACAACCAAACAAAAACAAAGAGTCCATTCCTGGTGTGGAAAAGCTAAAATATTACTGTGAATTGTTTTGTACAGTTTTATCAGAGCTTTTTCTTTTTTTTCTTTTATTCCTCCTTTTTTTTGCCAACCATTGCCAATGTCAATCACAGTATTAGCCTCTGTTTAATCTATTTACTGTTGCTTCCATCTACACTCTTCAACGCATAAGTTGCTCTGAGGTGGCAAGTTGTCCTGGGTTTTGAGAGTCCTCTGATGGATTTAATTCGCAATGCTGGTGCTAGAAGTAGGTCTTCAATTACGGGATTGTTGTCCCACCCCTGTACTGTATTCCCAGTGGCCAAACTTATTTATGCTGCTAAATGAAAGAAAGAAAAGCAAATTATTTTTTTTTATTTTTTTTTCTGCTGTGACGTTTTAGTCCCAGACTGAATTCCAAATTTGCTCTAGTTTGGTTACAGAAAAAGACTTTTTGCCACTGAAACTTGAGCCAACTGTGCCTCTAAGAGGCTGAGAGTGGAAGAGTTTCAGACAATTAAGAGTGAAGTTTGCCTGCAAATAAAGAATTGAGTGTGTGTGCAAAGCTTATTTTCTTTTTTCTGGGCAAAAATTAAAACACATTCCTTAGAACAAAGCTATTGCAGCCTGTTCTGTGGGGAAATTTTTCTTTGTGAGGGCTGTGGTGAATGGAATGAACATACATTAAAAAAACTGACAAAATTTTTAAAAAATACTATAAAATACAAAAATGAAAATAAAGTTGCTGGTCAGTCTTAGTGTTTTACAGTATTTGAGAAGAAAAACAACTGTTACAGTTATTGCTGGGAGGAACTGACAGAGCAAAAACGTACGTTTTTGTAAAGATGTCACATGCAAACAAAATGAAAAACGAGAGAGTCACACGGTTTGCCTCATTCTCCAAGAGCCACAACTCAAGCTGAACTGTGAAAGTGGTTTAACACTGTATCCTAGGCGATCTTTTTTCCTCCTTTTTTTTTTTGTTTTTGTTTTATTTATAGTCTGATTTAAAACAATCAGATTCCAGTTGGTTAATTTTAGTTATGTAACAACCTGACATGATGGAGGAAAACAACCTTTAAAGGGATTGTGTCTATGGTTTGATTCACTTAGAAATTTTATTTTCTTATAACTTAAGTGCAATAAAATGTGTTTTTTCATGTTAGTTTGTCTTTTCTTTTTCTTTTTTCTTGTTAATTTAATATCATATATCCTACAAAGGGTAAAGCAGGTCAAGTTGCTCAGCTTACTGTTAGATGCTAAAATTTGTCACAGGACTTTTTATGTAACCCTTCCACAAACAGGTGCGCAAGTGCCCTCTCCTTCAGTTGCCGTATAGGATTTGTCACGTGGGCTTCGGCAAACATGCGGGAAAGCCATTAGCTTCCTATGGCTGAGAACGTGTCAGGATTTGACTCTGGGCAGAGGTGGCTATAAAAAGCTGCTCAAGTACGTAAAACATCTTCTGATAGCATCTGGTTACTGCATCTTAAATTGAAATTTGATGTTTATTATTTATGGATTTCAATCAATTGATTGCCATCTGACAGCAGAGAATAAATCCATAAATACAACTAAAATCAAACCTGGGATTGTAGGAGAGCTTGAAATAAAGCTGCTGAAGAAGGAAAAATAAACTACCCCCCATGATTCCAGATCAGTCCAACAGCAGCTTTATCAGTCCCCTGAAACCAAGGTAAGTCATCAGCTGCCTCAGAAACTTACTGCTTGAGTGTCAGTTTCTCTCAAATCTCAATCGAAATCATTGTTTTCTTCTGCGTAAGACTCTTCTGTCAGGGCATAGCATTTACTTGTTCATGACAGTTTTCCCTGTAAAAACTGTCATTAAAGACAACCAGACTAAAACATTAGAACAGAAAATACATAGATGGAAAAGAGAAATATTTATATACTTCTACATCTATGACTATGTGCTATTCAAATGTAGTTCCAATCCCTACGTTATGCAAAACAAGCGATGCTGAAGGATCATGCTTCCATCTGGCCTCTAGAGATTAAAAAGCCATATGAAATGACTGAGCAGCTACAAATTGTAAAAAATCTGTTCATTGAGTTGGTGTTTAAGGGAAAAAAAAATTGCAGCGAGCACTGAGTTACAAAAGCTATGATGGTCTCAGTATTTATGTAACAACAATTAAAGAGCTAATCCTCTCCTAAAACGACAGTGAAAGATTGCCAGGACTTCACCTTGTTCTTCTGAGCAGGCAGGCTGGGCCTCTCAGCCCCTCGATGACAGAAGGTACATCAGTCTGGGCTGAACTACTTGTGAGAGGGGATGGAAAGAGAAGGATAAAAAGAGGAATATTTAATTCAGGGAACAGAGCAATAGCTTTTAAGATTATGTAGTTTTCTTCCATGATCTGTCGAAATCGCAACGACATGTTTTTGAAGAGCAAAGGCGCTGGCCTGGCGGTGGGGGAGAAAGAGATTTCTGAGTAACGCTGCGCTGGAGGGCAGGAATACAAATCGGGCAGAAGAGCGGAACGACAGAAGAGGAAAACTAATGTCCAAATCAGTTCAAGCTGTGTTTAAGAATGCCTTAAGCAGCCAGTATGACCAGGAGCAAAAGGTGCTTAACCAGAATTGAGAAGTGTTCCGGTTGATAGTGTAGTTCCAACACCATCTTATGTTCCAATTAAAGCAGAATAACTAGAACCTGTTAAGCAAACTACATTTATAGGCTCCTTCATCCCAGTTGTTAAAAAAAATATTGGCTGCAAAGTCAAGATGTGACAGACTATCACATTAAATATGAAAAACCAACACAGTACTTCTTACAAATTATTTTTAAAAGGCTTTTGCCCTTCATTAAAACAACTTTACAAAGTTAATTGTGCTACAGCTCTAAAGACTTCTGTTTTGTGAAAAGCCTGTTTAGGTTTGTAGGAGCTGATGTTGCTTATAAGGCAACTGAACAACATGTTTCAATAAGCAGAAATTTGTTAATTTAAGTGACAGCATTTCAAAATGGGCCTGTAGTAAACACGTCATGTGTAAGAAACTGCTGAAGCAGTTTTTCTTTGCAGTCCCCTTACTGCCCCCTTTACGTTAACACGCTCACCAGAACATAGTTCACTTACTGTGAAGTCTTCAGTTTGGCAGCACGTGCTCCAACCGAGGCTGTTGAGGAAACATTTTGTGTAATTAGATTTTGATTTTTTTTAGTGAGTGGAGTGGGTTTTTAAAAGTAAAAACATGTAAGAATACTAATATAAGGCTGTAAGTGCTTTATGCTCTCAATACCCAGGCACTTCTCGAATCTAGTGGCTTAGTCATTGTAGGCTCTGTCAAAATATCCGCAGCCATCCTAGAGAGGGAACACACTAGTGTTTCTGGCATCGGACCCTCTTGGTTTAATGCTGATTCCTTTTTTCTGTTTCAGCCCGAGAAGGAGGTTCCTCATTTTCTCCTGTATCTGAAGCCAACTCAACAACGTTAAAAGATTTTTTTTTAATGGGTATTATTCTTCATGGACCTTGATTTTAGCTAACAATAAGGCAGAACTAGTGTTGCCACTTCCTCCAAGAGCCTGTTCCTATGGTCTCCATTTATTTATTCAAGAGATAAGACCAGACATTTAACAGCTGTGTCTACACCCATTTGTAGTTCAGATCAGCAGCTCTCCCAACAGAGCACAGTGCTGCCTGGTAGCCCACAAACGGCATTCCTCTGGGGTGTAACTAAATCTGGAGCAGCTCTCCCGGAGCACACCCCAGGCCCTCAAGCCACTAGCAGAGCATGTGGGACCAAACCAGAGCTAGTCCAACACCTCACAAATACATTCATGTGGACATTAGGTCCTGAGGCCCAGCAAATCAGCACTACAGCTCTGCTGCTGCTGCACAGCACTAATTGCTGGTGCAGCTGTAACCTTCACCAAACCCTCTCCCACAGTACCCTTGGCTCCTGAGTCGCAATCGGCAATCAGCTCCCATCTGAACATCAGCAGTGGAAAATCAGAATCTGCCTGATATCAATACAGAGTTTTTGGCAGAGAAAAAAGGTTGGATGCCTTCAGCTCTCTTTCAGCATGCTTATGGAGAGGTGGTTCTGACCGGCTTATGGGATCCAGTTTAAAAGAAGTACAAATGTCTCACAGTCTGGCCAGAATTTCTGCCAGCAATTCAACCCCTGAATCCTTCAGAAAAAGATATAATGAAATTCTGTAATTAGGTAGGCAAAAGAACCAGATTGTAACAAAACCTGCCAGTAATTACTTGAGTCACTCTGACCAAACAAGTATTAATTACTTAAAGGGTAATATCCAAACGTGCTGACCACTGAATCTTCCATTAAAGTGGGACTATTATTTTCTTTCCCTCTCCTGCCATTTATCTATAACACGTGATCCCTGACATTGTGCAGATACACATGCTGTGTGATGATGTTTAGTATTTTATGATGATACATGATGTTTATGATTGTACATGAAGTATATGATCTATATGATATACACCAGGCTTTTCAAACTTCATCTAAAAATGGCATACACAATTTTTCAAACTCCACTTCAAGCATCAGTGCAGGTTTATAAACACAACAGATGTTTTAACATAAAAGCTGTTCCAGATCCCTTCTGAGACAGACAGTCTGATAAACTAGGTGTCCCCAAAAAGTCAGCAGCCAGTACAGGCTCGTGCTCCCTGTTCCAATTGCCGAATGGCCCAGCGGCTGTGGTGGTACTTCAGAGAAAATCGTGCTACGAGTACGCGCTGCGGAGGGGAAACGCTGCAACACTCCGACTGCCCAAGAACCCATGGCTCTGTGCCCATATACTGCATTGCTGTAGCCCAGATGGGGCATAAGAGTCCTATAAAACAGTAACTAAGCTGGGACAGAATCTCCCCACCAACTAGAGATGGCAGAAATGATTAATCAAGAGCTTGGTGGCACAGAAGAATCCAGCAGTGTTTCTAAACTAGACACTGTACAGGACAGCTAAGACTTGGCCAAGGGCATCCTCCAGCTCTCCTTTGTCCTCACCTCTGCCGTGCTTAGATCCAACACCAACTATCTGATCCCTACTCACAAGCTGATTTTGTCCAGCCCTACATGGTAGCAATAGTTTTGGTGAATGATAAGCTGAGCAATTTGCCTTCTGCATCTCCCTGCTGCTGGAATCTACGCTTTACTTTTTGCCATTTGCTGCATGGGGACAGCACATCCTGAAGTCTGACACTGAATGCTTCAAGGTAGTATGTGAAGATGAAAAGACATCATTCAGCCCAAAGTGAGAGATTTATCATCAGTGTTGCTAAAATGATTTTCACCATAAGTCTGCACTGAAAATAATCATAGAATCATAGAATGGTTAGGGCTGGAAGGGACCTTCAAAGGTCATCTAGTCCAACCTTCCCTGCAAGGAACAGGGATATCTCCAACTAGATCAGGTTGCTCAGGGCCTTGTCCAACCTGGCCTTGAACGTCTCCAGGGATGGAGCATCCACCACCTCTCTGGGCAACCTGTTCCAGTGTTCTACCACTCTCATAGTAAAAAATTTTTTCCTAATATCCAACCTGAACCTACCTCCCTCTATTTTAAAACCATTACCCCTTGTCCTATCATAACTGGCCCTCCTGAACAGCCTCTCCCCATCTTTCCTGTTCTAGACCTAGTGCAATTAGATACATTTCAAGTTGGTTTCAATTCCTTATTTTTTCAGACGCGAAGCTTTTAACGCCACAAACCTCATCTGGCCTGGGTTTCTTCATGCCTGCAAAACTGGCACATCCTAAGAAGCTTCACAGTTTAAACAGGATCATGAATCTTGTTGCCTGGAAGCAGGGAGAGGTCATGGTCTACAGACAGCGAAAAAACACAGAAGGTCTATATGAGCTGGATCAGAAATTACCTGTGAAATTCACAGAAAGGCAGGTGCAATGAATTTGGGGCTTTTTCTGTCCAAGAGATCGTAATCTTAAGCCCTACAATGGCTAGTGTGGGTATTTCATCATCCTCATCAACAAAACTCAGAAGTAGGCTTGCTTTATGAAGCCTTCAGACTGGTTGCCCTGTAATTAAGGACACGACCAACCATGTTAGCTCTGACTCACATGAACTTCTCTTACCTGGGGCAGGTTGTTTGATGGGAAGATGAATGAAATGCCCCTGGACCTCCTTCTTCTGTCTGGCTCCTCACGTCAGCCAGCCAGATGTCTGGGATGCAGGTTTCGCAGGGTGCTTACAGTGTGCTATTCCAGAGTGCTTTGTTCTTTCAATTTAAAACAGGAAACGTGGAATGCAGAAGATCCAAAAACTTCAAAAGCAGTTTCCATTGCCAAAGGAGTTCCGTTTCAAATCAAGTTAATTCTCTAGATTAAATATGCAAATCTGACAGTGTGGGAAGATGCTCACACCTTCGAGAGGATTGACGATTTCTAAGGGATAGAGGGATTCAGATTAGTTGGCTGCAAATATCACTGTGGTAAACTGAGCAGTACAACTGTTCCTAAATAGGAGTTTTATTTTGAGCTCCTCAGTTTGAAATGAATTTCTAATAATACCACAGCTTTGCAGATACACAAACAATATAAACCATGTTTCCTTTACCCTGATATACAGAAGATCTGAGTACTACATTCCCCTCGCTTTTCAAACTGTCATTTGCTTTTAAGTTTCCTGATATATTTCATTGCCCATTTTAAATTTTCACATTATAGTTTGGGAAAAGAAAGAACTCAAAGGCTGCAGACTAGACAGGGCTCCAAAAAAGTGTCTTCAGACAGTTTGCTGCTATTTGTCTGCTTTGGTGTTCCTCCTGTCAATTCTCTGTTGACAGGAGTGAACGTTTCAATTAACTAGCATACACATTTGCCCAAACAAACAAGTTTTACAGAAACATGTTATGTTGTTGTCCCCAGGGGAAAAGTCTCTTGATTTTTTCTGTTGGTGTTTCTATTGCCCACTTAGCACATGTTTTAGGCGTGCACTGGATGCTGTCTACCATTCTGCTGACTACTGCCACGCTTCAAATACCCCATTTCATCCAAAACAACACAGTAACAAGGTCTTCCTTGTGTCCACCCTTCAGTGTCACACACTTTTTTATGTTTCAAAACCAGATAACTGATCTGTCTGGATTCACCTGCTCACAGGTGGTCATTTACTGGCAGAACCAGCTCTTGAGACCTCACTGTTGGCCGTATGGCAGAATAGGGACAGGCCAGGGCAGAGGAGCAATAAGATGAAGGAATGCTCTATGTGAGATATCACTGATGTGGCCATCTGTTAGTATAACTAAATGGTATATGGGTTCACTAAGCCCACAGGTCTCCAATTTGAGTTGAAAAATTCAAGATTACAGCCTATATTTTAAAAGGTTTAAACTACATATTCATTTCTACACATACGCATTGACATCTTGAAACGCTTCTGGTTTTACATATTTTAAAAAAGACTTGACGACTGCATAATCTTTCTGTTTTCCTCTATTTGCTTCCCTCATTTTCGCTTTTCTTTGACACTCGCACTTCAGTTTCCTTATGTTTCACTTCCTCCTTTGTCCTGTTCCCTATGTTTTTCTTCTCATGTTTTACCATTTATGTCCCTATTTTTCACTTTTTTTTATCTTCCCCCATTCGCAGACTTTCTCCACTTAAAACTGTCATAGCCAGTTTCTCTCTCTTCCTTCACCCTAAGATCTGAGTTGGCGATGTAGAGTCTTTCTTACACCACTCTATAGATACAAGATATACAGGAGATACATGATAGATGAGAAGCAAATACAGAGCACCAAAAAAAAAAAAAATCATTTATTTGCCTGCTTCAACATGAAAGATCTAACATTTGTCCACCCACAGTCCACAAATGACTCAAACAGTCCAACAGCAATAGCATCAAGCTCTCTAAGCACAGACTGGTCTACCACCAATTTCACAAACAGCTGAGCAACAAGCATTGCCTAATTCCATCCTCATCAAGCATTCTCTCTTCTGCTTTCTGCAAAAAGAAGCATTTTCTTTAAAAATCATATGTTTGCTTCCTCCCTCAGGAAATCTAGAGTGTAAAGGCAAGTTGAAAATATTCCTTATTATGAAACATGGGTGATATCTGTTTTTTCTAAATCCATGCAGAATTTAGAGGTTACTTTTTGTGACAGGACTCTAGACAGATTAACCTCTGGACAGAAACCCAAAAGATGCCTCTTTCATAAAGCTCTGTATAAATAAGAATTTGAGGCTGTAAATGAACCTATATTCCAAACTTAACAACAGTGGCTGATATTCCTTCCGGTACTACCAACACAGCGCAGCTGGGATAGCACAGTCTGTCAGGGCGTGTTAGGAATAATCCATAAACCACATCTAAAACAATCTAGCACACATTGCTCACTAATTCTTAACATGCAGTGACAGCGTAAGCAATAAAAACTCCAGAGCCAGCATATGACGTGGCTGCATACCAGGTATACTACCCTGGCGCTGGAGATATTTAACTGTTCCAGTGACACAATAAATCCATCTGAAAAAAGCCAGGACATCCAGCACTCCTCTGAGAGTTGGCTTCTGCATAGTGTTAAACCAACATGACTTAATTCAAAAGCATAAGCAACTATTAAGAAAGACACAAACCGTGTCCAAAGCAACAAAGCCACAGATAAGACATCCTCATCTTTGCAGAAAAAAAAAGCAGTAAAAACAAACACATAAAACACACACTATGACAACAAAACTCAAACCCAAATCCCCATATCTTTTATCTCCCTGTTTCATTTCAGCTTAATGATACTGTTAACAATTGCAGGTGACAACCTCTCCTTGCAAATGCATTCCCACCCATACGCAGCCCAAGCTCTGTGTATCCCGTACTCACAGACTGTATGGCTGCATTTACCCAGGGATAAAGATAAATAGGATTTTCCTCGCAGTTTTGTTTTTATTTTGGCTCATTCCATTCAAGCATTTTGCTCTTGCTTGTTGTTTTACAAACAGAACAGAACGGCAACTACCGTACTTCCCCACGGCTTGAACAAAGCTGACAATAGATGAGTGTTGCTGCTTATCCTTTCCAGGCTGAAGGATCATTGGATCAGGGAAAATAAGTTAGAATTAGACAGAGGTTCAAAGTCCAAAAAGCAGGACACATGACTAGTGCTGTATCTCAAATGCCTGAGGTAAAGAAGCCTTCCCCGCTGACAGCCGGACTAATACCCCGTACAGCTAACGAGAGCCACCACGTAGCAGACAAGGGCAGTTAAACCTGACAGTAAAGGGAGCAGAAGCTCTTCCACAGACATAAGGAGTGCACCAGAAGAGGAAAAAAAAAGCAAGGGTCTAATACCAGCAAATTCTGATTTGCTCTTAGAAAATCTACACAATAGCCCCATTATGCGATCTGATATATCAGACAGCACAGTGCAGACAAAATTGTTCTGACAGGAAGACAAGAGTTCCTTTAATCTTCGACTCTCCAAACAAATTATGCTCTCTAATTAATACCTGAATCCAGTTATTTATGCACACAAACTGGAGCCTGAATTTTCTGCATCACAGAGGCGTCCTCTTCCCCTACCCTCGCTAGACGGAGCACACGCAGACGCACTGCCATCCATCCATCCATCCATCCATCCTTTCCCTCCGGGTCGGTCACAGCCACCACACCCCCAGACCCTCTATAAAAAGATCTCTCTCTCCCTCCCCCCCTCCATGGCTGTTCTCTACAAATTCAGAATATTGCCCATAAATATTGTTCTTTCTATCACTTTGGCTTTTGGCAAAAGCAATTCAGGTGAGACAAAAGATGCTGCTTCGCAGGCCTGAGAATGAAACAATCGTTCTTTTAGCTGTGGGATAAACAGGAAGAAATTATCTCAGTCATGAAAGAAATGAAGTGATAGTAGTAATACCTCACACTAAGCCAAAATTTACCTTGCCTGAATTTTAGGAAGCTTCTCTGTACCTAGGTGAGATGTAGAGAGACAACTGACTGAAGTTCACACAGTATTTTTCCTTTCCAGGAGGGATAGCTATTTCAACCTGTCCTTCTTACAAACTGTAGAAAACCTACCCTCAGTGTAACACCTCTCTCTCTCTCTCTGCCAGCTCAGGATGTAAATTTTGCGCTACTCTTGGAAAGCAACATGGGTTTTTGAGAGCCGCTCCCATTCAGAAGCCTGCTGTGGGATTCATAGATTCATAGATTTCTAGGTTGGAAAAGACCTTAGAGATCATCGAGTCCAACCATCCATAATCCCCATTAAACCATATCCTCAAGTAGATCATCCACCCTATTCTTAAACACATCCAGGGATGGGGACTCAACCACCTCCCTGGGCAGCCTGGATGCGGCGTGTCTTCAGAGAACCGTGTTTGGTAGTGAGAGCATCTCCCTGCCTAAGTTTCCATCTCACATCTTCTTAGGCATTTTCCAACATCCACCCAATGTGCATTAAACAGTGAGCAATTGAGAGTTCAAGCAAATGATATGGAGGAATGGATAATTAGCCCCTAGGAATGCATCCAGCTACAGTTATACTCCATGAAGGTTAGAGGCCCGATTCCTCCTCATTTAAATCTGATATTGAACGAATTTATAGAGCTTTATCCAAGCTACTAATTTGCAATTTTACTGCAAACAATTTACAATCAAATGAAGTGAAAGCTAGAAGCAAAGAGTACATTAATGACTTAATTTTCCTTTTGCATTTCTCTTCATTTTATCGTCCAGTGAAGACCAATCTTAAAAAATTGGATAATTGGCCAGTAGATAAACACAAACTTTTTTCTTTTAATTATTACTGCATAAAAGCTGAATTGCTGGTATGAGCTACAATGTTGTCTTCTGCTGAAGACAGTCCAGTATCATCAACGTCCAGCAACAGAACCTGGGAAATCATCACTAATTCTCAGACTGAAAATTCATGCTCTAACAAAGCAGTACAAGAAGTATCACAGTATCTGAATACAAAATGTAGTGTTCTGGGCTAGCAATACCCAATTTTTTAAATTATACAGTCACGTGCACTATAAGAGGTTACTTAAAAATACAGTAACTGTTCTGTCAAACAGGAAGCGTGAATGTCAAAGCAGCTTTTGTAATACTCCACTGGAGCTTCATCTACACTAGCAGGGATCTAGGTGCAGCTAAATTAGTGAATTTTTTTTGTTCTTAGGTTTAGAGGCAGTCTAAAGGCACTCACTGGTCAGGTGCAAAACCTCCATCCAGGGGAAGGAGCTAGGATGGGTTATCCTTACAGACGACAGCGGTCAATCTGAGGCTTGTTCCTAAGGGACACTGTGCTGCCCTCTGGAACTGGCCCCAGTACTGAGGTGACCTGCTGAGACGGGGAGAATTCACATGTTTATAAACAGTTAATGTTCTGGAGGTTCAGTGAGCTGAGCTGGCTCAAGGGGCTCAGTTAGCTGCCAACACACAGGAAGCAAGTGGCCAGGAGCAAGGCAGGTCTGCCTCTCCCAGCATCAGAGAGACACTGAGTCAGGCTAACATCTCAAACCTGTCAGGGAAAGTGGGGGTGCTGCTCTTGTCTCAACTCCTTCCATTCCCACATCTCCCATCTCACCTATTCTCATGCTCACCTGACACCCAGACCCCATTCAGATGGCTAAACCCCTCTGGCAACAGTGAGCAGTCAGATCAGCTTAGAGCTCAAACCACATCCTCTGACCAGCTTAACCATCTCAGCAAATATCACTATAACACTGGTCCAGACTGAGCTGCTTTTTCTTAAAGAAATGATCTGAAATTTTGCCCTAACTTAAATGTCCGTGGCTAGACGATTAGCGCAAACTCTGAACACCAAGCTATATGCTGCTGTTATATAAACAAACCATCTGAAGGAAATGTAATAGCTGGAGAGACCTTCTATCATAGAATCATAGAACGGTTTGGGTTGGAAGGGACCTTAAAGATCATCTAATTCCAATCCCCCTGCCATGGGCAGGGACACCTTCCACTATATCAGATTGCTCAAAGCCTCATCCAACCTGGCCTTGAACACTTCCAGGGATGGGACATCTACAGCTTCTCTGGGCAACCTGTTCCAGTGCCTCACCACTCTCACAGGGAAGAATTTCTTCCTTAGATCTAATCTAATTCTACCCTCTTTCAGTTTAAAGCCTTTGCCTCTTGTCCTATCACTACACGGCCTTGCAACAAGTCCCTCTGGCCTTGCTCCAAGGGGTCCATGTCCTTCTTGTGTTGGGGACCCCAAAGCTGAATGCAGTACTCCAAGTGGGGCCTGACAAGAGCAGAGTAGAGGGGCAGAATCACCTCAAGAATCTATGGTCAAGATACCTTAGCCTGCACATCCTCACACAACCTCTGCAGAGAAGAGGACTCAAGCACGTATACAGTAAACTTTCAAACTCATTTCTGAGCCCAGTTCTCTTTATTTGCACGATGCCATTTGGGAAAGCAGCTGCTGTAGGAGCAGAAATCCCACGCGCTGCTGAGAAGGTGTTCAATGTCTGGGGCGGAACCTGCTCTTTTGCCTCCAGGTATACCTGCACTGTGTTTGCTCATGATGAGCCCAAAACAAATGCACAGGAAAAACCTGCAGTTACAGAGCTTGATTCCAGCATGGAGGAACAAGTCTGAGTCCTGTCTGAGATGTGAAATGGCAAGATGCTGAGGCATGTAAATGGGCAGAAAGCTGGGCCTGGCCTAACTTGGCTGAGTAAAGTAAAACAATACGCCATCAGGGAGAGTAATGCAGCAGGGTAAAAAAGTGTGGTTTGCAGAACACACTCTCTCCAATGGTTTGAAATCTAAATGCTTTCTTCTTATAGCTAAGCAAACACAGCACAAAGCATTTCTCTGAACCAGAGGCATGTGACAGAAACCCAAGGTGCAATAAGCACTTTCCCATAAGTGTCCTTCTAGGCTGACAAAAGAAGCAGCGAGAGCCTGTACAGCTGAATCAAGCGTTACTACCCAGATGGAAAACAGTTTCAGCCCAGGTCTTGCTGGGCTGAGAAAAAGAAGGAAGACATGAACTCAGAAAACTTAAGAAGGACATTAAACATTACACCAGTGAACAAAGAACAGCTTCAATTCCAACATCCAAATATCTGTCAAATAGGTCAAATTATTTTCAGGACTGAATCATAGAAAGGTTTGGGTTAGAGGGGACCTTTAAATATTATCTAGTTCAAGCCCCCTGTGATAGGCAGGGACATCTTTCACTAGGTCAGGTTGCTTAAGGCCCCGTCCAACCAGACCTACAACACTTCCAATGAAGGGGCATCCACAATTTCTCTGGGCAACGTGTTCCAGTGTCTCACCACCCTGATTGCAAAAAATACTACTTCTTTATGTCCAATCTAAATCTACTGTCTTTCCATTTAAAACTGTTTCCCCTTATTCTGTCTCTACAGGCCTTGGTAAAAAGTCTCTTTCCATCTTTCTTATAAGCCTCCTTTATATATCTCACTAATGATCTCACTGGAAAATGCTATGAGAAACAGGCTAAGGAAATGGGACTGGGAAAATACCCTGAATGCCTAAGAGAAAAGATAAATGCCACACCAGGATTTCGGAAGGCAGCAATCTCAACCAGAGAGAAAAAGAAAAAAGTAAGCAAATATATCAGAGAGAAATTAAGAGAATGGATGTATTTCTCTATGGTCTCGTAGTCTCTGCAGGACCATACCCTCGTACAAAAAGAGCAAAGTGAACATAGCTGTAATAAGGCTAGCAGCACTTGTACCATTACGAAGGGCTGCATGAGATGCACACCCTTTAGCTGAGGCTTTTGCCCTCCTAAGAGGGAGCACGCAGGAGGCAGCGATGCCAATCGTTAGCTCTCACCACAGAACACTTGGCAAAGACAGGGAGCAAAACGCGGCCGCAGTTTTGAATCACCCTTTGCACTCTGCTGCCCACCCTGCAGCTGCTTCATGGTGGTCCAGCCTTCCAGCACAAGGCAGAGGAGTAGAACAATGCCAATCGCCAGTGGCCCCAGGGCTCGTTACAGCAGTCACAGGCTACCACAGCTTTTTCTCAGGTGCAGAGATTACCCAGATACTCTTCTCTTCTGGTCTTCCCTTCTCTGCAATCACCTTTGAACGCACAACCACCAGTCTAAAAGCTTTCCACTACCCAATAAATGTTTCAATCGTTTCTCTGTGATAATGTGTCTTAAGAGTTTAAATGAGCTAACTTGCATTTTGGCACCAGCGCAGGGCAAAAAACTTTCAGAAATGACCTGTGAAAGGTATTTGTGAAACAAATTTGTCAACTGCTTTGGCAACAAATTACCAAATGAGAGATTAAGCTGCACAGGCAGAAGCATAATTGGAAGACATACATATACGCACAAGGAAGGGATCATTTTGACCACCCAACCAGGAGGACCAAGTGGATGAGGCCCTACATAGGCAGATAGGAGTTGCTGCTCGTTCACAAGCCCTGGTCCTCATGGGGGATTTTAACCACCCTGATATCAGTTGGAAAAACAACACAGCAGGGAACAAGCAATCCAGGGGATTTCTGGAATGCATTAACGATAACTTCCTTATCCAAGTGACAGAGGAACCAACAAGAAGAGGTGCCATGTTAGACCTCGTTCTTGTCAATAGGGAAGGGCTGGTAGGTAATGTTGAACTCGTGGGTAGCCTTGGCTGCAGTGACCATGAGATGGTGGAGTTTGAGATCCTCAGGGCAGCTAAGAGGGAGAAGATCAGCAAGCTTGAAACCCTCGATTTCAGACGAGCTGACTTTTGCCGCTTCAGGAACCTCCTTGGTAGTGTGCCATGGGATAAAGCCCTGGAAGGACTGGGAGCCCAAGATTGCTGGTTGACTTTCAAGGATCATCTCCTCCAAGTTCAAAGGCACTGCATCCCTAAAAGGAAGAAATCAGGCAAAAACACCAGCAGACCTACATGGATAAACAAAGAACTCCTGGCTAAAATCAAATACAAAAGGGGATTACACAAAGCATGGAAGCAGGGACCGGTAACCTGGGATGAGTACAAGGAAGTTGCTCGTGTACTCAGAGATCAGGTTAGAAAAGCTAAGGCCCTGACAGAGTCAAATCTGGCCAGCAATATTAGAAATAACAGAAAAGGATTTTACAGGTATGTGAGAGAAAAAAGAAAAACGAGAGAATGTGGGGCCCCTCCGGAAAGATACAGGTGACCTGGTTGCTGAGGACATGGAGAAGGCTGAAATTTTCAACAACTTTTTTGCCTCAGTCTTCACTGCCAACCACTCGAACCACACCACCCAAATCACAGAGGATATTGGCTGGGTCTGGGAGAGTGAAGAACCACCCAGGGTAGGAGTAGATCAGGTCCGGGAACACCTAGAGAACGTGAAGGTGCACAAGTCCATGGGACCTGATGAGACACATCCACGGGTCCTGAAGGAACTGGCGGCTGAAGTTGCTAGGCCACTAGCCATCATATTTGAGAGGTCCTGGCAGTCTGGTGAGGTTCCTACAGATTGGAAAAGGGCAAACGTAACCCCCATCTTTAAAAAAGGGACCAAGGATAACCCGGGAAACTACAGACCAGCCAGCCTTACCTCTGTGCCAGGTAAAATCATGGAACAGATTCTCCTGGTAGCTGTACTAAGGCACGTAAAAAATAACCAAGTGGTTGGTGACAGCCAACATGGCTTCAGTAGGGGCAAGTCATGCCTGACTAATTTAGTGGCCTTCTACGACAAAGCTACAGCGCTGGTTGACGTGGGTAAAGCAACGGACGTCATTTTCCTGGACTTGTGCAAGGTGTTTGATACTGTCCCACATGACATCCTTGTCTCTAAAACGGTGAGACACGGATTTGACAGATGGACCACTCGGTGGATAAAGAACTGGCTGGATGGTCACACTTAAAGAGTTGTGGTCAATGGTATGATGTCTACATGGAGACCAGTGTCAAGCAGTGTCCCTCAGGGGTCTCTTCTGGGTCCAGTGCTGTTCAACATCTTTGTCAGCGACATGGATGACAGCATTGAGTGCACCCTCAGTAAGTTTGCCGATTTCACCAAGTTGTGTGGTGCTGTGGACTCACTTGAGGGAAGAGATGCAATACAGAGGGACCTTGATAGGCTTGAGAATTGGGCCAGTGCTAACTGCATGAGCTTCAACAAGTCAAAAATGCAAGGTCCTTCACCTGGGTCGGGCCAATCCTAGGCACAAATGCAAACTGGGCACAGAGTGGGTTGAGAGTAGCCCTGAAGAGAAGGATTTGGGAGTGTTTATAGATGAGAAGCTCAACATGAGCTGGCAGTGCGCTCATGTGGCCCAGAAGGCCAACCGCATCCTGGGATGTAACAAGAGAAGCGTGGTCAGCAGGTCAAGAGAGGTGATTCTCTCCCTCTACTCTGCTCTTGTGAGACCCCACCTCGAATACTGTGTCCAGTTCTGGTGTCCCCACCATAAGAGAGACATAGATTTGTTGGAGTGTGTTCAGAGGAGGGCCACAAAGATGATCCAGGGGCTGGAGCACCTCTGCTACAAGGACAGGTTGCGGGAGCTGGGATTGTTCAGCCTTGAAAAGAGAAGACTTCAGGGGGACCTAATAGCTGCCTTCCAATACCTGAAGGGAATTTACAGGAAGGCTGGAGAGGGACTTTTTACAAGCATGTCCACTGACAGGACAAGGGGAAATGGGTTTAAGTTGAAGGAGAACAGATTTAGATTGGATCTTAGGAAGAAATTCTTCAGTACGAGGGTGGTAAGACTTTGGAATAGATTGCCCAGAGAAGTTGTGGATGCACCCTCTCTGGAGGTGTTCAAGGCCAGGTTGGATGGAGCCTTGAGTAGCCTGATCTAGTTGAGAGGCGTCCCTGCCCATGACACGGAGATTGGATTAGATGATCTCTGAGGTCCCTTCCAGCCTTTGCCATTCTATGATTCTATGATTTTAGGACTATGTGTTAGGTGCCAACCATCTTAATGTGAGAAAACAATAAAGGACTCACAGGACCACCAGCCAAAGATCCCAAGAGACCTAAACCGAAGAGGACATAAAACCAGCTTACATAAAATCTACAAATATTTGACAACGTGAGGCTAGGTATTTTGTGGGTTAAAATTAAAAGAAAGATCTAAGCATAACAGGAAGAAATTCAGAAAAATCAGACTGCTGGGATAAAGACACTTCACAGTAAAGTTTAATAGGCAGTGGAATGGTTTCCCAAAGCAAGCAGCTCAAGTTTGAAAAACCTTGGCTTTAAAAGTGCATCAGAAAATATACCAGAATAGCAATTTAGATTTGAAACTTGGAAAACATATAAGGCCGTAAATCATTGAGAATAGAAGCGTGCATGCTTTTAAAGCCCTCCGCAAGGAAGTATCTCACAGAGCATATGCCATGAGATGGAAATATGGGTCTAAAGCTTTTCCCACTTGCAGTAAGCAATTCTCTTCCCCGCCCCCCCACAAAGCCAATATCGACTGTTTCTACCACACAGCGAAGTGGGACATGTTCTAGAGATGTGCAATTACTCTTTGGAACGGAAACAGTACTTCCGACACACTGCTGTAATCTCAATGGTGGCCTCTAATGGAAGTTGTCTGCTTATTCCCATTTCCATTGGGATGGCAGCCTATGATGCAACTCCACTGTTAGTCTGGCCTAGACTATTCTCCTGAGACCCCAGAACCATTCAGCATGTTGAAAAAGTCATTTTAAGAAATATAAGCACTTTATCCCTACTTGACTCCATGCCAAGGGAGACACACAAAAACCACAGGATGTTTCAGTGCTAAGTATTACATAACAGCCACTTCTCTGAAACCTCATTTCAAATCCTCACTTACTCAAAAAAAAACAAAAAAAAACCCTCCTGATAATTACAAAATCTTTCCTCTGGTAGACAACAAACTGCTGTAACATAATAAAGTTTCTCAGTTTCTTTATCTTCCTCTCTTGAAAATGCAGAACTTTTGATCTTCGAGGAAACTTGGTTTCTTTTCTCCTTGTTTTTTACATGATAGTGTAGTCAGACCTGTCCCCTTCCGAGCCACTATTTTATGTCATTAAGAACAGCTCTCTGCTATTGTAAGCACCAACATCCTTTAATCCCTTCAATAATTTAAACATATTCTAAAAGGCACTTAGCTCTCTACTGGGAGAGAACAACTGCTCTATTAGGAGAGCTCCATACAAGCTTCACTTTCTAAGTGCAAGACAACTGTCGCATTCATTACCTGGAAGCATTGATACTGGTGGGTGGATGTTTCTGCTGGAAGGCAAAACACTGACCTTCCCTAACTCAGCAGGAAGACCAAGGGCTGCAAAAGGAAGAGCCTGTCTCTCACCGCTCTTTTTTGGAAGAGATCTCACAAGTCTAGCGACACTGAAGCCTCTGTGTTAGTACGAAAAGCTGAAAGCATTTTTTTTTTTAATGGAAGCCTGAACGGGTTTCTAGAAAGTAGTGTCACAGAATATAGCCAAAAGTTCCCAGCCAAAGATCTCCAAGGGCTTTGAAGAAATACCAGTATCATTATCCTCATCTTACAGATGGAAAAGTGAAAGCATGGTAAGGTAATGCCAATGTCAGGGTCATCAATTCAACTCAGATTTCCTGGGATTGTTCACTGAGACACAAATCCATTCTTTATCCAAATTTATCTAACATATAATGAAATAGATTCCAGAGAACTTGGCCTTGTTCTAAAACCATAAAAATTTGTATAACATTGGTTTTGTCAGTACAAAGATCAAGATTATATGCACTGCTCTCCTTATTCCCTATTTAGTTTTGACTGAAGAGTTAGAAAGAAAGAGTGACTCTAGTAAAATGAGGCATATTACTTAAGGCTTGCACAATACAACCATGCTTCAAGTTCTAGGGTGACATCCCTGACCTAGCTGAACCTCATACTGATTTTAGTGGGGCAAGGTTTTCACCCCATAATGTGTGGTAAAAGGGATGAAAGACAACTTTATAAAAGCACTCTGAAGAAGTACTACATTCAAAGGAGAGAAAAGTTAAGGCAACGAAGTATTTCATGTAAACTCAGTGAGCTCATTTCCCAGATGAGCCAGATATCTGCTGAGGTTGTCTTAAAGGACAAAAAGCAAAGATGTCTTCAACCTCCTAAATGTGGCCTGGGGCACAGTTAGGATGATTTACCTTAAGACAGTTTAAATGCCCTTGGCTTATTGTGACTGCAGATCACGTCTCCTGACAGCCAAAGATACTGAGACACTGAGTTTAGGTCAGAATCTGGCCCCAAGACTGCAGAATAAAATGGAAAAGCCACATCACAAACAGCTGAAAAGAACAACAGCCTTAATCTCAAAAAGCTATCAAAGAACAGCTTTGCTAAATAAGAGGAGGGTAGTAAGAGTAATTAAAAATAGGATATTAATGGAAAGGTTGACATTTTCTTGCACACTATCTGACGCCTACAAGCAAATAATTACAAGGAAGCGCAAGCAAAAAGTGTCAGCCTGATACAAGTAATAACAACAACCTTGTAGGTAAGAAAAGTTTTCAAGGAAAGTCTTCAAGAACTCGTGGAAGACAAAGACATACTTAAAGACTGGAACGAGGCAGATACACAGAGTAGGAAAAGGAGAACACAGAGAATCGGATGTCAATGCACCTCCCTGTAATTGCTGGCAAGGTTAGAGAACAACAAAGATTTAATCTACAGAAATGGAGAAGATAGCAAGGCAATCAGTGGCAGTCAACACAAATGACACCAATCTAAAGTCCTATGACATTACTAGAAAACCTTTCAATGATGCCCTAAACTACCTCATGCAACGTTTTCATAGTGAACCAAAGGGAGTATGAATAACATAAAGCAGCACATTACTAGTTGAAAAACTGTATTTGAAGGATATCTATCACTACCCTTTGTCTTACTGAGACTCATAGTGTACAGTCATTTCATCAATGCCTTGGATGATGTAATACACTTGTTGCATTTGCAGACCACATAAAGTTGCAAAGAGCAAAACCTGCTAGAGAAGAGGATTAGAATCCCAAACAATCCTAAGAAAATGGAAAAGTGGTCAGAAATAAATAGTATGTTCCTCAGTAAAGACAAACGCTAAGCGTTACACTTCAGATCTTGTCAGCGAGCTGAAGGTCACAACAATCAACTGCACAAATACTGGATGCAAAATGACCAGCTAGGAGACAGAAGAGGACCTGGGGAGTTAAAACAGCTCAGAAATCAAACAGCAATCAACACTGTCATACTGCTGGGAGAAGAAAATAAACCCCCCAAACATCATAGTGCTAAGAGCTAAAAAAAGCCTTCTCTGAAGTAGTTTGTTCAGTTTAGGACTCTACGTTTTAAAAAAATCCACTGACTGTACACTTAAAATCTAGAGGCGAGAAGACAAGGATGAGCAATGTCTGGATAGAAGGCCCTTTCAGCAAACACTGAAAGAATGAGAGGTGCTTCACCAGAGGAAAAGAGAGACCAAGAAGTCGGCTAACATGTATATCACGTGTATGAAGTATTGCCGCAAAGAGGAAGAAGTAAAATGTCCTCCACATTCAGAGGTATAAGAAACCACCAGTGAATTGAATATGCTGCTTAGGGATATTGCTTCATTTCCATAATGGAAATCTCTTTGAAAAGGTTAGATAAACATTGGCAGCAATGTTTGAGGTACAGCTGAACTGCCCTGGAGACAGGGGTTGAACAGATAATCTTGGGGTCCCTATTTAACATGATTTTTACGATACACTCTAGTTTTTAGAACATTGCGTATGATTCACTCACCAGGCACGTGTGTCATTTACAAATGACTACTTTCAACGTGTTTTCTCTCTTTAGAAAACACAGCAATTTTCTTGACTCTGGTTTGTGATATTCACCCCACAGTTTCTATTTACAGAAGCATTTACTTTAAAACTTTGCACATCACACATGCACATTTGAACAGTATGCAGTATTAATGACACTCTCCTGGCTGAGTAAGGCATGGAGCCAATGATAGTCTGAAAGCGTAGGCAAGGGAGAAACAGGAGGGAGCAGAGTCAGCAGTGCTTGTGGAGGGAGAGGAATGTAGGCTGGGAAGAGAAAAATGGCCCAGGGCTAGTCAGAACAGACCAGAGAGTGAAGAATTTTCCAAGTTAGGGCAACACTCCAAATTTAAAGAAAAGTGATCTGTCTGTTCAAACACCCCATTGACCACGCCGTTGTGCATTTCCATGTTTTTTTGTCCCCCTCAGATAACTGGAGTACAGAACCTTGTTTATACTCACTCTGCTAATTGAACAGGATCTTAAAATTGCATGAGGTGGAGGCGGGACTGCTGCTGAGCTGTCAAAGAAACTGGAAAACAGAAATAATCGAATGTAAGCTCCATTGGGAACTGAAGTCAGAGTGACTTTTGAGGACTGTACTTTTTGTAAGGGGCTGCAAACAGGAGCTTAGATGGAAACCAACACTTTGTTTAGAACTTCTTTCCTGATGGTAGACATCCCACGCCTTCTACTTCCCTACACGAATGGTGGCAGAAGACCATGAAAAGATTAAAATTTCCACTCCCTTCTTAAGCACTTGGCAACTATGCCTCCCAATATACTGCTTCTTATTTAATTACCACTTCAAACAAAACTGCATTATATCCACAGTCAATGCTTTGCTTTCCAACAGGCAGAACAACATTGTAAAGAAGATTTAAGGCGCATCACTTTAACAGCCGTAGGAAGAGAATACAATATCCTGCACAGAAAGGGAAAAAAGAAACAATGGAGGTGTGACAGGTTGCTTAAAGAAGGAAGGGCGCACAGGAGAGAAAGGATGTGGATCTTGTCCCTTCAGCTTTTACGCTGCAAATTGAAGGAGTATGATCTAAAACATCCTTCGAATTGACGCTAACGTTTTATTCACACAGCCACAACACGCAGTATTGCAGTTACCACACTGGAAACACACAGAACAAGGCACCTGCTGTCTTTTGCTATTTTACTTACTAAGTAGCAGCTACTACCTTATCTGCCTATCATTTTCCCCCTATTGCTCTGCTGTTGCAAGGTCCCACCAGTGCTACCATTGCTCCAAAGGAACAGAAAGGGCCTTAGGCAGTTTCTATCATTTGTGCCACTGTATTAGTAAAATCAGTGGAGGTTTATTTGATACAGTTAATGCATCAGCAGGCATAAGAGCCTTCTCTGAACTACACCACCTGCCACTCTGTTGCTTCTTCCGAAGCACTGAATGGATGCATTATGAGAAGGAGCCATGAAATCACCTGAGATGGCAGATCTAGAAAACCTTTTTTTCCGCAGTAAATTTTCTTATACTGAAAAGCGGCAAATTTTGCCTTGATGTAGTAATACATGGATTGAGCAGGGATGGTATTTTTCTGCCTGTTTAAATTTGCATCTCTGCAACAGATGGAACAGAGTAGTTGTAGCCGTAGGCCAAACTCCGACAATTATTCTAGTGTAGGCAATAATAATGATCACAAATGGTAAAATGAAGCAAAAGTTCAAATTTAACTCATCAATACATTATTCTCCTCCTTGCCGCAGAAAACTTGGCAATAACTGCTCCCTGCTTGTGATCCTTTCTGAATGCAGCCAAAGACTCAGCGTGGGATTTCCAAAAGTCATCTAAGGGACTTCAGAGCATAGCTGGGCAGGAATTCTCATGTTTCTACTCCACAAACAATACCAACCTTTGGAACATAGCTAGGGAACATTTGTTCCCTAAAGGAATAAAAATTTAAATGATCCGTGTTTCCTACCAAACAGGAATTTCAGGATTTCCTTTCAAGTAAGTCAACACTGATAGACTACTCTATAGCTGGAGAGTAGCAACAGAAGCACTGACGAGCTGCAAGTTTAGCAGCTCTGGAAATTCAGGCTTATGAGGTGTCACAAGTCAGAAACACAGAAGTTTCAGCAGCCAACCAGCTGGTGAACAATCAAAGAAACTGGGATTTGAGGAAAATGACAACTCACCACACTGCCCTTAAAAGGCTAAGCAGATACAGAACTCACATGAGTTTTATGAAAGTGCAGATTGATTCTGAATGAAATCTGCGATCTTATGTCACTTAGACAATTTAGAAAATCTTTCCCTACTACAACTAGTAAGAAAAAACACTCACTGTGAAAGATTTATATAGAAGGGTAAGTTCATCTCTACATGCAACATAGTTCAGTTATAGTTAATCAGATTTCTTTTTGTAACAATGTATTATGGTACCAAAAGGAATTGCAACACATTGACAGCTCTGTAGTCCTAAGAGAAGCAAGAGAAGTGTAACATCACAGTATGAAGCTTATCTGGGCCGTTAGGTACTTGCCGGAGGGCAAAAGTACAGTACATTTTTGGGATGCTTAGTGCTAACGCTTCCTTGCACTCTACAGTCTTTTCAAGTTCTGCACAAAGGCTACGTGGTCTACAGGCAATTTGTCTCCATTTTGCTTATTATTAGACAACTTGTGAATATCCATAAGTGAAGTATGGGATCCAGTCAAGAAACATGGAATGGCTGGTCGTCTCTGAGGGCGTATAAAAGCATGAATATTTAGGTGCTGCCTTAAGAGAATTAGAAATCCTTCAAAAATAATTTAAACCAATGTTTTACATAGTTTTTGCTCTATTTCTCCTCAGAGGAGAGAGGAAGAAAAGCTTCCTCCAATAGATGAGAAACTAGACATTCCTGACAACACTTAGCTGCAAAGCCATGCAAATATTTAAACTGATTTGGAAATCCCTGGAAAGCGAAACACCTTTTCAAGGTCTCAAAAATTTTATTAAATTACAGCTTTCTACACTATACAATCTTCTTACCTACCATAGAAAATGGTAGGTAAGGTACCAGCGTAAATCAGTTGCACAGCCACAAGGCATGGTGCAATAAAGAATCCATTACCCAAATCATTTTATACCTAAGCAAACGGAAGAGGCAAACACATTTACATTAGCGTCTGATGCGAATGCAAACCCTGCATTACTGATGGGGAAATGATAGTACAGCTGTCCATTCTGTGCGTGATTGCAATACTGGGCCACCCATTTATCAAACTGCCTCTTTTATTTAAAAATGTATTAAATATGTGCATGAGCTCTGCATTGTATGGTAGCAACAAAGCCAAGAAACATTCTTTTACTATTTATCTGCCATCAACACAAAATTGGGGGCTGAGAAGTTATTATAAATCATATTTTTTCACTGAGTTTCTATGCAAAGCCTAGACATTTCTCTTAGAAATGTTTATTATTCCAGAGTTGATCACACAATGCAATCCAGGTGATAACCATACTTAGGGTTTCATTGGGGTTCCCCCCCAACCTCTCCCATTTCCAAAGCTCTGAAAAAGGAGAAACAACCAAATGCTCACCTGGACCGTTTTTTTTAAGATTTGGAAATCCTCTGGCTCAAGAATGTGTATACGAGGCACAAAAAGATGAACCAAAACGAGCCAAATTTTGCTTACTACGTTCATATGCATTGTGCAGCTGAAATGAGTCAGACTGCCTCTTAAATATGCCCCATCATCCATGACATCCACATGCAGCAAACTGGAAATCTAAACCAGACAACAGAGTGAAACTGAACAACATCTTTTGGTTCATAGTTGGACCATCTGACAACTTCCTTGATGTCAGCTTATTACCAGACACCTTCACGCATGGAGTACCAGTGAGTCAACATTATACGTCCTCCTTTCTGCATCAGTGCATGAACAGCAATTCTCCAACTCATACTAGGGGACAGGGACGTACTAGTGCTCTGACACAAATGAATGTAAAGCAGTGTTCCCCCCATCACTTGGGTCTATCAGATAGTTCGCAGATTTTTTCTTAAAAAGAGAACAGGTCTTGTCCAAATACTGCCCAAATCTCAATTCAGAAGATGGCATTCTGCCTTTCTAAGATTAAGTTCATCATCAGGCAAAGAAGTTAAAGAGGGGAAAAAAAAAAAAAGAATAAGAAAGTATTTCCCATCAGAGTCATTAAATTAGACTGATATGGGGACTACATTCTGCTGACCGCAATTTGTGAATGAATACATAGGTAGCATAATTTATCATTGTACCCCTATGTTAATAAAAGATTCTAACATGTACTGCCATGTCAGGTCAAATTTAAGATAGTTGATGACTGCTCAAGAACCGTTAAAATGCAAGAAAAAGACAGCCCTACCAAAATGAAAACAGCCCCTTAAGAACATTATTCCCGTGCTTCTCAATTCCTATTACCAACTCAGCTGGTGAGAAGTGAGATACCAAAGTCATTTCCCTTTCTCGTATATAATGACAACGGTTGATTTTTTTTTCTTTTTTAATGAAAACCACTGTATTATTCATTTTGTTTCCATTCTTATTCCAAGAAGATCTGTTTTTGTAAACAGCCACTGAAATGAAAACCAATGCATACATTAGAAAGACTAAAGGCTAAATAAAAAAAAAAACAGCCTAGGATTTCTCACCCATATAGCATTCAACTGAGTGCTCTCATCTCACCATGGTTAGAAGTTCCTTTCAGAAAATAAAGCTAAACAGAACTACACCTTTCATTTTCAGACCTCTGCAATAACGATGCTTCATAGAAATAATAGTCTGCTATGGTCTTGTAGCAATTATTTTTATAATAGTCTATCCAGTTAGAAGTGATATAATTTGACCGGAGACCAGTATATGTAACGCCTGCACTAAGAATAGGAAAGTAGTGTGAATGAATACAGCCATGTAAGTCTGACCTCAGGAGTATGGAAGAATTTAGAAAAAAATTTGAATGAAAGGTTAATGAGTGACATGGATGTAAAGGCAAAACGAGCTAAAATTCAGAGAGTTCTCCAGGCTGACACGGTAAGATAATCCATGTTTTAGACAAAGACAAAAGAAATACAGTCAGTCTCATACGGCTGGACTTCAGTAAAGCATTTCTAGTGCAAAACATTTGTCAATGCAGAAAGCAGTAGATGGTGGGTAGGCGGCTGGGTGAAGGAAAAACAGCAACAAGTAGTATTAAGGGGAAGAATGTCAGACAGCAGGGAGCTTGGCTACCGGAGTTTTTCAAGGATAAATCTAATTTAGCATTTTTGTTAATAACCTTGGCATAAACAAGTGGGCTAATGAGAGTCAGCAATGTGGGGTGTCATTGACAACATAGAGGAAGATTGCAATAACTACCCCAAAAGAAATTGATTTCTTCGGTGACAAGAACAATAGAAATGTGAAATGAGTCCCATATGAACAAAAAAATATTGTGATCCTGCACTTGGAAGCTAACTGCAAAAACTCCTGCAATAAGCTCAAAGCTCATCAATAAGAAATTACTAAGGTGGAGAAGGTATGAACTGTAACATTCAGCTATGAAAGAGACAAATGTAATGTTACAAAGCATCAATCAAGGCATTTTGAGTAGATAGAAAAGTACTAATGTCACTGTACATGGGCTTTCTTTCTAAAACTGCACGTGACAATGTCTTCAACATTCAAGACAGAGATCCACAAACCAGAACAAGGCAGAGAAGTGATGCCACAACAATCCAGAAGTGTGTATTTTACAAGAGAAGGATAGAGAAGCTGAGATGTTTAGCCTGACAGACAACTGGGATGTTATCTCTAATTACAACAGGGTAAACAGGTAGGAAAAAAAGCTGATGCAAGAATAAGAGTGGTATAAACTGGCCATTAGGCTGAAAATTAGCAGCAGTTTCTCAGGTATTAGGACAATTTTGTTGCAGAAGAGCCAATGAGAGCAACTGAAGCTAAGAAACCCAACCCACCCTGCTGGGTACATAACGCAGTACCCTCTGCCACTTCATACCATGGAGGAGGCCTAAGATTAAAGTGCATTTTATGCACTAATGATGCTTGCCAGTGCTGCAGTGACAGGGAACAAAAGGAGAAAGCGTTCAAGGTGGCTTATCCATTAAAAACCAGTCACTACATTAATGGTGGTGCTTACTATAATATAAGCCTGCAAACAGCAAGGGACTCAAGCTGACACTTCAAATTGTATGTGAACGTGCTGGCCTGCATTTGTTTATAATGAAGTAAATAATAACAATATCCATGGAATATTAGAGAAGTAAGCAAAGCCTGCAATTTTATTTACTTTATCACATTTCAGGAATCAAAAGCAGTAAAAAGCAATTTAGAAGAGATTAGTGGGTGCTAATGCTTTCACTGCTTTAGAGGACATTCTCGCAGGAACACTGACACGGTGTCTTAGGGAATGACATTGATAAATAAAGACGAAGTAGTGAGTCGAAAGACATGCAGACCTTCTCTAGAAGCATTCCAGGATGATGAAACGAATGACTTCTGTGTAAAACATCTGAAGTGATTTTTTCCAAAGTGTGCTTATTCCTATAAAATCCAAGGCCTTAAGGAGAACCGATGTAACAGACCTTCCCCTATCAGTACACACAATGCTACCTAGCTAGGATGCCTGGTTTAAAAACATTCCAGCAAACAAATTAATAAACTATCACAGTCTTAATAACATGCATCTGGCCATTAACATTAAAATATTTTCATGAGTTAAAATTTGTTGAGGAAAACAAGCTTCATGCTGTTCATACTTGGATACTAAATATAGCACTAGCGTGTCTGCCCCCCCTCTACTCGGTGTTAACAAGAAGTCCTTCGGAGTCATACAGCACCTCTTACTATCAACTGGCATCCAGTCGAGGCTGGCTCTAACAGCACGCAAGCGATGTGCATGCTGGGGACGGGTGGGTTTGTGTTCTTTCTCCTGAAGGGGAGTTTCTGGCAGCCGGTAACTATGCACACGGATGTAGATTTACCACATAGGATTAAAAAAAGGTGAAGGAAAATTGAAGGAAGAGAAAAAACGCCAGTCATTTTCCTGAAAGGACACTTCACATTGACAGCAAATTCCAATGTGTGTTTAGTTCAGTTTGTCTGGGGCTGACATCATGATGGCACCTATGCAGAGCAGCTCATTCCCCAAACCCCCTCCAGGCCTGATCGCTCAGCAGTATTACGGCTTTGACAGTTGAGGGAGACTGTCTAGAGAAAGTACTATTAATTTCTGAGGTGAAATACCAGAGATTGACATTCATGGTTATTTTGCACAATAAGTCCATTCAATAGCACTCAGGGAGAAGCCAAACAAAAATGAGGTTTGGCCTCTTGAGTACACATGTAGGGAGATTACAATGAACCACCATTTTGTGCATCAAACACAAACCATATCTCGCTGTGTAAATGTGTTTCTGGGATTACCGGGAGGTCTGAGATTCCCTGGATGCACACAGGGACAGGAGAAGAGCGGACTGAAGGGACAATTAGCCTTCTTCCCATTGAACAGCTTCCATGGCTCATGCAAATCAATTTAACATGGCTGTTACACTGCAGGAAAAAAATCCCATACAAAATCCAGCACTGCTGAAACTTGATGCCTGCACAATACATGCTCTCCTGGGTAATCTGCAGCATCCAGACATTGCCACTGCGTGAGTCCTATCCCTGCAAAGGGAGGTTAATACGCATCAGCGAGAGAAAGAATATTCTTTTCTTTCCCACAGCTCTGGCTGGAACATGACGAAAACCAGCAGCTCTCTACCTCACCTAGTGGGAAACTTCCCCAAATCGCTTTGAAAAACCACCCCGTGAGCATGTGTTAACTCCTTCAGCACCACTGCACGAGGTCCCCTTTCTGAGCCTTGCCGGAATTATGCCACCCCACCACTTTATTCTGAAGCTAGCGAAGCCACGTGGGGTACAAGCTCAGTCACGCAGGGTACTGCTCAGACAGCTTTCTGAAAGGCAGTGGGAGCTGCAGTCGCCCTGGGATTCCTGCAGCACTGCTGAACAGGTGGGCCAAGAGGCCGCTGCTTCAGACAGCTGAAAGATGCCATCAAACAGCTGACTTGCAGCACCTCACTCCCGTGGGAGGGGCTGTTGGGTCAAAGCAACCCTCATCAGATGCCGAGGTCAACAGAGGCTAAAAGACTGTATGGCACTAGGAAGGAAGATTTTGTTCATCTTCATTTGCCTGAAGTAGGTAAGGATTTACCAAGGGGAGCTCAGAATTTTAAAGATTTTTCCCTTGTTCCTTGAACCCCCTGCTGGCAGCTCCCACAGTCCAGGGTGCTCCAGGGCACAGCAGCTTCTCTCCAGCTCCTTCAAAACCAAAGAAACGTGGCACTGCCCAGCGGTAGGCAAGGGCATGCATGTCTTATTCCAGCTGTATAACTGTCACTGCACAACACTCCTCCAATCCATGATGTGGCCTGAGAGTTCAACAACCCCGTCACACCTTTTTTGTCCGAGCACTCATCCATCAGCGTTACAAAAGCCAAGGCAATCACAGGGGACAAAGCTGAACTGTGAGACTTTGCAGAAGGTCCTGGATTCACATTAACCTCCTCATGCTTATTCACAGCATTCAATATAAAAACATGCTTTCTTCTTAAAACTATGGCCTGGAGATCTTTGAATTTTGAAATTTGTAAATGAACATAAGAAAAGGTAATTAAAATGAGGAGAAATGTGAGGCAGTTAGGACCAAGGTAAAGTGTATCACAGAGCAAGTGAAAGAGTAAGAGCTTTACAGAGATGTTGGATCTATATAGTGAACAATTTGCACACTGAAGGCTTAAAAGTGTTTTTCTTGTGTATATGTAACGTTAGTCTAATATATGATTAACCACAGAGCTGATTTCCTCTTATTTCTTGTCTTTAAATCAGTGCGTCTCATCTTTAAACCACATTGATTTGATTTTTTTTTCCCCAAAGGTACGTAGTCCACTGACTGCAACTACCTTGGAATCATACCTCTACACTATTAGAAAATGTTTTGTGAACCTATATATGGAAGACCCAAGAAGTGTAGTAAGGAAATCTGAGATTTGAGATTCAGCCAGCAGAATTTTCCGGTTCATCTGCTGGTATTTAAAAATCCATTCATCTTCTGCAAAAAGCCACTAATTTCCCATTGTCAGATAGCACGAATGCAGATGAATGCTGTCCCTCTGCAGTCGTTGATCGCGGAGACTGCTGCATCCAGTTTCCAGTTGCACAGCCATATGGCTCTGAGCGAGCTGCTCCGTTGCTGAACCAATATGGGCCGGGAGAAAAAAGGATTATTAAAGGAGAACACCTAAAGGTTGCTTCAGAAGGATTTTCACCTGAAGTAGCCTCTCTGGCTACATGTACCCCCATGTCAGAGGGGACATGACGATGCGAGCCCATGAAGATCAACCCTGCCTGTGGAATTCCAGGACAGGAGGACCCTCTTCCAAAGCTTAGGCAGCAGCATATCACCACAAGTCCCTTCCTTTATAGGACAAAGAAGGACTTTCTCACTAACATACAAAATGTCACAGCTTCACACGAGCATCCAGCTGCCATGGTGCTGGTAGAACTGGACTCTGCTGTAAAGGAGGAGGCATTGTGCCAGCTCATACGGCCTGACAACTCAAGGACAATTTCTGCTGGATTTGATCAGCTGAGGGTCGCAGATGGGCCACGTGACACATTGCCACTTACAAAACAACAAAAGGGTTATTTCTTCCTGCTGATTTAAAGCCTAAATAATCACTCTGAAAGATTCATCAGCAGTAATACTGAAGGAGTCTAAAACAAAGCTGGACCTCCCTCCTTCAGTGAGAAAGGGAATTTTTTTTCCCAAGATTGCTATGTCATTCAGGAAACTCAGATTCCCTGACTTTGACTGGTCATTCGGCAAGGAGACATGAGTTGGTTAATTATCTCCCAAGGAGCAGGAAAATGACAGTGGAGCATGCATTTGGAAGGCTGAAAGGCAGCACCTAATGACAAGTCTGTAAGCTGCTGAGCAAAATCTGCTTCCTATGATAACTGCTTGCTGCTTTTTGAACATTATCTGTGAATTCAGAGACTGATCTTCACCCACAGAGGCAAAGACAAGAAGGACAATAATTGCCTAAGTACTGTTGCAGATTCCCCTTGCTCTGGACACAGGGAAGGACTTGCTAAAAAGCAATGCACAAACCAGTAGGACATGCAGCGCTGTTATCCATCAAACTAGTCTGGACCCAAGAAGACCTGGGAGGGCAGCAGCATCAGTGCAAGCGGTTTCAAAAGTCTGCACTGTCTTGCATTATGAATGCCAGCCTAAAATCAGGTCAGTTTTTGTCTGTGATAAACACCTATTTTACCAGACACTCAGATGTCAGAAACCTCCTCGCACACTACAGGGTTTTATTAGATGGGTGTGTAACAAATTAAATCCACCAAGGCTTAATATAGACCTTGATCCCGGCTTCTGTGACAGCTGAATCCAGGGAACTTTCATAAGTTTTGGTCCAAATGTCACATATGCACTGCAATAAAACAATATCTGTTTCTCTACTAGCACCTTGCACTCCAGTGTTTACAGCTGGAGATATATAACATCAGTTTTGCAGGATGTAGAAAGTGAAAGAACAGAATGACCAGCACTGATGCTGACTTCCCCTTCAGAGGCTCCCTTCAGAGGCTCCCGAGGTCAAGATTTGCAGGATGTGGTAATGCTCCAAACCCGATTTTGATCCTTTCAGGCCACTGCAATGACACAAAAATCAGAGTCAGTTCTAGACGTACTCTTCAACTCTTCACATGACCAAGGCTCCTGTGTTCAGAATGGGAGGCAGCTCCCATCAGCTGTCAGACAAGTGACGCAGGGTGAGTGCAGTGTCTGCTCTGCCCCATGGAAAAGTATCACTTTCAGTCTAACCAGAAGCATCGAACTAGGCTGTTATCGATGAAAAATACAATGGTGTGTGACATCACGTAAAATAGTGGCACAAGTCCTTGGATTGCACTACTGCATCTGCTTAAAACAGCAAATGTAAAAGCTATGAATCCAGCAATAAGGGACAGGGCTGTAATTCTACGAAGGCCAGGTGAAGGGCGGGTTACGGACAACAAGGAGCCATCCAATTTGGTTACGCTAGCTAAGGTAAAATTTACAATGGCTATCAATCCTCAGGCTTCAAGGCATAAACTGAGCACCATCTGGGGCCAGAAAGAAATTTCCCTCTGTGGTACACTATAACACAATTGGCTGCCTGTATTTTTTCCTCTGAATCATCACATGTTGGTTAGTGTCAGAGACAGGATGCAAGACTGTACGGATCACTGGTCTGTTCCAGAGCAGCAATTTCCATGTTGTTGATTTTCTTCACAGTCCTTACAGATTACAATGTTATTAATACTGCAGCAGTCATTCTCCCAATATACAGTACATAGTTTCTCTAATTCTGAAACAAACACCGATAGCAAATTAAATGATTCCAACAACTAATCAAAAACACTAGTCTACATTTTTATGGGGTCTAAATGATTTACTGGTTCCGTTTTGGAAAACAAATCTCAAAATCTAATTACTTGTATTTTTAAATTACACATCAAGTATATTATCTAGCTTTCAATTTAACAATAGCAATAGTATGAAGCAAAATCATCAATGATGTTTAAAAAAGTAATTTAGAATTTAGCTTTGAATTTATTTTAAAGAAGAGATGTAAGTATTGCCTTCCTGACTGAGATTTATTAACACTCCTCCTTTCCATTATCTGAACATCTCACTTGCCCTAAAGCACATCTGTAAAGACAGTGAGAGACTGCATGCGTTTTCTATATCCATAAATTACAGATGTTGCTCTGAGCTACTCATCTATCAAGACAATTTTCCATAAGAGTAAGACCAACCTGAAAAGTATCCATCTAACAGAGACTATGGAAAATAATTAGTAAAAGCACACAGTCTGCAGACCTAATTTGTTTTATTGGGAACATTCTCTACCCAAAGCTTTATAATAGGGTGTGACAGAATACAGGGAAGCAAATCAAAGCTCAAACAACACTTCTGGGTAACAAAACAAAGACCTTGATGCATCAGTAATGTGCTGTTGTGTGCACACACTGCTATAACAAATTCAGTAAAGAGGATAAGGATAATTTAATGACACCTTCTGTGTTGAATAACTTATGCTAGTTCATATTTTTCAACTAATAACATTATGTCATATATTTTACAGGTTAGCACATCTGTTATATGTTGCCTACATACATCATAATTATATTTGGTTCCATGAGCACGCTATGTGCATCTATGGAAGAAGACATGTATCTAACATAATGTGTGATTATCCTAAAGCTGAAGTGTATAGAACAAAAGGCAAATTGAAAAGAAAATGCAAGCAGCAGTTTTACAAAGATTCTGCCATCACAGAGCCCAGTTACTGTATCTTAACCTTTCCACTTCCATGGGCAATTGAAAAATGAATAAATGCTGAGAAAGCAGATAACAAGATTTAGAACACAGAGCCTTTTCTAGGTTGCAAAAAATACGGGACATGACTTAACTGAACAGAAAGAGGGAAAACTGTACTTGTGGGAGAAAAAGGAAAGACACACGCTTGAAAACTTAATGCCAATCATGTGCTTACCCTAAACAGAAGACAAATACTGTATCACCACCTTCAGAGCTGGGTGAAAGAAAAAAAGATAGTTTTCATGTCTAGAAAAATGTCACTTTTTCACTGCAATTTGCATTTCAGAAATAATAAAATACCCTAGGTCCCCCCTGGGTTCTCTCTTGTACAATCTCTGCAAAAGCCATTGTTTCCCTTTGTTTCGTAAAGCATTTTTGTAAAGACGAAACTACAGGTTTCTAAACGTATGAGACAAGTTGTTGGTTTTCTTTGCCTCCGCACCAAAACAGAAGTCTTTGGTGGAAAGAGGAGTACTTCAATTCTGTTCTGACTTATGCAAATAGAACAGAAAATGGTATGAGAGCAGCTGTAACACATGACACTACAATACTTTAGGCTTGATTTCCCCAAAGTCAAATGAAGAATGTCTTATGAAACAAGGGAAGGAAAAGGAAACACATTAGAGTAGAAAACATTAACAGCCACTTTTCATAAAATTATTGCCAGCTAGAAAGAAGTGTTTTATACCAAAGGTTCCATCTCACAGCCCCAAGGAGTCTACCTAAAATTTCTCGACCACCCACACTGCGCCCAGTAGGCAAGACTTTCAAAACTGGGTGCCTGTCAGACTTATATCTGCATGTAGGTGCTCTGATTTTCTTAAATGCTAAGCACCTAGTAGTCCTCTGCAGATTAAAACAAGAACTGCTGGGTACCCAGCAGAAAAAAAAGATTGAACTTATTTGGAAGCCTAACTTTTAAACCCCACTTTCAAAAATTATCTTGGTTTGTATCATTACAGATAAAGGACTGAAACAGACTCCCTTTGGAGTCCATCTGTGCAACTCTTAATAGGCTGCAAGAATACCTGCTGAAAAGAGACTGCCACTGCTCTAAGCATGAGCACAATTTTCCCACTACAGTATTCTTAGCCCTTGTGCACATGGGGAACAAGAGACCAGAGCTAGAATCGTACCTAATTTTCTGGAAATCAGTGCCAGTAAGATACAGGGCACACCCCTCAAATAAGCACTTTATAGGTTTAATGGTGCAACTGACTTACTTTAAACCTTCTATTTAAAACATTAGTTCTTCCCAAAGATGTACCACTGCTCTTTACACTTGCAATATCATCAGCCTAAAAAGAGGAAAGACTCTGACCACTATACTTTTTCATCATAACAACATAACCTTTTGCTTGATGGTGTAAACAGAAAAAACCCAAACTGTCTTCCCACCCCCCCCTTTTTTTTTTTTTTTTATAGAGAGTAGATTCCACAAGAAGGTTAGCAATGATACCCTAAAAAACTATCTACAGTATTAAAGTCAAAACCTGGAAAGGCAGTAAATCATCTACTGTAAACACAAAGAAATTGAGAGCAGTGTACGTGAGGCAATATCTTTGATCCACTGTCTCTCATCACCAGTGAAATCCGAGAAAATACAGATTTATGTTGCGTGTGTCCTCAGGAAACTGAAGTACAGTTAATTAAGAAACAGAATTTTGCCTTTTGATCCTTCTAATAATTCTCCCTCTTTCTCACTGACATGTACACAGAGTGATAAGAGAATGAAGGGTTTAGGTCACTGTTGCTAAAGGCATTGTTTTCTACAACCTTTCCCTCCCACAGTGCTATGGAGAGCTTGCAGCTCTTTACTGTGTTCACTACATACTATCCTTCTCATACACAAACAGATGCTTACAAATAAGGAATGTGGTTGACCTGGCAACAGGATGTTAATTTCCTAATTTATCCACCATTTCTTTTAATAACATTAGTCAGCTAACTAGAGAACAGTTCTAGTGCTACACAATTTTGCATGTGTCTAGTTATACCAAGTACAAACAGCAATCCCCAAACCACTCCAGGTTGCGAGATTCACTTCGCTATCAAGAATGCATTTATACCAAACAGGAAAACAGACCATCATAATCAAAACCTTCTATCTAACTTTTATAATTCAGCATTACCTTAGGATGTTTTTTCCCCAATTTGCTTACTAGAATCAGAAGGATTGAAAATTATGCTCTGCAAAGAAGCTTCTAGGCAGGCAACAGTCTTGCGAGAGGAAGGGAAAGAAAAGGGTGATTAGACTAGGGAAAGCAAGAGACCTGTCCAGGATGGTTTGATGCCTGAGAAATCTCTGATCAATGCAAAGGCCTGAAGAGATTGACATGATAGTGATGTATGTAAGAGGGGACCTTATCCCATCCTTCCCAGCCTTGACAAATAAGAGGAACGTTGGTATCTGAAAGTCTTGATTTGAGCTGTCTAACCTGAGGCAAATTTACAAGGCCTTGATTTTTCAGAGAGATGATGCATCATCTGAAATGTGAACCTGTATTTAACAAAGCTCCTGAAAAACACAGCTAAACAGGGAGGTGAGCTCATGTTCCCATTCTGCTATGATGATTATATTTCTCATATTCTTTATCTATTCCACTAACCTTTTTGTACAGGTCTAATGATCCAATTTCAATTTGCCATAAGATTCAATGGTGTCTGTGAGAAAGACAGCATCAAGATGCAGTTAGTTGTACTGAAAGCAGTCTGTGCCACACCTTGACCTTAATTTCTCCAAACAGATAAATAGACACTACAGATAAGCTCTGATCACTATCACAAGTGCCACTCTGCTCACAAGACACTCAAACCTTTCCAGCATACCTCTGCAAGAGTTTGTAGACAAAACCACTATACACAGTGCAACTCTCCTTAATAAAGACGACTGCAATGTGGGTGCATAATAGTTGCCTACATAGTAGCGCAGCAGATGATCCGAGGGCTGGAGCACCTCTCCTATGAAGACAGCTGAGAGAGTTGGGGCTGTTCAGCCTGGAGAAGAGAAGGCTCCAGGGTGATCTTATTGTAGCCTTCCAGTACTTAAAAGGGGCCTACAGGAAAGCTGGAGAGGGACTTTTTACAAGGGTATATAGTGATAAGACACAGGGCAATGGCTTTAAACTGAAAGAGGGTAGATTTAGATTAGATCTAAGGAAGAAATTTTTCACTCTGAGGATGGTGAGGCACTGGAACAGGTTGCCCAGAGAAGATGTAGATACCCCATCCCTGGAAGTGTTCAAGACCAGGTTGGATGAGGCTTTGAGCAACCTGGTGTAGTGGAAGGTGTCCCTGCCCATGGCAGGGGGATTGGAACTAGATGATCTTTAAGGTCCCTTCCAACCCAAACCATTCTATGATTAGCATCTAACTTTGTACAAAACAAGCAAGAGGATTCAGTCCTTCCTGGCACAAAGTACTTAACAATCAGAGTAACCATTTTATTCTGTTTGATTACTCCCTCCCAACTCTTTCCAGCTAAATCAGGCTATCGAGCATACTTTCAATATACATAGCAAAGTGTAAAATCCAACAACATGTATTCCTTTAAACTGAAATTGTGCACCATCAGATTCTTGCAAAAGTAGTCTATTAAAAGACAGCTAATATGAAGGAAGCGTTTGCCAGTAAAAGCTGGAACACAGCCAGAAAGCTACAGTATACAAGGATTTTAACGGCTATGAAACGTTTGGTACTTTGTGGTGAAATTACTTAACAGACTAATTTTTCCTCTCTAGGGGGCTACACTCAAAAACCTGCAGGTGTGAGACCTGAGTGTATGAGTATGCTCGTCCACACCCGAAGCACAGTGTTTGAGCAGCACTGCAGTTTAGGAGCACTGAGGAACAGTGTGCCTCTAAGTCAGGATTTTAAGTAGTATCAGCGGCGCATTGTGATGAACGTGCACCACATCCTGCCTCTAGAACGTTCACACTCCTGCCTGCCTCTAGACTGCAGCATCTGTTCTTCTCGCAGATAATGATTGAATTTGATGGCTATATTCTCCAGAGCCTCCTCCTCCCTCCAGCACTGTTTCACACCTGAACAAACTCAAGCACACAATGCTTCCACTCCGATTCGGTAGCAGTTAGACTACTGTCTTTACAGGGTATAAACAACACGCAAGACAGCAAAAGCTCAAGCTCTGTATGTAGCGATTCAGTAGGTCTATAGCAACTACATAAAAACATCTTCGATTTTTTGCATTAGCAAAGTTACTTTTACCACAGTATCTACCAGACTACTCACTGGCTCCCTTGCTAGGCAGAGCTTTCCAAATCAGGCAGGACACTGGAATAACTAAGTCTATGTATTAAAAAAAAAAAACAACAAAACTTGAAATAGCTACTATGAATAGTTGGTAAGTCCTTACCAACATTTATCAACATAAATCACTTGTAAGAATTCATCTAAAATGTTCACAGTACACAGGAATTGTTAACTGATAAGGAAAATCTAAACTGGCAATTACGGGCCCAGTCCTAAACTAGCCTGATACAGAACTGCAGTCAAATTGTTTTCCCCTAGCATGAAAACATATCTTTTAGATTCTTGTCAGTCCAGAAGCAAACTGATACAGAAAAAAACTGCCAACACCTGACCATCCTTTTCTGGGCAGAAGAAAGTTCTCTTCTCTGCACATCATTGACCTAGGACATATCTGCACACAATTTGGAAATATTGCTGGGCCTTATTAATATCACACATTGCTAAAATGACAAAAGGACTTTTGACCAACAAGCATATCCAGTCCTTTCCCAACGTACTGCTGGTGTTGAGACTGTCTCCTCAGCATCTTTATGATCATTTTAGCAGCAGCCAAAGTTAGCACACAGGTACAAAAATAACTTTTTATTCAGCTGATTCAGATAAGGAGGCAGGGTTTGTAGAAAAGCCTGGAGGGCTTCCTAGCAGCCAAAACAGTTGCCTGGCTATATTAGTTGCCAGTGGGAGTGTCCGGGCTGGGTAAATCTGGGATAGCACTTTTGGTATCCCCAACAATGCCAGGTGCATTCTGTCCTTTGAACACTCCATAGGTGCACTTACATGCCGTGCAAATGGCACTGTCACTCTGCACAGCTCCACTTATCCTATACTCTCTATCAAGTAGATATTCACAGTCTTCAGGGATCTCTTCAGAAGCCTCTGACATTCCTGTTGCAAGGCTAGATGGGATTTGTAGGTTGCCTGTACTAGACCAAAACTTCTGCTGCTTCTCAGGGACAAAGTGGATGCCAGATGCGAAACCCAGAAATACAGAATGCTCACAAGAACATCCCACCAGATACACAGGTCACAGATATGCTGTGAATATGTTTGAAATACTTCTGACTGATCAGACATGTTCACTGTCACCTGTCTGGAAGTTTTTTTCTTGGCTCAGCACACTAAGAAACGTCAGGAATGCTGCTGCCACCCCAGAGATTCAGGGTGCTGCTACTGCTGCTGATTGGGGCAATAGATTTCACTGCTGCAGTGAAACTTCCCTTTCCAGCAACAGCCCCTCCCTCATCATTCTCCTCATGCCTTCCCACTCACCACCTGATGCTCATCGTTAGACTGAACTAGCAAAGGAGGGAGCAAGCCACCCTCTCAGCTGCATTTCTTATGAGGCAGCTCCTTTTCTCCTCCAGGGGAAATGAAGCAGCCAATGGGGCAAAAATACTCCATGGGCTCTCAGTTGAACCATAGTGGCCTGCTCATCTTGTTATGGAAGCAGACGATACAGCTGTTCCCCCAACACTCACTTTTATCCACGTGGGTGGAAGAACACTGGTCATCAGAAACATGGATCCCTGCTGAATGAGGGAAATAATTCACACATGCTTTTACCTGATTCACCTTTTTCCATATGTTCTCAGGAAAATCAAAGGACGATTACTCTAGGCTCCAGTTGGAATTACCATACTCTCAAAGCACTGCTGCAGTTTTTGACAACAGAAACTTCTCACTTTTTCCCATGACTGTCCCAGGCAATTCTTTGCTGCACTCTGGAATCCCTGCTCCTGGCCAGCAGCAGCTTCTGCTGAATGCACATCATCAACTACAGAAACATGGTTACCCAGGTCAGGAAGAAGTCCTTCCAAAATACTAGTATTTAGGGATGGACTGTTCAGAGTTACTTAGCTATCACAGCAGAGAATATTTTCATTTAGTCAATCACTAGCTGATTGCAGCTAACCACATAATCCTTTAGCATTATCTGTCCTTAAAAAATTATTTCTTTAAACAAGGTAGCCATCACTATCTGTAAATGTACTATTTTGCATATTGGCACTTCTTTCACAGTTTTTCTACTTAGAGAAAGATTTTTATATAATTTCTTGGGGAGCAGGGTGGGGGAAGAGTACTGACTGTGCACTTGTTCCCCAACAGTTCATAAATTGTCTCCATCCCTCCTATAATCTCCACATTCAAGATGTGGGATTGAACAGCATTTGGCGTAAGAGTCTCTTTAGCACTTAGCCCTAAAGATGGTCTTTTTAATAGCTGTAAAATCTGCAGAGGGAATAGATGAACTAAAAGGTTTAATGGCTGGTTTGCATTTTACTGTGTTCCACAAGGACCAGGTGGTTTTACATCCTATATCTACACTTTTGCTGAAGGTGGTTTAGAATTTCCATTTCAATCAATGCATAGCTTTTATCAGCGCTCTTCTCAAAACCACATCCATTATATGGGGAAACTAGATTATATAAACTTGATTTCAACATGTTAAATCATTGTCTGGGAAAGGCAAGCCTCTATGAAGTTGCAAAGATTATTCTGTAGCATCAGTAACAGACTACTATGTAGCACTCAGTATCATCTCCTATTCAAAATTATTTTTCAAATAAACTACATTTTATAGAGAGGTTGGGACTGGAGGTTTAGGGCAGCTTTCTGCAACATTTTTCTTAGGGAAATTAGCACCTTGGTGCTTTCTTTGTGCAGCTTTAAATTTGAAATCTCTCTAGAGGGGCAGTTTAGAAGGATAGTCATTGTTTAATTGGTAGTCTTCTCAATTAGCATCTGGAGTTAAAGATCCACAAGTAGGTGTATATCCAAGAAATTCTCAGAAGAACTACCTACCAGTAACTGAATATGCAGAAGTTCAGAAAATCGCTCCTCCTCCCTCATTTCAGCTTCTTCAGAGATTTTCTTCCTTTAAATTAGCAAAAACAAATGCAAAGTAAGCAGGACCGCATGCTCTTCTTCTACTTCCATGCTCAAAGAGTATAACCCAGAGGCAGCTATAAAAGAACCTTCTTTTCCAGTTCCTAAACTCAACACATGCAGACCTAAGATCATATGCTGGTAAGGTATGCTCTGAAAACAACAGTAATATCATGAACCACAAAAGATCAATGTGGTCCTACCTAGGCATGCATACAGCTGGTCTGGGTATCAAAACTGTTAAGGACCAACACCTGCTCAGAAGCCTGGAAAAATCAGGATCTTGCATACAGATTTGGAACCCAAAGCTTAGGTATCAATTCAACTATATGGAGCCACTCACAGCTTCTAAGGAAACCACTCTCCCTAGCAGACTATGATGCATGTTTTGTTTAGTCAGCCCACAAACTACTGCTTCATGAAACAGGATACAGATAACAACAGGCAGAAACAAACATTTAGTAGGGAGACTTGGGTGGAAAAAGAACTCCTGCCTGTCACTTACCAATTACTAGTTGTTTTGAACCATTACTTCAAGGACTTTGGACTTCATTAGCTTGATTCTTCAGAGACTTTAGACAAAACTAAGCCAAACCACTATGCTAAAAATTACAGGTCACTTATTCTTATTTTCTACTGCTTTACAACAAATTCCTTTTTTTCGTAATAACTGCAGTGTAAAGGTTTGCTTATGGAGGGCTGTTTCTACCCATGGGAAAAACAAGCTGTTCCGTATAGGTTACCATACTGTGGGGAGGAGCAATGTAGCTCCAGGTCCTGCTTCACCTCACCTCCGGCAAGGAGAGCTATGCTGGCAACTGCTCCTGCCCTAATGAGCAAGGAAGGGGCTGGAGAGGGAAGGAAGGGTAGCTCACATCAGTGTTTCTCTTCTCTCTACAGCAGCAATGGTTTTTCTATCCCAGCCTTCATCCTCAGAGCAAAGAATCACAACTTTGCCTTCACTTCTGAGTTGCCTTAAGCCAGCTCTGTGTATGAATACCTGAAAGCAAGACAGCTTACAGTAAGTATACCAAAATCATTAATTTTTATATGCCGTTAAGGTATACGAGTAAACAAACAAACCAAAAATTTATAGCTGGAAATCATCTATGGCAGAGCCGAATTCATTATTATGCTGAGAGAAGCCATGACGAGAAATCTTTCTCTTTAATTTGTAACAACCCTGAAGAACAAAGTCATCCAACATCCAGGGGAACATCACTTTCAACATTCTTAGCAAAGTGAGTTTATGTCAGTTGTAAGTAATTTTATTTTCTGGCAAAATAATTCCATTTGTATCATGCCAAAGACAACAGAAGGCCACAGGTATTCCTCAAGAATGCTGGTTCTTTGCCTTCTGAGATGAGCTAAGTCAAAATGAAACTAGGCAGAAAACCAAGAAGAGTTGAGTGAGTGGGGATACACACTGCAAGCTGTGTTTGCACCATCACATATCTTCCGCCTGTTTAGATATACATGCAGTATTGCAGGTCCCAGACCACTTGCTGCCTAAGGAATTAGTGTTAAATCATAAGCGAGCACAGAAAGGCTGAGGAGGGGAGAAGGAATGCCAGTTGCACAGATTTTACACTAATCCTCATCAGACCACTCTCAGGGCAGAATACCTGTTCTCTTGTGCTTTCTTAGCTGTAAGTAAGGTACCTTTACTGGTAGTTAGCTGTAGATAGGAGGGAAATAATGATAGAACAAATAATGTAAAATTCTGGAGAACCAGCTGGTAGGGGAACCTTGTCTACTCTTGTATTCAGCAAACAGGAATAATTTTCCCCTCCTGCTCACACAAACTCCCCTCCCCAAACAACCCTCCATGGTAGCTATCTAATTAGTGATGCTGGCAGTGCTGTAGGAGGATGAGCCTGCCTCTGAGTTCGGCTCTGCCCCATGGCAGAGGCATGCTTTATTACTAATGCACCAGTTTGCTGCTGATCATGGAATATAAATAATTTGGATACCTATGTATGTTTTTGTTAAACTCTTTTTCCATGTACTGAATATCTCTGCAATAGGGTGGAGTAGTTAAAAACAAAGACTGTTTCATGTAAGAAAGACCTTTTCATTACAGCTATCATGTTTAGTAGAAACAAAAACATCTGTGAAAGCCCACTGTTGCAGGTCTACACAAAGAGCCTCACACCTAAATAGCAAAAATAATGAACAGGAGAGAGACTGAGTAAAACCACTAACATGTAATGTCGTAATGAAACTAGGAAATGGTAACGACTGCATATTTGTTCTCACAGAACATTAGCATGCCAAAAACATACACAGTATTTCAGCAATCACATCAAGCAGGATCAGAGCCCCAAAGATCCTACACCCTAACAGAGGCACGTATTTACAAATATATCATTAAACCAAATATTTAACATGCATGTGAGAGATGTCACCCAAGCAAGCTTAATTCTGCTTTTCTTTCATTCTAGAATTTCTACTTGCTTAGAAAAAAACTAGTATCCTAGGCCACAATTCCTGTTCTTCCCCTCTATTTCCATTCACACTCACCCACTTCAGCTCCTGCTCCTTTTTTTTACTTTATTCCATTCATGTTGCTCGTTCCTGCCCTCCCATGCCCTTGGCCCTGTTCAATCTCAGCTCTGCTTGCCTTCACCCTGCCTGCTATCTCTTCGCCCACACACCAGTCACCAGTCCCCCCTCCTCTGCCTCTACTCCTCCAAAGACCCTTACCTACTTTCTCTTCACCTACATCCCCCACCCCCCTTTCCAGCTCCCGCTGCTCCCTCCTTGCTCTCCTCAATTCCCCAGGCCCCTCCTGGGGTTCCTGCACCTAATCTCCCCCCCTCCGCATGCAGTCATGCCAGCTTTCCTTCAGGCTGCAACGGCAAAAGCTCTGAGAAGACAAGGGGAAAACCAGTCCTGGCACTGCACAGTGCTGCAACGGGAAAAGATTAAACACAGAGAGCAACCAACTCAGACCCCAAAGCCCTAAGAGAAAGCGTATTCAGTTGAGTGGGCATCAAAAATACTCAAAGGGACAGAACATGCTGCGTGGAGACAAAATCTTCAAAGCCCTAGAGCAATATGCACAAACGTATTTAGGCTTACAGCTCCTACCTAAATGTCTACATCCCCGCCCCCAAAATCTACAGCTCATGAGGAGACTGAACACTTTTGTGAATCGTGAACTCAGCCATAGGTTCTGAAAAGTCTGCCTGCTGTGTGAGCTTAGATTTTCAGAGGCTCACAAACTGACCCAAAATGGAGAACTTAACATAGCTAAATGTAAACTTGGATGGGTGCCCTGAGAAATTTCAAGTCTCTGCTTGAAAACAAACTGGAGCTTCAAAAACAAAACAGGTATGCATTTATTTCAAGATAGGCAAAACATCTTTACTCCTTAAAGTTGTTCTCAGAAATGGACAAACTTACTTGAAACTCTCCCACAATCTGCCTGGGGCAGATGCTTGTCTTGAAGAAGTTCATCCCAAATGCTTATAATTTGAAAAGTCGTATACAATTTAAATTGAGGTTTCTACAACAGAAAGCACCAGATTACACTATCTTCATTCATAAGTAGCACATACACAATCAGCTTTTTAATTGCTTTTTGCACATTCTTGCCATTACAGCTACTGTAAAGACCACCCTCGAAAGTCTAGCCACCGTTTTACGTCAGCACTATTTGTTCTGCCAGGGGAGCCCAGTACTAGGTCTTCAAACAGATTCAATGACCAGCTTTGCAAGAAGGCACAGACTGTGATTCATATCCAAATTCTCTGCATTTCTCCTCCCATGTTTCTTCAAAATATTTGAAATGGGTTATTTAGAAGACTGTTTCACTGAGATGAAGCTGGTAAAGATGTCTGTATGTGGGCAAATGTTGCAAGACACTTGAAACAGGAAGGAATTAAACAAGGGTATGTTTCTTTCGTGTTTGATGTTCCTAGGACCACTCATTTTGAGGATCCTTGGCTCCCCACTGATGTTAATAGTACAATTTGATGGTGCTCAAAACAGTGCACGATTGGCTTCTGCATTTCAAAACTGAACCTGATTATTTTGCCTGTCTCCTCTTCTGAGGGACAAAGTTCAGAGAAAAGATTTAAAAAGCATTTACGAAGTTATCTGAATATGTCACATGCTGGCCTTTATCATCAAGGACTCCACAGAGCAAGAATTCCACATCAAGAATTACTGGAATTGTGAGGGTTTTCACCAACATTTCACAAGGGTTCTTTGATGGAAAAGGCATGTTATGCTAACCCAAAATTTCCACTAATATTTATTTTAATGTAAAAAAGTATTAAATCTATCTCAGATTTCTTTGCAAACAAGCAAAAAAAAGTTGGCAGGCCTGCTGCTGCTTCCAACCAGTCCTTCAGGACCGTCACATTATTATTATTATTAAAAGTGATTTCCCCTGACTATCAGTCAAACCTGCTGTGCAAAGCAAAGCTGAACTGCAACACAACTTTCTGCTGATGGGCTCTGCCAGACATTCGCAAGAACAATATCGGAATATTTTTAAAGCTGTTACAACCTGGCCTATATTCTTCTCCTTCAACAATGTCATCATAAATCTCAAAAATCATGATTCAATGTCTGAAACAAATTGATGGCTTTACCAGAACAGAAAAGATACTTAAAAATGGGTCCTATAGATCAATATATCCACTAGAATGGGTCACCTGAACCTAATCATAACTCTCTGTTGTGAGGGATGTCACAAACTTAAGTAGCCTAAGACCGAACAAAAATGACCAGAGTCACGTCACTGTCTTTCTGAGGTAGTCTGTTTGAGCAATATAGGATATTTCAGCAACCTTTACAGTTCTGTGAAGGTTATGAAGATTCTGAGAAAGTAGTGCAAAGAAAAAAAATAAATGAATAAAACATTTCTAGTAACATGGAATTCTCTTTACTCAAACTTTCCTTAGTCAAACTTTTTAAAAATAGGTTATAAAGTCTGCTAATTATAGAGTACTGAACCTCATTCAGTCAATCACAGCACTGAATCCACTCAGAATAAACACTACCACTACTGATAAATGCACGATATTCTTCTTAATACTATTTAGCTCCTTATATGAGCAAGGGCATAATTAAGGTGCTTGATGCTGATCTATGCAGAATACTCATGTTTAAAGGAGCCACTGTCAATATTTCACATTGCTGGATGAAGCGTAACGAACACTAATGAAGAGCTTTGTCATGGTCTTCTAGAGAAGTCTAATAGCCTGGGAATCCTGACACCGAACACATTAGTTCATTCAAATCTTGTTTCCCAGTCCTTCACCTGCAACTACTCATCTTTGATTCTAGTAAAAAAAAATTAATCTATTTTTTTCCTCTATGAAATATATGACTCTACTCTCAGTAAGTAGTCTGTTGCATGACTCCAGATTCTCCCTACACACACAAGTACCTATCCAGAAGAGACAGAGCAAAACAGACAACATGCAGTAACATACTTTTACAATGCTGCAAGGAAACAGGACATTAAAATTACATAGTCTCATTTGTTCAACACAATAACTTTAAATCCAACTATTAGTGTTTTCACATTCTGTAATATAGCTACGTGTGCTTCTTTGATGCACATAATTCTCTTCTCTTTAGTAAGCTCCAGGAAACATACTTGTTGATTTGCACCAGAGCAGAACATTATTAAATAAAACTAGTAATCATAAGTGTGTGAATGTGCAACAAAAATTAAGTAAAGTGGATCCCATAAGAGCATCTTACTTATTTTTGCGTCTGTATTTTCGCTGAGATTATTCAAAATGCATCCCAGTTACAAGAGATCTCACAACACAGCTATTACACTTGTGCAGGGATGCCATTCCAATTAGGTAATAAAACCTACTGAGTAGTACGATTTTAATTCTCAGTATTTGGTATTGCACAAAGACTTTAAAATAGCCTTTTATGATATTTGAATGAGATGAACAGAAAAACCCCAATAAATACACAAAAGGGGTTTCTCTTAGTAGCTCTGTCCTACTTTCAAAGCTTTTACTCTAACAGCAATGCTATTCTCTACGTCCCCTGTAGCAGCCTGCACAGTTTTCGCCTGTCTTTGTAGCATGGCTAATAAGTTCTGGGTTAGAGCAGCTTAGACCTCAGGCTACTAGTATGTTGAAATCAATTATGCAAAGCCCATTCATTTTGATAGAATGTACTAAACTGCTGCTGTCACCGCAGTAGAATGGCTGCTCAGATTGGTTTCTTGGATTTCTCACCCCCTTCTTTTTTATCATTATAATGTCTTCATCCATTGCCAAAATTGGCATTCTTTGTCAAATATACTACCTCCTATCTAGGATGCAATGCCCACTTCAAGATTAATCAAAACCAACTTGAAATTCCAGTAAAAATCAAAGCCGAAAACTGAATTCTGCATATAGCATGAGTTTTACATGCAATGAGATCAAGAATCCAATTCATTCAGTATATCAAATCATTAATTTAGTTACAAATGACTATTCCAAGATTAAAGAAAGAAAATTTTCTCAAAGCATGAGCTGCACGAATTAAGAAGCTCTTCTCTAACCTTTGATTTTAAATGGATAGACAATGTGTGTATTAACACGATACTGTGATATAATTATTTGCTTATAAATTTAGGATGTAGATGGATACTTTACAGTTCTTAAAAGTGGAAGTAGCATTAGCTAGCTCAGACTTCTTGTCAAATTTACTTTGTTTTTATAACATATTCATCCATTTCAATGGCAATCATCATTCTTCCATGAAATTATTATTTATCATAACAGAATGAGGAACAATAGCAAAAAAAAAAAATTAAAACTTATTCAAGAGACGTTGTGACTATATACATGAGGTTTCTTAAGACACCTGAACCAATCCATTAATTCAAATGCACTAAAAAGATGAACTTATCAGGAGTTTTTCAACTTGCAACACTGGTAGGAAAGCTTTTTTTTAAAAAAGAAAAAAGTGAACCTTTCTCTCTCAGTTCAGTATGTCGAGTCAGCCCAACAAAGGGTCAGACAGGAACCAGAAAGGAGGAGGGAGCAGGACTGCCCCTTTTGGCAGTAGCAAGCTATTTTATTGGCACAGCCAACTTAAGCAACTTCACATCCCACCTTACTAAAGGATGTGAAAAACAACGTGAAAATATACTAATGCCACTGAAAATCATGACTTACCATGATTAAATGATTAAACATTACATCCTACTCAGAAAACAACAGCCCTTAAAACTGTATTTGAACTCATAAATAAAAAAGTAAAAAGTTAGTAGCAAAAGAATCACAAGTGGCTCACATGTTGCCAGGGAGATAAATTCAGAAAGAAACAGGAAACAATGCTTCAGTCTATAAATGTGAGGTACTAATGTGGAAGGAGGGGCATAATTTTCAACTTGCAGATCCCGGCTTATACAAAAGACCCCAAACAAAGGACACACAAGACCCCCTCAGCAGGGCTGCCGAAAACAAAGTATCAGTACTTCACTACAAAACTGAGAGTGTATATCCAGTACATTATTTCTGACGGCAAAGCCAATTTAAAAAGAATCTAACTTCCCTCACCCCTTCTTCATCTGCCTTCCTTCACCTCTCCATGCACAGCCCGTTGTTTCCTGCAAGGTGCCAATGCAACTGCTTGAGGTATAACTGTAAGGCATATCGCAGAAATGCCCGGACTAAAAAAGACAAAAAAACCTTCTAATTAGAGACAGTAACTGTGACGTAAATACTTTCCAATAGTAAGAATGATACAGAACTTGAATACAGAATAAGGAAATGCTTGAGCTAAGTCATCCGTCACTTAATGAAAGGCTGTAAAGTTACAGAGCAATTTCTCTCTAAATATACAGGCCTGAGTCTCAAAGATTACATTTCTCCATGCCCGCTGGACAGGTGAGCATGCAGCCTAATTATTCTGAGCCTAACTTACCCCTTCACAAGAGTACTTGCGAACTAACAAACAGAAAATATGCAAACTGTCTGTAAAAGACACACCTGGCGACCAGCCACACCTTTAGCTTGGATGCTATCAGTTACCCACCTCCCTTAAACTTATGCAAAGTTTGGGAAACAAGGAATGTGCAGCAGGCCACAGGAGAGCTATATCCACCGTAAACAGCACAGGACTGTAAACACAGCGCAGCGTGTTGGCAGAACGCTCATTTTCTGCTCTGCGGCTGCGGGACTAGCTTACCAGCGCTTGCAAAACTTGTTCCTTCCCCGTCTCCCAGCCTCCCCCAAACCCTTTCAATACAATCTCAAACTGCAATGATCATTAAAAACAATGAGCATGTCTGGCGCAAGTAAACGTGCCTCGACTATCAACGATTCATTAAGTACCTGGCACTGGATCCATAATATGGGATTCTGACACGGAAAGAAAAGCTTTAGAGCTCACTGAAAAGTACAAGCTTTACATATAAAAGAGTTAAAAGGTGCATCTTTGTCTAACAACTAAGAGGAGGCTAAGTCCTTTGTGACGATGTTGATAGTTTCATCCTCTGTATGAGCTAATCTTCCTATTTAGATACCACCTTTTCCAAATCACAGATAAATTAAGTCAACTTTAGCTAATGTGGTAATGATTTGTAGTGAGTGGCAGAAATTCCCCTGTAATTATGCATGAATTGATGTGTGATTTCCTAATGAGCTTAAGCGAAGAAATCATCATTTTGCGATAAATGCTTTATTTCTTAAAATGCTCGTAACACATTTCTAATAAATTTAATCAAGCGACTCGCACTCATGTAACATTTACAATTATTAAGTGTGCAGTCTTTTACACTGCCTTATCGCTTTGGCTGATTGCTGCGTGTTAAAGTTTAGCATTTCATAAACATGGTTATAACAACCATTATGGTATTTTTCCTCAGAACGATGAATTATTTCAGTTTGAAGTTAATTTACATTCCGTACAAGTTTTGTGCCTCAAAGGCAAAATTCTTTTGCCACTTACATATGGTTATACACATTAGGAAATGAAATCAAGTGCTTCTACCTTTCAGGACACACCTCATCCTTCAACATGTCACGTGAGGGACACTGAAGTCTCACTATGGAAAGCTTGTTACTGGATTCCCGATTTAAAAGAACTCCCAGAGTACAACTGCTTCTCTGAAACATCCTTGATCAGTCACTCTCAGTCCTTCCGGCTCTCCTGGCTGAAAACCAGTACAACATTCAACTTGGTAGCACAGCTGAATTTCTGTGGGAGCCAGGGAGGAAGCAAGCTTTCTACAACGACCTGAAGACCTCTTATGCTATGGTTTCTTTGCTACGAATTTTAGCTCAGATCTTTCCTTCTATAGCAGGCTGCTATAGTCAATAGATGACCTAGCAGAGTCACACATCTAGAGACTTCTGTGAGCTGTCCCATCCTTAAAGACTGGCAATCAGATACTTCCTACACTTCCACGCATTTAGGTGCTGGAATGTAGCTGTCTCAAGTGTACCACTTGGGTTAGCAACTTCCTAAAAGGAGGTCTGCCTGACCAAGGGGAGCCTCCAGCTCTGCTATGCTTCCTCACACTCTCTTCACCAATCCCTTCTTAGAGCCTGAGAAGAAAAAGGTAAAATAAGAAACTTGTTTTGGCATTACACATCTTTAAGAAATTTTTGTTTGACTTCTCACTACAAATAAAAACCTCGCATAAAAAGACCATTAAACTCAAGATGTTGAAGCTGGCCAGTTTTAAACGCTGAATCAGTGTTAAATGGTACTGGCAGTAAATCTCAAATGCCACGATTCCTTACACAGTGCTGTCCCTAGAGCTAGAAAAGATTAATCAAAGAACTACACATTAGCACCTAAAGAGACGAGAAGAGATCTTACATGTATCAAATACATACAAATGTTTATTTTGATGCTAGGGTGGACTGGAGCCATTTAAATTCAAGTTAACGTGAAGAATATAGTCTAAAAATAAACCCACACTGATATCTTAAGAAGAAAAAGAAAAAGGCTTGGAATATCTGCTTGAGCACCTGAGTTCCCCTGAACACATCATTAACACATAATTATCACTGAATACATTGATTTTGGTTTGAACTTAGTAACTTATCAGTGAACCCAAGTTCCAATGGTCTACATTCAAAAGGATTTTATTAAATGTTCAATTCCCTTAAGATAACTAGAAGAATTGTAGCACAAGTATCTCTCTCTTAAGAGCCTCTGTATTATAGCTGTTAATAAATCCATCTAGATGATAATCTTCCTTCCTATCTTCCCACCTGTTCCTACATGAGGTCAGATAGGTGAGTGACAGTGACAAACTTAAATCCTCTTCCCTGAGCAGGTATTCATTCCTCCCTGATCCTCACAGGCATTCTTCAAGTTTTTTCCCCCCACTCTGGTATAAAGTTGAATCACAGGACAAGTCAGAATCAAGCTTCAGATTCCTCTGTCCTGCCAACCTGTTCTTGCTAAATTCTATCCTCCCACACCCAGAATATGTTTCAGAGCCTCATTCAGACCATTTAATCATCCTCCTTCAAGTATCCAAACTCCTCCTCACCTAAGTTAGGCTCCAAGACTGTATATTTGCTAACGTTTTTGTGTAACAACCAAGAACAATGCCAAAGATTTAAACAAAAGATACATTGATCATGTAGGCTGGGATTTTTGAAGGAGGAAGATATTGAACTTCCATTGGATTCCAACAGGAGTTGGTCTTCTATTTGTTTTACATGACTCTGAATATCTTGGGTCTACTATATCAAAGATATAGTAGTCTGGAAAAGATAGAGAAAAAAAGTTTTGAAAAATGTAGGAGTAGTAGTTCTCTTCAGAAGAAGGGTAAGTAATTCTCAGTTGACTTAAATGCTCAGGTTTCAGGAAAACCAAACATCCCCTGACTGTCTTCACTTTAAGGGTCAGTGCATAGTCTCCTTAATTCCACTGCTTGCTTACAACAAAATACTAGCTTTTTGGTATAAAAGTTAATAAAGCTTCAACTTATTGAACCTCAAATGTCAAAATTTGCATTATTTTCCTGCAGCTGTGTGTGCTATTCCAACTGGCTCACACTTAAATGTTACTAAAGCAACCCATCAAAAAAGCAACCAATGCATGCCCTATTTTATTAAAAGCTGTTCAAAATTTCACTTTTCTGTTGTAAAATTCTTCTGAATAAAGTTGTGTACATTTTTCCTTCCTCTGAAATATTTATTTAATTCACCCAAATAAAGACTGCATTTGTAAGTATGTAAAGGTCAGGACACTGCAATTTGTTTTTTCAAGTAAGTACACTAAACATTCAATATTTCTCACCTAAAATAAAAACCATACGCTATCCTTACACCTTTTGTTATGCACACTAAGCCAGAGGCTCTCACTTAAAAACACCATGTTTCATTTCTCTCTTCAAAAAGGTCCTATATTTAGAACTGTTTAAACAGTATTTTTCTCCACCAGGTTTTTTATTTCATATGGGTCTAGAGGTAGTATTTCTCCAATCTTGTATCCTGTATATGAGACCAGTTACGACATTAGTGACCATTCCATATTTCAGCGTAATAGCCATTTTAAAAGGCAAAATACCATAAAAACATCAGGAGATTGTAATATTAGCATTGTGTTTTCTCAGTCTAAACTCACGTCCTGTAGTAAAAAAAGAAACATTGCATTCATATAATCAGGATGTCAAGTTAGTTCATCAATAATATTTTATAATTTTATAATTTTATCTGGCCATCTATGTTTTATGAATGTTATTTGCACTATCCACTAAGCTGTAAAAATAATGAACTATATAAATTCTATTTTTTATGTTCCCCTGAAACATTGAATAGTCAAACCTAACCCATAACACGACTAAAATGCACAAAGAAAAATGCACAACCAGACCATTTTTAGAGGAAGATCACTGAGCTACACACTTTTTCATTAACATAGTTTAGTTTTGTAAAATGAAAACAAAATATGTTATTCCTTGTTTCTATAAATACACTGGATTCTAAACTGCTACACGTGCACAATCTGTCAGGCAGTAAGAGACAGTTATACATATTGTTTATTGTTTACCTAGAAACACAAGCTAACTAATTTTGGAATACTACTACTCATGATGGCCAGCAGACAGTAACAATAATACATGTTTCACTCAAGTACAAATCCTTGAAAATTTTGCCAAAATAAGGAGAACAAATGTAGGAGCATGCAGCTATGAAGTGTTTTCTCTAATTGACTGGTATGCATGATACCTGTGGTGAACACCCATACGAGCAGGTATAAGCCAGAGACATCAAAGCATAGAGCTACTCCTTACAGCTCCAGCTAAAGAAAGTGTGTCAGAATATACCTAAATCAAATAAATTCTCAAATACCTTTCAAAAGAGGGACCTCTGTCATCAGCTGTATTGTCTGTAATGGCACATTCAATTTCAACTGTAAAAAAGCACAAATAGATTAATACTAAAATAATAAAGCAGTAGGCATGACATAGAAGCATAAATGTTTTAATATGTTAGCATTACCTGTGGCAGAGAATATTTTTATTGTAACTGATAAATTTCACTTTATGTTGAACTATATTGGCATCAACAAAAGGCGTGGAATGGCTGGGATGGACAGAAAACACACTATGCCCAAAACTGTTTCCAAGAGTAAGCTGAGATTCTTTGGATGAGTTAGTGGAGACTTTCTGTGAGTCATGTTCTTGAAAAGTAATATTAAAATGAACAATAAATAGGACACTTTACCCCCCAAAATTACAATCACTCTCCAGTATTTGCCAATATATGATATGTAGTTGTTGGAACACACTGAAGATTAACGAGCACACTGAAAGGTATCCACACACCCTGTTTCAGTGCCACTTGGAGTCAAAATTATGGCATTAACTCACAGGCTCTGCATCCCAGGAACCAGTAAGCAGTGCCAAAGAATCCTTGTTAAGTTATAATTACAAGATTTGTGTTTTGCCAGCCACTTCACGGGTAGATGCATGTGATCTCAAGATGCCAGCTCTTTAGTATTAGATGGAAACAGGACGAGATCATTAATTAAAACTAGTTAAATAATGAAAAAATTCAAATATTTTCTATAAGCTGCTCTCATTTTCCAATGCACGACAGCTACAGTCTGCCTACACAATCCTACATGGTTTTGTAATTAAAGTTTTATAGAAAAAAGGGAAACAGATTTCTAAGGAAATATACTTTGGCATAAAAAAAAATATTAAACCAGAGATATATGGCAGTAGGTGCAGTCCAGCATCAGATGAAGTGTGGTTTAGCTAATTTTTTAAACTTAGTCCTGTTTTTGCAACATTACTTTCTTTATATGATTCTATAAAATTTTAAATAAATTCAGAATTACAAAGGGAATAACTTCCCTGCCTCATGCAGTAGTGTAAAGAAGACTGACTGCAGCGACTTCTATTTTCTTACATACAATAAAACCCTTGAGACATTCCTATTAATAATCACTGACAAATGCAAAGAAAAAAAATAAAGACCTGAATAAAGTTTTAGGAAGAAGGGGAACTTATCAATTGCGGAATTCATCTGGGTATGACACAGGTTGCTGCAGACATAAAGCTATTGAAAGTCCTTGCTTCAGGGTTCTCGAATATAAAATATTCATAGTGTATAATTTTGCATAATTTGTTTAGCTACTGTAGCATAATTTAGTTCCTTGGTGCACAGATACAAAGAAAAGAATGAAGGAAAGAACAAAGTATTTTACCAAATCTAAAGGTTTTTTACTATTCTGTTGTGTGGTGGATGACATCCACATGCACACAAACTAGTCGTCAGATATCAGAGATAAACAAATATGTATAGATATCAATACCAAAGCATCTTTAATGTCTTTGGTGTTAGGTTCTCATGCTTTTGTTCATTTGCTGAAGATACTGACTTCCTCCCAGCCACATACTGCACTCTGAGAAATGTATCAGAGCTGGGCACAGTCAAGCTCTGGATTGAGAAAGCATCTTCTCTTGTATTCACCAGCTCCAGGCTAGTTTGTACTTGTGCAAACGCTCCGTATACAGAGAAAAAACACAACTATAAAGAATCCAAGAAATGTTGTGGATAGGATATTCAAAGCTGTTGGTATTTCAGCCTGATTTCCCTTCCATTGAGCTAAATCTAATCTGAAATGAACTCAGCAAGCTCAGAACACAAAGCCACATGCTGTACCCTGGCATAGCAAAATTGAACCCAAATCCAGGGTTGCCCACGACAAATCCACATCCTTTTTCTGAAATTCACTCTGCACCAAAGTCCCAGGGACTAGATTCAAAAGAACAACACAAAAGAAGAACAAGTGCTCATTCCTTTTTAACCACTCTTGTTTGTTTTCACACTTTCACTCAGCTGCACGATAAAAATGACTGCAAGATAGCATTGAAAGAAAGAGCTGAGACTTCAAGAGCTCACACTTAAAAACACAACATACCAGAGACAGGGAGGAGAAGGGTGGTAACAAGATAATGAGAGTCCATGACAATTCTCCTTTTACAGAATTTATGTGTTATACTTAGTCTGCAATCTGATTTTTAAAAATTTCATTATATGAAATTTTAATAGAATAGATCATTAAAAAGAGTAACTTTTTTCATACATAGAGACAAAAAGATTACAGACAAGACTGCCATGAATCGAATTTTGTTAATTGTTCTTCCAACTCACATATGTGCAATCCCTTGGAAACATCAAATAAACATACATAGATACATAGGTACCAGAAGAAATTTTAAGATAAATATTTTGGGAGATCATTTTCCCATTGTTTTTCTATCTTTTTTGTTACAATATTTTTACAACCATCTTTAAACCATAATAGACTTTATACTCTTAAATAATGGCATCATCTCACTTCTTTTTTCTCTTACTCCAAACACATTTCACAGGGAGTTTGGCCCAAGCAGGAGCCTTTCGATTACAACACTACCAAGTACGATTTGCAAATAAAACTATGAACATTAACATGCATTACATCTTAGGCAAGAAGTCTCTAAAGTTAATAAGGCAGTTAGGCTCTTCATTTCCCTCCCAAACTAGACCAAACTGAGGATTTAACTACGATTAGAACTTTTCGGATATCCCATCTTAGTTCCTACGAAACTCACACAGAGAAACACAGACAGATGTATTGCCTTGCTCTTTCAGTTCACCCACCAAAGGCATGGAGAGCTGCTCATTTCCTGTCACAGTACAGCAGAGACCAACACGGGGGAAAAAAGAGGATGAAAACAACTGTGAAACAGGCTACACACACCTGATTTTGAATAATATGTTCTTGAATTCTGATGCCTTTTTATATGGGAAATTACTTCTGTATATTTATTTGCAATCTAAGTTTCCCCACGTAAAACCCACTAATTTTAGTCCATTATGCCAGCTTCAACATAAGTAGTACATCATAATCTGGAAGGCCTGATAAGGAGAAAAAAATTAACAATAATTGAAAGATGTTATGACCTTACGGTATGTACAAAACTGTAGAACAGGAAACCATCTATTCAGCGCAACCTCAAATGTGTTTCTGACCTGCTATCGCCAGAGGGAACACAATCATGTTATGCAAAATTACTTTCCTATCATTTTCAAATTCACATAAAATGCAACAAGTATGTAAAACACGGAGGGAAGACAGGAAGAGAGTAAACACACAACAGAAATTCCTGCAAATTTTCTTCAAAGTCCCTAACCAGCAGATCAAACTTGACCATTCCCAGGTCGACTGCCTGTCAGTTCTGCTTTTGCATCTGAAGAAGCTCTGGGAACAAGACTTGCCTGGGCTTGGTCAACCAGCACAGCGTGTGTATTGCCAGCCTTCACCATCCGCTTGTGAAAGAACAAAGTGATAGTTTGTAACACAGCAGTTATTCAAAGCCCTTTGGAAAATCCAGTCACTAATGCTGAGCGTTTCTATACCTCAGGCTATATGAAGACAAGTTAAGTGCTGATTCTGAACTCTACCATTTTGTTTTATTTCACTACGATGGGCAGGCTGGGAGTTCCCCAAGACAACGAACGTAGCCATAACCTTTCTTCATGGTAAACATATAATTTCCCCAGTGATCCAGTAAGCAATAACAAAAAGTTATGTGTAGTACATATAGTGTTTATATTCCCTTGGGTTTAATATGGCTCACAGTAAAATTGATTTTCTGGAATCTTGCAATAAAACTCATCAAAGTAAATGAAACCCACGCTGGCTTTTTATAAAGTGATTGGATTCAGGGTGATAAATTAACCCTCACCATCAGAGAGACTCCCAGTAATGCAATTGCCCGATTAAACTCCTCCAGACTCTGTTTGGATTTTAATTTTTCTATAGGACTTGTTTAACTCTCTCAAAGTTTCTCACTTAATGCTTGCAGAAGGGATAGCAGCTGAAAACCATGCTTTTTCTTCTCAGACTAAACAGATCAACCAGATTTATATTTGCTGAGCACTATTCTCTAACCTATATAAAAAACCCACTGGTAGCTATTCGTATCCTGTGGGAGTGAGGAGGAGGAAAAAAAATGACTTTCTGCTTACTAAGAGTTCCTAATCAAACACCAGGAACTGAGAAGGATTTAATAATTCTAAACTTTCGTACACATGTGAAATCAGCACTTCTATGAGATGCCAGAGCAAAATCCAATGCAATATCTTGCAATGACCTACAGACGCCTGCCTTTCCTGCACTATCCATTCCCAATAGATGATTCTTACCTGAAATACCCACCTAGACTTGCCAAGGTAGATTATTCCTAATTCTTTGTCAATGTCTGGACATTCCAGTTTTTCCACTCTTTGGCTCCCATTTCAGCAGGAGGCAAAATGTGTAAAAAAAAAAATTAATTCAGAGTCACCTTCCCCTGAAATTCCTCAACAGCTTCTTGTGACTTTCTCGAAGAAAAAAGTGTATGATGTCTATTCACAGCTACCATGCAATATGTATGAAAACTATTTTTGTTGCCATATTTATTCCTGGTTAAATGAAAAAATTATTCATTTAACCAGGAGTAAAACCTCTGAGATTTTTTTTCTCATTTCCCAGCCTGTCTAGGGAAAGCAGGCTGCAGTAAACAATCATGCCCTATTTTATTCCTACTTAAATGAATTATCATAATAATAATTACTAGCAAAAACATCTGGTTTCTGCTCAGCACAGACGGCAAATTCTTTGACACATTGCTTGCATTTCCTCTTCTTAGTCTCCAGGCTGAGGGTCTCAGGCTTTTTTTAGACCAGTATACATGCCAACCTCACAGCACGCCTGATGGTATAGATTTATGGAGAGACTGCTGATAACCATAAAATGTTTCCTGTTTTTTCTGCCTCCGGAAAATTATGCCTTTGTAATAATATCTTCTCTTTAGAGCATTTCCCTGCTTTTTATACAGATGACATTTCCATGTAAACAAGTTCTTGCTGTTTTTCTTCACTGCTAAACAACAGCCAGGAAAAGTAATGTTCCCTTTGACATTATATTGGCCTGTTATTGTAGAATGATCCTAATGCCACTATTTAAGGTTTTGAGTTAGGAAATGGGGCAATCCAACAGAAGTAATTTAACTTTCAATTGAATTAATATTCCCACTGTAACAGAAGTTGTTATTTTGTGGAAAAGAGAAAAAAGAATTACAAACCAACTCATTTATCATGTGAGACTTTGAACAGCACTGATGCTTAAGTACACTAACAGTATCATCTTTTGCACTTCCATATGCCTTTTATTGGAGGATCTGCGTTAGCGGCTACTTGAGTTGCTCTACCTCCACTGAACAACACTGGAATCATAGAATCATTTGGTTGGAAGAGACCCTCAAGATCATTGAGTCCAACCATAACGGAAAGGAGAGCTCAAACTCAGCAGCGGCCATGGTCCAAGCAGCCCAGAAGTGTGAAATAGTTGGGGGTGGGGAGGGGACCACATGAAGTCAAATATTACCCGCTGTCATGATCTCTGCACATTTTTCCTCAAGGTACAAGGGCATGTAAAGCTCCCAAGAGTCCCGCTGGGTTTTAAGGGATGATATTTATGAAGAAGCCTAATCAGGGCCCAAAAAAGGTTAAGAAACCACCAGATAATAAAGAGCTTAACATATCACTTTAGAGCCAAGAGGTCTAAAATACAAGTCTCATAACTTTGGGGAGCCATTCAGGATCTGTGGACACTGATTCTATGCAAAGCTTCTCAAAGGAAGCAGGAAACTCTTATGGGGGGACAGGCAGTTACTTTCAGAGTGTGGCTGCAGCCCAATTTTTTATGAACAAACCCTGCATGCAGCAACAAGCCTTTTCCAAATGGGCCTGCCTGGCAGTCTCTAGTATTTCACCTTTGTTTAACTGGCCACATTTCTCATTTTTTATCCTCTTCAGCCCCTTGGCCTGGGGAGGTGCCCTCTCCTGAGCACAGCAGGCAGGTGGGGTCCCCACTGCCCACCTATGGCCCCACTGTCACACGCAGCAATGGGGAGGGCACACTCCTTTTGCCCCATGTGTTTTAAAAGGCCCTCAACTCTTGCTCACAGCTGTCTGGGGGCTGCTCTGCACTAAGATTATGTCTGTGTTGGTGGACAGCGCGTATTAACTGTAAAGCAGCGCTGAGCTCCCTCAGTACTACAAAGGTACATCAGGTCACTCCAAATTCACTTTTTTGCCAGAGTGACTCCTGTGCCAGAAGTACAAAGGAGATTTCCCAAAGCTTGGCTTGCAAACAGCTTGTTAATATCAAGCAATTTTGGATCCTGAGGTGTTAGTGTTAATCCTAATAAATAAATATTAGTCACGTTTCCTAAACGGAAACCAGAAGCACTGAGACATTCAATAACACGTATGGAGCCAGAAGCAGAGTTCAGGGATCGGAACTTTGCTGTCTGATCACTCCTGCAATGGTCCTCCTTACGTCTTTTGAAGAATCTACGTTAATACAGGCCATTGGTCTGCTGGCTTATTCTTGCTGAGCTCGGTGATGTAAATATTTGGTTTGGGCTTCCAGCGCTCTGAGCTAGAAGAAAACCTGCTCTGCAGTCTGTGTGGTGTCACTCCCAGGATATGGCTTAGCTCTGTACTCACAGATACAATCAGTATCATCTGTTTTACGTCCCTGTTTGAATCACAAATGGGTTCACCTTTCTTTCATCTAAATTTAAGTTTATCTCAACTGCCAACAGTATGTAAGATTTCAAAGTTAATCATTATAAGCTCAAGTTCATAAAATCACTCTTACATGAAGGAAGCAATTAAAATCAAGCATATATTCACTTAATAATAAAAGGCCTATACTAACACGGGTCAATATATTAAAGTGCTTTCAGCAAATGACTATGAATCTTATTACAACATTTTACATTCTTTCTATGTTCTTTACAACCTCTTTGTGAACTTTCAAAGTTTTATAACATTGAAAAGTTATCTTCAACTTGCCATTAAACATTTAAGAAATAAAAACAACCCAAACCTCTCCAGATACAACACAAAACAGTCAGAATTCTACCACATAAAAACATTGTAAAACACATGAAGGAAACATGAGAAAAACTCTCGTCCATTATTTTTAGCACTACATGGAATAGAATATATTTACAATTTACAATATATGATCAAGAAAATAAGTTCTTGTGACACTGTATTTGATGCGAATCTTTACCCTCGAGAATCACCTATGCTGCTGAGTATAAGTACAAGCTAATCGGTGTCTATCTAAAGTATTGCATTAATAGAAAGAATACAATGAGATTTTTGTATAAAAGATTATGCTAAGCATGTGAAAATTGTAAATTTTTGAGCTATGACTAATTGGTTATATTCTGGTTTAAGACTCTAATCTGCAGGCCATACTAATACAAATAACCTCATGAATTCAACTACTTATGCGAATGAAGGCTGTGGTATGAAATTATCTGTTCTAAGAAGAAACAAACAAAAAAATGGAAATAAAGTCTTCATGATCCTAAAAGAGGAATTAATCAGAGCCAAGCAGAAGTTTTGCAGGGAAACAACTTAGTACTCATACTTGCCAGTACCTACCTCACATTGCTTTCACTTTTCAAAGGAAATGAAAAAACCCTATATTTTTAATTGCAGATATGGAATATATCCATTTTACTAGGTGGCCTTTCACACAGACAGGGCAAATAGTTTTTCTACTGCATTTCATAGTTAAAATTTCAGTGGCACTGACTTTAAAAAAAAGCTGTGATTTTATAGTGTTCCCAGGCACCTCAAACATCCATTTCAGTGACTAAGCTTTGGGGCCAAAACCTGTATTTAGGTAGATACACCAATAACTCATATAGCATCAGGTACAACTGTGGGTGTGTTCATCAGTGCTTAGATCTGGCATCCTGGTCCACTCACCATTCCACGTTATTGCATGGAGTGGAGCATGCATGTAAAAACAAGTGCTTCCCCACAGCAGTCTGCTCGCTTCACAGTAGAGTAATTTCTACAGAAAACATTCACAGAGACTGACAGAGGAGACTGAAGGAAATCAGGGAAGGCAACTGCTCTACTGTGAGGTCCCCCAAGAAGACCTAAGAAAAGCAAAACCAACCAAAAAAAAAAATGTCCTTCTTGACGTAGATGTAGATAGTGGTAGGCCCAGGCTAAGGTTACAATAACTTCAGCTACATTTCTCTTGCACTCCTTCAGAAAGGACTGCAGGGACTGCTATGGTAAAAACGAGGAGCCTTGTGAATCACAGCTTCTGTGGGAGCTGGAGTCAGCCGCAGGATCAGTGCAGTATGGCAGCAGATGTTTCATCTCTACAAAGCACGCAACAGAAGTGCGATACTACGGAACTTGCAAAGACCTTACCTTAACTTTCTTGTTCCAATCTCATGATAAAGTTAGATCCGAATGGTAGACATAAATATCTTTTACATCAAGTCATCAATAAAAACATGACAGAAGGAGGCCAAAGACGAGCTGAGCCCAGCTGACCTCAAAAAAGGTTACTCTGATTCTAACTGGTTGTCTGTAAATAAACAATTCTTGAACCTCCACATTCTCCAATAATATGCTTTTGTACACAAAGCATTTTCTTCCACACTGGGAACACCAGAACATTCAGCATTGCTGAAAATCAAGCTGTTTCTGTTTATATGCCTAAGCATCGATTTAGGAGCCTATTTTAAGCATCTCAGTCTGAAAAGGTTTCCATTTTCTCTCTAATAAAGGAGTGTAAGCAGCATTCGTGCGCTGTCAAAACGTATGACTGAGTAGGCACATGAGCACCAGGAAAACTCTATCCAGGTGCCCTCTTCTCTATCTTCTCCTCTCCCTCAAAAGTTCCTTTGATTTCTAGATTCATGTGAAGCATGAAAAATTCACTGTAAGACAGTCCAGAACAGAAAGCTCAGGAGGCTGGCAGAAGAGCAACTGCGTCCTTCATATATACAATGGTGATCCAGGCTGAGCTCAGGGGTGCAGCCTGGTAGTTTCACTATCTCTATAGTCAGACATGGGCTGTCCCCTCCCATAAAGCTCAGGGTTCCCAGATACATAGCAAGGAAAGCATTTGACTTCTGTGAGGAGCTAGGCTATGCAGGAAAGGGTGCTTCTTTCAGGTACAACGACTGGAGGTAGTGCAGGTGATAGCCCTGAAGGCCAATAGCAAGCAGATGCTTTGAGAAGCTTTGGCCAGAGTACATCCAGTGAGGAAATCAAGTCCAACATTTGGGGAGGAGTTACGAAAGTGGAAAATCAAGCATATGCATTGTTAAACATAGGAGAGTTTGGAATAATTAGAGACAGCAATACACAAATGTGGAGTAGGTCAGACAATGGAAAGGCCAGTACGCATGAAGTAGGACAGGGTGGGTTAAGATCGCACAGCTGACTGACTAACAGAACAATGGACTTCTAACTGGACTATGTTGTGGTTTAGCCCAGCCGGCCACTAAACGGCACACAGCTGCTTGCTCACCCTCCAGAGAATGGAGAAGAGAATTAAAGGGGAAAAGGGAAGGAGAGTCGTGGGTTGAGACAAGAACAAATTATTAATAACATAAAATTAAAAGCAACAATAATAAAATACCAGTAATATTATATTAATATATATATGTATAATGATAATAATATATACAAACAAGTGATACACAGTGTAATTGCTCACCACCCGGTGACCAACACATGTCCCATCCCAGCAAACAATTCCGAAACAGGTAAGTCCCAACATCGCAATTCCAGATGAGCAAGAGGCCTGAACAGAGAGTGAAAGAGAGATAACGCTCCTGGAGACCGAGAGTCTGAAAGAGCCCTCACAAAAGTGTTCCTGGAAGGGCAAGAATTTCTTCCCAGTCAACCCTCGTCTATATACTGGGCACGACGCTGCACGATATGGAATACTTCATTGGCCAATTTAGCCCTCAATCCTAAGTGTAAGTTCAAATCATAAAGAGAGTTGTGGATCCTTTGTCCTGACTATGCTCCCCCCGAGCCTGTTGTGCTCCTGCACACTGGCAAAACCTGGGAAGCTGAAAAGTCCCTGAGGTCTCAGTACCAACTATAAACACCAGTACACTACCAACATTCTTCTCATAAAAAATCCCAGACTAAATCCAAAACACAGAGCTCTTCAAGCTGCTAAAAAGAGAAACTAACTCTGTCCCAGTCAAAACCAGGACAACTATAAGGGAGGAAGCTTGAAGGTGACCTCAGCTTCACTGGGAGGTGGAGAGAATGTCTTTTTATAAACAAATAGTAGCAGACTCAGGAGGGGAGGAGTCCCCTCAGTGAAAAAGTCTCCTGTCCTCAGAGAGGGGTGAGACAGAAAACCTGCCTGCAGGAGGTCCTTTGGTTCACATGCCAAAGGAAAAGCCATCTCTGGGACTGCAGAACAAGCCCAGGGATGCAATGTGGTGTCATCACTCTCTGGAGGGAAGAGCCATACCCATCCAGCAGCAGTGGCACCGGCAAATCCAAGAGCAAAAGGCAGAGCTCATTCGTTACCGAGCTCGCAGCAGCCCTCCCCAGCACCTGTGACTGCAACATGGGGCTGGTTCCTACCTACAGGGCAAGCGGCTAGTGGAAACATCAATCACACTGAAGAACATCTGTATTCATTAGGAACCTTATATTATCAATAGGTAACACGCGCAGGCTCAAAAGGGCTCCTCCTGATGTGATTACAGTGTGAACAAGGTTTTTACTGAGGATATAGAAGTATGGCTTCATTGTTCAGAGCAGGGCTCCTACTTGGGATTCTCCCATCATTTCAAAAAGAGTTTGCAGCACAAAGGGACAAGAAAATTGGTTTAAGTGTCTTGCCAGGACAGGCCTAGGTGGACTGGGAAAATGGTGTTACCTAATCAAGAAATTCAAAGATCAAATCTGCTGAACTAGTTTTTGAAATTAGTTGTAAGGCTAATTCTGGAAACAATTCACCAGTTATTTTGATAGAAGCCTGCCTGATTACTTTATCTCCCAAGGAAGGCATCTGTACTTGAAACATGTGACACTCTAACTTTGAATTAGAAAATATCTTTGAATAGATAAATAAAACACAAATCTCCTCCTCCCTGCCGTTGCTCTGCAGAGATTTCAGCAGCTCTTCTCAAATGCCTGCAGCAGGAAAGATACAAACTCTTCCCTCTCCCCTGCTCTTTCTTCCATCCGTAACTTCAGCAGGTTCTATCCAGACTACCTATTCTATCCTTTTGCTCCAGGTAAGCTAATGAACTGGACATCAGATTGTCTTATTTGGTATTCATTGTTTCAACTCATCACCCAATAAATCCTTCCTTTAGACCTGAATTTCTGGTAATCTTGGCAAGAAACTTTATCCTGCCCACACCTCATTTCCTCCAACACTAATCTTCTACTTCACTGCTTTCTCCTCCTCTGTTTTTCCTCTTTCCCCCTTACTCCTATACCCCCAGAGAGCATGTACCCCTCCACTCCTCTAGACCCTTTTGCCTCGTTCTTATCCAAATTTTCCCACAATGACTTTCCCAGATCCATCAAATTATCCTAGTCCTCACTGTCCTTTTTAATTCAGTTTTCTGTCCTGGCCTACAGTTCCCCAGCTGCTCTGCCCCTCTAAGCCTGCCTCATTCCCAAATATATACATCAACTGTCTGCATTCTCCTCTTTCCCTGCGTGTTTTCTTGCTGTCAGAGTAGCTCTCCATCTCCCGACACTACGTGGAAGTCTCTTTACTGGGAGGGTAGCAAAGATCCTGATGAGGGTCAAATAAATGGCTGTGACCCCTTTCCTGAACGCAGATGCTCAAAGGAAACCATGCCTAGCTTGATGCAGCACAGCCTAGCAAAACGTTAAGAGGACACAGTAGATGCCCTGAACAGAAAACATTTCCACACTGCTCTTGATTATGACTAGTAGAGAAAGAGGGTAACAACGAACAATATCTCATACTATGAGATTCATTATAATGTCAAAAGAGCTGGCATTTCTGGGACAATAGATGTATTAGTGTGAAACATCTTGCTACACAAAAGAGGAGGTGAGTTTCCAGTGTTTAAATGCAGGAGGTCTTCTGCATTTTTAATAAACTGAGAAATACAGAGGTCAGGGTTTTTTCCTTTTCACTGTGGGATTATAGACTTGAGTGTCTAAGAACAAGAACATCTCCTGAGAAGTACTACGCCCCTTATCTGTCATCTTGGGAATTGACATAAACTGCCATCGATTCATCTGTGTCTGCTAGAACACACTGAGGACATCACAGGATCAGACCCATGCAAAAATAAACACATACAAATTACTGCATCTACCTGAATCTCCTGACTCACTTTATCAAATTCACAGCCATATGGTTCCAGATGAAGAACTAGAGATACTAGTTTTCTTACTAATTTTGCTATTTCAGAAAATGCGGAAGACTGAATATTGTAACTTATGTGAAGTCAAGAGATGGGAGGGAGGAGAGAGTAAAAGTATAATGAACCAATGAAATGTTGACAGTTTTCTATTTTTTTGCCAATTGTTGCTAAAATGACAGACGGTGATGTTTATGAAATGTATAATTCAAAGCAAATTTGCCTAGATAACCAAGTTAAAAATGCTTTATCTTTCCTAACAAACATTATGCAGCAATCAGCAAAACCCAAAGTACATAATACAAACTGAAAATGCAAGAAAACAAATCTTTTCCTCTAAGTCAACAAATTTTATGAGCCCAAATAAAGTTCTTGGCTTTCTTTCAAATCTTCACAGCTAATCAATAGTTTAGTCATACGATGAAAAATGATGTATCCATATTCTTCACAATTGACATTTGCTAACTGTCTCCAAGGTCGCATTGATTGTCAGTTGTTCAGTTTACCCAACTTCTGTTTTGAGCCAAATAATATGATCTTTGTTTCATTAATATTTAATAGTAATTTAGATTGTATCAGATGATCTTAAAGCTCATTTAAATCAGCTTGAAGATAATATTAAGCTTTCTTCTAGTAAAATATATTACCATAAATGATTGTGTCATCTGCATATAAATGGTGAGTTGAATATGATAATGAAGTGCAAAGATGATCAATATAGAATGACAAATGCATCTAACTTAAAATAAATCCTTCAGGGACCCATTTATTCTGTTTTCAGCGGTAAAAGACGCACTGTTTCACTTCAAGTATTCTACAGAAAACATAAAGGATTTGGATCCTGAGATATAAGATTTATGCTCTGTGAAAAAAGAAAAGAAAAATTCCAAATTGTAGAACTCTCTCTTTTCAAGTGTGGCAACTACAGATCATACAGATCTGTACAGATTATATTTTTTGTACAACAGGTCTTGATTAATTATTAGGTTTTTTTAAAGAGTGATTACACTGGAGAAGGTGGTTTTATTTAGACCAGGTTTAGTTTGTATTTGTTTTTCACTAGCTGGTCATTTGAATTAGTTCATTTCAATGATCACTGAACGCCACGCCTGTTGAAGAAAAGTACCTGAGCGCAGTTAACAGTATGACACCCAGAGCTGTTTCCTTTATAAAAACGACAGCTGGGAGAGCTGCTTGGCAATAAGGCTGCATTTAAAAGAATTAAATTGTCAAATTCTCTAGGCTCATGGGATTAATTAAAGTCAGTGGACAATTTCAGGGACAAAAGAAACAATTACAGCAGTGAGAAATACTAATAAATACATTAGAAATGGTTAAAAACAGTTGAAGAGAAAGTAAGTGCATTTGCTGGAAGATATTGTCTAAGGAAATTACACAAAATAGCCATGACATGGCACTGCGGAAAACATGGTGAGGTGACAAAGACTACTGGAACTCACTACTTGCTGAGAACTGGGAGAACAGACACACCAGATCCATGAGGCCTCTCTTTTGCTTTCCGTTCAATACCTTCCAGCTCAAAATTTCAGACGTTTTGATATCAGAGAGACCTTAAAATTTGTAAAATTTTACATATCTGAACTAATCATTCAGCTTGTGTTCAGGTACATGTGGAAAAAGATCCAGAGTTACTTTGGCCTCTTCGGATCCTGAGCCTCCCAAGGCTCAGAAGTTCTCAGCATTTGGTCTGCTAGATTCATTTGTTGCAGTAAACTGGTCACAAATAAATCTTCACTAGAAAGCAGAGTTTATTTATTTACTCAAGAATAAAATTCTTGAAAAGCCTTGTAAATGTGGTCATGGGAGCAAGAAATGTAGGAAGCAAGACATGCTTACAGAAGAGACTGTAAATTAAATTAAGAGAACTCCTAAACCCAGGAAATTAATTATATGATGTGATTCCTAGGGAATCCAGACCTAAAGCACATGCAGAGTTTTGGGAGCCAACTGGATTGCTGTGTGTCTGCACTATAGAATCATAGAAAGGTTTGGGTTGTAAATGATCTTAAAGATCATCTAGTTCCAACCCCCCTGCCACGGGCAGGGACACCTTCCACTAGATAGGTTGCTTAAAGCCTCGTCCAATCGGGCCTTGAACATTTCCAGGCATGGGACGTCCACAACTTCTCTGGTCAACCTGTCCCAGTGCCTCACCACCCTCAGAGGGAAGAATTTCTTCCTTAGATCTACTTGAAATCTCCCCTCTTTCAGTTTAGAGCCATTGCCCCTTGTCCTATCACTACACGCCTTTTCAAAACATCCCTCTCCAGCTTTCTTGTAGGCCCCCTTTAGGTACTGAAAGGCTGCTAGAAGGTCTCCCTGGAGGCTTCTCTTCTCCAGGCTGAACAACCCCAACTCTCTCAGCCTGTCTTCATAGCAGAGGTTCTCCAGCCCTCAGATCATCTTTGTGGCCCTCCTCTGGACCCGCTCCAACAGGTTCATGTCCTTCTTGTGTTGAGGATCCCAGAGCTGAAGGCAGTACTCCAGGTGGGGTCTCACGAGAGCAGAGTAGAGGGGCAGAATCACCTCCTTCAGGTTCCTTAGATGGTCTCGAACATGGTTTTCTACAATGGGTGGTTCTTCATTGTCCTAGTCCCTGCCCTTGCTTTCTGTGACTTGGGCAGTGCGGCTACAGCACTTGCCAGCGAAGACTGAGGCAAAAAAGTCATTGAGTACCTCAGCCTTCTTCATATCCTGGGTAACCAGGTCTCCTGTTTCGTTCCGGAGAGGGCCCACATTTTCTGTAGTCCTCCTTTTATCACTGAAATACCTATAGAAGTTTTTCTTGTTGCCCTTGATGTCCCTGGCCAAATTTAATCCTATCTGTGCTTTAGCTTTCCTAACCTGATCTCTCTGCCTGCTTGGACAATTTCTCTGTATTCCTCCCAGTCTACCTGTCCTTGTTTCCACCCTCTGTAGGCTTCCTTTTTGTGTTTGAGATTGTCCAGGAGCTCCTTGTTCATCCATTCAAGACTCCTGGTGTTTTTTCCTGACTTCCTCTTTACCAGAATGCATCACTCCTGAGCTTGGAGGAGGTGATCCCTGAATATTAACCAGCTTTCCTGGGCTCCTCTTCCCTCCAGGAACTTTACTTGTACTAACTTCATGGTTCAAGACTCTCACTTGCTGGACGAGAAAGGACTTTTCTTTTCCTTCCTTAGTCTATCATTTGGCTTCTGGAAATGGGATGACACAAAACCCAGGATGTAAACAGAGTACAGCTGTGTTCCTAGTGACGTAAAATTCTCAGATGAATGGTGCCCTGCTCGCACAGAAAGGATTAAGCCACTCATCAAATTTAAGATCAAGAGGACATCTGTCCTCCAAGCCAGATTAGTAGGGATCAGAAGGGTTTTATTTGCCCCAGTAGTAATTTAGGGCATGATCAGCTTCTTGAGATCACACAAGAGTTAATTTTATAAATATTTTGCTAACACACAGACCTGAAAGACTAGAAATGTCTAGCCACTCTCCTGCTTTCTGTATGTGACACATTACAGGTGCTGCTTTTAGACTTTTACTACAATCTCACATTTCTCTTAAGTGTTGTGAATTATGACATTGGATCATCATTAGGATGATCTGTGGGTTCTTCTGAACGAGTATCTACTGTATGGTTGTTTACCAGAGCAAGAAAGAGGAGATTCAATTGCCCAGATGGGGCCTGCTGGGCCTGCATTCCTACTCGTCTATGCATATGTACATCAAGTGCAGTGTGCTCATATACACCCTTTGTCATGCCAGGCAACATGGTATATGATAGGCTTCTAAAACAGCAGGTCTCAACTGTGATCTGTAAGGCCCTATCACGTGCTCTGCAGCTGACTCATAAAACCTACAGAACAACATTTACCAGTTTGTCAGTTCTGTGTGGTTACACTGATGTCCGTAAGAATGAGGGCTGACAGTTGTCCATAGGTTCAAAGTTTGGAAGGCACCACTACTCACAGTTTCTACCTTGGTACGTCAAAGATACCCTGCTCATAGGGAGTAACTGCATGTGTATTCTGAAGATGTGCACTTGTACAGCTTCAGCCTTCACCCCTCAGTATCCCTAGGATGCTGGGACACCTTTATTAACATGCCCTGTATCTCATAGCTTGGGTGAGTGGTGTAGGTATTTCAGCCCTTCGCCCAGTGGCTTTACTCTGGAATAGGTGTCAATTCACCATAATCCTTCCATAGGTTCCATATCCATTCTACCAACTCATTCCTCTGTGAGTGAAACTTGCTGCTTCTGGTGATAAATAACTTGCTGCTGCTGGCGATAAATAAATCTTAATCATAAGGCCAAGAATGAAAGGATTCACTGTCAAGAAACCAGTTATACTATTCAGTAGTTGTTAAGATACTAAGTATACTGACCTTAAACAGGAGCTCAGCAGAGTGGGCTAGCTTGACAGTGTCACAGGCACACACGCAGAGTAGCATTCTTGTAGATGGCAAATTTCATCCCCACGACTGCTCAATAGTCATAACTCTTTGGTAGGATCATGAACAAATTTGAAGAGATCCTGGATGGGTTCTCATCTTTGTGTTTCTCTCTTTCTGAGATCTCAAAATACTTCTGTGGATTGTCAGTGCTTCTCCTGCTGCAGGCAATGTGAAAGACAGCTGTAAACCTCTCCTAAGTACTTAGCCAAAGGTGTGTCATACCAAGAGAGCACCATGGTATAAGGTATTTGAGAATCACTTGTATTAAACCATACTGCTCTGCAGAGTTTCTGAGCAGTGCTGTTATCCATAGTTGAGCTGTTGCAACTACTTATGCTCTTGCTTTACGCCTCTCAGTTTTACCATGTGCAGCACTCATATCAGGTAAGTGCAGAGATATCCAAGGTACAGAAGGTAATAGCAAGCCACCTTATAAATCAGATCCTACAGGAAAACTTCCCACACGTATGCCCCATTATAGCCTTTTTAGCATTTAGAGTTGTAGCATTTTGCTTAACTCAGGTTGTTCCCTTAACAATCAGCTAGGACACTGATGATAACTTTGAGGGGAAAAGTCACCAAACCCAACAATTACAATTTGTTTAAGCTCACTATGTAAAAGATTTTGATGGTATAAACTGCAGAAAGGTCAAACCTTGAATTGGTAAATTTATCTTTCAAATAAAAAAAGCCTCTGACTCCTGAAATTATAATATTAGCTCTTAAAAGGGAAAAGACAACCAAGTGAGATTTTGTTTTGTAGGTTTCAAGTTCAAATCCAGACTACCTGGGTAGATAATAAAATTGTCATCTCATGGGTATCTAGCATCGCCCCTAAATTATTTCAGTAGATCCCACTTCAAACTCACCAGTCTTTTGCACTAAATGACAGGATGGGCAGACAACAAAGGAACATATGGCTCCTGAAAGGCTACACTACTTCCATTATGCTCAGAGGACAGGACTGTTCCTCTTTTGGTAGGCATGTCTCCACCACACAGTTAATCCAAGCTCTCATTCAAGCACCTGTGATCTACAAAGGTAACTCACTGACCTGAGTTATAAGCAATTTCTAATCCCAGAAGGGCCTTTACAGGTTAGACCTTAGTGTCAGCTGTAACTCAAAGAGGAGTAACATACAATGAGAATGAAAGGGAGCTGGAGAGAGTGAGGAGGTGAAACGACTTTAGTGTCCCCAGTCTTTCTCCTCCAGTGTTCTGCAATACTTAAGGGATGAGGAGATGAACAAATCTAGTTTCTTCCTGCATACAAGGCAGATTTCTGTCAGACAGGTAAGAAGAGAAGAGCAGCTTTTTCTAACTGCCATTGCCATCACGTCCAACTGCTAGAGTCAAGAAGGATGATTTTGGCAGCTGTGTTTTCTGTTGCTCAGAAACCTATGACAAAGATAACAAGGAGGTCAGAGAAAATGGGATTTCATTAATCAAGGTGAGTGAAGAGAAAGGCTCAAACAATAGTTGCAGCTCTCTAAACAGAATGAAGAAGCCCGATTCTCATGGTGGCAGGCTGAGTCGCATTAAGATTTAAAATCAGTCTTTATGGCAAGGACAGGAAAAAGAAGAGCTGGAGGCAATTTGCAGGCTACAAGCTTCAGTGACAAAAGGTTAGGGATACTGGGACAGTCTAGTAAACTGCCTATCAATGTACAGTTTCTACTTGATGCTCTGAATATATTTTGTACTTTGATAGTCAGCAAGTCAGTGTAGACTAGAACTACTCTGTGGTGGAAAACTTGACCATGGTGGAGAGGGCAAAGCTGGGCCACCAGCTGAAAGGGCCCTACTGTAACGGGCCACAGGTGATGTCCAGCTTTTGTTACTGACCTTTAATGACCACCTGCCAGCACTTTCACTCAAAAGTCAAAACATACAAAACTTCAGAAAAATAAGAAAAAATATGTAAATTAGTTTAAAATAAAGTCTGTACAACAAAGGGGTTGACACCTGCAAGGGTAACAGACTCAGCAAAGAGAAATGGAGGCAGGACACTCCAGCCTCGCTGAAAACATTGGCCAGAACTCGGAAGATGTTCAAGAATGGGAAAGATTTCAAGGGAGGGAATTTTGTTCAGGTGTTATTACTCATATGTCAGCAATTCTCACATACTCTCTCTGACAGAGATCTATTTGTCTTGCACCTACCTGAGCACAGCTGAATAGAAAGCAGTCAGTCATCAGTGCCTCTTTCCTTTCCATTCCCAGAAGAGAGCACTTGCCAAGGTGAAACTAGAGATGGTGCTTGGATGCTGCCAAAGCCCACTCTTAGTTGAGAAGCAAAGAGGTTCAGCTGAGGCTGGGCCTGATGCAGCTGAGAATGAAAAAGGGACAAACAACTGGTGAAAAAGCACCTAAGAATTTTCAATTTAGTAACCTACTCTCCCTGCTACAAAAAACAAAGGGTTTATCACATCAAACAGTGACATAGAAGAAAGGCTAAAAGCGGCAGCTCAATGAAATGCAGATAATATCATCACAAGTAGGTAAAACATGTTCTTGTATCTCCATTAACTTTCTCTATTGCAAATTGCCTACAACAGGTGGCAGAGTCTAGATGCAATGTATTTTGTACCTTGAAACAGCTGTGAACAGGGTACCCACTGAAATGTTAAAGAGGTATTACTTGTCGCAACTGTCTAACATGACCAAGAGCAGTTCCAGAATTCAAAATATTTCCTTGTTCTGAAGTTAAATTGGGCCACTGTGATATTTATTCTGCAATTTAATACTCAAAGACTTTGCGAGACAGATATAAAGAAATGGGATTAGAAATGTGCAACATTTTTCACATTTTGGTAGGTTTTTACATGATATTAAGAACAAGACCAGGTAAAGTGGCTTTTTAATAATTGTATGACAGATATCACGGGCCAGATCTTCAGCTAGTGCAAGCTGGCATAGTTCTGTTGACTTTAGCTACAATCATAGAATCATCAAATGCTGTGGGCTGGAAGGGACCTTAAAGATCATCTAGTTTCAACCCCACTGCCACGGGCAGGGACACCTTCCACTTGCCCAAAGCCTCATCCAACCGGGCCTTGAACACTTCCAGGCATGGGACGTCCACAACTTCTCTGGGCAACCTGTTCCAGTGCCTCACCACTCTCAGAGGGAAGAATTTCTTCCTGAAATCTAATTGAAATCTATCCTCTTTCAGTTTAAAGCCCTTTCCCCTTGTCTTATCACTGCATGCCCTTCCAAAAAGCCGTTCTCCAGCTTTCTTGTAGGCCCCCTTTAGGTACTAGAAGGCTGCTAGAAGGTCTCCCTGGAGGCTTCTCTTCTCCAGGCTGAACAACCCCAACTCTCTCAGCCTGTTGTCATAGGAGAGGTGCTCCAGCCCTCAGATCATCTTTGTGGCCCTCCTCTGGACCCGTTCCAACAGCTCCATGTCCTTCTTATGTTGGGGACGTCAGAGCTGAAGGCAGTACTCCAGGTGGGGTCTCATGAGAGCAGAGTAGAGGGGCAGAATCACCTCCTTCAACCTACTGGCCACACTTCTTTGGATCGAGCCCAGCATACGGTTGGCTTTCTGGGCTGCAAGTGCACATTGCTGGTTCATGTTGAGCTTCTCCTCAACCAACATGCCAAGTCCTTCTCCTCAGGGTTGCTCTCAATTCATTCTCCGCCCAGCCTGTATTTTTGCTTGGGATTGCCCTGGCCCATGTGCTTGGCATGACCTTGCACTTGGCCTGGTTGAACTTCATAAGGTTTGCACGGGCCCACCTCTCAAGCCTGTCAAGGTCCCTTGCAGTGGTATTCCTTCCCTCCAGCGTGTTGACAACACCACATAGCTTGGTGTCATCTGCAAACTTGCTGAGGGGGCACTCCATCTCACTGTCCATGTCACTGACAAAGATGTTAAACAGCATTGGCCCAAATACTGACCCCTGAGGAATGCCACTCGTCACTGATCTCCACTTGGACATCGAGCCTTCAACTGCAACTCTTTGACTGTGACCATGCAGCTAGTTCCTTATCCATAGAGTTGTCCAGCCATCAAATCTGTGCCTCTTCAATTTAGAGACAAGGATGTTGTGTGGGACAGTGTCAAATGCTTTGGAGAAGTCCAGGTAGATGATGTCAGTTGCTCTTCCCTTATCCACCAATTCTGTAACCCCGTAGTAGAAGGCCATCAAATTAGTCAGGCATGATTTGCCATGTTGAAGTCAAGTCAACTGTCAGCAATCAACTCCTTTTTTTCCATGTGCCTCAGCATAGCTTCCAGGAGCATCTGCTCCATGATCTTGCTGGGCACAGAGGTGAAACTGACTGGCCTGTAGTTCCCTGGGTCTGTCTTTCTTTTTCCCTTTTAAAAATGGGCGCTATGTTTCCCCTTTTCCAGTCAGCGGGAACTTCACTGGACTGCCACAACTTCTCAAATACGATGGACAGTGGCTTACCTGAGTAACACCACGTTAGAGTACCTAAAACTACAGCTTTTTCTAAATAATCGGGGGAAACCAAAAGGAGAATGTGGTTGAGTAAATGAATGATATAACCAGTGAGCTTCATTTAGAGGTTTTCACAGAAACACCTCTTTTTATGCAATTTGAATATAATATATACCTTTTCTCAGATTAATATGGAAGGCTACCCACAGAAATGCAAGAGTTCCCTATCATCGTCAGGAAACAAACAACATATATGGCTTCTTACAGAAGACCATAAATACGCATTACAGTAACTCCCTCCTTTGTCTATATAAAGCTCTTACAAATGCAAGGACCTAGAAACAGAAGAGCTTGAGGGGTTTGTGTGCCTTTTTTTAAAAAAAAAAAAAAAAAAAAAAAAAAAAGAGTTCTAAAGCTGTTTTTCATTACTGGCAATGAAATTGTAATAATCAATACATACTTTCAAGAACATAAAGTTAATTTTAAATATGGAACTACATATGTATGTAATACAGTTTATCTGTCTTATAAATTACAAATAAGTCTGAGCATTAGTCTTAGTACCCATTAATGTTAAATATAACAACTGTTTTCAGAGATTAAACATGCTACAACTTGATGAATGTTACACATTTATTATATTGTGTGTATATAAGATGCATCATATCATCTTCTGTGCATAAAAGATCAATGGATGTTTCTACTTTAAACATCATTTTGAAGGAGATTATAATTCATATTTTAATTAAATCCACCTTAAGTCAGAAATATTTATTCACTGCCCAGAAGTCAATCTCTTAAAAAAAACCTGTGAATTCAAGTTTTGCTTCTATCACCATTTATTTTCCTACTTTAGCCTAATACTAAAATAAATAGATTTTAAAAAGCCCTATAGGCTAAAATACATATACAGATACATCATAAAACCTGATCTAGTGGAAGGTGTCCCTGCTCATGGCAAAGGAGTTGGAACTAGACGATCTTTAAGGTCCCTTCCATCCCAAACCATTCTATGATCAACATTTCTGTTGAAATACATAGCTCCCATCTGCATATACATTTATTATTTCTTCACTGATGCAGCACTTTTATCCTTCAAAAAGATACTTTATCGCTTTTCCTCACCAAAAAATGAGTAAAAAGTATAAGGACACCACTGAAATCTAGTCTTGTCAGCTGTAGCATAGTCACAGCCAGACAGAGAATCATTGGGAAGTACAATGAAAGACTATGGGACAAATTGTGGCCACATCGTCTTCATGAAATTAATCTCATAATTTTGAAGCATACTCTCTGAAATCAGAAGAAAAGCCAAGACTGTATTACAGAACCATCAGTAACACCTGCTGATTATGTCTGTTTTATTTAAAGAACATTCTTGTTAGCACAGTTTGCCTTTCCACAGCTTACTTTGTTCAGGCAGCTTTAGACTTCCAGCATAAGTCAGCCTACTGTATTCTCCTAGAGCATTCAAGGCCCAGTCTGCCTGGAGGCAGGTGCCAGACGGAGCTGCAGTCCCTCTAACCTTGCTGTCAGTATGGAAAGCCGTCAAGTCTGGATTTCAGGAGAGTCTGGAACCGTCACAACCTCTTATGTCTACCAAAATAGCCAGGGTGACTATCGAGCTTCAACTCACAGCCTGTAGACCACACATAGTCCACAATGGGCATGTGCCTGGCTCACTGCTAATAGCATTTCAGTCTGACACGCAACTGGTGGCTGTCCTTGGACAGGACCTCTTCTCTTCACTGTGGAGGGATGCAAGCACAGCAATTCTGATACCACTGTCTTGTTATGCTGCTGTTAACATCTGGACCTGGCTTCTGACCTGCTCACAAACACCTTGCTCGAGTTCTCCTGGGGAGAAGAGTCCATGCTCTCCCAGTTATCGCAATGCACATTCACAGTCTAAACAAGGGGAAGACCCCCTTGGATACAACTGTGAGAGAATTACATTGTGGCATTTTCAGTTTGCAGCAACAGTGGAAGCAGAATAGTGGTAATGGCAGATAACAGGCTACAGATTGTTTGTTTTGATCCCATGTACTTCTACTTTATTTCCAATATGGTCCAGTTAACAAGCCACTTGAAGAGTCTTGATGTGCAAATGGCCTTAAATGCCAGTATTTGCTCTTTTCCAGACTAATCAAGCTCCTCACTGATACGCTCCCATCACCTCTGCAGCACAACAAGACTAATTTCAGAATCAGTGAAATGGCACTTTCAAGAGATGTTCAAAGTAGCCTTGTTGATTTACTGGTTGGACTCAGACCTCAAGGCTCCTCCGTTTTGTTAGCTTCTCTTTAAAGTACTTCTGTTGAATTTACTCAATTATTTCATTTATGTGATTATGATAAACTATTAAAACATCAAAGAAAAAGTACAAAGGTTCCATTAAAATGACACATCAGATTCAATCTTCAGACCTATGAATAACCTCTAACATTTTATCAATAGTGCACCATCAGCTTTGCACTAGGCTACCATTCCAAAGCTCTTAACAGCATCTAGGCGTTCACAAATCCCACATACTAGCACAGGATCAGACCACATTAACTCTTGCTTATAGGTCAGCGCTCTCTCTGTTTTGTATTGCAATCACAGAAAACAGCTTCCCAGACATCCTGCCTTTTCCTTTGGAGGGAGACAGGAGTGCCCTCTCCACCACGCTGCTTGCAACAAGAGCTTTGCCACACCAGGGTGCTCTGGGAGGCACTCTGCAGAGTTGCTGTGAGTACCCCAGCTGTGTCACCAGGACATCAGAGCAGACTCACGATCCTCATCTTGATGCAGGGCTCCATTTCATATCAGTTTTCACTGATAAAGCCTCTTGTCTTACCACCCAAGCTGTGGAAAGAACTAGCAGGGACTGTGAGGATGAACCACCGCCCACTGTACTTGAAGAGCAGGTTCGAGAACATCTGAGGAACTTGAAGGTGCACAAGTCCATGGGACCTGATGAGATCCATCCGCGGGTCCTGAAGGAACTGGCAGATGAAGTTGCCAAGCCACTGGCCATTGTATTTGAGAAGTCGTGGCGGTCTGGCGAGGTCCCCGATGACTGGAAGAGAGGGAACATAACCCCCATTTTTAAAAAGGGGAACAAGGAGGACCTGGGCAATTACAGGCCGGTCAGCCTCACCTCTGTGCCTGGCAAGGTCATGGAGCAGATTCTCCTGGGAACCATGCTAAGGCACATGGAGAGCAAGGAGGTGGTGGGAGACAGCCAACATGGCTTCACCAAAGGCAGATCGTGCCTGACCAACTTGGTGGCCTTTTATGATGGGGTGACAGCATCGGTGGACAAGGGTCAACCAATGGATATCATCTACCTGGACTTGTGCAAAGCTTTTGACACTGTCCCGCACGACATTCTTCTCTCTAAACTAGAAAAGCATGGGTTTGATGGATGGACCACTCGGTGGATAAGGAATTGGCTCAATGGCCGCACTCAGAGAGTAGTGGTCAACGGCTCGATGTCCAAGTGGAGACCGGTCACGAGTGGTGTCCCTCAGGGGTCCGTGTTGGGCCCGGCCCTCTTCAACATCTTTGTCGGTGATGTGGACAGTGGCATGGAGTGCACCCTCAGCAAGTTCGCTGATGACACCAAGCTGTGTGGTGCTGTCGACACGCTGGAAGGGAGGGATGCCATCCAGAGGGACCTCGACAGGCTGGAGAGGTGGGCCCGTGTCAACCTCATGAAGTTCAACCAGGCCAAATGCAAGGTCTTACATCTGGGTCGTGGCAATCCCAGGCACAAATACAGACTGGGTGGTGAATGGATCGAGAGCAGCCCTGAGGAGAAGGACTTGGGAGTACTGGTGGACGAGAAGCTCAATATGAGCCGACAATGTGCTCTTGCGGCCCAGAAGGCCAACCGCGTCCTGGGCTGCATCAAGAGGAGTGTGGCCAGCAGGTCGAGAGAGGTGATTCTTCCCCTCTACTCTGCCCTCGTGAGACCTCACCTGGAGTACTGCGTCCAGTTCTGGAGCCCCCAACATAAGAAGGACATGGACCAGTTGGAGAGGGTCCAGAGGAGGGCCACGAAGATGATAAGAGGGCTGGAACACCTTTCCTATGAGGACAGGCTGAAAGAGTTGGGGCTGTTCAGCCTGGAGAAGAGGAGGCTCCGGGGTGACCTTATAGTGGTCTTCCAGTACCTCAAGGGGGCCTACAGGAAAGATGGGGAGAGGCTGTTCAGGAGGGCCTGTTGTGATAGGACAAGGGGTAATGGTTTTAAAATAGAGGGAGGTAGATTCAGGTTGGATATTAGGAAAAAATTTTTTACCATGAGAGTTGTAGAACACTGGAACAGGTTGCCCAGAGAGGTGGTGGATGCTCCATCCCTGGAGACGTTCAAGGCCAGGTTGGATGAGGCCCTGAGCAACCTGATCTAGTTGGAGATATCCCTGTTCCTTGCAGGGGGGTTGGACTAGATGACCTTTGAAGGTCCCTTCCAGCCCTAACCATTCTATGATTCTATGATTTCACGCGTCCTCTGTGTATATGTTACTGAGAAATGAGTAACAGAGCTCTTCTCCGACCAGCAGTACAGAGTTCTCAGTGTCAGTTCCCTGAGCCTACATATTTTTCTAGAACAACGTAAGAGTACTGAAGGCTGATTAACCCATAAAAGGCTGCAAGCTAGCTACCCTAGAAGGTGATCGTGCTTAGCATCTCTAACCTTCAGAACCCCTGTGCCTCAGTTCTTCAGCCATAAAATGAGGATAAAAGTTACTTCCCTAACTCACAGGAATGTGAAAATCAAGACTGCGAGGTATCTCACCTACAAGGTAATGGAGAAAAACATTCTTTAGAGTACTGCATGAAAAAATAGTCTTGGCAAAAAAAAACCCCAACATTTTGGTTTAGCACTCTCTGGCTACTCACAAATTAAGCGTTTGCTGAGAAAAGCGTAAAAGGTATCAAGGTCAAGAAACCCAAAGTTTTAACAGGCCTGATCATATTTACTTCACCCTTCTACTACCCCAGCCGCGCCGCCCCCTTAGGGCACTGGTTGATCTCATATACAGTAAAACAAATGCTGCAGGGCAGCGGGTGGAATTATGGATTAGAGTATCAGCTTCTGAATTCTCTATTGTTAATAGATTTAAATCTGAACTTTATTGTCGGGTTGTTTTAAGGTGGGTTTTTCTGTGTCTAATTTCTGAACCATTACACACACGTACATTCTTCTAAAACTGCCAGGTAACTTGGTTCACTTGTGGAACTGAAATGTAACCTCTAATTTTACAGCCTATACTTTAGAAAATTATGTGTTTGAGCGGCTGAGACTTTTGGAAGGAAGGTGGGAGTGGTACACCAACCACATAAGAAGTGGAAAGCCACAAGAGAATTCTTTGTGCTGTGAATAATGAGTCAGGAATACAGTAATGGAAAGCGCATATCCCACTCTTTCATCAACGTGCAGACTCTTTCCTAAAGCTATTCTCATCTTCTGCAGCCACTGGTAAAACGCACAGACATAACCTCAGATCCAGTATAAACAAATGAAATGTAAATGTCAGTATGGTTGTAGCTATGTCCCCTAGAGCTGATTTTGCCACAGGATTAGACCGAATGTAAATAATAGGGAAAGTACAGCACTTTGAAAGAAACATGTCAATTTAAATTAAATAAGGCTTCTCATTTTATCTTAGAAACCATGGACCAAGTAAGGTTCTCTGGCTTTCTGCCAAGCAACTGGGCAACAGGCACCAAAGACCAATGAGTATTTGCCTTTTGTGACGCTTGGAAATCTTTGGATTAATTCACAGTCCGCTATTTGCGACCCAGCTCAACAACAGCCCACTGCTGAACCCTCACTGCCTGTCACTTTGGTGTCTGATATACCTTGCTAAACAGCCATCCCCAGAAGCAAATCTCCTGGGAGCAAGGTCATGTAGGCAAGTAGATACAGGATGACTGCCAGCCTCCTACGCACTAGAGATACTTTATACAGTCCGTGTAAGTATGTATATAGACACTCTCCCCCTCCCCGAACACCACACCCTGCAACAGCTGAAAGAACAGGCCCTAACTCTGCTGTAACTTGCCTGGCGTGTTCAGTTTGGCAGCCTCCGTTTGACTCAGACAAGGTTTAGTTCCGATTAAACCTGCCGCAGTTGGTTTGCTTCCCTAGACAAGACAAGCAAAAATTTGCTGAAGCACACTCATCAGTGCTTTCTAAAACTTCAAAGAAGACCTCAAATAAGCAGGACAAGTCTACACAGCTATAAGTATTATTACATGAATATAATCTTTCTATCTTCAGGAACAAAAACATTAAGAACCATTATTTATAGTGTGTGTGGGTGCTAGATTGTTTTAACTCACAGAAAATACTGTTCTTAACAGTATGGCTTCCCCAAGATTCGTTTAAGCACTCTTCTCCTTTCAAAATCTGGTCTAAATTACAAGAGCCCATATAAATGTCCTTCTAGGTTTGGGTCACAGCTCTTCAGGAATTTTGATTTGTGATTCTTGAAATAACTATTTAGCCTAATCTTAAACTTTTTCACAAAATCTTTGCTGGGAAATACACACACAGAGTTTTCTAAACGAACTGTTTTAATTCTATGGCTATATACTGAACATAATTCTGTGCACAAATGCAGTTTTTTGGGGAAATGAGATTACAGACGGACATCTTGGGCACATGGATTGGTCTACCTTGCTTTGACCCACTGATTACAGCCCAAGCATACCTCAACCCCTTTTATAGATTGACATTGCAAAGGTGGTCTCTGAACAAAGGCTTCTACAGCATCAGATGGAATAAGAGAGTTGTGGTCATTTCTAAAGTAATTGTTTTATAATGTATTTAATAACTAAGTAATAATATTTATAGTTAAATATTTAATGTTTCAAAGGACAAGGTACCTCTCCAATCAGTATATGTTTTGAAATTTGCATTACCAGGAATGTTTTCTTTGCACATGTAAACCAAGATGAGAGTTTTTTCATTACAATATTCATATTGAAGCCTACGACCACTATAGACAACACACTACAGGAAAGTGACACCTCTGACATTGCCAATACTGAGCCATCAGCATCAACAGAACAGTATCTTTCTTGTTTGATACTTTTAAGGCAAGAGCATGACAATTACAGGACGTTAGGGGTTGGAAGGGATCTCAAAGGATCATCTAGTCCAATCTAGAACACAATTCCAAAGATCAAAGCTAAACCAGACAAGCGGATTCAGACGGAATGCGAAGCACACACGTGTGCACACACTGCCACACGTGGTGCCGTCAGAATCTGCCTGTGACACAGGACAGGAACAAGAGGAGCCATTTCTGTACTAACGGGTGGACAGAGGAGCAGACGTTTCAGGAGATGCTGCCCCGGCCCAGTGCCGTTGGGTGGGACGGGCAGATCCCACTGCGATGCTCCCCGGAAGCAGCCCCAGGCTGGGGGGTTTCGGAGCTGAGGGTCACCCATCCCAAAGCCTCCACGAATCGCATGTGGGACAACACTGTTCCAGTTCCACCACTGACCAGAGCTTCTCTGCAGCTCCAGAAAAACACTCCCAATTATACAAAGAGATCCACCACAACAAAAAGGCTTACTGGAAGCACCACAGTGAGACTGTGGTTGGTAAGACCCATGAGGCTGAAGGCACCACTGGCACTGGGGGTGAGCCTGCATTACCCACCTTTCTTCTGTCAGTGTGGGGCAGCCCTAGACACTCTAGCATGAGTGAATGCAGACCTGTCCAGCGGGCCATAACGAAATAAGGAGTGAGATCAAATCAAAGCAGAAACGCAGACGTTTTATCCCATTCCCCTAAGCACTTGGTTGTTAAAGCTGCTGTGATTGCCTTAGGCAAAGTCTGACCCACTGACTGTCCTGAAATCAAACATCATGATACATTTTGGAAAGTACAAGGTCTACATGAACGTCTCAAACACTTTTCAGGGACATTTAGTTCAAGTAAACTGCCATGGAATAAGCACAATTACATTTCCTCCTACACTATCCTGCAACCCAGTCACATTCTGGTTTAAACTTTTGACTCATTCAATTTTTATGCTGGTTGTTCATTTTATAATTCAGTTGTTATATGTTTCACTTTCATTACTTATTTTCTTTTGCAATCATCCTAGGATAGGGACTAATTATTTTAATAGCTTTCATTACAACATGCTGGAGCATTTGCTTTTCTTTTTTAAATGGAGTTATGATTATACAACCTGTGGGTTTTTTTTCTTCTCACTAAACCACGAAAGAAATGACAAGCACTGTTATGGGTTGTAGAAATAAACAGTGCTTTTAGCAAACTTTTCAACAACAAATCAGGGAAATGGGAGAGAGCATGACAAAAGGGTTAGAAAGACTTATGCCCAAGGAATTAAAAGGATACAAAATACTGCAGCATCACTGCATCTAACTACATTTCTCTGAAAAGGTTTTAAAGTTAACCAAAGCTTGAAAACCAGACCACTCTGCAAATAACCTTACCAAATATATAAGCCCAAGAAGGACATGTGGGCACAACTTACAACAACAGCAAATGTTAAAGGCAAAATAAAATAACCCCTGTGCTTGTGCACACACATCTGCATGTGTAATCATTTAAACTTCTCATCTCCAAGGTGAGAAATTTTGATGAGCAAATAGATTTTCCCTCACCCAGATCTTTGCTGCTTGCACAGCCCTGACTATAAATAGTCCCTTCTCAAACAGCTTCTGAAGCCCTGGAAGGAGGAGGATGATCTTGAAAAGCAGAAGGAAGTTCCTTTAGAAAATGTCAAGAGACAAAGACATCCAGATACTTGGACACAACACATACATACACTGCCAGCTGAACTTACACACCTACTCTGTCATGCATATCCATTTGCTGATATGTGTGCCCACCTCTGTCGTGCCCATGTTTCATTCAGGGAACGTGTGCTGGAGAGTACAAATGTTCACAGGTTCCCCTGTCAAAAAAACCCCGTATTTGCTCACCTTGTTAAAAGCAAACACATCAACCCAAAATAGTCTCAGAGGAATGTAGATTGGTAGGGACCTCTGAAAGTCTCTGGTCAACCCCCTACTCAAAGTAGGGCTACCTTGTAAGCTTGATTGAGTGGCACAGCCCCTTCCCATGAAGTCTTGAGTGTCTCCAGAGTTGGATTTTCTGCAGCCTCTGTTGGGACAGCTTGATCCAGGGATTAACCACCCTATTGGTGAAACATTTTCCTAATAGCCAAAGAACTCTGCCCTTGCTCCAACTTGTTGGCTCCTGTCCTTTTGCTGTATACACCTCTGAGAAGAGTCTGCTTCTGACTTCTCTGTGGCCCCTGGGGTGTATTTGAAGAGAAAAATTCTACCCTTCAGTCTGCTCTTTTCCATGCTGACCCACCTTTGTGGCCTTGCTCTGGACCTTCTCCAGGGTGTCAATATTGCTCTTATTCCAGGGCATCCCAAAACTGGACACACGGTATTCCAGATGAACCCTCTTGAGCTGCTGAGCAGAGGGGCCACAGTCCCTTTCCTGTACCTGGCAGCTACGCTCTTGCTCAAGAGATGGTTGGCCTTCAGCACTGCAAGGGTACGCTCCTGATTCGTGCTCTCCTTCTTGCCCGCTGGCACCCAGCCCCTTCTCAGCAGGGCTGCTGCTGGCCTGCCAGCCCCAGCCTGTGCCTTGAGCTTCCTGAGGTTCCTGGCAGGCCATCCCTCCAGCTTGCCTGGGGCCTTCTGAAAGACAGGGAGGGACCTGTGTCAGGAGTCCCTCTGAAGGACTGTGACTTTCCAGCATGTCAACAGCTTCCTCCAAGTTGGTGTCACGTGATAACCTCCTGAGGGCACACTTTGTTCCTTTAATTGGGTTGTTGCTGAAGATGTTAAGTATTGCTAGCCCCAAAAGTGACTTACAAGGTACACAGTGCTTACAATGAGCCTGCAGGCAAAGTACTAACCACTGGCCTTTTGAGCCTGATAGTTCACTCAGTTTTTTGCCCATTCTGTAATTCTATCCAGTTTAGTCTGTATTTCCTCAGGTTGTCTATTGGGATACTACACAAGACAGCGTTGAAAGCCTTGCTAAAATAAATCCACTCACTGCTCTACCCTCATTCCCAGAGCCAGTCATTTCAGCAAAGGCAACATTCAGTTGGATTGCCTACAACGTGCCTTTCAAAATCTGCATTGGCTGTTCCCAATTCCCTTCTCATCCTTCACGTGTCTGGAAATGGTATCCATGAGAATTTCCTTCATAATTTTCAGGGCTTAGGAAATATAAAGTTGTCCAATCTGAGTTTGTGAGATGTTCCTTTATGTCTTTTTTGAAAACGAGTGTACCATTTCCTTTTTTCCTGTCAAGAGAAACCTCTCTTGATTTCCACGATCTCTCAAAGATAAGAATTCAGCTTTACAATGGCATTTGCCAGCTTCATTAGCATCCTTAGATGCAACCTGCCTTATATGATGGACTTTGTACATCCAACTTACTTACATAGTCCCTAACTTACTCCTCCTCTACTGTGGATAGAAAGTCTGCTCCCAAAAGTCTCTTTTGCGGAGATCTGGGAGGCCTATACATACTTAGCTGGTGTAAATACACACACAAAAACAAACACCGCATCCAGAGCACTCAATCAAATGGCAACACTGTGTATATAAACCTGCCTACTTCTCAGTGGTAGCAAACCAGACAATTAAATACAGCAAGAGACATAATTAAAACTGCTTACAGTACATGAGGGTACTTTGTCAGCACAAGGATACCAGCCTAAAAGAACACTGTTTATCTGAGAACAGAAAGATATGCCCACAACCCATCTAATCCCAGAGAACTTTATACTTAGCTACTAATAAATGCGATGTGGTATTCATACGGAGCTATGCTGATAGTGAATGCTTGCCATGAGCTCATTGTCCAGTCAGTGCATCTCACGCTGAGAAAACGAAACCAGATTTGGACATTTTCCAGTTCAAATTCCAGTTTGAATTCTGTGCCTTTTTCTTCTTTTCCAAACTCTGTTACCCTGCGTGTGTGCTGTGTTTGAAGCATGTTGACACTCTCCGCCTTGATGCAGCTGGCACCTCAGATCAATTACTGGACGCCCAACTTGAAAACACTTGAAAGGAAAACCACAGGGCAGACGATATGGTTGGCTCTCGAGCCTGCTGGATATTGGCTGACCCAGCATAGCTTCATCCCAGTGGAGTTCCATTATTTTGTATCTTTTCTCTGAAAACCATGAAGATTTCCAAATATCCTGTGTACTAATTCGATTTTCCAGTGGCTATCACAACATTGACATGGTAATTAAAAAACATAATTTCCTAAGACGCAATCTGAACTTTGAAAGCAGCCTTTTTTTGCTTCCTCTAATTAAGTCCAATCTACTTTCAATCCTCAACTTCCTTTTGATCTTCCTCTGCAGAGATGCCCAAAGTAGCACTACTGCAGGTTGGCGATTCTGATCAGTAACCAATAACACTATTGGCACCCAGACTTTACTTGTCTTTTGATATAGTTCCTCAAGATCCAACTTACGCACAACTTAGCCCAAAAACCAAATGATGGCCACTGATTGCAGGAGTGACTGCTCTACTGAAGATGAGGCTTCCAGCACCGATTATGGAAACCAACCCCTCGGACAACTTGTCCTGACAGCAGCCAGTGAGTGTAGGCTGTTGCTACCACTTACATGCAGCATCTCTGAAAAGGACGTGCAAAGTAAAGCCCTGCTTTCCACCTCTGAAGGGGATAGACTTCCATATTCCCAACAAGTAAAGACAGCAATATCCCACCATATCATGACACTAAGTATACCAGTGGCGTCAGCAGTTCTGAAGCAAGCTCTCCCTGCTTTTTTCTCCCTAGATAGCATCCCTTTTTAGATGCCAAGGTACACTAAAGCTGTGTGCCTGAAGCTTGATGTCAGTTCACAGCATTAATGAAGCCATTAAGGGTTTTAATTTTAGAGTGCTTTATGGTTTTGATATCTGGTCAGCTTCTAATCAGGTAAACCTAATATCAGAAGAACTAAAAAAGATTCTCTCAGTGGTCATGTAGGGTATTTTAATCTTTATTTAAATACTAATAAAAAGAGACAGTTCCACATTATGAGTATCTCCTCATACTTCATGCATAGCCAACGTTTTTACATATTCATAGCCAAGTTGAAGGCAAACAGAAGGATGTGGCTACTAGAATTTTTCATTAACAGCAAACTGAGCATTCTTCTCCCCTTAGTATTAAGTTTGGTCATGTTTCAAAGGACACCGAGTTAAGGAAAGATGAACGGCTTGTCACTACTGAGTGTTCCATGAAATTACCATTTATGCATCAGAAAAAAACCCTGTTTGTTACACTGAAACACCTAATGACATTTCCCATTAATATTCAGTCCTTTGTTCCCACTTCTCTCCAGTTCTGGCAGCAATTCCCCATGACCACTGCATTGGGTTTCATTAAGCTACTTATCCTTGAGAAGCACTTCCATTTGCTATAGAAATGACTGGAAGGATAACTTAGTTGCTCAGTAGTGGGCTTTTCTCTCCCTCCCCTTCCGACTCCTTTCATTTAATTTAAGGAAAACAATAAGAGAGACTTAACTCTGCTTCTTTCCTCTCTCTTTCAGATACGATGAAAATAAGATAAAAACCCTCTGTCAGGTCTGTCACTAAAATTTCAGTTTATTTATTATGAAATAGCACGGCTTCCCCAAGAGAGCAAGCTATTCAGCTTCTCCTGTCATCATCATATCCTAAAAGGGAGGGAGAATTGCCTGCTTTTGATCAATAAATTCCTTTGTGCCGATAAATGTGAAAATTTCAGGTAAGATTTTTCTCGTATATTATTCAGGAGAACAATTTGGAAATGACCTACTGACCAGCTTATTTTTCCCCTATAGGAACCTCTGTGCACTACTGCCAGTACTGCTAACAGTATTTCCGCAAGTGACAATAAAGAATCCTGACAACCATTTGGATATTTCTTCTTCCCTTCCCCCTCTACATCTCTTCTTTTTCCTTTTCCTGTCTAAAAAAAAAACCCTCATCTTTCCCTTGGCTGTATTTTATATTCAGCTTTTTGTTTCCTTATCTGCCCCCTAGTCTTTATTCTCCTCCCCCACAAAAGCTTGTGGGCCTTCCTCCCTCCCTCTCTCCCTCACTGTGAATGCCATTACCCTAGGGACCATCAGGAAAATTTCCAAATGTAAACAAAAACATAAATCCTTTTGCTTCTCTGCTCCCACTTTCTTTTCTTCTATATTCCTCCCTCTACTTCATAAGTACTTTGGTATGTTTAACCACCTGCAGAGACTGAGGGTGGAAGACATGAAATCAGAAGCAAACAAAACCTCTGCTTGCTTTAGCTTAGTCATTAATAGCACCATTAGCTTATTGAACTCCAGGATATATCATGTCACAGTTCATGATTCAGGGTCTCTCAATTGCTCTTGCATTGTTTATATCCTGAGTCAGAGTCTTTCAGATAATTTAGGCTTAATCATTCTTCTGCAACAACAGTCTTATGGGTGCCATTTAATCAAATCTATCAGTCATGTTATGAGACATCTTGAGGTTTCAGAGGAATCACCAGACACTGACTTAGCATTTATTTACTTGTGGGAGTAAAATTGTTATTTGTGCTTCAGCTTGGTGAAAATGCTGAATGATAAGGAAGCTGAGTGACCCGCAGTATCTATATTTGTTTTGCCAATTTGGGAACAGGGAGCTCAACTGGATAGCAGAAATACAGGAATCAGGAAAGAATTCTGATCTCAAACAGCAGCCACGAACCAATCACTCTGAGTTTGTGGGCACAATTTGCGTGGCTTTCTTCTGTGACTAGACCAATGCAGACAGAAAATCAAGAAAGTACCAGCCATTAAAACTGTAAACAACTGAAAAAAAATCCCTTATTCCAATGCATTGCTACAGCACCTGTCATCTGAATGCTTTTGAGAAGTATTTTACAACATGGATGTATTTATTCTTACGCTCCCCCTTCTTCTCTAATCGAGGTGAGAGGAGAAGAGGTCACCCAGAAGCAGGAAGACAAGCCAGCACAGCCACGTGACTTCTGTAATACCATCATTTCATAAGCAAAGAATAAAAACCTCAACAGCCTGATCCAGAGTTCATGCTTGATCTACAAATTTGTCTTTTGCCACTTCAGTCTTGCAGAGTCATCAAAGCAAAATATTGGGGGAACGGTCTAAGAGCCCATGCTGCAGCGGAAGAACTGTGCCCTTTATTTCAGATTTGTTTTTAAAGACTTAAGAATACTAAGGAAGGTTCCAATCATTTAGTACAAATGTTTTTTTGTACACACATTCTTACTGTTGTTTTGTTGTAGGAAACATTGCATTTAAGCACTGGTTGGCAAGGAAACCAGCCCTCTTGTGTGTTGTCTGCTAATTCAGACACACAGTCAACACAGATATACATGCATCCTCTACAGCCCCAAAGAAGAACTCTGAAGAAAATCTGGTCTTCCATTGTTATTTATGAAAACAATACTTAAGCATTTTTTATCTGCTTTTGATTGGATGGAGGAGTCTCACATATGACCTGGCTCTGGCTTTAGAGCTCCTGGCAACACCAGGAAATTACATAGATTTCATAGATTTCTAGGTTGGAAAAGACCTTAGAGATCATTCAGCCCAACTGTCCCTAATCCCCATTAATCCATATCCTTAAGCAGTTCATCCACCCTATTCTTAAACACATCCAGGGATGGGGACTCGACCACCTCCCTGGGCAGCCTATTCCAGTGGCTGACAACCCTTTCAGAGAAGAAATTCTTTCTAACATCCAACCTGAATCTCCCCTGACTAAGCTTATACCCATTTCCTCTTGTCCTATCACCCATCACTAATGTAAAGAGCCCTTCCCTCACCTCCCCACAATCCCTTCTCAAGTATTTGTAGGCCATAATCAGGTGTCCCCTCAGCCTCCTCTTCTCTAGGCTAAACAGCCCCAACTCCCTCAGCCACTCCTCAGAAGTTTTATTTTCCAGCCCCTTGACCAGTTTAGTCGCCCTTCTCTGGACCCGCTCCGGGAGCTCAATATCTCTCTTAAAGCGAAGGGCCCAAAACTGGACACAATATTCCAGGTGCGGCCTCACCAGTGCCGAGTACAGGGGCAGGATCACTTCCCTATTCCTGCTGGTTACACTATTCTTGATACACGCCAGTATCCCACTGGCCTTTTTGGCCACCTGGGCACACTGCTGGCTCATATCAAGCCGGTAGTGAACCAACACCCTCAGGTCCTTCTCCGTCAGGCAGCTCTCCAGCCACTCTTCCCCGAGCCTGTCACGATGCTTGGGGTTTTTATACCCCAAGTGAAGGACTCTGCACTTGGCCTTATTAAAGCTCATGCCATTGGCCTCAGCCCAACGATCCAGACTGTTCAAATCCCTCTGAAGGACCTCCCTACCCTCAAGCAGATCGACACAACCTCCCAACTTGGTGTCGACCGCAAATTTACTGAGGGTACATTCAATCCCCTCATCCAGGTCATTGATAAAGATGTTAAACAGAACCGGACCCAGCACTGAGCCCTGGGGAACCCCACTGGTGACTGGCCTCCAGCTGGAGTTAGTCCCATTTACCACCACTCTTTGGGCCCGGCCATCCAGCCAGTTTTTAACCCAAAGGAGGGTGTGCCTATCCAGGCCAGCAGTTATCAGTTTCTCAACCAGAACACTATGAGAAACTGTATCAAAGGCTTTACTGAGGTCCAGGAAAACTACATCCACAGCCCTTCCCTCGTCAACCAGGCGGGTCACCCCATCATAGAAGGTGATCAGGTTTGATTGGCAAGACCTGCCTTTCATAAACCCATGTTGACTGGGCCTGATCACCTGGTTAACCTGCATGTGCTCATTCATAGCACTCTAGATAACCTGTTCCATGACTTTGCCCATCACCGAGGTCAGACTGACAGGCCTGTAGTTCCCCGGATCCTCCTTCTGCCCTTTTTTGTAAATAGGGGTAACATCCACCAGCCCCCAGTCCAGCGGAACTTCCCCAGTGAGCCAAGACTGCCCAAAGATGATGGACAGGGGTTTGGCAATGACATCCGCCAGCTCTCTCAGGACCCTCGGGTGGATACCATCAGGCCCCATAGACTTGTGGGCATCCAGCCGATGAAGCAGATCCTTGACCCATTTATTTATTTAATTCAGATGAGAATAAGTATTTTCCCAAAGCTAATTGTCATGGTTTTTGGACTGAGGGTCGAGACAAGAACCGAAAAGGGAGCACCCACCAACCATGGTCTCGGGCAAAACATGACTCAGGCTTTCTTCATAAAAAACAAAACAATTTATTAACAGTTACTTAACAAAGGACAAAAGAGGACGAAACCGGTTACTTGAGGGGAGAAAAGAGAAAACAAGGCCCGATCTTAAAACAACACCTCCCCACCCCCTATTTTCCTTTCGTTCCTGGCTCTGCCTTCCCCCCAGCGGCGCAGGGAGACAGGGAATGGGGGAGTACAGGTCAGTTCATCCATGTTGTTCACTGCCGCTCCTTTCTTAAAGGAGGAGGAGTCTTTACACCATTTTTCCCTTGCTTCGGTGGATCCCCTACTCACAAAGAAAAAGTCCCCAAACTTTTCCAAAGTAAGTCCTGCCCGCAGGATTGCAATCCTTCCCCATGGATCGCACCAGTTCGGGCTTTACCAGTCTCGGCCTCTTAGGGAGCTGCTGCCACTCGCGTCGGCGTGGGTCGTCCCACGGTCTCCAGATGCCTCCACGACCTTGTCGTGCATTCCATGCCCCATTATCAACAGTACCTGGTCGCGCATCCCCTGCTCCACGACCTCTCCTGGGCTCAGGCATCTCCTTCCCGACGTGGGTTTCTCCACGGGCCACGAGTGGGTCGCTGCTCCGCCGAGTACACCCTGGCTGCAGGGGGGCCGCCTGCCATCTCACACCGATTTGGAAGGGAAGCCTCAGCTCCAGCACACCTCCTCCTGCTCCATCCTTAACTGACCTGGTCGTTGTGGTTGTTTTCTCTTAGATCTTAATCTCCTCTAGAGGAGCTCGGCCCGGCGGGCACCCCGGGAGCTGGGCGCTTCCCGAGTCCCCCCCCATGCGGCTCCCCCGGCGCCATCTTGAGCACATGGCGCCGGCCCGGGCCCGGGCAGTCGCCCGGCCGGGAGCCGGGAGCGAGGGCAGCGCCCTCCTGCTCTCTCCTCGCTCCTGAGCAAAAAGCCCTTTCCCGCCCCTTTGTCCCAACTTAAATAGGGCCATTCGCAGAGGCGCCGATTTGGCTCAACCTCCCCCGGGGGGGATGGGACTCAGGTCTGGTGGCACAGGGAGCAAATCCCCTCCCCTGCCACCAGAACACCCCCCCACACATCAAACTATCACACTAATTTATATCCCTGACTCAAACACTTTTTAAAAGGTTGATCAAATTCTCTTCCTCTATAGTCTCACCTGGCTGACAACTTTTAGAGAAGTAATGTTTAGCAAACAATACCCTTTTTCATGCTTTTTACATCTTACAGCAGGATGAGAAGCTTCTTCCCATGGAAGAAACTTTCTCAGACTTTGTAGAACAACGTGTTTTGCTTCTAGATCACAAGCAACCTACAGAGAGCTAAGAAATTTAATTCATTAGTATCTGCAAATTTCTGTAAAGCACAGAATACTATTAATCTTCAGATTATGGATAAGGAAATCAATAAAAAAAAGAGCTTCACAAAGTAATTGCAGCAAAACAAAGAAGAGAACTAATACCTCTAACGTAACAGCTCTGCCTCCTACAACCACTCTTCCCCAAAAAGTCTCCATGCTTCTGATTCATGGTGTTAGTAAGCATGTGGACTAGTTTACCCAGTGTGTCACCTTCTAGGTGACAGCTCCCTTTTCACTTTTCAGAAAATCCTGTGGGTGGCTGAGTGTTTCCTGCCCAACAGTGTTGCCTGGTCCTTGGGAGCATGTCATCAGCTGTCTGTTCTGGGACCTTCCCTTGCACCCTTTGAATTACAAGTACAACATCCATCTGGTTTGCTTTCAAACCTTGTATGATAGACAAACATATCTGCATCATCCACTTCCTCTCCCTAGTGTCTTACTCCTGCACTAAGCCTTAGGTCTCTTTGTCAACTATAGAAGGCTCAGCATCCTGGGGTACCAGACTCTAGTCAATGTTCTCTCTCACAATCCATCAAAGATATGAGTTAACAACTCATCACAAATATAAGGGACTGAAGCATGCTGACAGCACAACTCTGTTTTCCAATATTTGTTGCTTTTCACCTAAGGCATATTTGCCTGGAGTCTGGCAGGTTGTAGCTGCTGTTCAAAAGCTGCTGTACATTTTTTTTCTGTTCTCATACAGCCTTGGCTTGCCCATGGACCTGGTCAAGTTGGTTGTCTGCAACAGTAGCCAGGAGAGATTCAACAGGTGAGGATACTACCTCAAAGCAAAATTTCTTCAGGCTGGAATTCTGGGCTCCTTTAAAAAGTAGAGGAAGCTGTTAGGGAGAATGTCTGCTCAGTGTACTCTCTAGATGCCTTTGTTCTGCTGCTATGCGCTAAAATTTGTTCTTAGTTTCACATTCCTTGTGTCCTGGAACGAATGGAAGCAAGGCTGCAGTGCAGTGCCTTTTTTCACCCCTAGTCTAATTGGCCTTATCCTCAGTTCCACTTGCAGGAAGCTGACACCACACATACTAAGCTTTTCCTAAAACACACATCTTCACATTTTTCTGGCAATCTCCACTGTATTTTTGAAAAATACCTGTTTCTGTCTTCAGCGACAGTAGTAAGAGAGCAGCACTTCCCAAACAGTATTATCAGCACACAATGGAGTTCACAGCTGTTTTCCAAAAGAGGGTTTACCACATTTGCTTTGACCATGTTTTGCTGTTTAAAAATAGCATGTTTACCATTATTTGAAGGGATGGAATGAAGTGCTTTTGAAGTAATTGGTCTGTGCGGGAAATCAAAAATGCCATTTCGGAAACAGGGCACTACTTGTTTACACATCTGTTCAGAAACAAGCTTACACTTGATCATTCACACCACCAACCTTGACCCATTGCTTAGCAGCGCAGTTGAGCATGAGGAATTCAGCTACCTGATCAGCATGTTACTAACCGTGAAAACATTTATGGCCGTGCCTGCCACTTTTGTTGCCCAACAGGTAACAACAGCAAGTAAACAGTACTCTCAACTGCTACCTTGACTGTGGTGGCGGTGGCTTAAATTTATATGTTTTAATTTTGAAAAGTTTCAAACAATGCTGAAAAGTCTCCTAACTATGAGCTGTGAACGAGCTGTGCACATATCTATTTAGTGATGCTTTAAGGGAAGTGTATTAAAAAAATATTCTTCAGCTGTTTATTGCTTTGAATTAATAAAATTCATATTTGTTGTAAGATTCTAGATGTTCTTGGGAACCTGTAATCCAGCTTTAGAAACTGTAATGGTTTGAAAAATAAGGTTCATAGGTTCATTTGTCACGACGCCAGAGACAACTGGGCCCATTAAAATCATGCCCATACATGTTAAAGACACTGTCAAAGACAAGAATGAGTTGAGTGAGATGTTGAAACACTGCAAACAAAGTGAGAGGGTGCTGTGCTGACTGCCATTAGAGAAATAAAATGTTTAATTCAGAAGGCAATGGCATTAATAGGGGAGAAGCTGTGGATAGACAAGCGTATCTGAGAAAACTTCCTGAATACTAGGGACAGTAAAGTAAGGAATAAGGTTGTCTAATCTGTTCTTAAATACCTACACTACTATTCCATTTTCATAGGCAAATGTCTTTCAAGAATACTTAGATAAAGCTGATCCTGTTACGGAGCAGAGAAAAAAAAATTACATCTGGCCATCTCCAACCTTTCTGGGTGAGAGTTCCAGTGTAACCACCATCAGCCCTCCTTGCCAGTTTGCTCTGCCTGCCTCATCACTCCTTATCCCCATTATTTCCACCTTCTCTCCAAATTCATGAATCCTTAGCCTCATGTCTAACCTGCCTCTGTCTCTCCACGTCCTCCTGAAGCCCTGCAGCTATCTCCTCACAGCAGCGCCTTAAAACTGAGGTAGGACTATGAGGAAAAAAAAAAAAAAGTTAGAGTTGATGCTGAGGCCTCCTTGGTACAGAAGAGATACCCTCCTGCTTCAGATTGGTTTTTTTTAGACTGTGTCCCTTTGTTATCTCCTGGTAGCACTGCCTTCCTCTGACAGTACAGTCATGGGTACACAGCCCAAGCCAACAAGGTGGGAAGAGCCTTTCACTTTGTGCTCTGTTGCATGTCTCAGCTTTAGTATCAGTGGTCCTCACAAAGAAGAACTGATGGGCTAGGCAACCTCTCAATAACCCTTCCAGCCATATTTCCATTATTCTGTTCTCCTGTGATTTACTAACAATAAGCTAGATTCATGACAACTGAAACAAAGACTGAAAGGAAGTAAAAGTCCCTAAAAGAAGCACGGTAAAAAATTAAAAAGAGGAAAGTCTTTATAATAAAGAAATACGGTGGCTCAACATTCAAACATGGCTGTTGAAAGTGTGCCTAGAATCCTGAATTTTTTAAATGCCGAGTACTTTAATCTGCCATTAATTGTTCTCTTACAAGTCCAGTCGCTGAATAAATGGCTCTGAAAAGTAAGACCCATTTTTTCCTTCCAATGCCTGAAGTGAATGATGTGGATGCAGGTGTTTAATTTTAGGCACACATACTTGAAAAATACAAGTGATTAGTTCCAGGGTTAGTTCCCAGATAGATTTACTACTGCTAGACAAAACCCACAATCCATCTGCTTTACATTTTACTAGGAAGGTAGACAGGTAAGATAAAGCTGGTTCAGTGAACTACTGAAGAGCCCTCACTGTGCAAAACCACCGGACTCTTGAACATCTCCCATGTAACAGCCATCTTGGCCTTAAATGACATAGATCCAACCCTGGTCTTTCATACTCACTTCAGGCACTTTTTATCATGTAAGTATCATGTATCTGCTCCTACATGTGTGTGACAGCTTGGGCACAATTAGGAAAAGCTGTGACCACTGGATTCCCATAGAGCAAAACACTGGCTCCAGCCCCCTGTCCTTGATTGCTTAATAGGGAGGGGAGTTGTTGCCATCACTTTGGACTATACACCAGGTCTGTGCTACTAGAACACTCTCTTCATAGATTTCATAGAATTTCTAGGTTGGAAAAGACCTTAGAGATCATCCAGCCCAACCGTACCTAATCCCCCATTAAACCATATCCCTAAGCAGTTCATCCACCCTTTTCTTAAACACATCCAGGGATGGGGACTCAACCACCTCCCTGGGCAGCCTATTCCAGTGGCTGACAATCCTTTCAGAGAAGAAATTCTTTCTAACATCCAACCTGAACCTCCCCTGACTAAGCTTATATCCATTTCCTCTTGTTCTATCACCCATCACTAATGTAAAGAGCCCTTCCCCTACCTCCCCACCATCCCTTCTCAAGTATTTGTAGGCCGTAATCAGGTGTCCCCTCAGCCTCCTCTTCTCTAGGCTAAACAGCCCCAACTCCCTCAGCCGCTCCTCAGAAGTTTTATTTTCCAGCCCCTTGACCAGTTTAGTCGCCCTTCTCTGGACCCGCTCCAGGAGCTCAATATCTCTCTTAAAGCGAAGGGCCCAAAACTGGACACAATATTCCAGGTGCGGCCTCACCAGTGCCGAGTACAGGGGCAGGATCGCTTCCCTGCTCCTGCTGGTCACACTATTCTTGATACATGCCAGTATCCCATTGCCCTTTTTGGCCACCTGGGCACACTGCTGGCTCATATCAAACTGGCAGTGAACCAACACCCTCAGGTCCTTCTCCGCCAGGCAGCTCTCCAGCCACTCTTCCCCGAGCCTATAGCGATGCTTGGGGTTTTTATACCCCAAGTGAAGGACTCTGCACTTGGCCTTATTAAAGCTCATGCCATTGGCCTCAGCCCAACGATCCAGTCTGTTCAAATCCCTCTGAAGGGCCTCCCTACCCTCAAGCAGATCGACACAACCTCCCAACTTGGTGTCGACCGCAAATTTACTGAGGGTACATTCAATCCCCTCATCCAGGTCATTGATAAAGATGTTAAACAGAACCAGACCCAGCACTGAGCCCTGGGGAACCCCACTGGTGACTGGCCTCCAGCTGGAGTTAGTCCCATTTACCACCACTCTTTGGGCCCGGCCATCCAGCCAGTTTTTAACCCAAAGGAGGGTGTGCCTATCCAGGCCAGCAGTTACCAGTTTCTCAACCAGAACACTATGAGAAACTGTATCAAAGGCTTTACTGAGGTCAAGGAAAACTACATCCACAGCCCTTCCCTCATCAACCAGGCGGGTCACCCCATCATAGAAGGTGATCAGGTTTGATTGGCAAGACCTGCCTTTCATAAACCCATGTTGACTGGGCCTGATCACCTGGTTAACCTGCATGTGCTCATTCATAGCACTCAAGATAACCTGTTCCATGACTTTGCCTGTCACCGAGGTCAGACTGACAGGCCTGTAGTTCCCCGGATCCTCCTTCTGCCCTTTTTTGTAAATAGGGGTAACATCCACCAGCCTCCAGTCCAGCGGAACTTCCCCAGTGAGCCAAGACTGCCCAAAGATGATGGACAGGGGTTTGGCAATGACATCCGCCAGCTCTCTCAGGACCCTCGGGTGGATACCATCAGGCCCCATAGACTTGTGGGCATCCAGCTGGCGAAGCAGATCCTTGACCCGTTCCTCTCCAAAAACCTTACCCCAGCCTCAGATTTAAGAGCTTCTTTTATTCCTTTTTTTCCAAAAAGCTGATATATGCAGATCATCTCCCTTCTAGAAACAGGCTTCAAATGCTTTGAGACATAGATTAACATGGCAAAGTTAATGTGTGGTGCATCTTGCACACTGCAGTGCTATATTAATAATAAGTATTAATTTATATCCGCACAGTAGGGAAAACTCTGACAGGTCAAGTAGCCCTGAAGCATTTGAGTGTGGAACCACCTGAACCTCTTCATGACAGTGAGATTCCCTAGGAACTTGTCCAATTTAGGAAAAAGTTACCGGTTTGGAATAGAAAGTAACCTTTTTATTCAGACATAACTTTGTGCTCTACTGCAGGGTGTTTGGCCTGCATACTCAGCAAATGAAAGGTGGAGCCCCAGTGCATTTGCCTGTGCCCCACAGGAGAATGCTCTCACTGAAGAAACTCCTCCTGTGGAGCTCCTATCACTGACCACCTGGTCCCAAAGCACAAGGAGAGGCTCTGGATGGGGTTAAATACCAACTAGGAAATCTTATTAGATTGTTTTATAGTGGTATTTTTCAGAAAAAAAAAAAACAACAAACAACAAAGGACATGATGAGAAAATAGCAATGACACAGGGAAGAAGCACGTTTAACTCAACTTTGAAGGGAACATTTTTTTAACCCTCTTGCGGGATTGCTTGCTTTTTCAATCCGGTTTAATAAAAATGATCGCAGAGAACTAATTTCTGCTAGGTAAATAGCAACTGGTACATCAATTTCCTGTCAGCAGCTGCATTTTCAACAGTTTCAGTCTTTCATTCAAATGTGTGAATGCTTTGCTTAAATTGCACACTTCCCATTTAGTGTACCTTGAAAATATGTACTGTCACTCACTCAATCTCTGAGAAGAGTTTGGCTGTGCTGTGGTTTGCATAAAGCAGCACTAGAGAGGATCATTCAAGCAGATAAGAGCAGACATTAGAACACATGCAGGTAGAGTTTGGGAAAATTAAAAAAAAGCCTCTGCCTACAATTCTGTGTAGCAAATGAGGCATCCAAAAGCATTACGTTCTAAATCATCTCACCAAATCCATCTGACTTCTCTCAAAGGTTTAAGGCTAACTACTTGTGTTAAAAAATAAATTATTGCATATACTCAAGGAGCTTAAAAAGATAAAAGGTCTCTCTTAAAAAAAAGCCCAATTTGGAAGTCTTAAAATATAGTAATGAATTAATGCAAATCTTCAGAAAATTCTACCTTGCTGGCCAATTCCTGTAAGTAACCTTTCTTTTTGTCTCTGACTGCTCCGTTATATTGACAGGAAGAATCTAGGATGTCATTTACTTAACCTAGCTAAGATTTCTCATTTGTAATTCCAGTGGTGCCATTTCTCCTTCCCTTCAGTCTAGGAGCTGTGTGATTTATGGGTGTTCTCACCACTGGCTGCTCTGGGGATCCCACACCTCCTCAAGTACCACGCTGACATTTTGCAATCGGCCCTTAGTGTGGAGCCCAAGAAGAAGTTACAAGACAGAATGTGTCTTGGATAAAACTAGAACTTTTTAGAAATTCCCAACTAAGGGTTTGTTTGGGTCTTTTTTCCCCCACTAGAAGATGCCTGTTGGCTGTATTTTCATCTTTATACAGTAGTACTCAATTTTGGAAAAATACGCAGATTCCACTACGAACAGTCCTCTTTTCAAAACTGCTACTCAAAATAAAGAGAAATTTAAAATTTCATTAATGCTTTTGTTAAAGTTAAACTAGTTTCTCCATAATTACACTGTTTTGGGAAGGCATTTCACAAACATTTTTTTCCCCAAAATTCTTCATTCTTATTTTTGCTTCGAGACAAGACAGACTTTAAAGATATGAAACTTCCTACAAAATAGAAAATCCAGGTTTTGCACTTTCAGATCAAAGCTAGTTATTAAAAAGAGGGGTTATTTGCCTGCCCTTGTTCTTCTTTGATGTGCACTGTCTATATGTGTATTCACATTATCGATGTACCAAAATGCAAACCCTGGAAGCTGGAGACTTTCTTCCCCTAGCAGTATTGATAGCTTCTCTGAAGCCATGGTTCATTAAGCACGGAGTTTGTGATCCTATACAAGGGAGTAGCAGTTAAGAAGTGAACATATAATTAGACACATCACCTTGACAAAAACCCTCAGTTGACATCTATTTCCTTCAAGTGTTTTTCTATGTATACATTTACATTGTGTTTGATCTCAAGCAGTATCCCAGCATTTACCTGCAGGATGGCAGAGATCCTGAGAAGAACAAAGACTGAAGATCTGATGATTTGACTTCCCAGAAGCTGCATCACTGCAAAGTTTCAGCAAGAGCACTGCATGTAATGGAACTGTAAGTAGAGCTCACATGGTAGCTATGCATTCTGCAAGTATGCCATCAATCATGCTTCAGTTCTGTCTGAGTGATCAGGATGCTTCCTCCCAGCGATCTCATAGTGCCTTTTCACACAACTGGTCATTCAGGGAGAAACCTTCCACGTTGGAAGAGACGGTTCCTTAACCAGTTGGTAACAGATTCAAAAATATGAAGCTTCCTAAAGCATCTTACACTGCTAGTACAAACCAGACAAAGCAAACCTCATGTCTCAAGCATGTAAAGCAGTCCTAGAGGGAGATGTGCAGCTCAGAAAACAAATGAAAACACAGGCAGACTAGTAGTTTCACTTAGGAGAAACTCTGACGCTACACTGAGTAAGAATTCAGAATTATTTCTGAGTGTGATTTTGTAGTTTAAGAGAACGTGAGATTAGTGCCTCAGTTACATTCACTCTCCCAGCTAATAGCTATCCAGAATGATGTTTTTATGGACAAACAAAAAAGGAAAATGTTTCTACAGATTCAAAGGTTCTTCACACTAACGACATTAGTGCCAAGTTCAATATTGCAGAAGCAGGTGGGATGCAGGGAAAGGGGAAGACTAACTAAAGTATTCAAATCTTGTCAGTAGTAGGTAGTAATAAATTTTTAAAAATGTATTTAGGGATGCTGAGCAGAAATGGTTGCCAATTAGTTACCAAACTAATAGAGAAGTCTATTTTTTGCAAACTAAATTAGTAATTGAGAATTACCGTGGATTAACTGTACCATTCTGTAAAGCTCGATTGCTTAGCCACATTGCTTAGTCTTTCTAGCGGATTGTTAACTGCTGCTAACAATAGAGACAATAAGCCTTAAAAAATCTAACGTATTCTAACCTGAGAGTCAACAAACATCTGTGCAAGGAACCAAAAAAACCATGAGGTCTAAATGATAAAAGCTAGACATTTTCTCTGTCCTCTCTGTATAGAGAGTTTCATTTGTGTGTGTCAATAAGACAGACCTTCAGAAAAGGTAAAGTGCTTTTTTCTTGCTGAATGAATGATGTTTGCTGCTTCTGCAATGGCAGACTGGGGCTGCAGTGCCCTGTTATTCTTGGACAGCTCAGTGGCATTAATCTCACTAGGAGGAAATCTTGGAAAGACTGCAACAATTGTGCTCATTAGAAGAGGAAAAGCTTCCATTGCACAAATACAATATTGGTAATCAACTGGAAAAGCAGAGGGAAGATACTAATGCTCATCAAACTCATACTGGAAGACTTTTTTCCAGCAAGGCTATGTACTACTAACGTTGTGTTGCAGGACCCAGTAAATTATTTATCTTCAATAAAAGCTATTTGAGGAACAACAATTTGGTGTACAGGTGCCCAAGCAGCCCCAAGAATAAATTCAACCAGATTCACATTTTTAACAGCCAAAATTAAAAACCCTGAAAAACTTATTTTTTCCATAATATTATTCATTTTTAATGAAACAAAGGGCTGCTGAATGTATAGAATTGTAGAGAGGGAAAGGCTCAGGGTTTCTAATTTTCCAAAATTCCTAGTTGAGAAGTATTAACACGGTATTATAAAAATATGTAAAGATCTCTAAAAGACTGGACTGAACCACTCTTAAGAAAGATAAAATATGGGTATGAGTCTGACGACAGACAATTTCTGGCAGCTGCCACAAACCTAGGCAAAGCTCTTGTAATAGCTTCATAGCTGACATCACTACATACATCTTGTTGCACAGAACATGCCCAAATCATAAAACAAAAAGCTATATTGTCAACAAAGCATTCCTTCCCTCTAAAATGACATGCCACCATTAGCATCAACGCTGCTAGCTTTGAATGATGTGTTACCTACTGTTGTAGCTACTGAGCAGAGAGAAAAATGGGAGAGAGGAAAGGATCCCTACAGTTCTGAATCGATCCTATAGTCTGCCCTGGCACACAGAAGGCAAATCTTTTCAGACACGAAAATTGATTCAGGTCCTTTAGTCTTTAGTTTCAACCTGAGCATCTGGAACTCCCTTAGGCTGATTTAGAGACTGAGGTGCTCATGTCTTCTGGAGACGGTTGCATTAGTAAGTGTAAGTGTCTCGTCAGAATTAAGAATGACTCCTTCCAGATCAGGCTATGCCTTTCTAACTCTTCTGTCACACGCTGTTGTCAGGAACAAAGGACTCACTCAAAACCTAGGTGCTTTTTAATAAATTTATAGAACAAAACTAGCTTAAATACATACCAGGAATCTGAGGGGGAAAAAACCAACCTGCTCTGGGCAATAAAAACAGGCAATTCTCCCATGCTACAACACTAAGCTAGAGTGTCAAACAAAACTAATTGTTACGGACAGTTATTTCTCAAATATGGCACCAGTTAGGAAAACAGAAACAGCAAATCCAGAGCACAATAAAAGTAAAGCCTGTTTTCTTACAGTTCTTAGAACAATAGTGTTTCGATTTATTTTCTCCCCCTACCTTTCTACTAAATCATTCAGTGGAAAAATATCCTTTTCTATTTCTCACTTCTTTCTTTGCAGTGCACCCAGTCATGGCTTGCAGTTACCAGTTAAAGAGTTCCATTGGCCAGTGATATTCATCAGCAGCTCTAGCTTGTAGGGAAATACTACCTGTCTTCTATGACAGAGCCTCATTCTAGCATCAGGCCATAAAATGACATGCCATTTCTGCACTCCTTCCTCCAACTATAACATTGTCTTTCATATCATCCAGTCATGTGGTTGCTCAGCAGCACCAGAAGTCCTTTTTCTAGCTCTTCTCCTACAGTTCATGAAAAGTCAGTTCCTTTTGCAGCAAAAGATCTCAATATTCAGTTGTAAAGATATCCTCAGAGAGCTCTGTAATCTCTCACTAACATCTTGGATTCAGGATGTCAACTCTCACTGAACCATGAAGGCAGCTTAATAGCAAACTAGATTCTGCAAAAAATGGTTTGCATAAAAAAATCCCACCAAAAGTAATGGACTGCCTTTTCTCTACAAAGTATTTCTCACTCAGGATGCAGTAAGTACTGTTCTGTTGCTTTATATCCACATAAAAAATTTCATGTGAAGTTCAAGCACAGTAATTCGGAAAAGTGATGCAAACTAGTCTCCTCCAATTACCTTTGCGAATTACCCTCTTTCTTCAATTTCATTAGTGGTTATGGTAGAGGAAATCACTTCTGATACTTAGGCCAAAGGACTTCAACCACGTTGTGCAACACAAGGGGGACTATATAAGAAAAAGCATCTATTCCCAACAGACAATTTTTAAGCCCTATTTATAATACAATGAGGTTATAAATAAACTACCAAGAAAAAAATATTAATTTAAATGTATCTGAATAGATATTTTGCTTCTCCTTTAGCAAAAGAACTCTCAAGAAAAAAAGAAAGGCCCCATAACAGTCAAACATTCATAGACAGAAAGCAGTAGCTTATGCAACAGGTCACGTTCTGAGTTTCCTAATTTTGAGCCTCCAGAAAGATTGCTTCCTCTTTGCCAGCCAGTTCTTTGATATGCTTGTCATGCATTTAAAGCTATTTATGGATGGGTATGTAATCCTGTCTGAACAGATTTAAAAAATAAAATAAAATTAAATCAATCCACCAGCATCTGCTATATTAAATCATGTACTCATTAGAAAACACTTCTGCAACACCATACCTACCCATTAACAATCTTAGTCGGGGAAAAAAAAGGGTAGGGTAGAATCCCAGACAAGCTCTCTTTCTCTCATTTTTGTGAGTGAGAGAATTTAACAAGCAACCGTTTTCCAGCAGCTGTGAAATGGATCATGTTTTATTTATTCTGCTCAAATGGCAAATCACAGCAAAGTGTAGCCTTGGGATTAATCAGTAGGCTTTTATCACTGGGACACCAGTTGGACTTTGGTTCCTCTCAGAGTGCCTACAAATCACTCTGATTAGATGCCTGCCTGAGACATTCATCATTTGACTTTGCTGGCCTCAGGCACAATAACTGGAAGACTGTATAAAGGGGATGAGCTTCCACAGAGCGGGTCACTAAGGCTTGATATAAAGGGTGAAAATTGGCGTGTCTGAGCGAAGGTTAGTGACTAACAGTCAGCTACACTGTGAAAGTCTGATCTAGAAAAGAGAGAGTTACAGAACCTTGAAACACTGAGCTGCCTCGATGCCTGGATAAAGGTCTGGCACTCTTACAGCTGAGTGCTGGTGGTAGTGCTGGGGGTCATACAAGTTGCAGCTTTCCCATCTCCACTCAGTGGAAGAAAAGGAGCTATTATGGAGAAGAACCAAAAGCCAGCACAAACACAATAGAAAATGGATATTGGTTAAGAGTATTTGTAATTGATGTCATGATGTCAGCCCTCTTCTAGATGGCAGGCAGGAGCACCTGGCCTAACGAATCTACCCTGGAGATGTTCAAGACTACAACATCAGTGGTATGTCAGTGACTGCTAGCAGAGGAGGACCTTAACATTTAGTAATCCTGGAAAGATAATATCTATTTTCTGGTCCCATTAAAATGTGTCCAAATTTGGCCCAATTCAAACACACAAACCACCCAATTTTACATAGGCTGAAGCTTTTACTAAGGAATTGAGTTTTTTCTACATTCCACTTACACTGCACAGTTCCTCCTCCACTGATGCTAACACGGCAGGTTGAACTCTGAGTTACTTCAATTTTCCAGTTCCCAAATCCAGATGCTTCTTTACACTACCTGCAGAATAGGTGTCCCCGCTGCGGTGCTGTACGGCTCTCTGTTGTGACTCTCCATACAGAATAATGTTTTACTGCTGCTACCGTCAGGGAAACCAGCACTAGTTGCAGTCTGATAGTAACTGCGTCAACACAAAACAACAAAGGCTGTAAATCCAGCACTGAAGCTTCAGATTCAAATCCTATGTAGCATGTCGTGTGTCATAATGGTTCACTAAAATAGTATTTAAGTATTTGGAAAGTGCTTCATTTGTTCGGTACGTGATACTTAAATTTGCAGTCCATTTCTGGCATTTAGGATTCCTGAGTTCCTGACTTTGCTGTATATGTTTTCCCTGCTTACGCATACAGTTCCTACACTCTTTATGAACTGAAAAAAATATTTTGAGCTCAGTCTGGGTAGGAGGTATGTATAAATGTAAACCATTTTCATTTGGAAAAATAAGTATTACAGCAATATTACATATTACATATTACCTACCGCATGAACATGATGGATGTGTTTTCTCTTCCCTTTACACATCATCCATTTGATTCCTTTAGCCTCTTGTCAATACCCATATTCACAGCAGCTCCTTCTGTTCAGTGATCAGAAAGGAAAAGTACTGTTCTTTGAAGCTGATGTGAACACTGCTCAATGAATCATTCAGCGAGTACTACTGCAGCTCAGTCATCCTACAGGCCATATTAGACCTGGGATCCTTGAATCTATAGCCAAAATGAGCCTTCATATAGAGCGTCTTCTGTAGCTAAGATAAGCAGTAGCTTGCAAAGTATTAGGGGAAAATCCTATACTCTGATCTGAGGTATATTATAATAGGATCTACTTAATATTCAATAGAGTGCTTTCAATACGCTTTCATTTTAAATACAGTTAAATGTTTTGCAATCTCATACTTATCTCTCTGGAGAGCCTGAGAATATTTTCTCCATTGTACTACAAATGGAAAAGAATACCCCAGCATCCTGACACATTCCTTTGGAGATTTTCGGTGCTCTAAATCAAAGCACCAAAACAAGAGTTTATTGTAGCAACCCAGAGGGAAGCATCATCTCCAATATCCTGATTCTTTGCAGCTGCTCATTCAGCATGGATGAAACCTGGTTATTAACAGTAACAAAGCTATCAAACGGCGACTTCCTTTGGAAGAAAGACCATTTATATGACCACACTGCATATTCTTTACATGTAAGAGGTATCCATAAAAATTTGGGGGAATTTATATCCAGATGCATACTAATATATTGTCATGCTTTGTACGTACAAAGTTTTCATTATAGGAAATAAAATGTATGAAATGAAAAAGGCCATCAAGTTGAAAAGTCGAGTTCAGAATAGGCAATAAGAGAAGACTTAATTCAGGTCCACTCTACAGAGCAGTTATGATATCATTATTATTCATGTGCATACAGTTTTTCAGCTGGTCTTCTGTCCCATTCAGCACTCAAGATAGACACAGCTCAGAGAATGAGTTATAACCTCTTGGTTATGCTCACTCAAATTGGGGACCTTGGCCTTATTAACTACACAACAGACCTTCTATGCTGACTATACATTGATATTTTTCTTCTGGTTGTTTCTACAGTATTTTCCCCTAATCACCGCAGCTATTCCAGTCAATTTTGTTACTGTCCCCATTTTTCAGACAAGGGAACCAAGGTACAGTGGAAGTGAAAAATACAAGAATTCATGGTCTAAATTGAAACATAAAGCTCCATTTATCAGATTATACAGCCTTTTAAAGTACTTCGTATTTCAAAGCAAAGCTCCGCTAGACATCAGCTGTGTTTATGAGAGCTCAGCACTTTTACAGCACTGAGTTAGGTTTGTAGAAAATAAGACCTACAGTAAGTGACTACTTATCAAAATTTAAGAAACTTCTCCAGGTTATTTTGTGGCAGATGCAGAATTAGGCTACAAGGGATAAGAATGGCATTTATCTGCTCTGAGACACCATTTTTCTAACAAACCCCTCATCCTTTCACCACACACCTTTTCATTTCTGCAACAATGAACTATGCAACTCCCATTCCATGTACTTAATGAGGCTGGAGCCTTTTGGAGGGAAAAAGCATGTAATAAAATACTGTATTACCGTGTTTATGTACATGAATATCAATTTAAGATTGCAGAGAAAACTGACTGCAGTATTTCTTAACTTTTGATTGCCCATCTTTTGCAACATTAGCATTGTTTTAATGTATGAAATTACACTTAAAAGTGCCTCGGCTTTTAATACAAGTTTTTTAGCCAGAACAAGGTACAATAGTGAGAGCTCTAGATATATTTTAGTACAAGCTTCTGCTGCTTGAATTAATGAAGCCACCGACGTAGCAGCCCATTATTTCTCAGGAAGACCAAGTAGTAAGGGTGTTTGGAACACAGACCTTCAAAGCAGTTTTCATAGTCAATTGCTAGTAGTAGAGAATGTTAAAATTAAGATTTCTTCAGCATTTTCAAAATGCCTCAAGTTTTAGGGGAAATATGCTCTCAAGTATTACTCCCTTTTGTACTTTTTAGTCTTTCACACTTGGTATGATTCCTGGTATGTGCAAGCAGCAATTGCAGGAGAAGTTCTGATCAATCAGTGTAATCTCGGCTCTGTACATATTCAGGTACACTAGAGGCAAACTAAATTTATGCTCATTTCAGCTTGAGTGGTGAAAGTTTCACAAAATTAAAAATGCTAGAATACAGATCTTCCTACAGAAAACATAATCACAAATTTTCCAGCAGTACTACCTATAGCACATTAAATATATATATATAAAAAAAACAAACACCAAGGTATCAAATTTAGGAAAACAGAAAGGCATGTTTTGATGTACCCCAAACTTAGTTACTTTGGGATTTCATTCCATCTAAGTGATTTCATTCTGTTTCTGGAGTAGCACTGCATCTTAGAAGAAAACCTAGGAACCTAGGTAGCAATAATGACGCACCTTGTAGAAGAAATTTTAAAAGAGAGAGAGTGCGTGTGTGCAAAAGAAAGCAAGGCTACTCCATACTGCTGATAAAACATCCATATCAGAATCAATCCAAAACTTCTGCAGTTTATTCACTGCTGTTCATGGCAGATTTATCAGGGGTATAGATATTCTTAACTCTTGTAAACAAATGACTCTTCAGGTATATATCTAAGCTGTATGAAAAATATGGATGATGCCAATAATCCTGGTACTCAGAAAAACATCCTATTAGATTATCACAACTTACTGAAATCAGAACAAACAAGATATATGATGGGTTGTTAGAACATAATTCAAATGCTTCTATTCAGAAATGCATACAACTTCACATAATGAGACGCATACATTTCCTAATAAAACCATACATCTCACACAGAAAACAATTCACCTCTACTTCCACGTACATAAAACATCCGTCTTAACAGCTGGAGAATGCTGCCAGGCAGCAATGTGGGCCACAAGGAGCTTAGCAGTTGAATTCCTTTCCTGCCTCTCCCCTGCAAATACTCTTGGACCCAGTTAAGCAAAGGAAAACAGGCAGATTGTAAGACAAGCCATGGGGCAGTAAGTTATTCCTGATGTAGAGGTATGTCTTCAACAAATGGAAAATAGTGATATGATACTTGATACACTTTTATTTTCCTTTCTAAGTTATGGAAGCATCCACAGTAGGATTAAAAAAATTCACAAGCATGTGATACTAGCCCTCATCCTCAACTGACAGCAATGGGGATATTAACCATTCCACTCAAAGACACTAAGATCTTCTGCCATGCATTAACATGTTCCCTGAAACCTGTATTCTGCAGATATGTATATCTTGGATGGGGACACAACCTCAAACTCTGCAGGAGCACTGTCTCTTGTGGTGGCAAAGTATAGCCCACCAGGCCTCCTACTGAGGCAAAAGCTTCCTGCAGTATCTTGCTCCTCTTGACACCAAGCTGGGAGGCTGTGTCGATCTGCTCGAGGGTAGGGAGGCCCTTCAGAGGGATTTGAACAGACTGGATCGTTGGGCTGAGGCCAATGGCATGAGCTTTAATAAGGCCAAGTGCAGAGTCCTTCACTTGGGGTATAAAAACCCCAAGCATCGCTATAGGCTCGGGGAGGAGTGGCTGGAGAGCTGCCTGGCAGAGAAGGACCTGGGGGTGTTGGTTGACTACCGGCTTGATATGAGCCAGCAGTGTGCCCAGGTGGCCAAAAAGGCCAATGGGATACTGGCGTCTATCAAGAATAGTGTGACCAGCAGGAGCAGGGAAGTGATCCTGCCCCTGTACTCGGCACTGGTGAGGCCGCACCTGGAATATTGTGTCCAGTTTTGGGCCCCTCGCTTTAAGAGAGATATTGAGCTCCTGGAGCGAGTCCAAAGAAGGGCGACTAAACTGGTCAAGGGGCTGGAAAATAAAACTTATGAGGAACGGCTGAGGGAGTTGGGGCTGTTTAGCCTGGAGAAGAGGAGGCTGAGGGGACACCTGATTACGGCCTATAAATACTTGAGAAAAGGTGGTGGGGAGGTAGGGGAAGGGCTCTTTACATTAGTGACGGGTGATAGAACAAGAGGAAATGGGCATAAGCTTAGTCAGGGGAGATTCAGGTTGGATGTTAGGAAGTATTTCTTCTCTGAAAGGGTTGTCAGCCACTGGAATAGGCTGCCCAGGGAGGTGGTTGAGTCCCCATCCCTGGATGTGTTTAAGAATAGGGTGGATGAGCTACTTGAGGATATGGTTTAATGGGGATTAGGGATGGTTGGACTCGATGATCTCTAAGGTCTTTTCCAACCTAGAAATCTATGAATCTATGAATCTGTGTGGGGGCTGTTCCCACCCCAGGCCAGTTTGCTCCACAGCACCCCCAGGCATCAGCTGAAGCAGCAGAGTAGCTTGGAGTGGCTGGTCAGTACAAGCTGCTCCTGCCCCAGCACAAATGAGTGGCTCCCACAGCCTCTGCAGGAAGTTGGAGAGCCACCTCCTGTCAGGGAAGAGCAGTGGAACGAAGCTTTTCAGGATAAAAGAGCAGTGGCCTGTTGTACAGCCGCCCGTGCCCCACTTCAAACACTACTTAGAGCCAAGTTCTCTCTCCAGATGGTGATCAGTGCCCACGCATTGGTCTGAAGCCATAAGGCAGCGTGTTCACAGGAAGGCCTGCAGTGAGATGTTCACAGCTGAAAAGCAGCAGAGCCAATCATTGCAGAAGGAGCAGACAGCTGAGAGAACAGCAGGAAGCTGTGCTCCATGGTCGGAGCAGTGCTGCCTGTACAATTAAGCAGCTTCCAACAAATCTGACCTCTGTTCAACCAACTGCAGAAAGCAGACAAAAAGTCTCCTCCCCAGAAATGACTGCTCTGTTCTGCTGCAACAATGCTGAAATTGGCTCTACCTTAGGGGTTGTTCTACCACTGAAACCTGTTCACCTTTATGAAGCACAGCAGCAGACTTCACAGTAGTTTTTACTCAAAATCTAACCCAACTGGCAATGTGATTATTAGTAGAATGACCCTCCATGGATAAATATAATGTGTACAAAGGACTAATCACAGTCAGGATGCTGGACTGGCATGGACAAGACTAAGGAGTAAGTGATCATTGTTGATAAATAGTCTGTGTTGGTATCACAGGAAAGGCAGATCGAGATGTAGGTTTGAACAGAAAAGTTTATAAATACTCTGATCACACTCCGAAGGACTTCATCCATCTCCCAGAAACACTATTGTGACTTAAACACTTAGCAATTCCATTCTTCAGGCGGAATATAGTTGACATAATGATACTGTTCATGACATTCTTTACAAATCAAATTAATTGAGCGCAAGGCCAAAACCTTGGATTTAACTTAGAACTCTATAATAAAAGTGGCATTAAGAGAGAAACTAATACAGCATGGGATTTTGGCTGTTTGCATCATGGAAAAGGTCATGCATGGCATTTTGGATTTGCCATATCTTCTGTAAGCTTTGAAGCTGGTCACGAACATGAAAATTACCAAAACTGAACATCATTTTAAAAAAGAAAAGGAAATGCAATTTTGTCCCAGTTTTAGCTGGGACAGAGTTTTTTTTTAACAGCCAGAAGAGCTCCCTGTTTTGGTTTCACTCAGAGGCTCACTCTGAGAAGAATGTTGATAGCAAGCTGATGTTTGTGGTTGGAAGTGAAACTCCAAGGACTTTTCAGTGTGCGGAGTACAGAAACACGGCAGGATAAGGGGGGAGCATAGCTGGGACAAGGGGGACACGATTCCCCTTGTCATTTGTGTGGAACTTAAGACTGAGGGCCAAACTGGCCAATTAGTATTCCATATCATGCAGCGTCATGCCCAGTATAAAAGCGAGGGTCAGCCGGGAAGAAGGGCTTTTGCGCTTTGGCTCTTTTTTGCACTTTTGCTCTTTTGCGCTTGCTGCGCTGTTGCTCTGCTGTTTTTTTTCTTTCTCTCTCTCTCTCTTTCTCTCCCTCTCTGCCCCTCTCTATTTCGGGGCCTCGCGTTCGTCCGGGATTTGCAGTTTTCGGGACGAGACGGGCTTCGCATACGAGGGGTGGTGAGCACCTACATTGTATTAAATCATCTGTATTAAATCATTCTTATCTCAACCCACGGGTTTCACGTTTATCCTTTAATTCTCTCCCTCATTCCTGGGGGTGGGGGAGGGGGAGTGACCGGCTGTGTGTGGGGTGGTTCAACATAACCCACGACAAATTTGTAGAGAAGAACGTTTAAGAAGAACAGAATCTAAAAATCAACAAATCCAGGTAGGATAGTATGGCATCCAATTATTATTACCCAGCTGGCTTGAATTGAATGTAATTAACTAATTAACTAAGGTTTAGACCCTGCCTACAAAAGGCGGGCCATTTCCTCCTGGCTGCAGAAGATGCAACAGCATCTTTGGAGCTGCAGCCCAGGCTGGTGAGCAACAGGATAGTTTAACATATTGTCTTGAGATTGAAAGTGGAAAAGCTGGAAATACTAGATGCGAGTGCTGAGTGACTTCCTTTCTCCACCCTCATCATCTTAGCTTTTCTGGAATTCACTGTTAGTCTGTTTTCCTTCAGCCGAGTGCTGATCTCAAGTGTTACAAGGGGCTAGCAGTACCTGCTGCTTGTTCTGGATATAAAAACAAGTTCTCTTATGTCCATCACGGCCATTTTAGTCCCTATTGTGTCAAAACTGTCACTCATGGAGTGATAAAGAATCAGGAGAGAAAAGAAAGAGAGAGATGATGGTGGCAGCAAAGGCAGACAACAGGTGAAAACTAAGAGAAAATAACAGAGCTATGTTACCCTATCAAGACATTAAAGATCTACAAGATGTGAAGATCCACCCAAATATAGAAAAAAAAAAAATCAAAGCATGAAAACATAACAAAGGACAGAGAAAGAGGAAAAGCGTGAAAAGGCACAAAGTACAGCCCAAAAGAAATTCTAGCAAAACAAAGTGGTTTAATTTCATATTTAAATTCCTAAATCAGAGACAATTTTGAGTACTGCTGAAGTGAGTAAATCACTGTATGCACTCCATGCCTTGATTATCGGGACGTTTTTAACTATACATATAATTTTAGACTATCATCTGTCTCTGTTTAAACAATCGGGACTGGATTCCCATCTGTGGTCAAAGTTTGTTCAGGTGTGACAGTTACACAGGTAAAAAAATGAAACTTCCTAATATTTATACTTCCTATACTATACTTCCCATGCCCTTTCCCCAGAAAACAAGACAGAGCTGCTGATAAGCCCTGCCTCCCAATGTCAGGTACAGCTGAAGTTGTCTGGTGTTCTATTTAAGGACTCCATCAGCAAGCAGCCCCATGCTACCCTGCCATCAATCACTGGAAAGGAGTTTACAGAGCAAGGATGTCTTAGAAATTTTAAAAAGGACTAGAATATTTTACAACCTTTGAAGTATTTTATGCCACGGTTTAATCTAATATTCTTGCTGCACTGTGTCCCTAAGAAAGGGCAAGTGTCTTAAATAAGGTTCAGTTACTCTAGGAACCCCTGATGGGGCTTTAAGCTGACTGGTAACCACTGAACATACATACACCTCCTTATACAAGGCATTCTGTTCAGTATGTGATACATACAGTACGATTCAACAGAATCTGTGCGCACTCCAGTATGCAGTATCTGTTTCTGTGGATTCAGATTCCAGTTTGCGCAGAGTTACTTTCAAAATACAGTTTGTGCTTTTCTGAATAAACAGGTTTGAATTAGGTCCCTAACTCAGCCTTTATAAATCCAACTATAGCACATAATAGGATTATTTATCACTTTCATAAAGTGACAAGTGTCTGCTACACAAGTATTTGGGGAATTATACAGTTTGAATGCCTTCAGTTTAAAGCCAGCCTCCATATTTTGTAAGATCAAAGCTGGTATTCTCTGTTTAGCCCTCATTCAGGAAGATGTCGTCAAATCTCAGTCGGAGTTTTTCTACGTTCAGACTTTAAGAGCCACTGATTATCCCCTATCACAGTTAAACCTGCTGGAAGCTGTTCGGAAAAATCCTCCTGTAGCTCCCTTTCCCTGTGCCTTCATCTAAGCACTGTGTAGGATACCAAGGTAACCCCCAACGCAGAAAGGAGCTCAGGCCAAGGCTCCCCCATAACCTCTGATTCTTATGGCTGTGATGGAGACCCTCCCCAAAAATTAACACAGCATGACTTTGTACTGGTTTCTTCAAGGATTCTCTGCACATACAAATCAAAGAGGAGAAGCAGGTAAAGTGTGACCCTACGTTTGCTCTAAATTACTACCCTTTTTCCCCCACAGATTCCAGAAACATGGTCATCCTGTTGGAGGGACTGTCAGATGATGAGGAGGCGGGTGGGTGGTTGAAGGAAATATCTTTTTATCTCCAAATTCCACACGGAAGAGGCTCATCTTTCTTTCCCATACAAGGGTAAGGAGAGGTGGTAGTGTTCAATGTCTATAGCGTATAAATTTTACTCACAAATCTCTTGTAACACAGGCTGGGAATGATCCCTGAGGCCACTGAGACTAGATTCCCACAGTCGCAGGCAACAGTACTACAGGTGTTTTACTCACAACATCTGTTCCACATAGCACCATAAATCATGTCTTTTGGTAACACGCACGCAAAAAGAAAATCACAGAAATGTAATGTGCCATAAGAAGAGAGTAGGAGAGACTACAGTCCCTGAAATGGCACTGGATTATTTAGCTAACACTTTGAGCAGATCTGAAAAGGCTCATGATTCATGTTACAGAGCACTGCAAAAATCAAATCAATCAGCCAAAAAAAACCCCAACCAAACCAAACAATCCACAAAAACCAAACAAAAAAACACCCATACCATTCTCAGAGCAAATTTCCTGCTGAGCCTGAATAAGATGATGACAGTCTAAACAAAAGCACACCAACCAGGTACTTGACAATTCGGTGTCATGAGTAGCATCCATATACCCTGATTTTAGCTCCTCTCCAGTCGCAACCAGTCTAGCTGATTCAGGGGACAACAAACATAGGAAACAAAATAAGCTTCAAGACAGCCACCAACTCCAACAGCACTGTGCACCACTGGGCAAGAAGGGAAATGGGCAGGAAAAAAATCCCTCCTGATCCTCAGAACAACATCAAGAAGCCCTGGTGCACAGGAGTAATACAGCATAAAACCTCAAAAAAAAAAAATCAGTGATCCAGACTCCTTTCAAGGCAGATAACCTTTCTATCCAGGAAGATAATCTCTCTCTTTGATAGATCCAAGGGAAAACAAAGTCAGTCAATAACCAGGGACCCACAACACAAACAGGATGTCCTGTGTCAGAAATGTTCTCTTCTGGTTATACACTTACATTTCCATAAAGTGATCAAGACCCATTTAAAACACTTGTCTTCGCTGTACTATTCAGAAGGCCATACTCAGTTGGCTCCAAGTCATGCCTTTTCAATAGTTTGTCGGATTTTGTCCAGAATCATTGTAATAATTGTAATCATTTTAGATGTTTGTTGTGCTAGTAAATATTTTACCAGTTTTAAATGCCTTGGAACTTGAAATCTCTCTCAAATCCATTTCAAAAGCAAAAGGAAACAATAAAATGGACTAGTACAAGTTAGACAAAATTAATTCCATCCTGGGGCTTTGGTGGCAAAATACACCAAAGATTACTGAATCTTCTGGTGAAACTGTGTCATTACAGCTCCCTACAACTCATATATTATTCTCTGTAAAAAAAAAAAGTTTCTAAAAATTCTTTATGTACTTGTAGACAGAACAAAAAGTATTGATATCCCTTCATATAGTCATTTTAGTACTGAATATAGTGTATTGATTTTAATGTCTTGAAATATGTAAACTAAATGGATTTTTTTCTAACCATACATCACAGATATGGAATATATACAACAGCTGTACAAATTAATGAAATGTCAGCTAAGGTCTGGTCCATATGCAGTAAAGGTTGTGATAAATATCAAAATAATGGTACTCCTGCCTTCACATGTTGCATTAGGCAGATACGTAAAATATCTGGTTTGGTATAATACAATGTACAGCATCAAAATGGGTTAAAATTAACCTATATTAAGGCTGTTGCTGAAAAGATGAGCCTTTACTTCCCCTGCCTGCATGTTCCCACTGCCTCCCGTCTGCTGGCAACAGCATGGCTACATGGGCATGCCATCATCTGGATTCGAACACTGAACTGGCTGAAAACCAGCTTAGAAAGGGGAAAAAAACAAGTCCAACCCAAACCAATAACAAGTCGATTAGCTTTTGATGAAACAAGCTCCCTGATCCAGCTGAGAACATAGGTGCTACTACAGTACAGGTAGAGGAGCAGAAGACAACCATGTCCCAGTAGCCATGTGAACAGACCACAGAAACCAGGCTGTTACTCTGGCATGTGGAATGAAAACATTGGTGTAAGCCAGAAAATTTATAATGCTATTACAGAACTCAAGTCCTCTACCAATTTATCCAGCACAAGAGCATGTAACATGTTTGATGAAACTTATACCAGGACAATAAAGCTGTATTAAGGTCAGGCTTTAGCAACAATGACCTATTCTACTGTTAGCAGGAAGGACAAACTAGTATTGAGCAATTTATTTGCAAAACAGATACTGCTTTGCACCAAGAAAAGAGATCTGGGCATCTCACAACTGCATTAAGGACAAGATATAAACATTACAGGTCAGTCAGTCTCACTTCTGTGCCCAGCGAGATCATGGAGCAGATCCTCCTGGAAACCATGCTAAGGCACATAGAAAATTAGGAGGTGTTTGGTGACCACCCAACATGGCTTCGCTACGGGCAAATTGTTCATGAACAAATTTGGAGGCCTTCCACGATGGGCTTACAGTGTTGCTGTATAAGGGAAGACCAACTGACATCATCTACCTGGACTTGTCCAAAGCATTTGACACTGTCCCATATGACATCCTTGTCTCTAAATTGGAGAGGCATGGATTTGACAGATGGACCACTCAATGGATAAGGAATTGGCCGGATGATCACACTCAAAGAATCATGGTCAACAGCTCGATGTCCAAGTGGAGACCAGTGACTTGTGGCATTCCTCAGGGGTCAATACTTGGGCCAATGCTGTTTAACATCTTTGTTGGTGACATGGACAGTGGGATCGAGTGCACCCTCAGCAAGTTTGCTGACAACACCAAGCTGTGTGGTGTGGTCAACACAGTGGAGGGAAGGGATGCCATCCAGAGGGACCTTGACAGGCTGGAGAGGTGGGCCTGTGAGAACCTCATGAAGTTCAATTAGGCCAAGTGCAAGGTCCTGCACATGGGCCAGGGCAATCCCAGACACAAGTACAGGCTGGGCGGAGAATGGATTGAGAGCAACCCTGAGGAGAAGGACTTAGGGGTGTTGGTTGAGGAGAAGCTCAACATGAGCCAGAAATGCAAAGGTCAAAGATGCAAAACTAAAGGGATGCAAGACCTGAAGTAATATGACAGTTTCTATGTCCCATAAGCAAAGTATCCTTCATTTACTACCAGATTCGCAGTCTCAGAAAATCAGCGCATGGAAACATAGGGCCATCTTTCTTGCCTTACTTACGTTCCTTTCTTCACTAGTATTAGGGTCAGCATATTGTGAAGAAAAAGTGCTACTTTGACCATTTGGAATAGTAGAAGCTGCACTTACAGTCTTATTTTCATATTATTGTAGTAAAGTATAATTTAAGAAAACAAAAAATGACTCACTTCCTCTATGAAATCATGTCCATTAATCCAAGGTTTTGTAAAATGCTCTGTATGTTTTTTGCTCAGATCTCTCTCTCTTGCTAAAAGCATGGTAGCTGGGAACACACACTAGTCAGTATTAAACAACCAGGTATTTTTAAATGTTAACTGTTCACGGTAGTGTAAAATTACAAATGGTCAAAGACCCTGTGTTTTGGCCATAAGGAAAGAAAATTATAAAAATGTTAATAGGAGCCAGATTTTTGAAGACAACACTTGTAAAATACTCTTAGTGCAAAGAAAAGGTGCAGAGATAATATTCTTACCTAGTGCTCCATTCTCTCATCTCCCTGATCCTTTAAGTGTGCAAATCTTGGCCAATTTTTGAAAATAACTATTTGTGGGCTCCTTTCTCTTCTCTCCTCTTATTGCTTTTTAAAGGAAGCAAAATGTAGCTAACTCAACTTCTGTTGCAACTCCAGCTAAGTGAAATTACATCAGGGATTAATTTGCCTAAGCACGTCTGATCATGATCTGAACAGAGTTCTCTGGTCTGCTTAGATAAACTTTTGCAGTGTTGGCTGGGGGTTTTTGGGTAAAAAAGCAGGTACCTTTAGGTCTCATGATCCACAGGCAGCTGGAACTGTCTAAATGTAAGGTAGAGCTAATTGGATTGGGGACAGGACGCTCAAGATCATCTTCAACTGCAGAACTCCCTTGGCTACAGAAGTCAGAGCTCATTCACCGAGGGAATCATAGAATCATAGAATCGTTAGGGCTGGAAGGGACCTTCAAAGGTCATCTAGTCCAACCCCCCTGCAAGGAACAGGGGTATCTCCAACTAGATCAGGTTGCTCAGGGCCTCATCCAACCGGGCCTTGAACGTCTCCAGGGATGGAGCATCCACCACCTCTCTGGGCAACCTGTTCCAGTGTTCTACCACTCTCATGGTAAAAAATTTTTTCCTAATATCCAACCTGAATCTACCTCCCTCTATTTTAAAACCATTACCCCTTGTCCTATCACAACTGGCCCTCCTGAACAGCCTCTCCCCATCTTTCTTGTAGGCCCCCTTGAGGTACTGGAAGACCGCTATAAGGTCACCCCGGAGCCTCCTCTTCTCCAGGCTGAACAGCCCCAACTCTTTCAGCCTGTCCTCATAGGAAAGGTGCTCCAGCCCTCTTATCATCTTCGTGGCCCTCCTCTGGACCCTCTCCAACTGGTCCATGTCCTTCTTATGTTGGGGACTCCAGAACTGGACGCAATACTCCAAGTGAGGTCTCACGAGGGCAGAGTAGAGGGGGAGAATCACCTCCCTTGACCTGCTGGCCACGCTCCTCTTGATGCAGCCCAGGATGCGGTTGGCCTTCTGGGCCGCAAGAGCACATTGCCGGCTCATATTGAGCTTCTCGTCCACCAGTACTCCCAAGTCCTTCTCCTCAGGGCTGCTCACGATCCATTCTCTGCCCAGTCTGTATTTGTGCCTGGGATTGCCATGACCCAGATGTAGGACCTTGCACTTGGCCTGGTTAAACTTCATGAGGTTGGTACGGGCCCACCTCTCCAGCCTGTCGAGGTCCCTCTGGATGGCATCTCTCCCTTCCAGCGTGTCGACGGCACCACACAGCTTGGTGTCATCGGCGAACTTGCTGAGGGTGCACTCCATGCCACTGTCCACGTCACCGACAAAGATGTTGAAGAGTGCCGGGCCCAACACGGACCCCTGAGGGACGCCACTCGTGACCGGTCTCCACATGGACATCGAGCCGTTGACCACTACTCTCTGAGTACGGCCATTGAGCCAATTCCTTATCCACCGAGTGGTCCATCCATCAAACCCATGCCTCTCTAGTTTAGAGAGAGAAAACGGAAACACGAGGCCTTCCCATTGCAAAAGCTTTTCTGCAGTGACATTACATAATGAGTTGGCATCAATTCACCCAAGATAAACAATCAGAAATATTTCAGAACTTTAATTAAACAAACAAGACACAAACAGTGATCCAAGTATGCCAACTGTGAAACACAAGAGACGGATGGAGAACAGAGCTTTTCAGCTGGAGATCTGTCTATGGAAGCATTAGGAATACCTGCAATTCATGAACATGAAACCAGAATGCGGAAAGGAAGGATATAGTATTAAAGAGTGAATATAATACGTACAATATTTTTATTTTGTTCACTTGAAATACAGATTTTAACTTGTAAATTGTATCGACATGCAAGAAACAGCATTCCTATAAAAAACTATCCATGTGGATTATGGTAGTATTGCTGGTATATGGCGCAATGACAAAACGAGCAGTGATTCCCACAACTACTGGCATATAGAAGAATTCCTAGTCTCAGGGCTGAAGCGTGAAGTTGTTTCTATGCTAACTGACAGTAACGTATAAGAGTCACATACTCATATCCATTAGGATACAAATACCAGAAATTAATTAACTGATTTGAAAACATTTTCCCATGGTAGGAAACCAGCACAGTTGGATCCTGGAAGCGAGGTCTGAAATTGCACACAGGAAGCTGAATGGTGATGACTAAGCAAGAATTCATAATACAAGAGGGCTGGGGAAAAAAAAAAATAATTAAAAAAAATCCACTGCCTAGATAGTTAGATGGCAACTTAGGTGTCTTGCAATACTTCCCATAGTGCCATGTTCATAAAGTTTATTCCTCATTCTCACAGTCTCTTTCATTACATCTCCTTTCAGAATTAATTTCTTTAAAAAGACTTATGCATTAACTGTTCTTGTTAAACTGTTTAACACTCCAATTAAAACAGTATGAATAAAAGAACATTTTGTAACTCAAGGTGACTGAAGTCCCAAATGACTGCGTGATATTAAGTTCTGGTTCTTGCCTTTTTTTTTTTTCTTTCTTCTTTTTAAAATAATTATTCTTTCTTTTCTGTAATCCCGTCTTGTTCTCATCTTAATTTAAAACCCAGTCTGCCAACCTTCTCTGTGGTACCAATTGTCAGTAAGGTATTACTTGGTACAAATCAGACTGTGAGATGAAACCCTTCAAGAAAAAAATTCATCTTTCTTTTGAGAAGAGCTCTACATGCATACAGCCATGTAACTGATAAGCATGCAGTATTAAAAAGAGGCACCTAGGACCATTTTGTTTGAGTTTATCTGATTATCAGCTTTAAATCAAGAAATTCTCCCTTTCTGACAATATGCTGTAACAAATGCTATTCAGCACTCTCAATCCCATAATCCAGTGGACTGCATCACTTGCAGAATAACTTTAATAGAAAGGATATAAAATTCAATCATGAGATGAATAAATTAGGACCTTTCACAATAGAGAGTATGTGAAATAAATCCAGAAAGGATTCTTTGAAAAGAAAGACATAATAAATGTTTACCTGAAGTAATAAAGATTATCTACCCAGCCCCTCAGGTCTTCCAGAGCATCTCATGATAAAACACACCTCTAAAGACTGAAGGGAGTTTCATACATAAACGGTCTGTCACCAGAATGCCCTTCCAAGAATATTAGTAAAATAAAATAATAAAATAAACCCAGACCCACATGGACTGCTACAATTCAAAATATATTTTAATGCTTATAGCAGGATTTAATTGCAATATGCTGTCCCTAATAAATTAGTAATTGGGAATCAGATTTTGCATTTAACCTATTTCCATAGTTCAGCATGACATGCTACCTATACTTGAGATTGTAATCTCTGTGTTTTCCTCCTCTTTATTGTGCAAACTACTTCTTTTTCCCTTTTCTGACTAATACTGCCATCCTATGACCACTACCTTGCTCTCCGTAAATGCCGTCTTTCATCTGCCTTTAAAACTCTATGCCTACTGTACGATCTCTAATCCTTGATTCCCATGCAGCATCTCTCAGCATCGCCACCTACAGAAAGCGCAATCTCATGCGTTCATCTTCTCTCTTCCTCTCCTTTTTAGTACCAAACTCTGCCCCATGCTAGGTACTTCTAGTTAGGCCATAACTCCTGGTCAGCTGCCGTAACTCAGACATCAGTTAAGTAGCTCAAGAAGCAACAACCGTCTAGAAAACAACCCAGAGTTGTGTCAGACAGAAGGGCTTAAAAAATACTGATAACGCCTATCAAGGCTTCTGTTCAAATCACCAGGTTTGCCAGGCCCCAAGCCACTCTAGAAAAGACCATGATTCATCTTTGACCTTTGGAGTAGGTGTGGAGGAGGAAATCTTGGCAATTACAGTCCCAATGCTCAATTTGCAAGGCTAATTTAGGAAACAAAATGAAAAAGGGGGAAAAACGCATGTGTTTTTGAAAAGCAAGATTAATTCTTACTTTAATAGTTTGCAAAATGGCCTTCTTGGACTCTAAAGTTTGGCTCTGCACCAAACCATACAGTATGAATGACAGAGTCTTAGAGTAAAAACGTAAAACTGAGAAAGACAAAGATCCAAGCTCTGTGTAAGAATCTTAACAGGTCTGAAAGTTAACATGTTTACAGACACCAAAGAAAATCTACAGAGTAAGAAATGACTTGCTAACCTTTACACTCTCTGGGCCTTATTTTTGTTCCTACCTTTCTGAAAGGTGGAGTCCACACTAGAGGTCCATGATGAGGTAAGAGTTTGTGTGGGAAGAGAGAGACAGGTTACTGTCATCAACAAGAAATGCCACTGCAATGCCAGAACAGTATAGCTGAATATACATCCTGCTAAAAGATACAGCTCCCTGCATCTAGACAGACCATTACTGAAAACAATGACTCAATCTTTAAAAGGCAAGAAAACATTTAGAATGTGTGGGCTCAATACTGGTAAGTTAAACTATCTTTGCTTCCAAAAAGTGTGAGCAATGCAAGTGAAACATGCCTGCATGTGGAGTTTGTCGTGCCAATGGCTTGCCTGAGCCATGGTGGTTCTCATCTGGGCCTATATACCCTCCACACAGAACAGAAACGAGTTAGGTGTGGCATCAGTCACACAGTGTGACTATAAACATAGTTTCTACTCAGTCCACATAAACAGTTAAATACCTTAACGTGAACTACTTACTATCAGAAAGCTGGATTTTGTCACCTGTTTCATTCATTGCCCCTCAGTTAGCAGAGAAGTCAGTTGTCATTTAAGGCTCCTCAAAGGAATATAAATAAATGCTGAAATGCTACTGCCTTCTGCCTGTTGCTAGGATTAACAGCAAAAGGCAGCAGCCACCCACTGCCTAGTAATTCAGGAAGAATTGCTGAAAGGTCAGTAAGGTACCCGGAATTTCAATCAAAGGCTAAACAAACTTGTCTCCTATCCCCAAACTCCTTGAAAAGAAAACACACTAATGCATTCACAATTTTCCCTCTGGGAAGACAATCAGAAAGACAACAAACCGCTTGTGCCATGTTAGGCACACCACTTCACATCCTCTGGAAAGCATTCAGAGAAACTAGGGCGACGAGTATAGTTTAAAAACCCATATAAACCTTTTAAAAATTGCTAAGGGCATAATAGCAAAACCTTGCATGGAGAGGGCTTTCTTGTGGTTTATTTCCAGAAAGTTTTAAATCAGAACAGAAACAATAGATGGTAAAACCAAATCAGACCGAAATGAAACTAACATTTCCCAGGAGGGAGAGCTGCTTTTTCTGAATCACCTGGAGATACCAAGTCACTGTTTAGTAAAGATCAATTTCTGATAGAATTGCCTGTATTAATCCTTAAGCTCCTGAAAGAGATGCATTAGTCTCAGTCCTTTACGTCTGTATAGGAATGATGAGACAGTGATTATTTGCAGGAAATTAATTCCATATAAAGCAATAAACTGATTGGTACCAAGAAAGCTTCCACAACATGAACACATGTCTAGGTATGTCAGCTTGAGACAGCAAGCATCAACCTAAACTAACCTAGCACATAAAAAGGTCCATTTTTGGTTGGGTTTCTTTGAAAGCATCTTTAGACTTCCTTAGAGATAGGCTCTGCCTACAAGTGATGACCATATATGATATGCAACTACTGGAATTCATGGCATGTAGTTAAGTAAATTCATAGGATACTTAATAAATATGTAAATGAGGAAAAAACAGAGAGAAAACACCACAATGTTAGCAAAGCCACACCAGTATGAAAGATTCCATTCCCAATAAAACATCAAATCTAATAGAAATAAGCAGCTTGATTGGTGACTCTAAAAAGAGGGCAAGGGAAATTGATACTATGGCCTCAAAAGATCTTAAATGATATCTCACTGAAGTTACAGCAAGCCATCTTGTCTCTTCAGATAACTGATGGTAAATTTCACAAAAGATCTGAAGGTAATTTTTCAAATCAGAAGTAAATCTAGGAGTAACTATCAATACATACACATAAACTCAAAAAAAAACACCAAACCCCAAAACACCAGGACATTCAATAGAAGTTAGTTTTACAGCTGTTTTGTAGGGATTCAAAGATAAACTGTAATTAAGAGATAGCGGGGTTTCTAGAAGATCCTAGCAGATGAGGCTTTGAAAATTTAACCAGGAGGGAATTAACTGATGAAAGAAAATTAAAAGATTATTAGCAAACAAATAATTAGTCATCAAGCAAGATTCTCCCTGCAGATTTTCTTTTTAAAACAGGTCAAAAAAACCCCCACAACAACAACAAAAAAGGCAGAACTCTGCAACAGTTCCAAAGATGAAACAATTTTCCTCAGCTGAAATGTTTTACACAAAAAGATTAATTCATCCAATGGATTGCACTGCGAGCTGTCATTGGGCAAACTCATCACTCAAAAGTTTGTCACAATGCAAAAACCAACAGAAGTACTGGGGATGGGGGACATCCCAGAACCTATCCAGGAAAAGCAAAGGTCCCATTAAAGGTCCATGGACTTCCGAACTGCCCCAGCCAGCTTCTTCCACACAGGACACTGAGAAGGGTCAGACTAGAGGGAGGCATTGGCAAAGGCCAGGTATGCAATGGCAGCTGCTCATCAGAAACAACTGGATCCTGCTTAAGCAGGTTCTCATACGATGAACTCCCACTCAGGAGACCTGCACCGATTCATGACTGGACCCCAGGCCAGGAAAGCAGTACAAGGCATTATACATCATGCATTGTACCTCACTCCTGCATGAGGGTTTAGTCTAGTGCTGGAGTAACACCGAACTGATCCCGTTTACCTGTAGACGAGTAATAACGGTATATGGCCATGCCAAAGGCACGTATATATTTCCAAAGCTTGGGAACACAACCTAGAAGAAAGGTAAAAACTGCTCCTTGGTTATGATTAAGAAACAGTAAGTCAAAATGGCCTTCATAAATAGCTCTGTATTATGAAAGGAAATTAGGGTGCTAAAAGTGAGTCAAATATAGGCATAAACTTCGTAACTTTTATGTTTAGTCATCTCTCCCAGCTTTACAATTGTGCTATTTTGAGTTTCCTAAATAAACACTTTTATTTGCTTTTACCTACCATCAGATGTGCGAGAGTGGATTCAAAGTAAAACACAATAATTGCCCACAATGATCTGATTGTCAAGGTGAACCCATAACCAGCCTTACAGTCTAGGTAGAGCCCAGTACATCAGAGAGTTACTCTCAGAAATCCCCTGTTACCATAGTACTAACTCTAAAAGTTACAAAGAAAAAGCTGGTACCTACTAACTATCTTACTGGAAACAGTGCCAGGAGTTCCACTGGCTGATGACAGCCAGGGAAGTACCAAGGTGGCTGAAAAGCTGTCTAGACCGTTGGGCTCAAAGGCTATTGGCCAATGGTTCAAAGTCCTACTGACTGGCAAGTATAAGTAGCATTCCGTGTAAGTCACTTGTGGGGCTAGCGATACTTAACATCTTAACATCTTCAGCCACAACCCAATTAAGGAATAAAATGTGCCCTCAGGAGGTTATCACGTGACACCAACTTGGAGGAAGCTATTGACATGCTGGAAAGTCACAGTCCTTCAGAGGGACTCCTGACACAGGTTCCTCCTTGTCATTCAGAAAGCTCCAGGCAAACTGGAGGGATGGCCTGCCGGGAATCTCAGGAAGCTCAAGGCACAGACTGGGGCTGGCAGGCCAGCAGCAGCCCTGCTGAGAAGGGGCTGAGTGCCAGCGGGCAAGAAGGAGAGCACGAGTCAGGAGCGTACCCTTGCAGTGCTGAAGGCCAACCATGTCCTGAGCAAGGGCGTAGCTGCCAGGTACAGGGAAGGGATTATGGCCCCTCTGACCTCACGGGAAGAGGGGCTGTGCCACTCAGTCAAGCTTACAAGGTAGTCCTACTTCGAGTAGGGGGTTGACCAGAGACTTTCAGAGGTTCCTACCAATCTACATTCCTCTGAGACTATTTTGGGTTGATGTGTTTGCTTTTAACAGGGTGAGCAAATACGGGGTTTTTTTGACAGGGGAACCTGTGAACATTTGTACTCTCCAGCACACGTTCCCTGAATGAAACATGGGCACGACAGAGGTGGGCACACATATCAGCAAATGGATATGCATGACAGAGTAGGTGTGTAAGTTCAGCTGGCAGTGTATGTATGTGTTGTGTCCAAGTATCTGGACGTTTTTGTCTCTTGACATTTTCTAAAGGAACTTCCTTCTGCTTTTCAAGATCATCCTCCTCCTTCCAGGGCTTCAGAAGCTGTTTGCAGAAGGGACTATTTATAGTCAGGGCTGTGCAAGCAGCAAAAATCTGGGTGAGGGAAAATCTATTTGCTCATCAAAATTTCTCACCTTGGAGATGAGAAGTTTAAATGATTACACATGCAGATGTGTGTGCATAAGCACAGGGGTTATTTTATTTTGCCTTTAACATTTGCTGTTGTTGTAAGTTGTGCCCACATGTCCTTCTCGGGTTTGTATATTTGATAAAGTTATTTGCAGAGTGTTCCCGTGACTAGAGACTTTCACCGGTCTCTCCCAATACCATTTTTTTCCCCTGATGCTGTGTGACGTGAATCCTATGGATGCTTATAACACAAGGGAAAAAAAACCTCCTCAGTCATAACAGGTGCAGAAACCAGTGATACAATTGCCAGAAACAAGATCCTAAACCTGTTCATAGCAGAGATAAGGTCTCAGGAAGAATGAAGAAAAGGAAGCCCTAGCACAGAGTATTGATCCACTAGGACCTTCCAGCTGAAATTCCAGAACAGTAAAGATGAACGGGCAAGTCCTTAGCTCTGACTTCTTGCTGATAGCCAAAAAGGATCCAAAAGACAGTGTTTCTAAAATCCCAGACATCACAAGAACACATGAAAAACTAAAATATTTACATCTTTGAGGCCAGGAGATGAAACAAGCCCTGTCTACTTTGACAGTATAGCGTTTTACAAGGATATATAGAGTTTCTCCCTGTACAGGCTCAACTGCCAATGGCTGGCTTTAGAAAAGTTCCTTGAATCCCTCTAATCCCGCTTATCATTCTCATTCCCACTGAGAAAATGAGCATGGATACAATTAGTCTGTTCAAGAAGAACTTAGCAGAATATCAGACTCTCTATACAATAATAAACAGCATCTCCCATTACACTGAGGCCCTATCCTTGCACCTCATTAATGCCAAGGTAATAGCTGACAGAAACAATTTTTCCAGTTAGTAACATCCAAGAAGAAAGCCAGACAATGAAGGGGCTATTTCACAACAAAACCCAGGCATGAACTTTATAGTTCATGGGCATCAAGTTGCTGAAAGCTCCAGTTTACCGTTTCAAACACATGATCTGGTCTAATGATTAAACCAGACTCAGTAGCAGGTACTGAAAAAACACCTCAGCCAGGACACAAAAACCTAGACCAGCAGCTGCTGTCTGCCTTATTTAGCTTAGGGATTGCTACCAATCTCCACATGCTCCTCCCTGGTCACATTTTTCTGAAACCACCCAGACAGAGACATCTTAAACCTGATAAAGCCTGACTATAACAAGACATCCTCAACACCACACTATGTCCTAGATTTAATATAAAAGATAAAAGACCCAGTGAGGCCGGCCCAAGACAGCCTGCTAGGAACCAGCCTGATTAGCAGAAACATCACAACATCGTGGCCTAATCGAGGGTTGAAGTATGCTGTTATTTCATTCAGCAAAACTGTTTTCAAATACAATAGTCGAATAGCTGGGTTAAGCGCATTGCCTATGCTATGAGCCTGACAAGAGGAACCGGTCGGAGCCTTGAACTGATGATCCTTATCATCACAAGTGAAAAAAAATCTAGATACCGTGGGAGACAAACTGTCACAACAGAGGGACTAAGAAGTTCAGATGGTGAAAATCTTTCTTTTTTTGCAGGTGTCTTCTGGCTACAGTCCAGGAAGATCCATCTAATTCAGCATGGAAACAAAACTAAATCTACAAACTCACCTGGGAATCTATGCAGTGGGTGCATTAGAAACTAAGGACTATCATAAAAAAAGGGGAAAACAATGTTAGCAAGATGATACAGTTGGAAAAGTTAAAGCCTCCTTGTACTCTACTGAGAGGACAATGTGATTCTGCATTCATTTAAGGTATATGCACACCAGGAAACAGTTCAGCTCCTTTCCCATGCCGCATGTTGAAAAGGGCCCAGGAAAGATTCAACACATGAATAAAGCAGGTCTTATCATGTGTATTGACAGACTGATTTAAGTGATTTCCGAACTCCAGGAACTAGACTGATTTTACCATTCTCAAGGCCTAAACAAGTTTCATAGATTTCTAGATTGGAAAAGACCTTAGAGATCATTCAGTCCAACCGTCCCTAATCCCCCATTAAACCATATCCCTAAGTAGTTCATCCACCCTTTTCTTAAACACATTCAGGGATGGGGACTCAACCACCTCCCTGGGCAGCCTATTCCAGTGGCTGACAACCCTTTCAGGGAAGAAATACTTTCTAACATTCAACCTGAACCTCCCCTGACTAAGCTTATACCCATTTCCTCTTGCTCTATCGCCCATCACTAATGTAAAGAGCCCTTCCCCTACCTCCCCACCATCCCTTCTCAAGTACTTGTAGGCTGTAATCAGGTCTCCCCTCAGCCTCCTCTTCTCTAGGCTAAACAGCCCCAACTCCCTCAGCCGCTCCTCAGAAGTTTTATTTTCCAGCCCCTTGACCAGTTTAGTCGCCCTTCTTTGGACTCGCTCCAGAAGCTCAATATCTCTCTTAAAGAGAGGGGCCCAAAACTGGACACAATATTCCAGGTGCGGCCTCAGCAGTGCCGAGTACAGGGGCAGGATCGCTTCCCTGCTCCTGCTGGTCACACTATTCTTGATACACGCCAATATCCCATTGGCCTTTTTGGCCACCTGGGCACACTGCTGGCTCATATCAAGCCAGTAGTCAACCAACACCCCCAGGTCCTTCTCCGCCAGGCAGCTCTCCAGCCACTCTTCCCCGAGCCTGTCCCAATGCTTGGGGTTTTTATACCCCAAGTGAAGGACTCTGCACTTGGCCTTATTAAAGCTCATGCCATTGGCCTCAGCCCAACGATCCAGTCTGTTCAAATCCCTCTGAAGGGCCTCCCTACCCTCAAGCAGATCGACACAGCCTCCCAGCTTGGCGTCGACCGCAAATTTACTGAGGGTACATTCAATCCCCTCATCCAGGTCATTGATAAAGATGTTAAACAGAACCAGACCCAGCACTGAGCCCTGGGGAACCCCACTGGTGACTGGCCTCTAGTCAGATTTAGTCCCATTTACCACCACTCTTTGGGCCCGGCCATCCAGCTAGTTTTTAACCCAAAGGAGGGTGTGCCTATCCAGGCCAGCAGTTACCAGTTTCTCAACCAGAACACTATGAGAAACTGTATCAAAGGCTTTTCTGAGGTCAAGGAAAACTACATCCACAGCCCTTCCCTCATCAACGAGGCGGGTCACCCCATCATAGAAGGTGATCAGGTTTGATTGGCAAGACCTGCCTTTCATAAACCCATGTTGACTGGGCCTGATCACCCAGTTAACCTGCATGTGCTCATTCATAGCACTCAAGATAACCTGTTCCATGACTTTGCCTGTCACCGAGGTCAGACTGACAGGCCTGTAGTTCCCCGGATCCTCCTTCTGCCCTTTTTTGTAAATGGGGGTAACATCCACCAGCCTCCAGTCCAGCGGAACTTCCCCAGTGAGCCAAGACTGCTGAAAGATAATGGACGGGGGTTTGGCAATGACATCCGCCAGCTCTCTCAGGGCTCTCGGGTGGATACCATCAGGCCCCATAGATTTGTGGGCATCCAGCCGGAGGAGCAGATCCTTGACCCGTTCCTCTGGGATCACAGGAGCTTCGATTTGCTCTCCCTCCCTGCTCTCAGACACCATAGGCCAGCTCACCTGGGAACTATAACCTTATTATTAAAGACTGAGGCAAAGAAGGCATTAAGGACCTCAGCCTTGTCCTCATCCCTAGTGACTAACGTACCCCCTGTGTCCAGTAGGGGCTGGAGGTGATCTTTAGCCCTCCTTTTGTTATTAATGCATTTATAGAAGGACTTTTTGTTGTCCTTTACGGAGCAGGCTAGTCTAAGTTCCAGTTGGGCTTTTGCCCCCCTGATTATCTTCCTACATGCCCTAACTTCCTCCCTGTATTCCTCCCTGGATGCCTGCCCATTCTCCCAAGACTTATAGACTTCCCTTTTTCTTTTGAGTAAAATAGAAATTCATCTGAGCTACACGAAGCTTCAACTACTTTCAAGAGGACCAATACACCCTTATCCTCAGATAAGTGTTCAAGGCAGGTTGGATGAGGCTTTGGGCAACCTGGTATAGTGGAGGGTTTCCCTGCCCATGGCGGGGGGTTGGAACTAGATGATCTTTGAGGTCCCTTTCAACCCTAACCATTCTATGATTCTATGATACTGTATGCTGCCCTGTACTTAAGACAACATCAAAATTTTCAGAGAAGTCTAGAAGGCTCTCTTGGAAGAGCCATCCACCATCCTGCAGGCACTCACGGCTCATGGTAAGAAAACTTGAGACACATAAAACTTACATGTTGGGGAAAAGCCAAGTACGACACCACATCAATGAAGGTGCTTGCTTCTTTTATCAGCTCCCATGCTCAATACAGCTTTCTGAAGGCATTAATATTACCGGTACTTTTAAAAGTAGAGTTTTGAAAGTATTATTCAAGGAGATGAATCAGAAAAGCCATTGCATAGTCTGCTTAACAGTAAAAGAGGTTTTCTTCCTAGTAGACTATGTTTAAGTTCCCTGACACAGACACACTCCACCCTTGAGCAATGACTGATAAAACAAACCATGAATCATCATGCTAATATTTTCATTAAGACATTGAACAGACACCAGCTCCTGTTGACATGGCTACTTAAGATGTAAAGGTCTGCAAGGGTTTTCAGAAATGGAGGTAAGCATGCCTCGGCACATTTGTGTGTTGTGTCTTGGCTCTAGCGTCCATAGCAAAACCCACTGTCACAGTGTCCCAGTGCTCTGTACTTGGTCCCACCTTAAGGTAGAGTCAAGAAGGCCAATGAGGGCACAACTGCAGTCCACAAGCAACAGCTGGGTTCAGAGCTCCAGAGAGGGAAAAGCTGCTCTTCCAAATTTCTCTGGATTTTCTCCATAGTGTTGTCTCAGACTTGGTGCTTAGATACGGAGCGAAAACAACAAAGGAAAACACGTAAGGAAAGAGGAGCTTCCAGCTTGGTGAGCTTAAACAAACACCTGGACTTGGAGCAGATCTCTGCAATCACTCAGTAGACGTACTCCACCTTTGGTTTTGAGTTCTGCAATATGATTATAAACATTTCAAATACTAACAAACAATAATTGGAGTGCAAATCCTTTTCTGACTTGTGTTTAAGCTTAGGACTTCATTTTCTGTCAGCTGGAAAGCAAAGTCATACCTGAGAACAACTGATAGCAGAGCTAATGAAGATGCACTCTAGCCATTTCAAACAAAGCTGCTGTCTTTAATGGATCTTATAATAACTTTACAGAGAATTGCATTGATTTTTTTTTTTTTTAATAGTGCCTGGAAGGAAGGAAGATGTTTTATTTATTTTTCTTACGGGAAACTGTGTCCGGTCTGTATTATAGTTCCAGTTTCAAGTCAGCATTACAAAACAGGCTGCTACATCTCCATATGAATCAGCAATTAAGCCAGTCATTGCTGCAAGAAGCTGAAGTCTGAGAAATAGACCCAAAATGAAGAGAGGCACCGACATTTTCAGTGCATGCTGACAAAGTACACAGTAGTTACCCAGCTGTGTTCTTTACAGGTTGTGTACAAGAAGACAAAACCAAAACTATACAAAGGCCTCCTTTAAGTTGATCAGGTCACTCCATGAGAAGCTAATTCAGTGGAAAACAGCACAGATTATTCCTTACAGGAATAAGTTCAAGTCTCCAGAACTCAGATAAAGAACATGATGGGCATGCCTACAAAAGGACAAAAAGTGATTGATATTTTGAAACAAGCCCCTAAGACATATTGAAGATTTTTAATTATTTTTTTTAAATCCTTTTAAGAAGTCCCTGCAACTAGAATATTCTCACACCATTGCTGAAACCTGTGAAAACAGAGGTTGTTGAAAATCACACTGAGCAAGTACATGTAATCAGCACTGAAGACTTAACTCTTAGGGTATTTTCCAAGCACTTTACAAACCAACACACTCCTTCTGCATGCCACTATTCTACAAACATTCTTGTTGCTATGATGATCAGCAACTGAAGACTTCATACTTCTGTCAGCCCAAGAGCAAGTATTTATTATATATTATTGACAATAATTTTTGTGTTTATTATTTCCCATATATTATTGAATGCCTGAAGAAATTTAATTGCTGTTGATGGGAGGACTGAATCCTTCTTTGAAGTATCCCATAGTTTTGAAGAGACAAGGAGGAAGTCCATAAGCTCACTTTCTACTCCCTTCCCCACAAAAGACTTAGGATCAGGTTGTAGAATTGAGATGACTGCTCATCATTGAAAGAGGAGGAAACCTTGGTGAGGCACAGAGGACACAGCAACTCCACTTAACAGGATGGAGAATGGCACTGCTGCAGTCTGATCTTGTCTTTGGTCACCCACATAATGTGTTTCTTTTTGTTGGGGTAAGCAAAAGAGAAAAGGAGGTATAACACCCAGTACTAGTGATATTTGGTGTGTTCGCAGTCTTATGTCACACTCTCAAACTCTTCTCCTTAATTACTCTACAGAAGTTAAACAAATTTGACATTTCAAACACAGATCACACTGCTATATAGTCACTGTTAACTTTTAAAACTGCCATCTATCTATATGCTTCCCTGATTTAAGTCAAAACTGTAAATACAGTTAATTTCAGACAGTATCCAGAAAGATCACCATAAAATGAAATCCAGTCTTGGGCAATTAACAGTTATCTCAAGCAGGCTTAGATGAGTAAACACAATGCTGTTATGGTGCACCACTGCTTGGTGCAGTACCTACAGTACTTCCTCGTCTGATATTTCAGAAGTTGCCTGTCTGTATTTACATTACAGACAGTAAGCGTGTGCTTTGGCATAATTTAACTTCAGGTTCATCTGCTCTCAAAAACTCAGACAAAAGGGCATGATGTGGAAAAGTGAATAGAGAAAACATCATTTGTATCAAACGTTTACGAAGCTATCTACTTAGTTCAGGTATCTATAGAAAAGACCAACCTGCTAAAGCACAGAACACCAAATACCTCCCCTTTAAAACCCGTTTCTTGAAATCACACCATACCATGACAGGAGAGTATGATCTGCTATTCTAGGAGTTACCACTCTTACGTATCCCACCTGTACCTCAGACATTAAAATCAGGCAGTTTTTTCTTTCATTGAGTTCATGCCATCCATTTGTTCACCTCAATTTGCTGCCACAAGCAGAAGCCAAGACAAGGCTAAACTACTCAGAACTGTTTGTAAATTGAATATATACCTATTTACCAACTACCTTTGTTACATTTGCTGTGCATCTTTCAATATTACAGGAAATAACCTGCTAATACCCTGCAGACTGAGTGCACAGGCAAAAAAGACAAAGAAAAATCCACAAGCGACATCTATCATCTAGGTATGATTTCTCCTTGTGTAAAGCTAACGGAATTATAAGCTGCTATTGACACTGAGCCAGCTGAAAATGTGAACTGCAGCAAGGGACATAATGCAGATAAATGTCCCTTTTTTGTGCTTTAAAGAGCTCCGTAGGCTCTTTGTCCTAAATCCTTTCATTGATTACACTGTCTAGTAGAATCCAGCATTTCTGCAGAGGCTAAATCTTTCTTGTAGCATATTGAGCTTGCTTTCCTCTTCCCCAACCCCATCAGCCTTCAGAGACAGTGATTATTCTGTTGCAGAATATGGAACCTACAACCAAACACAGGATCTGGACTATAAACAAAACTACTATGGGCTGTAAGTTGTACCTACACTTACACGTATGGGAATTACTTCAAACTCCTCATAACTCACATATGCATTTTCATAAAGCAGTACATTGATTACAGTTACTCTTACCATCTCCTTCTAGAGCTAGATTTGCTGCTATTTTAAGGTCTAGTTGTACAATTACGTCTCCCAGCACAGTGAAATCATCATCATTTAGTCTTCTTTTAGGCACACATATTACAGGGAAGGTACAGTATTTGCTAGGCTTTATTTGTATAAAATTATTCAGTTTTTCTGGTACAGTATCTTAGATACGATTTCTAAGAGAGCAACAATATCATTGGGAGGAAATATTCCCCCACCTTCAAACTCATTTTTAAATGGAGACAAGTGCAGTATGCACGCCCATATGCAGAGCCTTGCTCCGTGTTGCTCTCTGTTGTGGAAAGAAGTGATGACAAGTTTTACAAGCAGAGGTGGCTAGTTGAGACCTGAGCTGTGGACACCATAATACAGTGCCCACACTATATAATACACTATAAAAACAGGCTCAGCTGAAGTGAATGCTGGTATTTCAGCTATTTCTGTGGCACAGGACTGGCTTTCTCTGCGCGGTCTGGAGCAGCAACTCTTCCACGAAGAGAACAGTGATTTCTGGGGAACTGATTTGTAAAGTACTGCTGAAGTACTTACTGAAGGAACACAGCAGAGATGTGGGTGTGCAGTGCTCCATTTTAACAGTCATTCGAAACGAGTATGAACAGACAGCATTACAAATCAGCTGGCTGTGCCACAACTGAGGAATTACTCAGTGTTGTGATTTCTGGCAAGTAGCATTTACTTCATTGGACAGATAACTGCCCCAAAACAAAAGGAGGACATAAGAAGCAGGGAAAGGAGAGCCTCTGTAGCCTAGCTTCTCTCTTGTCAATTGGGGAGAAAAAAATAGCGTTATTTTTCTTCTTTTAAAAGTATTTCAAGCAATTAAATCCTGTTCACTTTGGTGCCAACCAGTGCTTGCTACTGTCAGCTCTTCGTTGCTGCAGACAACAATACTCTTTAGCCTGCCAGTTTCAAGGTCACATGGTATTAAACTTACAAATACATTGGCACAAAGAAGGTAATAGATGTTGTCAACAACAGTGATGCATCTACCTGAAATAAACCGTCTTTTCATTTATTATATCGTATTCATTAGCAAATTCAAATCCAAATGATTTTTCAATGCATCATGACACCAAACAGCTTATAAACCTACACGTTTCTCAGTTAGGGAACAATTATTCTCATCAGTGAGTTGCTTAGAAATCTGATAACAACTAAAATAAATACTGTCATTTGACAGAAAAAGGAATCCAAGACATATAGATGAAAAAAATCTTCAACCTTAAATAGGAAGAAGGTGTGCTTGTACTGTACAGCATTCTGGGATCTGGACAGTACACACACACACACCCCCCCCTCAGTGTTAGAGGGTCCACTGCACAAAGCTCAGTATGGTGCATCTGAATACCAGCTGGTTACAGCGTAGCCCCTTCCTTGAGTAGCCATGGTTTAAATGCAGATTTATGTAAATTTTTAATTTACCTTTTTTAATATACATCCAATACTTCCTTCTTCTGTACTTTACTTGCCCCTGGTGGTACAAGCAAATCTAACTAAACCCATCTTCAGTCTTTTGGCACTGTGAGGTCAGAGATTGTATGAATTCAGATCAATGATAAGCAATTGTTCTTGAAGTAAAGTGAAGCAAATCAATCTCAATAATTACAGCTCAGAGAAGTCAGTAAATTTGCCCTGTCCCTTTTGAGGGCACTCGATAAAGTGTCACTTCTACTTTCATGTTAAAATAAATAGTTTTGATTATATACATTTTATTTTTCCCTTTATTAAGTGAATTGTAGTTATCCAGAAAGCACTGTATCTTAAAACCAGAAAAACATAAGACAGTGAATCCCTTCCTCCATATCCTATTGCTCCTCCAAATCAAAACAGAAGTAATTTTGTACTGTTCTGATGTTCAATAAATGAAATTAGCACTCTGTTCCACAGGAAGAGAAGCCACTAGACAGAGAGAGACTTTTTGCGTATGCACCTTGTTTGATTCCTAAAGTATTTCAAAACATTTCCTTGCCCAGGAGGTCTGGGATGAAAATTAACTTTTTATAAAGATGGACATTTAACCTCAAAGTATTGTGGATGAGAAGTGTATACAACAGTAAAAGCAGGGAAAAGAGTTTCCCACTTTTAAGCAGGACAAGACAAAATTCCACTCAATCTCCAGAAAGTGAGGTTACCAATTTTTTACTTACATTATGAGTGTTGGTGCAACGCTTGTAGGAACTTCTGTATCCCATTTGTGTTTGGGATTGCCTTGACCCCTGTGCAGGACCTTGCACTTGGCCTTGTTAAACTTCATGAGGTTCACACAGGCCACCTCTTGAGTCTGTCAAGGTCCTTCTGGATGGCATCCCCTCCCTCCAGCGGTGTCCACAACACCACACAGTTTGATGTCATCAGCACACTTGCTGAGGGTGCCCTTGATCCCACTGTCCATGTTCCTGACAAAGATGTTAAATAGTACCAGCCCCAGTACCAACCCCTGAGGAACACCACTCATCACCAGTTTCCACTTGGACATTGAGCCATTGGCCGCGACCATCCAGCCAAATCCTTATCCACTGAGTAGCCCATCTGTGAAATCCATGCCTCTTCAATTTGGAGACAAGGATATTGCACGGGACAGTGTCAAAGGCTTTGCACAAGTCCAAGTAGATGATGTCAGTTGCTCTTCCCTTATCCACCAAAGCTGAAACCCCATCATAGAAGGCCACCAAATTTGTCAGGCACAATGTGCCCTTAGTGAAGCCATGTTGGCTGCCACCAATCACCCCCCACCAAAGCAGGAAACCAGCAAGGATTTTCCTGCAGTAGCTTAGGGCATTTTTGTTACATGTACATTTCTTTTGATTCATCTTTTCTAGATGGATGATACACTATACGAGCAATACCAATGTTTTGTTTGCCCAATATTGGGTCAAACAAATGTGACTGCTTGGGGTTTTTATCGGAAACATTTGCATTGCAACACAAAATACAAGGCTGACTGCAGAGTCTCGCAGATACTACAATTTATTCTGCCTTACTAACCAACCACAATGAGAAGATTAAGGAATGATTGCCAGATAAGAATAGGTCACACTATTAATAATGTTACTGTCCAAAGCTACATTTCAAAATAATTAAACAAATAGTTGAGCAAGTGTTATGCTCTTACAGACTCAGAAAATTACCTAGTTTATCCTTATAGACTAGTTTACTTTTGAAAAATTGAACAATTAGAAAAAAATAGGATAGAAAAGATCAAATGGATCAAATAAGTTGATTAATTAGTAATTGGTAAAGGATTGAAGAATAGTTTATCTGCTATTTTGAGCCTGGGCTGGACAATTAAACTATTTGGGTTGGTATATTACTTGTCTATCAAATAAATCTTTAAGGAATTTTTCCCACCATTAAATTTCCAACTTCGATTTCTCAATCTTTTCCTCTCTATCATTGCAATTTTTCCTACATGAAAGTAGTAAATGTCATAATAACAGAACAAAGCTTTGCAGACTCAATCTTTCTGATTGCATTTTAGGTCATCGTTTGAAGTCTGTTTTCTTGAACTCATGCACACAGCATCTCCCTTGACTTTAACTCATTCAAATTTCTGAACTTCAAATAAGGAATGTGATCTGGTGTGTTCCAGCTTTTAACTGAAAAACTATCACTTGTTTTTGAATGCAGACACTGCTTCCTGAATATAAAGAGTTACTTTGTTTCGAATATCTATTGCAAACAGAATCTACTACAAATCCCATGACTGAGTACTGCACTGAAATAACTATTAGAAACAGGCAAGTTCTAGTCTAAAAATGAAATCACATTTTTCATTAACACTTTTCCTGAAGAGGAGGAGGATTAATTATGAACAGAATGCACTACAAACATGATGGCAAATAATAAAATCCTTGCTTAGTTTCTATTCAGGAAAAACGTTCACCTTCAGTAAGATTTATGATCAAGTAGGGACACAGTAAAACCCAAGTGAAACTTTCAAATTGAACTATGCATTGATACTTGTTTTGAAAAGTACTGAAAATACCAACCTTTTGGTCACTGTCACTGTGTTGTCAACAACATTGACGTTCTACAGAACCCAGAGTACAGTTAGTGGTACTAAAACAAGCCCACAATTTTTTCAGAGATCTCAGTTTAAGCAGGGAGACTGAGAACTGCAGACCACTGCAAGAAGGAGATTCCTAACCATAAATACTCCTGTAAAAGTTTTGAGAGTATTCCAGATACAAATGGGAAAAAAACATATTCTGCTTTATATCCAATTCAGGTCATGTTAGTAGGTAATAGGTAGTAATTTTTTTTGGTAGTAATTTTGTATGGGAATCTTGAATGGTCTCTCTGTATTCAGGGAGGGGAGTTTACTTCTTTCATGCTGTATGTGTGGTGTCTTTGAGGAACGCTTCATCCACTTGAAACGTAGTTCTAGAAACAGATGTCTAGTACTCTGCCCCATATCACATTGCTTTAGAAGTAGAGGAGAGCTGAATCAGATAGGGATAGCCTCCTAGTACATTTACTTTTTTACGTTTACTTCTGATTAAAGACAATATTATTCCATTCTAAGTGGTAGGTGAAAAATTCTGCTTTATTAACAATCCATGGCACCCTAATGAACTCTGCTAGAGCATAGAAGGAAAAGCAGATCCCTACCGAGTTGTCCGGAGGAGCCAGGGGGAACCAAAGAAAAAACACAGGCAAGATGTTAACAGGAGAGCTCAGGCAAAAATCTGACTACGGAGAAGAATGAAAAGCTTATTCTAAGGGGGAGGAGTTTTCTATTATCAATAATAATAGGTCACTTTCAGTGTAGGCTTATCATGTTTTCTCTTCAGCGTTTATGACTCAGATACCATTGTCTATTACTATAAACATAGTGTCACCAGTTAGTTTTGCCTAACTAAGTAGCCCCCACTGGTTTGTTTAAACTGGAGCATTCCTTTTTAAAGACTCATTTCTTTTTTAGTTACTTTGCATGCAGTGCGAAACGGTGCACACTCTGCTAAAACATAGAGCTACACAGGAGGAGGCCAACTGCATAATAAATCTTGAAGAGACTGACAATAGCTGGAATTAAATTATGCTTTCATTTTTCTTATGTGTTTCAACCTGATTTGTCTTAATTGCATGTTTGCAACATGTTAATTATCAGGGCTTGACACTGTACACTTGATATCTAGCAGAAGAGTGATTCGACTAGGAGAATGAAATATTCTAAGTAACTTATATATGCACAAATGTTTGGCAACAAATTAGATTTGCAAATAAGCAAACTTTACTGTATTACCCACAGACACGGAATTTCTAGGAACGGCCACCATAAATCACTGTGTCTCTATATCCTTTCATTTATGTAGTGGTCCTACAAAATCGCTAAAGAAAACCACACTGCACAAAACCTACCCATGATAGAAAAGCCAAATGAATGGTTTAACACGCAAAATCCACGCAGAAACCTCAGAGCTGAGCTGAGACCTGACACTACTGTGCTGTCTTGGAGTCCTATCATGGGCCTATAACAGGAGGGAGACCACACACTGCAAGCGGTACCAAGATTTCTCCGAAGCCAATGAAGCTGCACCACGTAGCAGCAGCTCTGAGTTTGGCTCAGTAGGTTCCAGAATGCACCAAAGGAGGGACAGGAGCAAATCTTAAGTGCTGAAAGTAATGTGCTCATATATTCCTCAAGTAATTAGACTAAAATGTTATTTAAAAAAAAAAAGTGAGGAAGAACTTGCTGACACCAATTTGTCTTTGAAATACTTTTAGGTAATATAAAGGCTTCCCTTGATACTTCTATAAATTGTCACCCTCACCCAGATCTCGGGAGGTGTTGACTAGCCTCAGCTTCAAATAAACTCCAGAGGAAACGCTTTGCACCTCCTCCCTGGATGAGTTCTTTTCGGGGTGGGTGTGCTAGGCAGTTTGGCAGAAAGTGTCTGCTGTAATTAGACAAACACTTCAGGAGAAGTAGCTGAACAGGTTTTCACTGAACTGCTGTACCCAGTTAGATTTGTGCTTCTGCTAATAACAACCCCTACCAGTTTCAACACTAAAGATCTGAGATGCAAAAGACAGCATGAATAATTCAGTGAACACTGGGTCCTGAACCCACACCTTTCCTTTCATAAAGACAGAAGTAACGCACCTCAAGTATAAAGTTTTACTCTAGCAAGGCTTAATCTTTCTTTCTCTTTCAGTGCTTTGTTACTAAGTGCTGTGTAGGTGTGAAAAGCCTTATTACCATGTAATTTTGTTGGGATCAGACTTCCAACTACCTGCTTTGCTTCACATTCATATACACAGAACGATCAAAATCTGTTTTATTTCCTAACAATAGCCAATTTTGCTATAATTATTTTAAAATAGCAAATTTAAGAAATAGTGCTCCGGTTAATTCACATATGGCACCTATCTACACACGAATAAAATACCTTATTATTTATTACCTTTCTCATAATGAACTTTGCGATAAACAACTGAAAAACTAATTTGTTTTTCGACAATGCTGAACCTTTGAATAGAGAAAATCACAGAGCCTAACACAGAGTGCAGTCCTGTGTGGTAAGTGGTCTCCATAGCAACCAATAGATTTTATGCTAAGTCTGGCCTTTAAAAACATTTCACGTTTACCACCGAGAAAAAGATGGCCTTGATTTAAAAATGATACAACAAGTATCTTGAATGTGCATGCTTTCTTTTCTCTCTTGCAAATAAAATTAACAGATGTCCCTTTAACACTAAATCCTCTCAGCGCTGTGTGTCATCATTGACGTACACGTGGACCTGCTTTAGGCTTGGAATTTTTTTTTTTGTTGCATATCATTGCAAGACATGAAGCCCTTTCCCCTCATTTTCTCCTCCTTGTTTTTCTCTGTCCTGAACAAAAATAGAACATCAAGCTCTTATCTCAGTCAGTGATCATGGTGACAGTGAAAATATTATTGCGTGCTTATCCATAGCAGTTTCAATCATACGAGCTTATAATAACTTGCAATAATGGAAGAAGTAGTAACTATAGCTGCAACGCCTGCTACAGCCTAATTTACTTTCACTCCACATTCGAGTAACTGAAGTCCCTAAAAGGGAATGTATTTTTAATAAAGAAAGATTCCAACTTAGGAATGTGTGTATGTAATTATTGACAACAACATGTTATAAAGAGTTATATGATTATAATCATTAGCACTTAATGATAATTTTGTTTGCAGGGCTGGAATTTGAGTAACAGGACATAAGGGTAGATGGACAAAACCATAACTGAACTAATCATTATCTTTTCAGTTGTTGTTACCTGACAATATAGGGTACATGCCTTTAACATTTAATTCAAAGCAGAGCTTGCATGCTCAGGTTATTCCGCTCAGCATGGGCGTGGGATGCCTGCTTTTGGTTGATTACAAATGCAGCCTTGAGAGCTTTGGATGAGTAGGAGGGGAAGATACAGAGACCATCTGTTGCTATTCCTGTAAAGGTAATTTCAACATGCATTCAGTCATCACCATGACAGTAATAGCACTTCATACATAGCCTTTCACATCATCAAATGTTTGGTCTTTGTATTCCATTCCATCTCAACTGCAGTTATAAGCATCACTCTCTCACCATGCTGAATGTTTCCTCCACAATTTCCTTTGTCCAAGATGTACTTTCTTTTCCCCATAACTTAACAAAGGTCCTCTGTTGAGCCTCAGTAAGAAGGGGGCATCAGTCGAGTTCTGTTTACCATGAAATAAGACAATGAAATAGAATTTATTACCCTTTGTGTTCCTTTCTCCTATGTGCTACTGGACTTCAGTTTCTCCAAAGGTGATTATCAATGCAGCAACAAGAATTAGGAGCCTCCACTGAAGAAAACAGGCAACAAAACAGAAGGTAAAAGCTTCTGTATGAAGAAGCATAATCCCCAGTGCATCTCTAGGGAAGACAAGAGTTTGCCCCCTGTAGAAAATACATGTGCTACGAACAAATCTAGCAAAGATACAGACAGCACAGCCATAAGAGGGCCAGAGAATTCTCAGGTACCATGGTAGGCAAAGACAGGGTAAACACTGCCTGTTATTCGTTTTACTTCTTGCATCAGGATACACTAACCACACCGTACCACTGAGGAGACTAATTAATCACAACAACAATGTGCTATGGTATGTCAACGAAATCTTGCTTATGGTGAATGTTGTAGCAGTAGTGTTATCACCACCGCCACCCCCTCCCATCCTCTTTTCTTCCACACAGATGGAGGAACACCGTGCCAGAGTTATGATTAGCATAGTGTTGGAGTTATCAGAAACAACTGAGCAGTTCCTGACAGACCACTTTCCTTTTCTTATTTAGACAGGAAAGCAGAAAGACATGTACTGTAACTTCATTGCAAAAGGATGAAAGATGCAAGCGGAACGCTCCAAGAGAGGGTCCTACGTGTCAAGTATTTCCCTTGATCCCTGATCTGCACACACATCCCCACAGAACTAATAACAACCATGGTGAGCCCTAAGCCTCCTATTCCAGCCCAAGCAGCATCACAATTTCCCTGGGAGCTGTGCTCTCATAGCCTGCCTTCGTGCCCTGCTTTGAAGACAAAGAGCAAGAATCAACCAGTATTAATACTAAGGGATGCAGCAGTATTTCCAGCTGAGTTAATAGACAAACCTTTGGGATACCACTGCAAAAAGACATCTTAACAGATGCAAAACAAAGGATACAGATGATGGTACTGTGTAGCATACTTCCCACACAGAATCTCTTTCCTTCACATACTCCTAAAAACTCATGTATATCTTTTTTTTTTTTTAAAAGCCACTCAACACATATACTTTTAGCAACTCTATTTGGATTGTAGACCTTTCATTCCCCAGTTCTCCAAGAGGAAAAGTTTCACGTGGCCAATTTTAAAACAGGACTGCTCTGTTCTGAATTAAATATTTCTCTTGCTCTGTATTATGTACAGTGTAAGAAGAGACGCATATACTAATCTAAAATCTTCCTCTAAAGTAGAGGCCTCGAATACTGATTTATAGCTAATCTGCTGTGTAAGTGTGAAGGTATGTGTTTGGGGAAAGAGTGAAATGGTTAAAACACCAGAGACTTTCACAAGGCAGCCACAATGACTTTTTTTTCTTGTTCCAAAATGGAGATGCAATGAGACCTTTTCTCAGGCATGGCAGCATGCTGATCATACTTGAAAGTGGCAAACTCGTCATTTAATACCTGTCAAACATCCCAGCTTCCACAGTTAATTACAATATAATATTCGCTGCCTTCAGAGAAAAAAACGTCAACATAAATTTGAATTGGGGAGCGAGAGGGAGCAAAACAGTAGGCGCAACCGCTAAACATCAAAACCTACATAGGCACAACTAAAGGCCCACCAGCTTTTGTCCAAAAAAACAGTCACTCGGAACTACTTTTGATAAGTATTATAAAAGCTCATCAACAGAGCCAACTTAGAAGTTTGTTTGTTTGTTTTATGTCACTGTCTCTTCTACACAGAAAAAAACGGGTTGTTCTAACAAAAACAGTTGATTGTTTTACATAATGAAATTTCTTCACTTCTAGACCCTATTAACTTTTACATATAAAGTGTTTTAATGTAGAAGCACCAGCAGTCTGGAAATAATGCCTAGCGACAGCTTTAGGATGAAGCTCTTCTCAGTTAGTTAGAACGGCTAACTTCAATTGTAAATGGCTTTTAAAGAGCAAAGCATATACTGTAAGCTCTCCCGTGCCTCCTACAAACTGACATGAACAAGGCATCTGGGACAAGTGTATGCTAGTAATTCATCTTAATTATTTGTCAGCAAAGCTGTCCTAATAGGATGTGTCTTTCATTTTGATTAAAATGACCCTCCGAAATGTGGTCCTCATAGAAAGTTGACAAGCAGAGGTAAATTTTGAACTGTCTGGCACTTCTAATTTTGTCTCTGGGAATGGAAAGTGCTGCTTATAGTCTTACATAACTACTTCTGTTTGCCTCTCTCCATTTAGCTTCCACCTCACGAAGAACCTGTTTGTACCTCTTTGGTGATCAACAATAATAAATACTCGTCTTTGGTCCATGTGACAGTCTTTTTATTTTTTATTTTCTGCCTCCATAGCTTGATTTCTACTATTACTTGAGTATATCAGTAATTCAATACTGTAGTTAAATGAACTACTGTGGTTAAATAAACTACTTTTTTTTTTTTTTTTAAATGCATAGCCATGGATATGACTAACGCTTCTCATGCCATCTGGAAGATTTTAATCTCGCGATTTTTTTTAAGGTATGAGCTGATGGGGGTACAGCACGTTGCCCCAATATTCAGATACATTACACTCTCTAATATCAGATGTTGATCATGCTGCCATTACATGACAGTTCTTTAGGAATCTCATTTTTTATATTTCCTAGGACCTATCATCCTGAATTGGTAACATAAACAAAACTGACATTTACCATAAAAATGTAAGATCACAGATTTGATGTTAAAGTTGTCAATATAGCCTTTCAGAACTGTTTTAACTGAAATTCTCATTAGACCATAATATGTTTCACTTTATTATTCCAGTTACACATGAAACACAATTTCAGTATTACTATTCTAGGTGAAGTTCTGTGTAAAATTAGAGAACATTGATAGTACCTTTAGGGGCTAGTATTAGGTATCAGATAGACCAAAAGGTGCATCAAAGAGCAAGTCCTGGCTTGGAAAGGCAGCTGGGGGAAGGAAACGTTGCGAGTAGTCTGTCAATAAGACGACAATAACTGAGTAAATAGTAACATTCACTGGAAAATCTGTTAAAAACAGTTTCTTGCTTTTCAAGTACCTCTCACAAATTGTTACAGACAAAAAGTAGGTTGTAACACTTCAGCTAGCTCAAATAAAAAAAAAGCAACAAGATACACAAGTATTTTTGAGGGGGTTATGCAAACTTCTCCCTCCACAGTTTTGCAAGGGGTAGTTGGTAATTTCACTCATGCTCTACTTAAAACAATGGGAGAGTTTGGGGATGCTCCAAGACAATGTGATATAGTGAATAACATATGTTTAGCCTGAACGTATGCTGTATTCCCTTTTTTCACCCTTCCTATACCCATACCTATACCCTGTCAGCATCTGCCTTAAAAATAAAAATTATGAGACAAAACATTATCCCACAGATTTTAATTTACTGTCTTGGCACATGGAGGCTAATGATTAATAAGGTTTTGAATACTAATTCAATGCTAGGAGTGTCGAAGGATGGGAGAGAAAATGAGACGAAATAAGAAAGCTCAGGTACCAGCTTTAGTAGGATTTGCCTTCCTAGATAGATCAGTTAGAGCCAGCTTGATACATTTATTCGCCTCCTTCCTATTTCTGTGCTAAAATCCTGAGATGTTCTCTAATGTGCAAGACAGTTCCTTGACCATCATTTCATCTTTGAGTCAGTTAGAGAGAAATAGTCCACGTGTATCAAACACAGATTCCCCAACTTTATCTATATCTAGATAATGACATGAGGTTCCCAGAATCAGGCTTTGTATGCCTCAATCTCATACTACAATAGCAATATGTTACCACTTTTCCATAGTCTAGCTTTCCTTGGTAAAGAACTGGGCTCTCAGGCTGTAGTTCCACATAACTATGCAGCATAAAATGGGATTACTGCCAGAAAGCAAAGAAATATTTCCTTCCCTCTCCTCCAACCTCACCTTCTTGTTCCAGCCTCCATTCTGCCTCTTCCCTTGTGCCTAGACTTTCAGGATCTGAGCTGAAATATGGAGAGAGAGGGGAAGCGGGTGGGGAGGGAAGAGTTCTAAGGACAATCAAGGTGTTCAGCACCTTTTAGTCAGAGACATACCGATGAAGGCAAAAACCTGGGAACACACAGCTAGCCAAGGTGAAAGCACAAGCCGGACCACAACCTGCCACAGGAACACACACACAAAACTGCACCAAGGAGAGAGCGAGCACATGGAGAATCAAGCAGAAAAGGGCATGAAACTTCCCTTTTTTGTGGTTTTTTGTTTGTTGTTTTTTTTTTTTTTTTTTTTTTTTTTTTTTAACAAAGGTAGCAGTCTGATATTAAGCTGGATTTTCATCTCTGTTTGCACTCTTCCAGTTGTGTGTGAGTGCTAGGATCAGATTTTTGGATGAATACGTAGAGTGCTCAATGAAATGTTCTACCCCTGCACGAGCTCCACTTATTTTGTCTGGCCTAGGATATCAAAACCCATCTTCAACACTGTGTGGTATGTTCCTTGTCATAAATCACACCCAGACACTTGGAGCAGTAAATCAATACTGTTCCTACCTTCTGCAAAAGGAACAGGAGGCTTACATAACCCACAGAGCAAAAGGGGAAACCTGCCAGCCTGCTCTTAACAGGACTCCTAAACACCAATCCCTGCAAGTTGCTTCACTCAGTAGAAAATAAAAAAACGCTACTGCTACTGACACATCTCCTTCTCCACAGAAACCAATTGTGTTTGAAGTATATAACTGTCACAGGACTGGCATCAACATTCTTGTTCTTCAAAGAAAAAGACAGGTTGTAGAAAGAAGTAGACCACTGAAGGAGGAAGGCAGAAGCCAAGCATGTCCTGGTCCAAAAGACAAAAGAGAATTAAAAAAGAGTCACTGATTCTTTCCACCTTCGCAGATAAACTAAAAGTGCTTGTTCTTGGTGTCACAATCATTCTGCAGAAGTCAAAAAGCTACAACAAGGAAACAGGCAAAGCATCAGGATTGATATTCTCTGAATTATCCAGTCCTCCAGGAATCTTACCAGTAAGTTATACAGAAGTGTGTGTTTTTTTTTTCCTAAGCTTAAAATAAAATAAAAATAAATAAAAAACAAATAAATAAATAACACACACACATAAAAAAACCCACCACCACCCCAGGTGATATTTAGCAACAATGAGGTATTTTTCAATTCAATTTCAATTTCATCAAATTGCTTAGGAGGAAAAGGCACCTTAAACAAAATCCCAACTGTTTTGATATCGTTTTCTAAATGCATTCTTTATTATTATTCTGATTGACTTATTTTGAATTTTTCTTCAATTTTATTAAAGAACAACTTCAAATATTAAAAATTGGTCAAAGGATAAGTAAAACAATTCAGTAAAGGGCTCATTTAACCCCCCAAATAAGTGAGATTGATTTCAAAATTGCCAAAGAGATTAGATATTCGTCATTATCCCAGCTCCAGCACTGACAGACTGACATAACTTTTTCCTACCTTTGTACCACAGAACAGCTAGGAACATTAATCTCTGAATTGTGTTAGCAAGAAGGTGGTTGGCCCCCAACACCAAAAGTACAGAAATAAAATGTCCTTTACCTTTGAGAGGCTGAATCCTAAGAGAAACATTAGCTCTGAGAGAACAGCATGCGAGGGCAGAGACAATCCATGTTTACTTCAGAACAAAGCATGTAACGTACTAGGAGAACAGGAAAACCTTTTCATCAAATAGAATGAGCCACACTGGAGTTCAGAAATCAGTTTTCTGGTTTTGGCTCTACCTTTCATGCACCCTGGGAATTTGAGCAAGTACTTTTTGCTCCTATTTTCCTCCATTTAAAAAAAAAAAAATTATACTTCCTTGACAAAACAATTCAAGATGTACAGATGAAAAACTCTGCAACAGATATTAGAAGATTTTCTCTATTTTGCCTAAGATTGAGAGTCTTAAAACCTTCTGTAATTCACAGTTCAGTGAATTATCCTGAAACATAAAAGTCTTTGGATAAAAACATTTGCATTTAGATACATTTAACCTTACATTAAAACCAAAAGATGAATAATACTTTAATGCTCCTGTCATATTTATTAGCTCTGTTCAAGGTGAGCAAAAGCTCTTGGGAACAGCTGTGCCAGACATTCTTCCCCTTCCCCCATTCACTGTTTTTTTTCCCTTCTTAAACTGCAAGAGTTCAGTTCTAGCACTACTTTTTCATACTATGCTTTTTCTCTCCTGGCACAAAAATCAGAATGCAGCAAAGACATAAGGGATAAAGGATAAAAGAAATAAGATTGACTACTAAATTAACTGTATATAGAGTGAGAGAGTCAAAATTGATTGTTAAGAGAAATATTCTGACCTATTCTGCTATAAGTCTCCACATCATTTATAATCCAAAGATCCTCTCCCAGAGCTCAGGCTAATTATTGCTTGTATTTGTGTTCACAGAATCATATAGGTTAGAAGGGACCTCTTGAGAACATCTAGTCTAACTCCACTGCTCAAGCAGGGTCAGCTACAGCAAGTTCCTCAGGGAGATGTCCAGCCGAGTTTTGAGTATCAAAAAGTCTAGAGATTCCACAATCCCTCTGGGCAACCTATGCCAGTGTTTGACCACCCATACAGTACAAAAGTGTTTTCTTGCACCCATTGCTGCTTGTTCTGTCACTGGGCACTACTGAGAAGAGTCTGGCTCCCTCACCTGTATTCCCTCCCATCATGTATTTATATACCTTGAGGAGATACCCCCCGAGCCTTCTGTTCCCCAGAACAAACAGTCCAGGCCTCCTCATGCTCTCCTCATAGTAGAGATGCTCCAGTCCCTTAATCATTTTCACAGCTCTTGCTGGACTCAGTCCGGTAAGTCTGCATCCTTGTATTGGGGAGCCCAGAACTGGACACAGCACTCTAGATGTGGCTGAGTAGAGGGGAAGGATCACCTCCCTTAACCTGCGGGCAAGAGTCCTCCCAACACAGCCCAGGATGCTGTTCACTGCCTTTTGTCCCAAGGGTGCGTTGTTGGCTGTCAGCCTGCTCTCTATCAGGACGCCAAAGTCCTTCTCTGTAGATCTGCTTTCCAGCCAGTCAGGCCCCGGCACGTACTGGTGCCTGGGGTTGTTTCTCCTCAGATGCAGGACTTAGCGTTTCCTTTTGCTGAACTTTACAAGATTCCTCTCAGCCCATTTCACCAGCCTATTGGGGTTCATCTGAATGACAGCACAACAGTCTGGTTTATCAACCACTTCTCCCAATTTTGTATCATTTGCTAACTTGGAAAGGGTGCCGTTTGTCCCACCATCCAGGTCATTAACGAAGATGTTAAACAGCATTGGTCCTCACATATCTCCTAGGGTACACCACGAGTGACTTGCCTCAAATTAGACTTCACGCTGCTGATTGCAATCCTCTGTTCAGCCAGTTTTCCACCTCACTGCCCGTTTATCTAACCTGTACTTTGTCAGCTTTTCTATGAGGATGTTATGGGAGACAGTGTCAAAAGCCTTACTAAAGTCAAGGTAAACAACAACCACTACTCTCCCCTCATCAACCAAGCTAGTCACCTCATTGTTGAAAGGTATCAGTTTGGTTAAGCGTAATTCCCCCATCATAAATCCATGCTGGCTACTCCTGATCATCTTGCCCTTCATGTGTTTGGAGATGGTTTCCAGGATTAGTTGCTCCATCACCTTATCAGGGATTGAGGTGAGGCTAACTGGCCTGTAGTTCCCCAAATGTTCCTTCTTGAAGACAGGAGTGACATTCACTCTCTTCCAGCCTTCAGGAACATCTCCCAGGCACCAAGACCTTTCAAAGATAACAGAGAGCAGCCTTGCAATGATGTCAGCCAGCTTCCTCTGCACTCCTGGGTGCAGCCCATCAGGCCCCATGGACTTACAGATGTCTGGTTTGTTGCTCCCTAAGCTGGTCCTCCTCCACAAAGTCCTCCGTGTTCCAGACTTTCCCTCTGGTCTCAGGGAAATGGAATTACTGAAGGCAAGTCCTACCAGAAAAGAGTGAGGCAAAGAATGCATCAAATACCTCAGCCTTTTCCCTGTCATATGTCACCAGGTCTCCTGTACCATTCAGCAGTGGGCCCAAGTTTTCCCTTGTCTTCTTTTTGCTGTTATGTGCTTGTAGAATCCCTTCCTGTTGCCCTTCATATTCCTTGCAGGATTCAACTCCAGGTCAACCTTGGCTTTCCTAACCTTAGACCTGCATGATTAGACAGCAACTGTAGACTCCTCCTGAATCACCTGCCCCTGCTTTCACCTCTTATACACTCTCATTTTATGTCCGAATTAACCTAGGATTTTCCTGCTCAACCACACAGGCCTCCTGCTGCCTTTGCTTGTTTTCCTACTTGTCAGGACAGACCTTTCTTAAGCTTGGGGGAGGTGATCCTTGAATATCTACCAGCTCTCCCTGGACTCTTCTTCTCTCTAGGGTTGTATCCTGTGGGTTTGTTCCAAGCAAATCTCTGAAGGGGTTTAAAGTCTGCTCTCCTGAAATCCATGGCTGTGGTTCTGTTTTTTTGCCCTCCTCCCTCTTAGGATCCTGAACTTCATCTCACAGTCACTGCAGTCAAGGAAGCCCCTGACTTTCACATCCCCAAACATCTCTTCCCTGTTTGTAAGTATCGGGTCCAGCAGAGTACAGTTCCTTGTTGGCTTCTCAATCAACTGAGTCAGGAAATTGTCATCAATGCACACCACAAATATCCTAGGTTGTTTGTGCTCCACTGTGTTGTCACTCTAGCAGATATTGGATGATTTAAAGTCTCTCATGAGGACCAGGGCCTGCTAATGTGATGATTCTTCCATGTTTTTGAAGAAGGCCCCAAATACTTCTTCCTGAGCAGGTGGACTATAGCAGGTATTTGCTTCAACAACACTCATGTTGGTCTGCCTGATAATCTTGACCCATAAACCCTTGACTGATTCTTGATCCATCCCAAGGCAGAACTCCATGCATTCCAGCTGCTCTCTCACATTAAGGGCAACTCCTGCTTCTTGCCCTTTCAGACTGTCTTTCCTAATGAGCCTATATCCCTGTATTGCAGCACTCCAGTTGTGTGAACTATCCCAGTGTGTTCCAATGAGGTCATAGCCCTGTACCCACACACAGACTTATAATTCCTCCTGATCCTTCCCCATGCTGCATTTTTTAGTGTAGAGGCATTTCGGAGAGGCACCCAAGCACACCAGTTCTCCAGAACGAGCATGAGAGCTTACCCTAGAAGTCTGTTCCACAGGCGTTTTCTTCTTTACATGCCCACGCTTGAAGTGATTGTTTTGTTTTCTTGCTACATCTCTTCTGTTCCTAGGCCCTTGGCTTGCCTATGCCATCCACAGCTGTGGAGAAACCTTTTGGCTGCTGCAGCATCCTGTGAAGGTTCTTTCCCTATGCAGGCTAACTAAGAAACACCTGTGGCTCATTACACTGGGAAAGTTGCCTTGAAACAGGTGCTGTAGCATTCAGCCAATCACTCTGGGAGATGGATGGTCAAGTGACTAATAGCCTTGACCCATCTAGTAAACCACGTGACTCCTGACTATTTAAGGCAGGGCGTTTGTTCCTAAGGGTGAGGCATTTCCTCCTGAGCCTTGGAGGAGTGTGGGCCTTCCTTAGAGTAGTGCCTGAAGCCTTCACATTAGAACATTGGTCTGCTTGGAGCTGCCTGAAGCCTTCCTGCTGTGACACACAGCTTCCTCACTTGTTTGCTCAGGAATCTCTCCCTCCTCCATCATTTATAGGGTCTGATGGTACATAAAGCATGTCTGGCAGTTTCATGGTCATAAAAATTGAAGGGATAATCAGTTGTGCCTCTGGAGTTAGGAAGAGTGATGAGTAACCAACATTTTGCAGTGCATGAATTATAATACCGTGCAAGCAAATGGATAATGCTGCCACATCGCTGTGGCACACTAACAGCAACATTTGTACAAGTGATTCCACCAGCTCCAGGAATATTACAATGGAAGAGAGCCTCGGCCTGAGCCTAGTGCTGCAGTATTATACTAGATACCACTACTAAACTCTTTCTGCAGTAGTGAAATCGACTGTTTTGGGTGATATCAACATCCAGACAAATGTTTCTTTTAGGAATTGCATTTGTTCGCTGATGCAGGAAATGAGAATACTTGGAACTGCAACCCACTCTCCCATACTGCTGAATATCCAAGTACAGGATATTGGTGATGCATCTTTCTTTACTTCAGCTGGTGCAGACCCAAGCTGTACAGATAATTGTCAGAAGCTTGATGGCAAGCTTACATAGCTTTAAAAAGCTATACCACAAAAGGCATTGAGAAACAATCTACAGAGAATAAACATACACATAGGTTATCTTTATTTCCCTTCAAAGGTCTAAGAAAAACAGCCTATTTGTTCCGTAATATTTAACCGAATCTTTGCAAAAGCTTTATGCATATCAGTACAACAAAAGGGAAGGAAAGACACAGTAAAAGAAACAATTATGAGACTATACAACACTGACTCACTGGTGGGCAACAGCTCTATTCAGGAAAAGGAGGTAGAAGTACTGAGGAGAAACATTACAAAGAAACGGAGAAGGGGAAACAAAATGAGAAAAAATTGTGGTGGGAGACAGAGGAATGGAGCGTGTCACTGGCATGGAAAAGGAGCAAGGACAACTCATCAGCAGCACAGACTGTATTCTGCAGCTGTGGTCTGCTCAGGTCTTAAACCTCACTTACCTTCCAAAATATCTTTGTTATCGCTATTTCCTTTTCTTCTATGGCTCAGTGATGACAGTTGCAGAGTACTGCTAAGATGTCATCTACACTAAAATACCTGATTACTTTTTTTTTTTTGAGAAATACAGTTCTGAGAGATTTTCTCCCTGCTAGATGATGACAGCACATCCCTTTTTAAATGGGGCATTGCCTGTCTGTAGGCTAAGTATCCCAAGTGCTCCTCATTCTTTCCTCATTTTTCCCATCCATTTTCACTATTAGACATGTTCAGTTTCATAGCATGAATCCCATTGGTAAACGGATTTATCTGGGGTCCCATTCCTGACTGCGTAGAGCATACAATCTTCCACCGAAATTTTTCTGTAACCATTAGCTACCGTGTGCTACCATCATTATGACTAATTTGTATGTTTGTATCAGTACTGTAATCCAGGTTAAACTAGCCCGTAGTGCTACTGTTACTGCCAATCCAGCCAGTTGTCTATCTTCCATCACAAAAGTATATCTGCCTCCAATCTATTACCAGAAATGACTAATAATTGAATGCTTAACACTTTCTCTATCAAGATGTGTTATTGAACACTGATCCCCCTCAGGCTGCTCATCACCCTCCCTACTTCCTTCCCACCACCTCCCTTGGTGGAAGGTGTATCTTCCTCAGATCTGTTGACGCAAATGTACCTTGAGTCACTTTCTAACATGGCTGTTGCAGAATTATTTGGGTTAGCTTGGACATACTGTAAAAGAGATTTTCTATTCTGTATCATTTTGACAGAATAACATTAGAGAACATTTACCTGTTCGGTCGTGGAAGCCGATCAGACAGGGCTGAATCTTCTTAACCTGCCCCAAATTCAGTAAAAACATCATGTCTAACTGCAGTCTCACTAGCACCAGTAACTTTCTACGTGAACTCATCCTTGCCATCTGCAAAACAAGATGAAAAAAAACTTTTCTAGCAGGTATTTTTGTATGACAGACAATGGGCATTTAATTTCTGCATCCTTGTTAAAGGCCCAGGTTCCCAACGAAACCAGTAGGGCTCCGACAGGAGAACTGAAGAACCATTCTCTGTACAGTGAGCCTAACTTCAGCATCTGATTTGCATATCTACACTTAGTATGAGTGTTCACCATAACAGATATATTTTAGCAGCAGCATGATTTCACCTTTAAACCAAAGATGAAGACAGTAACTGTTGGTGTATTGTGTGTACGTAGTAAGGTGTGGAAATGAGATGGGGCTGCACAAGTAGTGTCTGTGAGAAGAAAGCAGGGGCTGTCCCATGCCTGACAGCCAGTTCCAGATGGCTCTACAACAGACACTCTGTAGGACACAGCTGAGCCCATCAACCAAGTTTGCAGCACCTCTTGTGAAAACATAAAAGAAAGGGCAAAAATGCCAGAAAAGCAGAAGAAGAGGAAGGGTGTGAGAAATAGCAGTATGAACATCAATGTCAGAGGAAGAAAGGGGAAGAAGTGCTCCAGATGCTAGTGCAGATATTCCCCTGCAGCCTGTGGAAGAGATCACATTGGAGTAGATATCAACACTGCAGCCTGTGGAGGACCCCATGCCAGAGCAGGTAGATAGTCCCTGGAGGAAGCTGCAGCATGTGGAGAGCCCACGCTGCAGCAGGCTCCCAGCAGGAACTATGGCTCATGAAGGATTCACGCCAGAGCAGGGCAAAATCATGAGGAGGAAGAAGCAGCAGAGGAGGACTGATATGGACTGACTGCAACCTCCGTTCTCCATCCCCTGCACTGGAGGTGAGGGAAAGGGAAGGAGAATTATTATTTTAATATTTTTCTTTGTTTCTCACTATACAAATCTATTTTAATTGGCAATAAATTTAACCAATTTTCCCCAAGTCATCTGCTTTGCCTTTGACAGCTACTGGTAAGTGATCTCCCTTTTTTTATCTCTACCCCTGAGCATTTTCATTATATTTCTCCCCCTATCCTGAAGAGGAGGGGGACAAAGAGCATCTGGGTGGGCAGCTGGCCAAGGCCAACCTACCACTGAACTGAGATTGGCATGGAAAACATGATGACAATGAAGATGATATCAGAATTTGTAATTCATACCAACAAAACAAAACATTTGCCATAGAGCTTAACCTTGACTACATGCGTTCAAAGCTATTAAGGAGCATAAACAACTTTTTTTCATTACAACTGTGCTGCAGATCTACTGTTTCACACCGCAGAATTCAGAGCTTGCTATTTACTGGGCATATTTGTTTGGATAGCCTCATGAACCTCATCTCAGTTGAAAGCCATTTTGAAAATTCTCATTTGAAGGAAATCTATTCCTGGAAAAATCTTTAGGTTCATTTCTCTTCTAGTCAAAGAAGCCAAAAGCCTAAAAATCACCAACATGACTAAGACCCTCTCTGAGGCACAAAACCTTCTTCAGCTAAGAATTTATATGAAAAAAAAAAAAGTGTATTCAAAAGTCTCTGCTGCAATGGCAAGTGCAAAGAAAACAAGTGCAAACAAGACAGAACACATGAGGCTTGGCTGTTATGTAACAGATATCTATTTTTCTCTCAGTTATGCTGCTTTGAAACCGGACTAATCCATTGGACCAGAAATGTTTCCAGACACATACTGGTACAACAAGAATGGGAAGAGGAAAAGCAAAAAGAAATGCAGAGAGATGTCAAACAATATCATACGACTTCATGCCAATTCTGTCCTTCCTCCACTGAGTAAGATTAAGAGATGACAATTTTTATGTCAGCTAATTATGAAATCCAAGTACACAAACTGTATTAGCTAGTTTTGCTAGCATAGAGTTCATTACAGTTTTCTGACATACATAACTGAAGACGTTGAAGCCCCTTTATTCTACAGGAAGCAGCTCTGCCAGCTGTACTATATGAGGGAAACCCTTTCCTGAGTATTTTAGAATGAGATATTCCAATCTTGGCAGTCCCAAGTTTACCTATTATTTATCCCATTTGTATTTCAAGAGGAAAGTGAGACACATAAAAAATAAACCAAAACCCCAACACAAACGTAAAAAATGATCAGAAAAACCCTAAGGTTATTAACCCTTCCCATGTCCTTTTTAAGAGAATGAAGCATATCTGACAGTTTTGCTATTGCTTCCATTAAATCTAATGTAATTATACAGTTTGAGTTGAATCAACCTTGATTTCAAGAGGGATGATGTCGGGATTTCTTATGTTTTGAATTCTACCTCTAGCCATCTCTGTGAAGCCACCTAACACAAAATTGACTTTCAGAAAAGAGAGCTCAATCTTATGCTTAGAAAAATCTTTGAGGTTAACTGGGTATTTTGCAGCAGAGCATTCTGGTTTACATCTGAGACCTAATATATTAGAAGGACGCAAAACAAAACATTCAGATAAGTGATCTTCTTTCGAGCAGAAAATCTTTTGTCATGGTACTCTCCTACCCTGGAAGGTTTATCTTTTACAGATGCTACAAAGTAAGGAAAGGAAGGGTGGCTCCCTTTCTTCCTCTCACACACATACACAATCATCTATTCCTTCCCTCTGTTCCCTGAAGGGTGTGAATAAGAAAAAAGTCCGATAATAGGAAAGAGCAAAATTTATTGAAGAAATCTAATGAGAATGAAGAGACTGCTAAGAGGGTCAGAGGTTATGTGCAGAGCAACCCTTAAAAAGAAGGGGTATTAAAATCTTCAGATATTAATCCAACCTGCGACCCTAGCCACCAGTTAAAATATCAAAAGGTATTGCAACATTAACCACCAGACATTTTAGAAGAGTTCAAACAGCCTGTGCAAGTCTAATTAAATCTGCCCCCAAATCTGTCACCCAGTACAGAAAAATAAGATTAGAAAATTCATCATGACTCAAAACTAAGAGGTAGGTGGGATGAGAATACTGACACTGGCATTTATTACGGAAGAGGATTATAATAATCAGCCCCAGCAAACAATCATCTCTCAATCTGTGTGGGGATGAGTTTTTCATTTTCAGTTTGTTAAACTTTTAACGCCAAGGAACGCTCGCAGCCTGAAAAGCGTTTTCATATCTATTTTGCAGTTCCACCAGGCGAATGGGTGTATGTTTGCACTCTAGCACACAGCTTGGTTCTACTTGGTTTTTATGTTGTTATTTTCCTTGTCTAAAGTAAAGGAATTAAGCTGGTTTTAAAAAAGGAAAGGAGCACTAAGAAAGGGCTAGTTAATCTTGAACAAAAGTGTCCTGGTTTTAGCTGGGACAGGGTTAGCTCTTCTTTTTAGCAGCTAGAAGAGCTCCGTGTTTTGGTTTTACTCAGAGGCTCACTCTGAGAAGAATGTTGATAGCAAGCTGATGTTCGTAGTTGGTCAAGGACTTTTCAGTGTGCCGTGTCCTGGCCGGAGTGCAGAAGCATGGCGGGATAAGGGGGGGAGCATAGCCGGGACAAGGGGGCCACGATTCCCCTTGTGATTTGTGGTGGAACTTAAGATTGAGGGCCAAACTGGCCAATCAGTATTCCATATCATGCAGCGTCATGCCCAGTATAAAAGCGAGGGACAGCCAGAAAGAAGGGCTTTTTGCGCTTTGGCTCTTTTGCCCTTGCTGCGCTTTTGCTCTATTGCCTTTTTTTTCCTCTCTCTTCCAGTACTCCCACTCTCGGAGTACTATCTCTCTCTTTCCCCCCATCCCCCCCCCATTTCGGGGCCTCGCGTTCGTCTGGGATTGCAGCTTTGGGACAAGACGGGCTTTGCATACGAGGGGGTGGTGAGCATCTACACTGCATATTAAATCATCTGTATTAAATTGTTCTTATCTCAACTCATGGGTTTCCCGTTTATCCTTTAATTCTCTCCCTCACCCCTGGGGCTGGGGGAGGGTGAGTGAGCGACTGGGGAGGGTTCGGTTGCCGGAGCGGCCTAACCCATGACAAAAAGCAATCAAACACCTCTAAATAACTGAAGTTACATGTTACTGTTCCTAATCTAGACAAGGTATACAAGCTTTCAGTTTCGTTACTAATGATTTATTCTAAGAAAGATTATTAAAAGCAAGAATATTACCAGCATAGACAACAGTGTCTTAAATTGGGCAAGAGTCAGTAGTTTTCAGAATTCAGAGCAGTAATGCCAGCCAAAAGTACCTGCTACGATAGTATGCACTGCACTCAGCCACAACCTGATCAGCAAGCCTCCAACACGATAAGCAGAATACTTAAACTGGACTACAGAAAGCACTACAATCCTACGCTGTTCACACAGATACTGTAGAAATACTGACCTTCAGAAACAGAAAGAAAATAAGATGCAAATTACGCTATCCCTCCTCCCAACCAACATTCCTCTCTTTTTATATATATAAATATATTTTTTTTTGTAAATCCATCTCTCCTCTTACATAGCTGTTTTCATGCTACCTGTGCAATACTGGAATACCTTTGATGTAATATTCAGTGCACCTCTGATACACTTGATGTCTGACAAACACTTTTCCAAGATTCCCTCACTTTGGACATACTAGGTATTTCAGTCTTGGCTTTGCTTTTCTCCAATATAAAATAATAATGTATGCATTTCCATTTGGGAGTATAAAGATGTTAGCAGCTATACTTCACCATTTAGAGGTCATGAAGATGTTAAAAATAATATAATGAATGACTGAAACTGATTGAGTTGCTCTAAAAGGCACAAAAGGTTAGAGTGAATACTTTACTGAATTAATTTTACAACAAAGCCGGTTTTCAAACAACAGCATTTTGTCTTAAACTTGTATTTCTTTGACATGAGAAAATTATTCAAAAAGTTACTCCTCTAAAAGTATGACATATTTAAAAAAGAAAAAAACCAAACCAACCAACAGTCAAGAACACATTGGCACTTAAATATTTTTCCTTGTAAATCCTAGCCCTGTTCAGTTTCCAAATGAGTAGTATCTTTGTGTCATTGGTTTCAGTAACAGCAGTAGGCCATTACATTAAAAGAAAACACCTGAGGTTTTCATACTGACCTGCACCACTTATCTTCCTTGCTTATGGTTATGAATCATTCTGGGCTAGAATACGTTTTTTTAAAGATGAACATTACTTTAAAAAAAAAAATATCAGGAAATATTGTTTAGTATTATCCTCTTCACTTTCTTCCTTTGAGGAAGAAGAATTAAATCGCTTCAAATGCAAGTTACTGTCTTTCTGGTTAAATTTATTTGACTACTGGGAAGCTTCAGATCCAACAGGATGTAAAAGAGATGAAAAGCAACATGAGCTGATGTGTATCAAATCCACTCCAATCTTACCAAGCAGCTCTAGAAAGTTATTAGTGCTACGATGCAGAAGGAACACAGGGTGCTTCTACAACATGCTTTCCTTATTCACTGACACAATTCATGCCTTTACACAGTGTTGTAACATTCTCTAGGCATAGGTGAAGCGAGTATTGGGCCGGCTACGTATTCTTTCAGCCAGAACGCAATTCAAGCAGTGACACCTGTTTAGTATTGACTGAACCCTGACTGATCTTAGTTACTTCATTACTAAAATAAAGGTGCAACTATGCTTAAAAAAAAAAAAAAATAGACACTTTTCACAAGAGAATGTGAAAAACTTTACTGAGCCTAGCTCTTCTAACAAGATTTTAAAACGTGACCCAGCACAGAAAACTCATTTAAATTAAGATATAACAATTCCAAAGTTGCCATTGCTTCATAAAAGAGCCAACTATCCCTAAGGAAGGGATTTTTTGGATTATCTAATACAGTCTCTGAGCCAAACATCAGGGAGTCCACATAATGCTTCCCACACTGCTATATTTTCATGTCTGATGAGCTATTGCCATAGTACCTCATCAGATAAACTCTGCTACCATCTGAGTGTACGTAATATCAACACGTATTTCCTAATTTCCAAGGTGAATTTGATCTCAACTTCAACCAATGGCTCCTCATTGTACTTTTACTATCAAGTTTAACATGCTTTTCTCCTTCATTGTATTTTTCCTTTTTAAATGTTTTTATGCAGACACATGGGTTTCTCCTAAAGAAAACTAAAGTAGCATTTCCAAACTTCAGCCAGAACTAAGACATGCTGCAGTCTCATCACCTCCTGGCCTAGCAGGAAGCAGAATTGGTAGGGACGTAGACTTGTATAAGGTTAGCTGCAGGTGGGTACACATCCTGCTGTCTTTATCTCTGCTTCTCATTAAAACTCCTGCCAGCTACATCAGCCAGCAGTTCTGCTAAACTCTGGCCAAAAAATACACGAGTGTATCCCTACGAAAATTTTAAGAGAATATTGATTCTCCTGTAGGAATTCACTGTGTCACTTAACACAGGTACTCCTTACAGCGTACACCTTTACAAACTTTTCCCACTACTTTGCTCCCTTTCTGCACCATAGGAGCATAGAAGCTCTGATTGAGACTGTGCCAGATGATGCAACATCTATCACACATAAAGTAGGAAATTACGTGAGGGTTTACAGCGCAAGACAGCCCAGGCAAAGATTTAAACAGTCCACAGAGTTGCATCTAACGGTCAGCTCTTCAGTCTAAACCCAGAAGGTTGTAGTTGTTGACTTCTCTACATATATGTTGGTAGCAGGTCTTACATCACAGTAGCCATGAAGCAACTACAGCATTACGCGCGAGGCAAGGCACTCCGCTGCCCTGGCAGCAGCAGTCCTGGCAGTGGCTCATGTCGTAACAATCCTCTGTGGGTACGTAAAACAATGCCCTATTCTGACTACACTTTCACGGGTTTCTATGTGCATCGTATCTCAAAATATACTCAATGTCTTGTGCTTTCTGGCAGAGCTACACATCCAGCCTAGGATTTGAAAGTCGAGGCATGTTAATTGCCATAATAAAGTGCTTTAAGGAGGAGCTAGCTGTCACCTGGAAACCTGACTGCATTCAGCAGCAACCCTGGTGAGCCTCCTAAATACTCAACTGAGCATCAGGAGACGGGACACTGAACACACCCCACAAAAGTACTAATCAACAGCCACTCAAGTTTTACAGTTACTTGACTTCTACATGCTCCCTAAATATTGTTGAGACTCAGTCACCCTGTAATTTAATGAACTCTGCACCTGAGGAATTTACTGGGGAAATGGTATCTACACAAACACATGACCACGTCAATCAGCATCTAACATATGCCATACCACAACATTCCAGCACCGCAATAATTACTTCGTTTGACCATATCAACTAACAGTTTCTAAAACTGTTTAAATAAACTTAAATTAACAAAAAAAGGGAGTCCTTCTATTTCATGGTCTAAAAAGTCGAGTAGAAAGATTTCCTATTATTTCTTTTTTTCAGTTTAAATTTAAGTAAGGAAGATTTTGTCAACAAAAAATAACTATTGAAATAATGACATTTTCTATGCACTAGTAACATCTTTTATGGTGACAGATAAGCATATACAAGATTAATCTACTATGCTATTTGGTAGTATATGGAAATTCAATTAATTTGTTGTAATTGGTCTCTCACTTTACCATATATTTAGCTGTCCTATTCATTTGTAAGCTGATGAAATATTATCCAAACATCAAATGCTGCTTTAGTGGATGTTTTGGCTAAATAGCTAAGGATACTGTAGCACAGAATCATATCATATACCCTGTTTACTACAGCCCAAAGACAAAATTACTGGTCCTGGTATTTCAGTTATCTGGAATTCCTGTGCTCAGGAATTTTCCCATGGCTGTTTCTAATACAGAGAGGTTTAAAAGACAGTCTTTAGCAAGTCAGACATACATTACTCTGCACTTCACTACCCCAAGTCTAAGACTTTGGCATAAGAGGTTAAAATAGCTCCACGCTATCACTACAAAGATGAAACCTGAAGGGAAATGCAAGAATCAAAATCACACATTAATTTCATGAATTTGAAAAAATCAAGTTCTTCACTTACTTGCTGAGTATTTAGTTGGCTGTCTACGTATCCAGTCATGTTATTTAAGAACAGCTGTTAATTCCTCTCCACACAGAGATGCAGGGAGGCAGAATTTGCAGAAAATTAGTAAGAATTAATGAAAGAAGCACATGCAAAGTGGCTTTTTAAAAATTACTTTAAAACTACTGCGTGGACTCTCTCCTTCAAAAATAAACTTGCTTTAATTCACCTCCAAATTTCCACCAAATTCTGAGGAAAGTGAGCATGCTAATTTATTAGAATTCTAATGTAACAGCAGCACCCTCACACTTAGGTAATTTGCGTCAGCTATCTTAAGCAAATTAATGTAGTTGAGACCAAGGATTTGTTTTCTTCTCTCACTTACCAGATATGTTATTCTTCAAGGTCTCACAAACTCATACACAAATACATTAAGTGCTGTGCTGAAAGTTACACTCTACTGAGGTAAAAGCTTTTTTTGAGACACTTCAGAGAGATTAGTATCAATTCTCCTTCATAATCATACTGAAAGCAAGAATTATCCTTAGCAATGGAAGAAGATAGAACTTCTATAACATTTTTCTGCCTCGTGCTTTTATTATGGATCAACAGTGGTCTGTAATCTTTCAGAAGTATTTCACACTTGCAACATACCTCACTTTTTTAAGGAGCTATGTAGGTATTAATACTGAGGCCAGCAACAGAGAAATGCAAACTGAGTGTGTATTTCACCCTGCGTGTCAAGCCAATCTACAAGATGTAAAGTCAGCAAAACAACAGTTTAGAATCATAGAATGGTTTGGGTTGGAAGGGACCTCAAAGACCACCTAGTTCCAACCCCCCTGCCATGGGCAGGAAAACCCTCCACTACACCAGGTTGCTCAAAGCTTCATCCAATCTGGCCTTGAACACCTCCAGGGATGGGGCATCTACAACTTCTCTGGGCAACCTGTTCCTGTGCCTCACCACCCTCTGAGTGAAAAATTTCTTCCTTATATCTAATCTAAATCTCCCCTCTTTCAGTTTAAAGCCATTGCCCCTTGTCCTATCACTACACACACTTGGAAAAAGTCCCTCTCCAGCTTTCCTGTAGGCCCCCTTTAAGTACTGGAAGGCTGCAATGAGATCACCCCGGAGCCTTCTCTTCTCCAGGCTGAACAGCCCCAACTCTCTCAGCCTGTCTCCATAGCAGAGGTGCTCCAACCCTCAGATCATCTTTGTGGCCCTCCTCTGGACTCATTCCAACAGGTCCATGTCATTCTTGTGCTGGGGACCCCAGAGCTGAGTGCAGTACTCCAGGTGGGGTCTCACGAGAGTTGAGTAGAGGGGCAGAATCACTTCCCTCGACCTGCTGGCCACGCTCCTTTCGATGCAGCCCAGGATACGGTTGGCTTTCTGGGCTGCCAGTGCACATTGCTGGCTCATGTTGGGCTTCTCATCCACCAGCACTCCCAAGTTCTTTTCCTCAGGGCTGCTCTCAATCCATTCTCCACCCAGCCTGTACTTGTGCTTGGGATTGCCCTGACCCACGTGCAGGGCCTTGCACTTGGCCTTGTTGAACTTCATGAGGTTCTCACAGGCACACCTCTTCAGCCTGTGAAAATTAACAATGATTTTGAAAGCTAACAATGGCCTATTTTGAATTCTAATTTCCAAAAGCAGGGCTGAACAAGAGGTCAAAATTCATCAATAAAGAGAATCTGCAATTTTCAAATCAGAAATGACAAGAAAATCAAAAATAGTTAGGGATGTAAAGACACAGCATCCATACTGTTGCCCATAAAGTAACTGTGAATGCAACATGTATTTAATTCAAATCTTAGCTAGTCTAGAAATTATATAATAGATTACTTTGTTCTTTATGAAAGCATCAGACTAAAATATCTATGGTGAATCAAATCTCTTTCTTAACTAGCTATACGGCTCAGTACTTTGCATGGGAGGAGCTTGGAATAATGATACATCCAAGTTTCCAAAGGACTCATGCATTTGGCACACAAGCCAAAGCAAGGAACACCGTAGATATTTGAATTATTTTCAGTCTGTTATACTCTCATATTGCTACAAAACTCTGTTAATGGACAAAGAACCAGATACGCTAGATATGGCACACAACTTCACTGTTTCAGTGCAGCCTACAAGACCAGAAGCAGACGATCAGTGTTCAAAGATCAATAAGAAAACCAATTGCTCCATTTAATAAGCATTAAAGCTTATTAAAATAAGCACTTAGTTCTGTAAGAAAATGTTACTTTTTCTTTTTTTGGGCATCCTGACAGAGAACTTAAGACAGGATTTCAAATGTGATGATAATGTAGCTTTGTGGATAATTACAGGAAGTATCTTCAAAGCATGAGAGACATTTGTGAAGAAAGCAGAAAGGTGCTTGTGTAGAAACAAACAAGTGACAAGAGAGACGAGCAGCACCAGCCAACAGATGTTTCAAAATCAAATCAAATATGGTAGATCGGGAAGCAGATAGCCCTGAAGGTCCAGAAAGCGACAACAAACTTGTATGCAATGGAATTTAGTTGGGGGAGAAAATCAGGAAAAGGATTCAAGAAAACAAAGTGTCACTTTTCAAGGAATTACTGTTTCAACTGTAGGAAATTCCATAACAGTATCATGTAGTTTTTGCCCTCCACACATCTCTTCTTTAAGAGGCTTAGAAGAGGGAGATAGTCATGAGTCACTCACTCTCTTTATTGGACTCAAATCTTTATGATCTAAAAAAATAGAGATAAATGAAGGCAGGCAGAGAGTAAAGAATTCTCTTCCTGTCTCTAATGACAGCAGTTAGGACTCTTGAACAGTTCAAGGAGCTACAGCCTCCAAAATGCACTTTCAGACTTATCTGGTTTTAGAGTATATGAGGGTTTTTTTAAAAAAAAAAAAAAAAAGTGAGAAAACTTACTGAGACACTAAATCTTCTAAAGTTCTGTGCTGGCTGAAAGCCAAGAGAACAGCAATAGCCATCACTTTCATTTCTGTAGCACTTCTACAGCAACAAGAACACATTGCAGCAGAAGACGTCTGTGTTGAGTTGCAGTGGGTCTACACAAGTAAGGAATCCAAGGTAAACACATGTGGCAAAGACCTTCTTACAAAAACAACAAAAAAGCGATAGGATGAGACCTTAGCCATTAACATCTTCACCCAAATTCCAACTAAGTTATGGTGTAAGCCTGTAGCAGGACAGTATCTAGCACTCCAAAATACTAGTATTAAAAAGAGTAGTTTTAAGTAATCAATTAGCTTAGTTGGGTTTTGGGGAAAGTCTGGAATTGTTTTTTTGGGTTTTAGGATTCTGGTTTTTGAGGGGTTTTTCTGTTGCTCTTTACACCATTTTAAACTAATTGAAGCCACCATTTTAATTAGCTGCCAATAGTATTTTTATGTTTTGTTTTCCCTGAGATCAGTAGAGCTGAGACAAGAAATACCTGAGGTACTAAAAGCAGACACAATCCTTATCCAGACGAATGGGCACAGGGCATGGAGTACATACATCTGCAAACACATCATAGGACATGGCAGTTTGTGCCCATTTCCCAAGAAATTAATGTCTGAGGAAGAACATTTAAAAACTAAAAAACCCATCACTGCGCTCTGCATCCCACAGCTGCAGAGAGATGCATTGCTGAGATTACCTCTGGGTTTTCCTGCCAAGAAATTCTGGACACAAATTACTTAAGAACTTTCAAAGGACTGGCAGAGATAATCTATTTTGTCCTGTGTTATTTTTCCTTAACAACCATATTTTACATTATGACCCTTAGAAAATAGTCTGCAAGCCACGCTTTCAGATGGAATAACATTAATTAATACACATTTTTTGTTTATCAGTAGAACATTTTTGTCTTATATTAATGCCAAAAGATTCCAAGACAAAATATATTTACAAGTAATTAATTGTCCCTTCAGTATACAGAGGAAATAAAGAGGTACCAGGAGTTGCAGTACTGCCAGCTGGGTCACAATATCCTCTCTTACTTATGAACTCTCCAGAAAGCACCCACAGCAGTAGCCTTCTTCTCGTATCATAGAGTCACAGAACGGTTTGGGTTGGAAGGGACCTGAAAGATCATCTAGTTTCAAATCCTGTGCCATGGGCAGGGACACCTTCCACTAGGCCAGGTCACTCAAAGCCTCATCCAACCTGCACTTGACATCTCCAGGGATGGGGCATCCACAACTTCTCTGAGCAGCTGTTCCAATATTTTACCAACCTCACAGAGAAGAATTTCTTCCTTCTATCCAATCGATATCTCCCCTCTTTCAATTTAAAGCTATTGCCCCTCGTCCTGTCACTACACACACTTGGAAAAAGTCCCTCTCCAGCTTGCTGGCAGGCCCCCTTTAGGTACTGGAAGGCTGCTACAGTGTTTCCTTGGAGCCTTCTCTTCTCCAGGCTGAACAGCCCCAACTCTCTCAGCCTGTCTTCACAGGAGAGGTGCTCCAGCCCTCAGATCATCTTCCTGGCCCTTCTCTGGACCCATTCCAACAGGTCCATGTCCCTCTTATGTTGGGTGCTCCAGAGCTGAATGTAGTATTACAGGTGGGGTCTCACGAGAGCAGAGTAGAGGGGCAGAATCACTTCCCTCGACCTGCTGGCCACACTCCTTTTGATGCAGCCCAGGATACGGTTGGCTTCCTGGGCTGCCAGCGCACATTGCCGGCTCATGTTGAGCTTCTCATCCACCAGCACTCCCAAGTTCTTTTCCTCAGGGCTGCTCTCAATCCATTCTCCACCCAGCCTGTACTTGTGCTTGGGATTGCCCCGACCCACGTGCAGGGCCTTGCACTTGGCCTTGTTGACCTTCATGAGGTTCTCACAGGCCCACCTCTCCAGCCTGTCAAGGTCCCTCTGGATGGCATCCCTTCCCTCCAGCGTGTCAACCACACCACACAGCTTGGTGTCATCAGCAAACTTGCTGAGGGGGCACTCCATCTCACTGTCCATGTCACCAACAAAGATATTAAGCAGCGCCGGTTCCAATACCGACCCCTGAGGAACACCACTCATCACTGATCTCCACTTGGACATTGAACTGTTGACTGCAACTCTTCGACTGCGACTATCCAGCCCATTCCTTATGCACCGAGTGGTCCATCCATCAAATCCATGTCTCTCCAGTCTAGAGACAAGGATGTCGTGCGGGACAGTATCAAATACTTTGCACAAGTTCAGGAAGCTGATGTCAGTTGCTCTTCCCTTATCCACCAACTCTGTAACTCCATCATAGAAGGCCACCAAATTTGTTCAGACACGATTTGCCCTTAGTGAAGCCATGCTGGGTGTCACCAATCACCTTCTAATTTTCCATGTGCCTTAGCATAGTTTCCAGGAGGATCTGCTCCATGATCCTGCTGAGTACAGAGGTGAGACTGACTGGCCTGTAATTCCCTGGGTCTTCCTTTTTTTCTTTTTAAAAATGGGGGTTGTTCCTCCCCTTTTCCAGTCGGTGGGAACTTCACCAGACTGTCACGACTTCTCAAATATGATTGATAGCGGCTTAGCAACATCATTTGCCAGTTCCCTCAGGACTTGCAGATGCATCTCATCAGGTCCCATGGACTTGGAATATATTGATGGCTTCTATTTTCCACCATTTCTTAATGTGACCGATGTGAAAGTACCTGTGCTGAAGTCTTAATTGCTTTGCTTCAAAGCTGACGGAAGATCTGGAAGTTTGCTGTTCCTAAAACCGTGCCAGAATTTCTTTGGCACAGATGGCCTGGACAAGACATGACTGATCGATCATCATTACTGCTAAATGAAAAAAGGCCTCATTTCATTTTAAAATTAATTCTAAACTTCATCTCTCTTACTGGAGTTCCAAACTCTTAATCTCTTTATGGTTTAGGGTGAGTTTTAAAATTATTTTCATTTTACTTTAATGATGCTTCGTTTTACTCCAAACTTTCTGGATGGAGAGGATAAAAAAAAACACCCACCAAAAATACTTTGAAACTTTGGAAAATATAGGTTCAAATAAATGTGCAATAATTAACCCATAAAACAAGCATGTATTCAGGGTTTTGCTGTGCTGATCACTAACCATTTTAACAGCATAACTAGGACACTTGCAAGTGAAAAATCAAAAGGGAGAAATTAGTCTCTTGGAAGGTTTTTATCCTCTAGGGTTCATAGCTAGTTGACAGTTTAGGGAATAATCCCAAACACCTGACATTGCACTGAACCACTCTCTGCAACAGCCCCTTTCCCTTAAGACTGATTATGGATGCTGTCCTGGTTTTAGAGTGGGATAGGTGAATAATCCCACCTGTGTCTATTCTTACATATGTAATTCCTGGGCCATAGATATTTTAAGATTGACATTCACGTTTCCCTATTCCTATACTGAAGATATGCTTCTATGAGTGAAATAATTTGGATTTAATGAGAGAGTCTAAATTCACCTTCTATCTATGCTGGAACTGATTGTCTTCAAACACACACAATAAGGCAGAACTAAACGCAGAGAGATTGACTTATGCTTTGTTGACACTCACTTTCTTTTATCACTCGAGATGAAGATAAATGCAGGTTCATCTCTGTGTGTTTCTTTGCACAGTTTTTTGTCACTTTGGCACTGTTCTGAAATGCACACTATGAGTTTCAAATCTCTTTGCTTTCTCCATTTTCAAGTCTCAGCAGTTAGGAATATATGAATTCAAAATACTACATAGCCACCAAACACTTTGGGTCCAGATTCTTGGACACATTCCAGCTGCTTTACATTTGTGTAACTTGCAACTCCTGGTATCTGTCCCCCTGGAATCTCTTATTTTGTAGGTAAGATCTTTCAGTGATAGAAGACTACTGTAGGCAAGAAATACCTAGAATTGGACATAGAATGGATTTTCCTTTTCACAGCCAGTGTAGAAAAATACATAAAATAGATATCTACGTATTTCATTCTTCTAGGTTCTATCCAAACAGCTTGTTTCTGTGAGGTGGAACAATGAGGGTGTCTCCACTGACTCCAAATACTTTACTGCATCAGGATAGGGCATTTTGTGCAGCAGTAAGAGATACAAATAGAAACTCCTTCAAGACAGATGAAAGAACTGATCTTGCCTTCTTGCTGCGTGTTTTATCCAGTGCATATGCAAAGGGCACCATTGTCATTGGGCACTTCTTCCAAAGACTGTCCACTGAGACTGTTGAGGGATGCAAATAAATAGTCCACCCTGAATGTACAGATATACTAACAACTTAGGAACATCAGAAACTACCACAGCTTCTTCATATCTAAGAGAAAGTAATACACACACAAAGGTAACCCTGACCTGAGGATACACTAACACGATAACATGAGAAACGGCACATGAGCAAGTGAGCAGCATGATATAATCGCATAACAGGGGTACCAGCTTAATGGAATTGTTAACCATGGCAGAGATCATAGAATCATAGAATGGTTAGGACTGGAAGGGACCTCAAAGATCATCTAGTTCCAACCCCCCTGCCATGGGCAGGGAAACCTTCCACTACACCAGGTTGCCCAAAGCCTCATCCAATCTGGCCTTGAACACTTCCAGGGATGGGGCGTCTACAACTTCCCTGGGCAACCTGTTCCTGTGCCTCACCACCCTCAGAGTGAAGAATTTTTTCCTCATCTTTCAGTTTAAAGCCATTGCCCCTTGTCCTATCACTACATGCACTTGTCAAAAGTCCCTCTCCATTACCTGGGCAATGATATCTCAAATACCAAAGGTGTAAAAACCAGCAAAATCAGGACCAGTGGGGAAATAGTTAATGTTTATTTTGGAGGGGTGAAAATGGTGGAGAGAAAGAATTTGCAAGGGGAAAAGGAGGAAAAATGACTATAAAAGATAGCGAAATCATTCAGTCAGAATTGACCAGAGTACCTATCAAGCAGTCATGTGCTTGATCACCGCAGTTTGCACAGGTCAATAAAACTGCTGCTTCCATTATGCCTGTCTCTGTCTTACTTGTGGAGTCACAAGTGAGCAGACATATTTTTCCCAGCATCATTGAGGGAATACTTGGAGCACACTACCTAATATCAACAGGGAAACCCCCCACCTTTTCCTCTCTTACAGAAAACATTTGCAAAGTTTGACAAATCTAGGTCAAATTTACCATGTTGCAACAATTTCAAACCACATTTTTAGCAAACTGAGTGTTCAATAAAAATAAAAACTTAACTACTCTATGTACACTAGTCCTTTTATAATTCTCAGAGCCTTCTACAGAAAATGTTTAAGCTTTGTTACGCAGGAAGCTTTGGAAAGCTTTTTTAATAAGCATTCTAAGGATATTGTTTGCTACACTCCATAAAAAGAGAGCTACTTATGATGAGGTAGAAGAAATGGATTGACAATTATATGCTTAGCAGCAGACCTGTCAGACAACAGCACCATTCTCAAAATATTGACACCAAATCCATCTCAAAAGGAAACATTTTCTACTAGGATAAGCACTCAGAAAAACCCAGAGAGTGATCTAAGTTTGACTATAACATTCTAAACATCTGAGATTCACAGAAGGCAGACTTTTAAATCTCAACTTGCTCTCCCACACGACCTTTTCAGCTTTCTTGGCTAGGGAAAACCTTTAGTCTGAATGATTTGATCTTCACCAATTCTAGACCCTTCTGATTTTAGATAACTATAATCCCTCCATTTTCTTCTAGGAAGGTAATTTCCAGTTCAATGCATACTTTAGGCACTTGAAAGCTTTCAACCGCTTAAGTCAACACTATCAGCAAAAGGACCACCCACAGCCTTTTGCATCCCCTCCCTGTACAGTTGCCTCTCTTACGGCACACACATTCAGTAAGCAGGATCTGGGAGCTGCCCTTAAGTAATATAAATAAGTTAGGATATTTGCCAGGTTAGTTTTTAAATCCAGATCAACTCCTAGATCGCATCCATTGCATAGCCCCAGAAATATTTGTTTATGCACAGACAAGGGGATGCATGGGGCTCTTTTCTTTTGCCCTCTAGCAGTGCCAGTTTATGTCAACTTACAGGGTATGAGAAGACAAGAAATCAAAAACTGCCCTAACTGCAAGACACTTAAACCAACCAAACAAAACCTCCAAAACACTTAAAAAACCAGAATTATCCTCAAGAGATTTAAAACCTACTTCTATAGATTAAAGAGGTTTGGAGTAGTGAAGTTTGGACAAAACATTGAACTGCTTAGTGTGCATTAGTCTTCATTCTAAAAGACTTTTTGGATGTGGATTAACAAGACAACAGCAATGGCAAATTTACACCAATTCTTTGTTGATAACTTTAGATTAAATAAATTGAAATTACTCCACTTTAAGGCAGAAAAAAAATCTTAAGACAAACAGAAGCTCTCCTTGCCTACCTTAACGGTCTGTATCAGTATAGCTATTATCCATGGCTTTGCACTACTACAGCTATACCAAACACCAAAGCCCAAGTAAAGCGATGTTCGAGATGTAAACCTAAACTCCAATTGAAAATTTGTTTTCTCTGTTAATCAAAGACTTTTCAGGCATTCCTATTTATATCACATCTAGGTATCTTTAGGACCTGATTTTCAAAGGTTTGACATAGTTTTACAGGGAAAAGGTAAATAGACTTCAGAGGAGAAAACCAGTTCTTGGAAACTCAGGAGTTTTCCTAGAGATTTAAGTTTCACTTCAAGCATAACACTCATTTAGGAATATTTTTTAATACCACTACCTTTAAAATTTCAAAAAAAGACAGGTTTGGTTACATAAATCAAACCAGAGGCTAAGCCTCTGCTCAACACGGACAATGAAATTTTATTATGCAATCTAGTCCAATGTTTCACATGACTTAACCATATCATGTACAAGACCAAACAAAAAATTAATTGGCACAGCAGAATAAAACTCCCAAAGAGTTCTTAAACGCTTTTATATTTTCTGCCGTATAATGGAGAGTATCAGATGGAGAGGCCATAAATGGCAGATTTCAGTTTGTATAAACTTGTTCCAAAAGCCGCAGATGACTCTGTTCTAACCTACCACCGAGGAACTGATGGCCTTGCCATTGGGATTTGTGTCAGGAAATACTGAGAGTGGGCACAAGAATCTCACAGAACACTTCTCTCTGGAAAAAGTGTTTCCTTACCTGATCAAGGTTTCTTAATGATAGACAAAACATTAATGAAGTTTAATTCAGTTTGCACAAACAATTCCAGAAAGCTCTTTCCAAACGTATGGGGAAAAGTTCCCACATCCATCCAGGCTTTGTGCAACTCTTGCCATAAGCCACAGTAGACATGCAACCACTCTTGCCTATGTACAGCTACTGTGGACACATTGAACATGCTACGTGGATCTTTGGCTTTTTTCTTCTTTCAGTTGCTAGATGCTATCTGGCAGAACACTTTTTTAAAAAGGAAACCCTTGGTCTTCAGATCCAGAGGTTTCATGGCTTCTTTCCCAAAGGAAAAAAAGCCTGTCTCTCCCTAACAGAAATAATGGCAACATTGCTCAGAGAAGGAGATGCCAACAGAGCAAAGATTTAAAATGAAAAGGACAATTACTCAAGGGTGTAAAGGGAGGCAAGTGAACTGTTCCAATCAAGTCCCGAGTGAGGATTTGGGATAGTCTGAACCTTACATTTTAGTACTCCTAATCCACGGCTGACTCCAGCATATTCAGAAGAGTAGCCTCTCTTACCACTGTGCAAAATAAACAATCCCAGGCATTTTCATGCTCTACCACTACTTCAGCAAAAGCTTCTATTATATCACTCCTTAAGGTAACATTAAAAAAATCGCAAGTCTCTAAAATACAATACCCGTCCTGTACTGCTATACCACAATTAAAACAAAGTTTAATCAACTCAATTTTTACAACAAACTTTCTGTAGAAACAGATGCTACTTCATACACAGTGTAAAGGTTTCTTCACAATCCCCTTAAGTAAGGCATCTCTTCTAAGGGAACAATGGCATTGTGCATTAGAACAGCGTAACATCTAACTTTTCGTCAAAAGTGGTTATTAAATCTCTATTTTCAACCAAACACAATTTTTAACCAGTCTTTAGAATTTATTTCTAGGTACCGACCTAAAGGAAGAAAACTATCTCCCACTCAAAGCAAATGCTGCAGCCTTTTACTAGCACCAATAGATGTTCTACTACAGAATGTCAGCCATAACTCAGACTCACTTCCTCCAAACAGGAGGTCTCAAGCTTTGGCATTAGGAAGCCCTGCAGCCATTACACTATAAGCTTTCTTTTTTTCCCTCCTTTGTTTCCTTGTGTTTTAAAGTAGAAAAAATAAAATTCTCGTATCTGGAGCAGCAGCTTTCAGATGGAGCTGAGCCTTTAAGAAAAAGATCAACTAAGACACACAATAAGGGAAAAAAAAAAAAAAGAAAAAGAAAAAAAAAAGAAACAGGAGCTGGCAGAAAAAAAAACGCAAGCTAGACAGCATTGTTTCTATAGCTAACATTTAAACTCCATTACAGCTATACAAAGGAGAGTAACGAGGAACCTGCAAGAATTACAGTACCAGTAAGCTCATAGAAGTCATTGTTTGTTGTGGGAGCCTCACAGCCAGCTCCAGCCTTCTCAGCAAGGCACTGCCAGATCCCTCACGCTGAGCTAAAAAGAATTTCCACATTTTAAAAGCCCTAAGCATGGAAAGTGAGCTATAATATTTATTTGCCCTTTAAACAACAAACACATAACCAGAAAAGAACAGGTTACACGCACACAGAAACAAGCAAGTGTCAGGACGTGTGCCGGCTACGCCTTTCCCATCAAAAGCTAAACAGGGAAAGGCACTTTAAGAACTTGCATAGAAAAGAACAAGAGCCCATCTTCGGTCTCAGCACCCAAGCAGAAATAAGACAACCAGTAATTCTAACTACTTGCTTGACATAAATCACATGAAGAGTCAGCTGATTAGCCAAAATTCAGGCACCCCACAGCTGCAGAAACAAATAGAGAAGAGCCGTTTTCCACAGGTTCAGAGTGCTGCCACTGCAGGGAGGCTGGGCTCAGCCCAGCTACCAGCCTTGCTCAGTGCCATTCCAGAGACCTTCTTTATTGGAGCTCTGAAATTTAGGACAATGCATGTAGTCATGTTGGCTCTCTTTATTAAGGTCCTTCCAGAGATTTGTTTGACACTATATATTTTTACCAGATCAAAGCTACCTTATATGTATGTTAGGCAAAATAGAGAGCATGCTGTACTTTCCCCTCTTCTCTCAAAGTTTGAAACAAAGCATTAAGAATCAAGGTATGAGCCATTTATCTGTCAAATAAAGATCAAGGATGGTTAAGAGCCTCTGGCAAATAAAGATCAAGGATAGTTAAGGACCTCTGGCAAAGCTGATGGGGCAGTGTGTCCCCATCCAGCTTTAAAAAGGATTGATGCAGAGGCCATTACTGCTATTACAAAACAGAATTTTTGGAAAGTCTGAATTCATTCCCTGTAAAATCCATGAAGTTCAGAACCTGTTCTTCCTGCCTGTGGTAACTTCTGCTTTTTCCTTTCTCTGATCTTCTGTAAGATTTGAATTAAAATGTCTGTAATCGCTGTTCAGTAGTAGGCTACTAGCTGACTTTAATAACAGTACTGTTACTCCAAAACATTGTGTTCCCGTTATTAAAACAAACAAAAAAAGCTGCAAACAACTGAATGAAATAATTTACACTTCTGCCTGCCTGCTTATGTTTGCAGCCTGATCAAACATCAGATTCATACTCTGAAGGCGTTTAAGAGCTGATATATGAATCCAGCTCTATGGATATGGATAAGTCAAAGCTGATCATAAAGAAGAGAGTTGATCACAGGGAAACAAAAACAAATGAAAAAAGCCCATCAACTTTAATTTCTGCTGAACATTTGGATTACTCTAGAAAAGAAACACTTCAGAAATGTCTCTAGAGACTGCAGTCTGGGGACCCTCCGTTATAGTCTAGGATGCTTTAACAGATGACAGTGACAGACTGATTAGAAGTTATCCAGCTGAACGTTTTGCTGTCAGAAAATGTGATTAGTGAAAAGTGAAAGAGGTTGTAACTGACAATTTTTTTTTTTTTCCTAAGGAAAGAAAACACATTGAACAGGGAAAAGAGTTTTGTTTCAGGGTCTGTTTTAACATAGAAAACAAGGGATTTATATCTGAAGTATTTAAGAATAAACCATTTTTATTATCTCCGAAAGATAGTTTAAGAATTGCATTCACCGGAAAGATTTTTATTATTACTTTTAATTCCTTTTCTGGATAGAAAAAACATGTTTTGATTAAAAGGAAAGACTTCATTTCTTCCCATGTGACTAGATCTCCCATAACCCAACATGGTATCCTCACTTGTTCCTCATCTCTTAGGGGATGCTTGTTGGAATTCCAGGATTCACTGCCTCTTAAGGGATGTAGCTCTGGTCCACTGAGGAGGGTGGAAGCATAAGAACTTCCAATCCAGACAAGACCTCAAGGAGTACACCTCAGATCTAAGATTCCAATACTTCAATGCACGTTTTTAAGTGTGTGTGTGGGGGGGGAATCCATCAGTATCCAGATGTTTCTGTGAAATATCTTACTTCATCATTTTTACTCTACTGAAAAATACGGCGTGCAATTTCAGCCAGACTTAATTTCTTTATACAGAGCCAAGCACAAAATACAGGAGATCTACAGGCATAACTACATTTGCGCAATTCTTCATTCCAACACAGGAAAGTCACCTTCATTTGAAAGCATTGCAGTCATTGCTGCTTAACAAAAGGATTAAGAACCACTCTGTCAACTAGTCTGTATCAGAGTCGTGACCAGCAGTGGTCCTCAGCACAGCAAAGCAGTGCAAAAATCTGGTTATTCCATGCTAGGAGAGGAGAAAATTTAATTCCATTAAGGAATTCCATTAAATCTGATTGGAGTGATTACAGCTAATACTCCAGAAAAAAGTCTACCACTGCCTCTCACTTCCCTCTGTTTTTGCACCTCTAGTAGGAATTGTCTAAGTACAGTGAATGCTTGTCACTCACCAAGGTTTCTTTTATTGGAAATGTATCATAGGAATGACTATATTTTGCTAGAAACTTTGGCATCTGAACAACTATTGTCTCTGCCTTTAATTCACTGAAGCTCATTCAAAATTTCCTAAAAGGCACCGAGTGACAGTTTCAGGCTGAACGCACGGAGAACTGTGGAGGAGGCACTCACATCTGAGCAGGAGCTCACACACAAATAAAGAGAAACTGCACCAAAGTCAAGCAGTAAGTACAAACCAACAGCAAAATTACCCCTCACACAGACATACTCTTCGCTGCTTCAGCTAGCGGTGATCTGCGTTTTCACTGTATATATGTTTCTCACAGAGAGGCTCTGTATTTGTCTAAATCTTTTCCTCTTCTGTCTTTGTTTTGTGGTTTGTTGTTTGGCTTTTGTTTTGTGGTTTGTTGTTTGGCTTTTTTCCCCCCATCTGTCCCGTTCTTGGTTTTCTTTTTACCTCTAGTCTAGAGCAGTATTCTGAAGAAGAATCACAGAACACGTATGGGAACCTACCTTTAAAAAACTGTACTATGCAAGACCTGTCATGGAGCCAGACAACGCCTTTATGGCCAAAGCCTTGGAAATCAAGTTTTGGCACAAATTATTGAATACCCAAATATATTGCAGTGGACTCTGTGCATCATAATTCAAATTATTCACATTCCAATGCATTGTAAACTAGTATGAAAACTAATTTAAAGAACAGATAAAGGTCATGCAACTATGGAGAAAGTAGAAGCAAATGGACATTTTGTTCATTCTCAAAGAGAAAAAACCTGTTTGCACAATGTGGATTGCTCTTCAGAGATTTTTAAGGTAAATATATTTTTATCAAACAGGTAAATACAGTAAAACTGAAAATCAAACCTAAATCTTATCAGCTTTAAATGGTTTTCTTTTTTAATATCTACCTTTCAGTCCTTATGAACTCTTATTTACCTGTCTACAGTTAAGACAATAGCATAATGTTCAGATATGCTTTTCTTTTTTTTTTTAAATGTGGTGCTCAGTGCCAGAACTACAAAGCTTTTTAGGTATCTAAAAATATAATCAGGCACCTCTGCATAGCTTTTCAATTCCTGTTTTAAAAACAAAAAATGCCAGTCCTTCTCAACTCTTTAGAATAAAACAAAAACAAGTGACTGACAGGAACCTGTTTATTCTAGTTTGTAGACAACAGACAGCAAAGTCTCCTTCTTGGAGTTGCTGGCAGGCAGCTAGGCTCTAGAGGAGAGTGGAGATAAAGACAGAAGCCACCACAGCGCTATTCTTTGCTCTAGATGACTCCTTAGGCAGCATGTGTGTTTCTTTACATTGCCTTTCAGAGGCGCCTTCTTCCTCCCTGTTCCCTGCACCCTTTTTAGATTATTTAAGCACCTCCTAAGTTCTGGATTCTGTTCCCCATGCCAGATGTCTAAAAATTAGGCCCTACAGAACATAACTCAAACTCTTATTCAAACAATTCATATTTTGTAAAAACACCCTTTCAAGTGGCAGCAGAGGAGCTATATTTAGAAAGATGGAGAGGAAGAAAAGAAAGCTATTCTGTAACAAAACAGACAGTACATGTCAATGTTTTGTACATTAGAAGCAACGCTACATCTTTCTTCATCTACAAAAAGAAGAGAGTGAATGATGTAGCTGTTCGTCTCGAGGAAAAAATGATTAAAACACTGAACTGGACACTTCTTGAGTAAAGCGATGGAACAGTTCATGTAGAGAGCATATATAATTATTACGACTCAGCCAAGTTCCAAAAAGGGCATGTAGCAACATAAACATACCTACCATTTTCAAACAACAAAGGACTTCTACAAGTCCTTTGGTAATTCAACAAAACAAAAAAACAACACCTTGAGACAGTTAAAATACTCTCTCAATAAATGTTGAAGGTTCACTTTACACCTATGAGATGCCATTTTGTTGAATCAAATAAATCTTAAGCCTCAGAGGTGAACTCAAATTTTGGAACAAGTGCACATGCCTGTGACGTTCATAGATTTAAAAGGTTTTAAAGTGATTTAGAAAATCATAAATGCTTGTACGTATTAATGTTGCAGTGTCCAAACAAACTGAGCTTGAGAGGAAGTGAATCACAGTCTTTTTATAACATGTTCAGAGGCCTCTCAAAACACCAGCAGTGTTTTGAGTACATAAAATTCAAACGACATTAACTCCTCTTAGAAAATGGGTCTATGCAACTGCAGTAAAATCCATTTCCTAATCAAGTAATCTAGTTATTGCCACAATGACTCCGTTCATCCCAAGATAAGAAATCATACTTGAACAGAAAGCTTTGCTTCTTTAATACGTTTCCTGCCCGCAGGCTGAGGTCCTGCACATACGCGCAGTCCCACTGACCTCTCTTGAGCCAAGGCTCACGGACCGTTTTCTGGTGACAGGCCATATGACAGCACTTCCGCAGCTTTCAAGTTACAGTAAAAGAGGATGTTTCCTGTTAGTTCAAATTTAATATACTAATAGTATTCTGCTTCTGTAAAATTTAGAAGCGTATAAATAACAAACTGTTATAGTGACAACTACCAAGTTTCTATGTTTATAGAAAACTGGCAGTTCATAAATATTAAAGCATGCTGTTAGCAACAAAGTACAACATATAGATGCTATTTATCCTAAAGATAGGGAAACAGTAACCATCACTGAAATAATTCATTATTTATAGACCTTTGAATTTTAAAGCCACATGACTGCACTACGATTTCTCCATTAAAATTCAAAAAACTATCTGTTTGTTATCCCTTTGATGAATGTGCTAAAGGCAATGGAAACAGTAGCTATTGCTGACAGATTTCCCAATGATGTAGTGGTATTTGCCACTTAATCATCAATACAGCCTTTCAAATGAGCCCTAATATTGCCAAATAACTATCATGTAGCTTCATTAAAGCTAAAACACAGGAATCCTGTCACAACTGGAGATCGCAATCATGCATCTATAATTTTCATCACACAAGCGTTACAGTGGGGAGAAATACACTCCAAGGGAAACTTCCCTTAGGGCTCATTACAGGGAACTTCTAACGCCTCCAGAGTTAGAGAGGAACACAATCAAATTTGATATCCAGTCAAGCCATGCCTTGAAAGTATTGTGACAGCTCCCACAGTCCTTCAGCTAATTCGTATGACTTTTACAGTCAGAGTCTTTTCTCTTTCCATCTTAGTGGGTACTACCCACCTTAGTTTTTCCTCAGAATAATTTCTTTCTTGTAATGCTATCAGCCAGAAAGATCCTGACAGTAAAACATGAATGGACTAACAAAAAATTAGCAAAAGTAGTCAAACAAGCTATACAGAAGAACCAAACTGGAAAACTACAAATATTTTCTGTAGTCAATCTCCCCTTGCTGTAATGAGTTTGGATAACAGCAGCAATGTGGCCATCCTGGAGACTATTTTCTATCCAAATTGTAGGTGATTCTGATATGAGGTTTTTTTTAAATAGGAAGCTTGGAAGGAAAAAGTTCTTCTGTCAAGGCTTGTTCAAACAACAATTTGTCATCTTATCTCAAAAAATGACCTCTCCATCAAACCCCATGTAAAGTTTTCTTGAAAGACTTAATGAAGTTGTAGAGATCAGGACTAACTACATGACTGGGAAGGACATACATACTTCATAAGTTTTATTGGCAGGTAAATTACACTAAGACTACCTCTATCGGGCTTCAGCTGACTCCTCAAAAGAATCCAGATTCCAATTTCTCTCCTGTTATGTACTCTTCCTTCCCTCTTCCTCCTGCACACACAGGAACCCTGTGGGATTTTAACAAGCTTTGTCTCCACTATCCTGTTACAGTGCCCAGGTATGTCTTTCAAAGCTCAAATCTGCTGCTTGTCCATGCTGTGCTGGCCTTGAACCTCACTCAGAGCATCATAAAAGTTGCCTTGTTGGAATTTTGCAGAGGAGAAAAAGAAACTCAGGACTCCCCAATATCGACCTAGATTCCTTAACACACACGTCTCATTATCTTTGTGCCTCACTGTCCACCCCACTCTCATACATGTCACCCTTCTTCAAATACTCACATTTAGCTAACATGATGTTGACACATCAGGGACAGAGTGACAAGGAAGTCCACCTCAATTAACAAACCTGCTCCAGATTCAGTGCCAGTGGGCTACACGTGCACTTTTTACTGGAGCTAGAGCCTGCCTCAGTTCTACAGTGATGAAGGTGAACCACTCAAGTAATCTGTCCACAGTGCCTAATTCCACTTCCTCCTACTCACCAGCTTTCACATATGGTAACCCCCAAGGCTGGAGCTCTTGACCCAGCACTGTTAGCCACAAGCTAATGTTATTGCCATGACTGCCCAACAATCCAAGCCTGCCAAGCAACCAGCAGCATCCCACAGATGGTTTGCTAGGTGAGGGCTTCTATCTACACAACTCTTGAATGAACTGGTAAATTAACACCTAAAATCTTCACTGAAGTTTGTGTCTCAGAACAGAGGTTGTTCACAGTCTCCCTTGCATGGAAAGCAGAAGCTTGATACAGAGAGAACTGCAGAAGCTGTGACAGTTGCTTAGTTTTCAGTCACACATGGCATCCAGGAAACATCTCCCCTACATAGAATGCATACATGCTATGTGGCTTCCACTGGATTAATTACACTCTTATTTCCCCACAGATACTAGGAGGAGACTGGAGAGAAAGGGAGCTCTTTCAGGCTAAATAACAGGGAATTTGCCTTCCACATGCAATTAGGATGAAGACAAAAGGATCACATCAGCATACTGTTACCAACTCTCTTGGATATGCTCTTTTGGATTTTCACCTAGCGTATTTTTTTATTTGGTTTGGTTTTATTAAGGCCATCAGTAATGTTCTGCTACTAAGGAAAATCAATTTGCTCCTGGCAAACAAATATGTCAGCAACAAAGGTGAAAATTCTCATTAATTGCTCAATGCATATTTGAGACTTGGAAAATACTGCTTATAGAGAAAATCCTTTGTGTCAAACATCTGAAGTGTAGGCCTCTTCGTAAGTGCTTAGAATGTTCTTATCAAACCATCAAACCTTGTCAAAACTTGCACAGTTTCAGATTTTACAAAAACTTTGAATCTCAGCTTTGGTTGTCAAAATTTTAACCCAATTGTGAGAGAATCTATGCTTTGTTAAACCCTAAGTAGATTTTTTTCTTGTAAAGTTAGAGTTGAACTCCAAATTCAGTATATGTGATCCTAAAAAGAAAGAAAGAAAAAAAAAAAGAGCTGTAAATGCTTTACAAATGCCAGATAATTCACAACAAGGACATAGAAGCAAAAATTAGCAACTTGTGGTATGTTCAAAGGTTGCATTTTGGGAATTTCGGCTAGTGAAATCTCTGAAATACTGGATTATTTGAACCTATTACAGAAATATCTCGTGAACAAAAGCATTTTTAGTGGAGTTCTTTCATAACTCAAAATTCTATGTGCTTATGAAACAATTGAGAAAAACTTAGCCTTTGGTGTTTCTTGGAGATACTCGAAACTTTACTGAACAAAGCCCTTAGCAGCCTGATCTAGTCTTTGCATTGGCCCTGCAGTGAGTAGGAGATTTGACCACTTGACCTCCAGAGGTGCCTCCCAGTCTGACTGTTTCTATGATATGCAGTGCTCCACACACCCACCTCCATTAAGTACATGTGCAAGCCTGGATGGTGCTGGATGACTAGAGAGGCATCCACACATACACTAGTTCTATTCCCTGTGAGGCTTTTGTGTGCTAAGAGCCTTTCCAGGTACTCTATAGCTGGCAGCAAGCAACAAACCAAAACACGCAAGGAATTTTTTGAGATTTTGAAGAAGCTGAAGGATAACCTATAACTACATCTAACAGTGTCCATATGAGCCTTAGTAATACTTCACCTCTGCAGAGTCAGAACAATCTAGAATGCTCATTGTCAACCCTAATTTCAGAAAAGAACCTTCACTGTTTATAGGAAAAACTGCATTTATGATGTATCCATTCAAAATCAGTGTTCAGAAGACAGCCTGAGAATCTCCTAGCTATTTACCAGCTAGCTACCTTTTCCTGATTCATCAAAAGCAGCATGGCCAGCAGGTTGAGGGAGGTGATTCTGCCCCTCTACTCTGCTCTCGTGAGACACCCACCTGGAGTACTGCATTCAGCTCTGGGGCCCCCAACATAAGAAGGACATGGAGCTGTTGGAGCAGATTCAGAGGAGGGTCACAAAGATGATCCAAGGGCTGGAGCACCTCTCCTATTAAGACAGGCAGAGAGAGTTGAGGTTGTTCAGCCTGGAGAAGAGAAGGCTCCAGGGAGACCTTTTAGCAGTCTTCCAGTACCTAAAGGGGGCCTACAAGAAAGCTGGAGAGGGACTTTTTACAAGGGCATGTAGTGATAGGACAAGGGGCAATGGATTTAAACTGAAAGAGGGCAGATTTCAATTAGATAGAAGGTAGAAATTCTTCACTCTGAGGGTGGTGAGGCGCTGGAACAAGTTGCCCAGAGAAGTTGAGGATGTCCCATTCCTGGAGGTCTTCAAGGCCAGGTTGGATGAGGCTTTGGGCTACCTGGTGTAGTGGAGGGTGTCCCTGTCCATGGCAGGGTGGTTGGAACTACATGATCTTTAAGGTTCCTTCCAACTCAAACCATTCTATGATTCTATGCTGTTGCAGCAGAGCTTCCCTGACTGTGGATCAAATCTGGTCTGGGCAAACTGCACATTCTTTGCTTTTCTTAAGGCCAAGCCTGAATTGTGCACCATAATCCCAAAACACCATATGGAATAAAAGAAACATGGTTTGTGAATCATCCCTAAGGAGGGATGAAATCCATAACTTTAGATTCAGATTTTTACAGAACTTGTGTAAATTCATGTCAGTTAATGAGGCTGAGCTGGTCTAAATCAGATGAGGAGAATCTGGTCCTGAGAGTCTCATTTTCAAAATGTAATGTACCACGTATTTATCAGAGCAGGACTCCATTTTGCTAATGTTTGCTTATTTTGTTACCCCAGCACTTGGCAAACAGTTTTCATGTCCAAAACATTTAGTGTTATTGCTTGTTAGGGTGTACGTGGAGCTGTAAGAGAGCTTCGAGCTCGATTCATAAAACTAGTTACACGTGTTCTGCAATTTTGTCATGGATCTCTTATACAGCAGTCGGGCTGCAGGCTGAATTCTTGATTCAAAGAAAGGAATAGCTGTATAATAGCTGCATGACATGAAAACATTGTAAAATACTGGAGAGGTGCTGGGAAACTGCGGCTCCACAGAGAGTTATGGCCTTAGGAATACACGCCCATTTGGCCACTGATAGATTTAATCACATTATCTCTGATTACATCTTCTTCCTCTAAAGATCTGCCCTAACTGATTTTTCTCCAAATTTCTTAAGACTGAAAGGATCTCTTGTGAAAGACTTAAAGGTCAGCCCTTAACCCACAGCTTTTCCAAGTCTTCAAATCCCAAAACCTGCTAGACAAAGGTCTGTCAGTATGGAGGCTCTTTGATTCCATACCACCTCAGATGTCCACTTCCCATGTCATACAGGCCTACTTTACTACTTCTCCTAGTGACTTCCTTAGTTGGTGGCTACCTTTGTAAGCATACTCTCCCTCACCTCTGGGGGAAGATGCTAGAGATTATCTTGCTTTTCCTAAGCATTTACCAGCATCTAAAGAAAGGCCTCTGTATCCCCTACTCTGTCAGGTGTCCACAAAGAATTCCAAACTCAGAAGACAGCTAACTACAAGGTTAAAAAGTGAGGGAAGGGGGATTAGGAGGCACTAGCTACTTGTTCTTCCCAAACATATAGAGATGAATTGTATACTGGAATTTAGAATACTCTTAAAACACAAAACGCTACCTATGTACCCATAAGACCATTTTGTCAGTTTCTTACATCAGCAATTCATGTCTTCTCCCCTTGCATAATTCGTCCATTCCTATTAATATTTTTTAAAGTCTACTGAGACTATTATACTGGGAAAAAAAGAGAATCATCTTTTAATTTAAGACATATAAGTTGCTATGTTTTTGGAAACTGAATAGAATTCATTAGAGACACACATTTACCACTAGTTTCTGATCTTCCTGCAATTACCTATTCTTCAGAGCACCATAATGAGTTTTAATAAAAACTGATTCCTATATGCTGAAGCATTAATTCTTGTGAAATGGAAATCACCTTATCTAAAAGAGAATGAATAGAGTGTAGGACATCACGAATTACCTGTGGTAGAAAAAGTCTCTTGCAAAAATATCGGGCAACTAAGACGCTTGCTGTAGTATCTGCTATAATTTTTTATGAATGGACTTATTCTATTGGGTTCATTTTCTTTTCCCCCATTTTCTTTTACAGCATAGAGCCCAATCCAATAGGGAAATGACATATCTCCTGCAGGATTCTGCTTCCCTTAAAATAAACCACGGTCAAGGGGGTCCAGCACATCTTAGAGCTCATTTGCATTCTTGCAAGATGAGTCCCATATATATCATCAGCATCGTGCTGATAATTGTATGGAACATCAAGAAGTTAAAACCAAGAAGTCTGAATGAAAAAATCTAATGCCAGACTTCTCTCAAGTCCGGATACAAGTCCAAATATTTTAAATTGTCATACTCTTCCAATTAATCTAAACATATCCCACAGTAAATTCATGGTATTTCAAAATTGTTACACATGGTCAGTGATTGAGGGGCAATCTAATATCCATATAATGCTTTTTTTGTTTCCAAAGGACAGTCAGGGCTTTCTGATGTCAAACAGGACACTCGAAACCGAAGCATGCAAAAAAAATACTAGTCAGTATTGACTGTTTTTTTTTCTGAAGCTCAGGAAAGAACTTCAAAATCCAGAAATTTAGTTGTGCAATTGTACATCATTATTAAAAAAACAGTGGAGAAATCAAAACTGGATACATGCATGGAGCAAACTTAAAAGTAAATGCAAGAAGCGTTCCACACGAAAAACTGCATGCTCCCTCAGCCCTTGTGAACAAAGGTAGTTTACAGGCTGCTTTGTGGCACAAATGTCTCATGAGTACGTTGTCTCTTTAGAGTTCAGAGTGCTTTGAAACACAATTTTCAAAGTCACATTGCTTTATGACTGTTCATATGTCTAAAGACTAATTAACTGTGACAAGCTGACCATTAGGAAAAAGCATTCGTACACATGACAAGATGACAGATGTTTTAACACAAATACAATGCCATCCTAAAAAAAAGAGATATGCTAGGTTTACGTTTCAATTAATTAGAGATGTTTTAGAATACAGTAATCATTTTCAAACCAATGAACCCTGTTAAACTAGGAGTATAGTATTCTTTAAATGATTATTCTACTCTCAAAATCAAGTGATTTAATAAGAGAGTATTACTTCTGTGCACTGCAATCTGTTCCCTTTCTTTATTTGGCCTTTGCTGGCTGATCTAAGGGTTTACTACTTTAACTTTCATTTAACCAGAAAAAACGAGAGACAATAAGAAAGAACGAACATCAAATTTAATTTTAAACATTTTTGCAATCAGCAACATAAAACAATCCCCAACCTTATAATCCTTAGTTCTAGTGAGCCACAGAATTGACCTCATATTTCTATTTTAGAGCATAAAATCTGGAATATTTGAGGGAAGAAAAACCTAGCAAGCTACACCCCATATTTCAATTTCTCTTGTATCCTTCATACCAAGAAAATGAAGGCTATCAATAGTATTTACCTACTCTGTTTTCCTCTCCTATATTAGAGAACTCTTGTAAACGTGACTTATCTCAAATTCTGGACTATTTTGAAAGACCAAGAACTTTCAGGACAGCCTGGTGGGCATGTGTTTAAGCTGCCTCTCACCTGACTGTGGGAGCTTGGCACCTATACCAGCATTAGCCCAGCTCGCGTCACAGATTTCAGTAGCCTTCTCAGGAATCATTATGGCATCCAGCAATTATTGTAAGCAAGCCACAGATGCATCTTTTCTTTAAACGCAGCAGCTAAGCTCATGTCCAGAAACTACAGGCATGACTGCAAAAATGTCATGAGTACTCTAGGCAACTTTACACTGCCGCAAAGATGCACAGGGAGAAGTATTTTGTGGCTAGTGCTGCTAAACATGTCGTACAAAATTCTTATCTCCAGCACATTCTCCTAAGGTTTTGGTTTGGGGTTTTTAAAGATTAAAGAATTTTTTGTGCAATGAAATTGCAGTTTTCCAACAGGAAAAATTGCCCTCACCTTTTGCCCGGGAAAGGAAAATAAAATATAAATATTAATTTTCATCTGTTGAAACTCATTAACAGAGTTCCAGCACTGGTCTGTTACATACATCAGAATATAATCTGAATCTAACAGAACTAACTTCCAAATTAGTATTTATCCACAATCATCCAAAACCACAGAGTCCTTGGACATACAAGCATTCTGTCAGAATTCTAGTCACAAGTTTGTACCATTAAAATCAAATTTTGTGAAGTTCTCCCTTTTTGCAACTGTTCTTACTCAATGAGAGCTCATAACAACTGTACAAGTGCAAAAAAAGAGCTAAGGTGGGCACACCATTTCTCTACCACCCTTGCGCCATAGCAGATATAAACTAAATTTCAGTACAACCCAATGGAATTTTTTCTTTTTACAAACACCCCTGAGACGTGATCCCAGCATCATATCCATTATGGGCCACCATGCAAATCACAGAGCAGGAGAGAATATTCTGCACCATATGAAAATTGGCACAGTGGAAGTGTATCCTTGAAGATGACTGGTGATCAAGAAGAGGAATTTTTCATGCTGACTTTTTGCATAGAGATTACCATAAGACAAAGGAAATACTTTCTTAATTAATCTACACAAAATTTCCATTTTCTTCAATGCAGTAGCTCCTGCTTTTTCCCTGCTAAGGTTAGACTCAACCCTAAAAAGTTCATATCCATAGGCATATTACTGGAAGTCTGGGATTTTTGTTCAGATCTTAAGTCTATAACTAAAAGACACAGAAAAAAAAAGATACAGGACTCAACTTAGCCAGTGTGAGTTTGTCCTGTGGTACTTAATACCACCATTTTAATCCTTCTGAAAAACCTTGCATATTTTAGGGTCTGGGAAAGGCAACTGTAAAAATCAATGCATAGTAAGTGATACTATTGCCATCTACAATTTTGTTAGTTCCTTAAATACATGTTCCTTCTGTGGAGCTTGGCATCCATGTAATAAGCAGAGTACTTAAGTACTATGCAACAGAACGTGACAACAATAATATACAGTAATAACAACAGTAACAACTACTTACATAGGCTTCAACAATTTTTAAAAACCCCGTTTGCATTGTGTAGTAGTTGCAAACAGCGGAAAGCTAAGGTAACTTGACAACTTCCACACACTGCAGCAGAGCTGTGCTGAGAATTTGAGGTTCTCTTGGAGGGAGAAATACATGCGGAAGCAGAGCACAAAAGGAACATAAGCAGGATACAAGAACAGCTACCCTGGAATATTTATTATCATTAGCGGTTAGTTATAGGACTTTTCTGAGTAGTTTATTTTCTCCAGGTCATCATGTTTAATAGCATACAGCAGACGATCCTTCCTACAATTTTCTCAACCTTTTTTAACTCTTGTATAGCTTTTTTGAATTTCAAAACATCCTCTGACATTTGATAAAACCTAAAAATTTAACTACATATTGTGTGGAAAAAATAACTTATTTTAATTTAAGTGTTCAGTCTGAGAATTTTCTAATTTGTGTGGTATGCGAAATAGCGAAATAGTGAGTGATCTTTCCCTAATAACTTCTCTTCTCGTCATAATTTTACATGTCTGTATTATATTCTCTTAGGTTGACTCTTTTCTAGGCAGAGCAGCTTTAGTCTCCTGAGTCTCTGCTTGTGTAAAAACTCTTCCATACACTTGTTCATCTACTCTAGTTCTACTGCATGTTTTTCAGAGTTAAGTACGCTTTTATTTCATCCCCTTTCCAGCTCATTCATAAATATGTTAAAAGGCAAAATCCCAGAATCAATGTGCTATAAGGAAGATTCTAACAGTTACCTCTCTCCATTGTGAAAGTCGACTATTTTTATCTCAACTTCATTTCCCGTCTTTAAGAAAGTATTCATCCACAGGAAGACCTTTCCATTTACTTCATCAAGCTTAATTTCTTCAAGAGCTGTTTAGAAGGGCTCTTTTCAAAAGACATTTGAAGAATCTGAGCATATTGTACTAAGTTGATCACACACATTCATGCTCACTGACACAATTCAAAAACTCTAGGAAAAAAAAATCTAGTAGATTGGTGAGGTATAGTTTTTCTTCAAGGTAGGAGGGGATAAAAATCCTTTTTATATGCATGTTTAATCCATGTTTATAAAACAGAATTGAAATCAATTTTTTCAACTAATATGCCCGGAGAGTAGCTGTCAGGCCTTCTGGTTTGTTTTTTTCCTACAGGTCTTTAAAAACGTGCATAAATTTTCATTTCTAAATTCTGAGGCCACTATAAGTAACAGATTTTACTTCTTAGCTCAGTAATTTCATAACTGAGAGATCTTTTTAAAACTCTTCTTGAGTGGATAGCTTTCACCCTTGAGACCTGTAAATATTAACTTTTTTTCAATAAGCAAAAGTATACATTACTGCTAAAATCTCTCTCCATTACATTTCAATAGGAATAGTTCCTCGGACCTGCCCCCGCTAAGCAAAAGTTCCAGTGTGAGAACACACCTATACTGTGCTGCCCACAGAACTGAATCATAACGCAGCCAGACTTGGCTTGAGTCACGGGAATGAAAAAAACATCACGCTGTATCTTTGATTAAAACAGACCACACTTCAGCATCCTGGAACTTATTGGTTTCCAGTTTGTTCTCTTTGACCCAAATACCAGAGCATTTAGATCTTCTGTTGGATTTTTTGAGCATAGACAGATTGGGGGGGGGGGGGGGTGTGTGTGTGCACTTTCAGGGAGGGGATTGTTTTGGTGGTTTTTGTCTACTTGTTCAAGTTTTGTTTAGTTTTGGGGTTTTAGGTGGGGTGGTTTTTTGGGTTTTGTTTTGTGTTTTGTTGTGGTTTTTTTTCAGACTGCGTATTGTACACCTATGAGACAAACAAAATGACACAAAGAATAACATAACCATATCTTCTGTCTTCGTTTACAGTTGAGTAGTTTCAGTATAACATTAACTCCATTAACTCTCTAAATTTTCGTTGCCATAATTAAGACCAAAGTCTAGTAGCACTAAAATATATATATTTTTTTAAAAGAAACATGGTCATACAATGAATTCCAAACATTACATATTCTAAAAAAATTATCTTTGTATTAAGATGATAGTCAAACCTTTAAAATCAAAAGGCCAGAACTACCTAATATCCTATCCACCCGTTCATATATAAAAATAATCTGGGCATTGCTTTAAAAATCAAGATACTTCTGATTAATCCTATAGAGAAAGACACAATCAACTCTATAGATTACTCATTACGTGACAGTGTTCAAAAACGTACTTGGCTGAAGCTCTACACAATCAGGGTGGTAGAGCCGTGTAGAACTAACAGGGAATTCCTGCACCACTGCCCCATTTTGGCCAATACACAGCTGGGTTTCAATTACAATTTGTTCTGTTTTGCACAGAACCAAGGATAAGGAGGAAAGAAGGTCTCACAGAGAACCTAATTCTTGAACGATTAATATAAATAAAAGTTATAAACCCAATAGCAGTTGCAGGCGTTCTCCCTCCTGAGACTAGGACTTTGGCTGTGGCAAGAAGGTAAGGATAAATTTATGAAGTATATGAGATACTTTCTTCTTCCTCTAATTTTTTGCATTGCAAGTAGTGCTAGCAGAGTACTGTGCCCTAAGAGCATAATTATTTCAAAACTCCTTTTAAATCACTGCAGTCACACATCTACTACACAGAGCTCCACATAAACACTCAGCTGTTGCTTTTGCAACAACTCTGCACTAGGAGCAAAATCCTTTGCTAGGAATTATATTAAGGCATATCTGAAATTAATGTCAACATTCAAAAGAGGTTGTTCTAAAAATTTCTGAATCTCTGCATTAAAAAAACGCATCCTTGTTCCTGTGGGGTTTTTTCCATTACTGTTTATATATTCTAATTCTACCAATTAGATGTACTAAAAAAAGTTGCAATTTAAAATCCAATTGCTTAAATTCAATTGCATCAGCAATTGAATGATCTCTCAGAATTCTGAAGTCAGAGGTAACCAAGTTTAGGTATTTTTCTGACAAATTGGCAGGGGATTAATTAAATTTCCAACATTTTTATTTGCTTGTTTTGAACTCAGATAATCTTTTGTTCTTTTCAGTTGACTTGCTTTCTAGCACTCACAAATTGAAAAATAGAGATCAACATAATTAGTATTCTTTGTACCTCAACCATATATTAACACACTTTCCTTACTGTGAGTACAGATTTTTTTAGATACATCTCAAGGAGGATTAGAAGCATGATATTTCTGCAAGAGTTTTATCAGAGGCAGAAGTGAATGAGGGGGAGTGAACATGAATTGCTTTTATTATTGCACAGTATCTTTGGCAATTAATTTTTTTTCCTCCTAGATTTTTATTACAGAAATAGGTAATAGACCAGATTCATGTCCCATTGTGGCAAAAGCAAGTTTTTCCACTCATATCTACAGGAATTGAAGTGCTGACTTTTGTATAAGAACAGTTTATTAAATATCTTTGATTATAAACATCCTTTTAAATTGTTCCTTACATATTTAATCTCAAGTTTTGGACTGATTTTATCTTTTTCATTTATTTATTAAAAAAAAAAATCAAACGTCTGTGGCTTTTCTAGTTTGGAACATTTGGAACTTTCTATCAAATCAGTACCCTAAACTAATTTTGCTGTACTAGGTATAAACACCGTACTCTGACCATTGCACCTATCATAAGCACATAGCAACAGGAGAGCCAGAAGGAGAGGAGAAACGTACACACCGTCTACTCCTGTTTGGTTAGGAAATGTAGATAACTTTGCTTTTGCAGAGTTGTTTGTGCCTTCCAGCCTCAGGGAATATAATATTTTCTCGCTCTTCTCAGAAACTGAAACAAATCCTCAACACTACAGCACTCTTTGAACTTCATAACACTTCCTGCTTCTCAGGAGTTTTTTCTTGTGTCTGTACAACAGAGAAAAGCTCCTCCCCTGCCTTTTCCCCTCATTCTCTGACAAGCCAGATATTAAAAGGCAATTCAGATTGACTCTTCATATTGTATACATAAGCTTTTTAGCAAAAAGAAAACCATAAGCAGCTCACAAAAAGTCTATAAGTCTAGTGTCTCACTGGCTTGGTTTACAACTAAGAAGTGACAATGACTCTCTGTTTTGAGGCAGAACTTTTTTTGACAATGGCATACATAAGCATGTAAATACAGACAAGTCAGAAATTAATGTACAAAGACTAGCGAACTGGAATATCTGGAAAAAAAAAAAATCACATACAGTGTGTGTTCCAAGTACTTCATCATAATATAAACACAAGGTTAGCTGAAATAAAGACAACAGTCCTCAGAAGTTTTCCCTACAGACCAATAACTTGTCAGCACCAATGACATTAGTGTTCAGCATACGCTGAGTTTGAGATTTGTCATTCTCCAATGGGCACAGCGGACAAGGTTAATTCTGGAGATCTGGTCCTGCACATATGCTCCCTCTGCAATATACTGCCTTAACCAGTAGCGTTTATGGCCATGTTTGTCACTTGTTTCTGAGCCTGAGCCTTTTAATCTTGGAGCTAAAGGAATCATCTCTACCCACGTTATCTGAGGCACATATATTTCAATGCTATAAATACCAACATTTACTGCTAAAATGACTCCAATGTCTGTGAAGATAAAGCCTTCCTGGAAGTAGCTGGTTCCATGAAGAAACCAAAGGTTGGACTTAAGGAGCACATCTGCAACATAACTCAATCTGAGGATTCAGCCTGAAGCCTCCTCAACACTAGCAAGGCTGCTAAGCACAGAGGCTATACTGATGTGACAGGTACAGTCCTTGAAACATCATTCCTCACGCTAACATTTAATGCATTTAGTATTTGCAACGCCAGTGCGGTACAATTCTTACATGTTTATTAGAGACATTACAGGGAAAAAAGCATGACTTCCATGACCACAGGAAGAGTCAGTGTTCGAGAAGACATTTACAGGACTCCATTTTCTGTAGCATGTGCGAATTATTAAAAATATTAACTAATATGTCAGTATGGTCTCCTCAAGGAACTGGAGTGTCAGCAAACTGACAACTCTCCTCTCCCTCACCATTTACACCAAGACAACTCATGACTGACAAAATTTACACAAGAATTCTGTCAGTCAGGTACTCAAACGACCCTCCTGAATCTCAGCCCAACATCTTAATTGAAATATTGTCCTTACAGATTCAGTAATTCCTGAAATGTAAGACAGTCCTATACCACATGGCCTTCTCTTTATCAAGCAGATAAAAAGCAAAACAGACTTTATTGCTGTTGTCAGAAATAGAAGCTCCTTCCAGTTGTTAACAGGAGGTGCAGGTACAAAAGAATAAGAACATGGAAAAGAAATAACTCCAGGTCACAAATTGGAATGCCTTCTCTAAGTAATCAAGAGTGAAAAGGGGTTAAAAGGAGAAGTACTATTGTATAGAGCTAGGATGCTTTGTACTCTGAGCTCTTCAAGTCTACTTGTGGCTACAGACAGTTAAACTAAGGGTATTTTCCATTGCTGATAGTGCCTTTTTCTAGTGCTATTCAAATCCTTTATGTTTCCATGGTTTGGCTAATCCTATTTATTCTTAAATCACATTAAGCCCTCTCAAATGTCTTGCAAATACTGAAAAGAATCATAGAATGGTTTGAGTTGGAAGGCACCTTAAAGATCATCCAGTTCCAAACTCCCTGCTGTGGGTAGGGACACCTTCCACTACACCAGGTTGCTCGAAGCCTCATCCAACCTGGCCTTGAACACTTCCAGGGATGGGGCAGCCACAACTTCCCTGGGCAACCTGTTCCAGTGCCTCACCACTCTCAGAGTGAAAAATTTCTTCCTTAGATCTCATAGAGATCTACCCTCTTTCAGTTTAAATCCATTGCCTCTTGTCCTATCACTAAACGCCCTTGCAAAAAAGTCCCTCTCCAGCTTTCTTGTAGGCCCCCTTTAGGTACTGGAAGGCTGCTAGAAAGTCTCCCTGGAGCTTCCTCTTCTCCAGGCTCAACAATCCCAACTCAGCCTTTCTTCACTGGAGAGGTGTCCCATTCCTCTCAGTTTTTGTGGCCCCCCTCTTGACCTGCTTCAACAGGTCTATGTCTTTCTTGTGCTGAGGACTCCAGAGCTGGACACAGTACTCCAGGTGGGAATGAATATATATACACACCTTGCATATACAGCAGAACAAGTCTCTCACACGAGGAGAAATGAGCTGGCTAGAATTCATCAGAGCTACGTTTAGCTTCGGTACACAGCAGTGAAAGACATGGTTAAAGGATTGGGCCAGCCTCCAAAATACTGTCCAACTTCATTACTACAGCTCTTGGTTATGCTAAGTCCCATCAACTGCCTAGGCAATAGACATTGCACAACACCATTTTTTCAGTGTTTTGACATCAGACATAATAATTCCTTTACCAGCCAGAAGATAAACCTTTCAAATGTCATTGCTGCTGTTAACTAAAAAAATTACAAAACACAGAACACTTGTGGATGTGCTAACAGGATTCATAGAATCATAGAATGGTTAGGGCTGGAAGGGACCTCAAAGATCATCTAGTTCCAACCCCCCTGCCATGGGCAGGGAAATCCTTCACTACACCAGGTTGCCCAAAGCCTCATCCAACCTGCCCTTGAACACGTCCAGGGATGGGGCATCCACAACTTCTCTGGGCAACCTGTTCTAGTACCTCACCACCCTCAATGTAAAGAATTTCTTTCTTATATCTAACCTAAATCTGCCCTCTTTCAGTTTAAATCCATTGCCCCTTGTCCTATCACTACACGCACTTGGAAAAAGTCCCTCTCCGGCTTTCCTGTAAGCCCCCTTTAGGTACTGGAAAGCTGCTATAAGATCACCCCGGACCCTTCTCTTCTCCAGGCTGAACAGCCCCAACTCTCTCAGCCTGTCTTCATAGGAGAGGTGCTCCAGCCCTCGGATCATCTTCATGGCCCTCCTCTGGACTCATTCCAGTAGCTCTATGTCCCTCTTGTGTTGGGGACTCCAGAGCTGAACACAGTATTCCAGGTGGGGTCTCACGAGAGTTGAGTAGAGGGGCAGAATCACTTCCCTCGACCTGCTGGCCATGCTTCTTTTGATACAGCCCAGGATACGGTTGGCTTTCTGGGCTGCCAGCGCACATTGCCGGCTCATGTTGAAGCTGAAGATAGCTTTGCTTGCCCTGCCATACTACACTGAAGCCATACACTGCTGCAAACTGAATATCTCTAATTTATTATTTTTACATGTAAAAGAGCTTTTGTGAACAGCAAACACCTAGAGTCTGAAAGCGGGTACGCTGCGTTCCATATTGCAAGTTAACTTTTAAAGTTACATTCAAATGAACTTACAGTTATGTTCAAGGACTTGTGTAAGGTAGTTCATTAACAGCTCTGAAACCCTTCGTTCAGCAACAAGACAGTTCAACTGCTATTCAGAGTGACATACTAACATTTCTGAAACGTAATCTGTATGGATTGTGTTCAGGACTTACGAGATGCACCAGTCTGACCAATTCATTCTTGGCAATTCTACTGAGGCTGAAAACAAGGACAGGAATTAGTGCTGCTTTGGATGATAAGTTTTTCTAGTGCAGATGCTTCCTCACCAAGAAATGGACTGGTTTCACCAATCCACTCCATAGTAAGTAAGTCAGTATTTTTCATCTACTAAGAAATTAATTTATAGCCACTAGTAAGAATGAATTTAATTGAGAAGCCTAAAGATAAAGATAGCCATGATCCATTTCCAAACTCCTAAACTCTCAAAGCTACTGCTTTTCAGACACAGTCTTTATTTGTGCTAGGGCAAGTAGTACCTGTTGTTACTAACACAAGCGACTGAACCCTATTAGTCTTTTTCCCCACATACAGCTCTCTTGAACCTCTTCAAGTCTGACACTTCACCTGCTGAAATATGCTGGTTTTGCTTATACACAACTCGAGTGCATAGCCCAACGTGCTATTAACTTTTCAAATACTGTGGAAAACTAATTTTCCTAGAGATTATTTTTCCCTCCCAGACCATAAACCTCTTTTTTTCTGAGCCACATAATGGATATGTTTCTCACAGCTCTATTCAAACCAATGTAATTTTTGTACCTTTCAAGACTATAAACTTCTCCCTTTTGTACCACAAATCATCACAGAAAAGTTTAGTATGATATGCTGGGACAGGCCTATACTATTATCTCTTAAATCAGTAGCACTGTAGCTTTCACTGTGTATTGCTATGCCTGCTAAGTTCCAACGATGACAGTAAAATATGAGTTCTACCCAAAAGGATGTTCTGTGTGTCCCCTAAAAGAAACATAATTAACACTGTACCAACTAGTGCAAAAACATCAGTGTTTTAAAATTGCTGGTATCAAAAAACCCACCACCACCTTTTCTTTTCTGTTTGTGTGTGCTTATACATGTTGCTTATTGTAATTATTGTATGGGAAGACACATCAGTTGAGAAAACAGCATTTGAAGCCACACTTCAAGTCACCATAATTGCATTTCTTCAATTTTAGAGATACTGATTCTCAAAATTACAGACAAAAATACTAATAATTGTAACATGATAGTAACTCTCCATGGGCCCAACTCTTCTTAGACTGAAATAAATCTATTAATACAAAGGAAATTAAATCTTCAGAAAGCTTGAACTGAATCATCTAAGCCTACTCCTGTGCATTTAATTAAACAGAGTTAAGATACCCAGCACTTGGCGTAAGGCATTCCATCTTCATCCTGAAAAGTCAAACATTTCTTTATAAACTAAAACTAAATATCTCCTGAGTAGAAATACTGGTTAGGTGTACATACTACAAATAAGCTTCTAAAGACGAGGTTCATGGAACGAACTGAATTTAGACTAGCTAGAATGAAGAATATCCAGAAAAGACCACCACCTAACAGATGTACTGGCGACTGGGACTCAGACAACATACACCAAAGCAAGCAATTGTATAACTTACACAAATGATCAATGGAACAGAGATTAAACTGGAATTGGTTTATTGACTAATGACCATCACCATCCTTCACGATCAGCATGTTTGGAAAACACTCATGATTTCAGAGTTCCCAGGAGGAACTATATGGGAGATTGATTTATAAACGTGAGTCAGACTGTTTTATTTGCCTGGCCATTATTTGTTTAGAATTTACAGTATCAGATTCCTCCCCCACCCCATCTCCCCCTCACCCCTTCCCCTACCACCTGAGAAAAGGAATAGGGAGGTGACAAATGAAGTAGGGAAATAAACCAACGTGCTAATTAATGATCACATTTATTGTTCATTTATGGTCTGATGCTCAGCACCGGGCTTTCACTGCAAATAACAAAACCTGTGTCCTTTCTAAGCTCAGGTTGTACAATCACATTCTCTTCTCTTTTGCCAAACTTTTATTTTTATAGACTCCTGCAACAAGGCAAAGCCCTACCCACTAAAGAAATGAGGAGTAAAGTGTTATCTGTATTTTAAGTATACAGCATGCTATGTGTTTCAGTTTTACTTCCTTGTTATTAAATTGCTAATCTAGAATGATGTGGGACAAAAATAAAACAGAAGTAAGGTATTTCTTCGAAGCAGAAATCTGCACAGGAGAAAGATACCAAGAGATGGGCCAATAGCTGAGGAGATGTTTTTCTCTGAGCCAGGCAGAGTTACAGTACTGCCTTGAAAAAGTTTTGACATTGAAAAATACATCCTGAGAAAAAGCAAGAGTGATAAGCACATGGGTCTTTATGGAGTGACAACTGAAAGCCCCTAGAGCCCCTTGGGTTTCTCCCACATCCATAGCTGAAGGTTACTGCTAAGGATTAAGAGAAAGATTAATGCAAAGGTAAGTTAAAACACGCTGACAGTAATCAGAAATAGGGGTTCAATAACAACAGCCAGGATGTGCTCAAGTGAACAAATAACATCTGCTTTGATAAAGTTTTGATCCCTCTAATCAGCTACCAGTCTCAGGCTCCCAAAGGAGAAGGGTGTAGAAGCACCTGCCACTTTCATTAGCACAAAAGGCCAAACTGGAGGGCCATCCCCTATGCCTAAATGCAGCCCAAGAGGAACTGCATTGTTTCACCTAGAGAGACAAGATGTGTTAGCTAAACTGTCACCTGAAGGCTGTAATTAAGAGAAAGCGAAAAGGGAATGGCACTGCCACTGTCACTGACCACAACCTGTGTTTGCCTGCTGATCCAACCTAGAGCACACTGAAGTAGAGGGCTACTTTTTGAGAAAAAACACAGCTCAGTGTTGGGAAAGAGTCCTCTTGGGGAGCTGAGGGAAGGGACCACAGGTGGGATATGCACCCAGACTGTGATGTGATCATATAGCTAATATAACACACTCCTAAATCAGCTCAACTTTAAACTTCTTCCTCATTTTAGGACTTTCAGCAACTATCCAGAGTCACAGAGGTGAAAACGAACAAAACCAATACTACCTGGTGTCAATCTGAAATTCAGAGATGGAAGGGGGAAGAAAGGGCAGGGGAGGGGGTGGTGGGAGTGGGGTGGGAAGAACAACCCAGGAAGAAAGGAATTTGTTCTAGAGTTTATGAGCGCACTGCCAGTCAAACCTAAGAGCTCTTTAATCTGAAAATTACTCCAACTAATCACATAAAAACGTAGAATTCATTTAATTTTTTACAAGCTGTTATGAAGAAAGTGATATTTACTTTTTTTAATGTCAAATCTACATATTATTTCAAGAGTGGCCTACACATTAAACAGTTAAAAAAAGTTGACAATAAAGTTTTGAAATGCAATAAGCTCCACTCAGTTATTTGAAAAAGTTTCTGCATTAAAGATGAATTTTTCTGCAAACTTTTTATGATACTGACATGCAGGTACAACTCCACTATATGGTATACATTATGTCCAGGTATCACCTTTTCAGCTCCTTTTCAACAGTAGCAACCTTGCAAACTTTATCTGACCTATAGAATCCAAGTCTGACACACCTTCACTTGCCTATAAAACCACTTTTATTACCATAGAGTAAGTGAGAGATTTAAACCACATCTGGAAAAGATACTAACAATGCTTCTCCCATTTAAAGTAGCAGATGGTGATACCACAGATGAGAACACATTTGGCAGGACAAAGAGTCAGCTGTCCAGCTATTGAAGCCACACCATTAGTGGGTAGCAAAATTCAGTTTGACTGTGTGAAATGAAATCAAAACTAATGCTGGGGAATGGTTTGACTTCTGGACTTAATGAATGTATGATAGCAATGCTGCCTGTCTAAAATTCTCAACAGTATCCTATAAACCCTTCTTTTCTTCAAGATACTCATTTTCCTTTTGCGGGTTATTTGCTTTGTAAGTGATAGGCTTGGATGTTCATTCTAGTCTTTTTATTTCCATGGCAGTAACTTATAAAGGCCCCATTTTAGAGACCAACTTTGTTCTATATGAGCACCATACTTGTGTGAGGCTTCACTATGCAATTATTTCTGTAATCTACTGCCAGTACTGTCATCAAGCCTGGGGCAGCTATAATATACAAACTTTCACATAAGAGAGATTGAGAGCACCATGAAATCAACAGAAGTTTCCTTTCTAGACAGTACAGCAGGATCAAGTGAGAGCAATGGAAGTAAGTCCATAGTTCTAGAGGTATGCATCATGTTACGTATTGCCTTTGACTAAGCTGTGTGTAATTCCACGTAAAAATCAATACTTTTATAAAGAGCAATTGTAATTTAAAAGTAAATTCATGCTTATCGTGTTTGCACTCTAACTTATCTTCTCTATATTAAAGAGGAAGCACAATTGTCAGTGAGATTATTTGAAGTTCTGTGAATACCAAGCGTGTGGAACCTATAAGCATCGTATCTTCAAACCTATGTAAAACCAAACATAAGTTTGGTTTCTGAAATCAACAATGTTATTTACATGGAAGTTTACCCTAAGAATCTCTCTCTCAACAGCACCCATGCCTCTGATTGCCTGTTGTCTTCCTCTCTTCTCTGCCCTTACAAATAACTCCCTTAGCTCCCCCTGCTCTAATAGTCTACCTGCCGGACACTTTCTCTCTGGATTGCTTGAAGATGAAGGTGTGACAACACAGTACTTATAAGACGTATTTTTGAGCACAGCTCTCATTTAATATACAGCATCAAAGCTCTCGTTAAATAAACAGAACATCTTTTTCAGTGTAACATGCACAGGGTGAAGTCCAAGCCTATTCCTGAAATGCAAAGTATGACCAAGAAATTATAAATTCCCAAACATCAACACAAATCTGAAACTAGAAAAACTGAATCATGTCCAAACTAGAAGAGATTACCACTGAAGGATTTACTTTTTATAGCCATTACATGACTAATACTGCAATGGTAGGCTAGACTGCTGCTATTCCTTGTCAAAATCTCCTCGGCATACTTCATGAAGAAAGAATGTGAGAACATTTTGCAATGCTGTTATGATTATAGCACATGCCTCAGTTTTCCTGCTTTTTTTGGTAGCGTTTCTAAGACAAATGACTGAGTCAAAATTCTTATATTAAAATTAAGATAAACGTGGAAATAGGCATGTCCTGTTTGGTATTACATGCAAGCGGTCCTTAGGAACAGAATGAAACTCTCCCACTCATAAAAGCATACCTTGGCAGTGAATGAAGCATTCCACTCTTCCCACACATGCACATACACAACTGGACATTAACTTTGAAAGTCAGGAACATTCTCTGCAACAAGGATCAAAGGAATCATGTGAAGAAAAATGCAGAAGATGGAAGACATTCTTAATAGATTTCAGACAGAAAATGAGTGTTCCAACACCCTCTTTCTGAAAAGACTTTACTTGGGCACTCAGAACAAAACACTTCGATCTTCTATGATCCAGAACCATAATTGTTGGTTTGTTTTTTGAAAAACGCTTATCTAGCTTGAGCTCATCACTAGCTGTCTGACTTTCCTTAAACCACACACCCACCATTGGTATCTACATCATCTGAAATGGAGACAAGCCAGGGTACTGGCCTACAGACCCAGTCTCGCAGCCAGAGCAGTTAGCGTAATAGAGTGTTCTTAAGAAGGTGCACCAACATAGCCTTCAATAAATATTTGGAATGGTTATATGAAAGGCAGAAAATCCTCAGCAGAAATCTGGAGCTTCTGGGTGGTCATATAATGACAAAACCTGAATTCGAGACCAAATCAAGCAGAGTTGAAGGTTCTAGCCACATCTGCTTGACTCATCAGGTTTCCAAATCCTATATTTCTTCTATTTTATCTTACACTGCAGAATCTCAAAGTACACAGCTGGTTTAAAACACAAACAGACTACTAATCCATTGTTTATTTCTGCCTTCAAAAAACTGAAAGATAACTTAATTGTACAGTCTAACAAACTCCATGATTTACTTGCTTGGCAGTTGGTTATTTCATATAGATGTCTTTTCTGGTTTGTTCAGAGTGAATAAAAGATGCATAAGCCCTCAGTGCCTATATGCATTCATTAGATAACATAATACTAATCAGCATTCTCATGAGCAACTAGAAGCCTAGCTGGATTTCCAGGGTGAATACCCAATACAGCTAAATGAGAAATCAATACAGCTCAATAGCATATTTTGCAAGACAAGTGCTGCTTCTGCTCCTGCCCCCATGTACTGAGCTCAACACAGAGATACACTACCCGAGTGGAGAATGTCTCACCTGGAGTTGCAGCAGAGAACATGCTGTACAAGCAGGCTAAAACGTCAATCCAGTCAGATATTTGATTGCATGTACTTGATAGAAAGACAGAGTTCAATTTCCTGTGCAGCAAACAAGATATTCTTGAGAAACCTGAACATGCACTCAAGTATCAGTTAGCAAAGATACCATGGCTTATTAAAAAGAATCACAGTTCTACAAATTAAAATAGGAATATTCATAATTTTAATGCCAAAACCAGTGTTGTATGGTGTAGTTCTTGAAGAAATATTTCTGGAAAACAGCATAGCTAGAAATAGAACTATATACATTATATATAAGGACGACATTGATCAAAGCCTGTTTCTGCACAAAGGGGTTTTTCAGATAGAAGAGCATCACAGTGGTGTAAAGCTATTGGTTTTACTTAGTTTATCTTTAGAAAAGATACTCTTTTTTTCAGTCTATACTATCAATATGATGAGCTTTTCTTGAGATTCAGTGCACAATGTACTGGGGAACCCACAAAATTCACCCACGTGCCACCTCCAGTCTGTGATGAAAGGCTTTTCTCACTGTTTCCACAATTCCAGCTTAGGCAGCTACCTCTTCCTACTGTGTGCTGAGTGAGAGCATCTCAGGCTGGAGCAATGAGGAAAACACTCATCTCGGTGCTGAACTCACAGCAGAGTAGATTAGATTTTTCTACTTTAACAGAGGGCAGCGTGAAGGGGACAGACTGGTTTTATTATATGCTATACTCCCGCCCAAATTACAAGACTGTTACAAAATAAAAGGCTTTTTAAAATATCTTCTATTTGTGGTTTGTCTGAAGTTATTTTTTAATGCCCCCTCCTCATTCACAGCATGTGTAACAGTTATGGTACTGGAAACCTCACAGCTATAAATTGAGTAACGAAATTTTTAACCCTGGTTGCAGCCATCTTGACATGAATCCCACCACAGATGACAGAACATGCATTTCTATGAAGTGCACATATCTGTTCATAGTTTTTCCTCAAAAATCTTAACTGCAGTCCCTATGTCATAATGCAATACATGTGTTGGTCCCAGTTCAACATAAAGTATGTTTACGCCAAACCCATATAAATTCTGCACTCAAATCAATCAAGTTTTGTACCCTCAACCCTCATCTCCACAGCAGTCAGCTAGGCAATATCAACACTGCCACACTCCCTCTGCCTCTCACCTCCTGGTGTGAGCTCATGCTTCCCCCTTGCCTTCTGCCCCATACAGGCTTCTCATACAGTTTTTACACGCTCATCTTGTTTTTTGTAGTGTGGCAAAAGTCAATTTCAGGGGGTCTTTAACTCTCACGGGGTTTTCATGGGGGGAACTTCATCAAGGTACTTCCTTTTTTCAGAGGTTACTGTTACATGTCTAGAAGAAAAGTCTGGGAATGAGTGAGGATCTGAGGGACAGACTTGGGTTTTTTTTTTTTTACACAGGAAGGATGAGGAGAGAACTAATTTTCAGAGTTGCTAAACTGTTCCTGCTCTAGTATGACAGAAGTTCTGGAAGTTTCGGAGAAAAAAAAAAAATGAAAAAACAGTGCCAGATCTCTTAAGTAGCTTGGATCTCTTTCCCCGTGGGCAGCCAGGTAGGGAACGTCGTCTCCCACAACCTCAGGCCACTGCAAAAATATTACATTGAAGGATGTTATCACCCTAATAAACTGGGACACCTCACTGAGCTCCCCTTGAAAGCAAGTAGATAACTTGCCAACTTGGCAAACTAAGATCCCAAATGACAAAGACTGATCGAGCCACTGTCACAGAAAGTCTACAGTAGGCACGAGTTTAGGAACATCTAAACTGTAATGCCCATTTTTATGATATACCATAGGGGTGAAAGAATGTAACTCCAACCTGATAAATCAGTTGGCTTTTTTACTGAAGTTTTTTGTGTTTCTGAGGCCACACTCTTCCTCAAAGACCCAACACTGAGTGCTTCATTCAGAGATGTACACGGGTACGCACGCAGTATGAGTGTTGTTCCACTCTGTAGGTCAGAGCTTCATTATTCCAAATTCAGACTCCTCTTCATACAGGGTCACAAACAAAGGCTCTGCAGTTTATCATCAGGCAATGTTCAGCATTCAGTAACTAATGCCTTGAACACTTCAAGAGATCTATAACAAGGTAGAAAAGCGAGAGGACAGATGGAGGGTCATCTTCAGTCACAAAACATCTTCGTGTTGTATAAACATATCTGGAACCTGCATTTGAATAATAACCCAGAAAGTTGTGTCCAGTCTCTGGAACTGCTTTGCCCTGACTGTAACAGACCCAAGTGGAATCTTCATCTGCTAGTGATTTTGGGATTAAATTTGATTTGGAAAATGTATAGGGGGTTGGGGTGGGGGTTTTGGGGGTGAGTTTGCTTCTGGCTTTTTTTTTTTTTTTTCCAGTTTTCTTCTAACAGTAAACCTTTTTATTTAATATAGAATACCTGAAGACAAATAAAGATATTAATGACATACAATCAAATCCTATCTACATATGAAATAATTAGTTGTCTTCAAACTTTGCCTATTTACACTCCATGTTCTTTTAAGGCTATTTGAATGTGACCCTAGGGCAAATAACAATGAAAAGCTGGCCAGTAAGAAAATGCCTGCACTGTCTTAGTTAGCATCATAGTCAAGAAATAGCTACACTGGCATCCTTGCCAGCTAGGTTCATATATCAGCTGCTACTCAGATTATTTGGAAGCAACAGCCCAAAGAAGCTGCCCTAGTAAGGAGCGCAAAGTAGTGGATCCTCATTCCTCATTTCAAAAATACTTTAGAGTACAGTATGAAAGACCAAATGAAATAGAATTTGGGAAATACCACTCCTACATGCACTTGGAGCAATGTAGCATCTACTTTGATTTAACAGATAGTTTTCTTTAAAGGGTTTGATTCCAAAATCGTACACCAAAATCCTTAGTACTTATTTCAGTTGTAGTGGCATTTCTATATCAAGAGTGAAAACTACAAGATCTACCCCACAGTTTCAGCTCCCCTTCCCAGCTCCAGCACACATAGGTAGCTCTGTTCATGAAGAAAATACAGAGGTGTAAGTTTCCTTTTTGGACCTGTTTATAAGAACGTTTATAGATCCATGCAAGCTCTTCCACAATGCCCTCAAAAGGCTGCTTGAGAGACAAGGCACATTAACACAAAATCTCATAGTTTATGCCCAGCCAGCAGCTAAGCACCATGTGGCCACTCGCTCAGTCCTCTCCCTGCAGTGGGATTGGGAGAAGTGAACACAACAACAGGCTTGTGGGCCACGACAAGGACAGGGAGGGATCACTCACCAGTTACAGTCACAGGCAAAACAGACTGCAGTTGGGAAAAAAAAAAAAAAAAAATCCATTTACTTTGTTATCTATCAAATCAGAGTAGGATAATGACAACTAAAACCAAATCTTAAACACACCTTCCCCTCACCCCTCCATTCTTCCTGAGCTCAATTTAACTCCCAATTTCTCTACCTCCTCTCACTGCAAGTAGCACAGGGGGATGAGGAATGGGGGTTGTGGTCAGTTTGCCACACGCTGTTTCTGCCACTCCTTCCTCCTCAGGAAAGGACTCCTCACTCTCTTCCCCTGCTCCAGCATGGGGTCCCTCAAACAGGAGACAGTCCTCCATGACCTTCTCCTATGTGAGTCCTTCCCACAGGCTGAAGCTCTTCATGAACCACTCCAACGAGGGTCCCTCCTACAGAGTGCAGTCCTTCAGGAACAGACTGCTTCAGCGCAGGCTTCCCACAGAGTCACAGCCTTCTTTGGGCACAGCCACCTGCTCCAGTGTGGGGTCCTCCACAGCTGCAGGTGGATCTCTGTTCCACCATTAATCCCCATGGGCTGCAGGGGGACAGCCTGCTATCTCACCATGGGCTGCAGGAGAATCTCAGCTCCAGCATACCTCCTCTCCCTGTCCTTCACTGACCTTTGTGTTTGCATAGTTGTTTCACACACAGAATCCCAGAATGTTAGGGATTGGAAGGGACCTCAAAGGATCATCTAGTCCAATCCCCCTGCCTGAGCAGGACCACCTAGATTAGATCACACAAGAACGCGTCCAGGCTGGTTTTGAACATCTCCAGAGAAGGAGACTCCACAACCTCTCTGGGAAGCCTGTTCCAGTGTTCTGTTACCCTTACTGTGAAGAAGTTCTTCCTCATGTTTAAGCGGAACCTCCTATGTTCCAGCTTATATCCATTTCCCCTTGTCCTATCATTGGATACCAGTGAGAATGGCACCACACACCCCACTCCTCTCTCCCTCACCACTACACTGGGTCCAACCAGTCTGACCAACCCTGGCAGCCCCAGCAGGACAAGCTCCTCCCCTCTGGAGTGGGGAGCTTCGGAGCACTTCCGGAGTTTCAATTTAGGGGGAAATGAAGGCCCTTGGCTGACACCTCCAGGCCACAGGGAACCACTCCCCAGCCTGGGGCCACACACAGGCCTGTGAGGTACCACAGCTGCACCACTGCAGCCACCACCCTGCTGCTAGGCAAGGGGCATGGGCCCAGTGCAGACAGCTGCTCACCCAGGAGACCAGGGGTGAGACCCACACCTCTCCCCTCTCCCCATTGCAGGTTCCCTCAGCAGTTTTTTTCTTTTCTTAAATATGTTATCACAGAGGCGCTACCACCATCACTGACTGGCTTGGCCTTGGCCAGAGGCAGGTTCAACTTGGAGATGGGGAACCTTCTAGCAGCTTCTCACAGGAGCCACCTTTGTAGCCCCTTCCCCACTACCTGCCACACAAACCAAATACACCAAACCAAGCTCATGTGTGGTCTGCTCTGAGAATGAGCAGAGCAAACCCAAGTCTGTTTGCACCTTACTTCTACCCCAGAGGATGGCAGAGAAAGGATTAGAAGAAATGCTGTGCCAGCTTCCCTAGCCAATGCCTCCCATCTCAATCCACTGCTTTCCTCCTGTCCTTTTCAGGATCAAAAAGATGCTATTTCAGATTTGAGTTCTTATTAACAAAAGATATGTATATCCTTCTTTTGATCTCTTTGGATTTTAACTTTCAGTTCCTGTCCTCCCACACATCCCATTTCTGCATGGTGAAACCGCACTGATTCCTCTGCAGACAACTTTTGCACTCCTACAGACCAGAAGCTAGACGTGCACTTCATAAAGGTTAAAATACTTGAGTTGAAGTGATCTAACACAAATACAGTAGTCCAAATCAGATTTACTAAAATCACTGAGAATGAACAAAGAAAACCATTCCACCCTGCTATGAAAGATAAGAATGAATGCTCTGGGACAAAACCCAGCAAGGGCACCCTTCTAAACAAATGGTGTTACGGCACAACATATTGGAAGAGTAGCACAGAAAACCAAACGCTCTACACAATTGAAATACATGCAAAATATTCCGACTGAATTTGTCTCAGTATTTAAAGAACAAAGATAAAATTATTTCAGACAGGATGCTTCTTTTCCAAACAACATGCTTTAGACTGTAACAAAAAATAAAATAATGCCCATTTCAATTAAGATTTTGGCACTGGCTTTTGAACATCACAAGTTTGTTAATTGTAAAGCAAAATAAAATCATATTCTCAGTGGACTTCAGCAAATTAAATGAAAATATTTCCAGTAGCTAACTTAAAAAGGGATATCATTAAAGTGCTACATTCAATCTTATCTGTAGTTCCCACTTAAACTTCCAGTCACGACACATTCATTCAAAACAAAATAGCAGATTGTAATGTGGGCTGATATCTGAAGGCATTTCATGAGCATACTCATGCTGAAGTCTAAATTTTACATGATCACTAGAGAGATTACCTTTGAACTAGTTACAAAAGTGTTTTAATTTCTTCGTTCTGTCTCTGCATTAGCATGTGCCATTGGAAAATTTAATATTATTTCTTCCCATTCATTTCCCTTGACTAGTTAGCTAAAATAAGATGCAACACATAACTGGAAATCATTTTCCCTTCTAATAGGACTAGGGGCAGAGGCAGAAAAAAGATCATTCAACTATTCAAATTACATAGCTTTCCAATTTACTGTCCAAAAATCCCAGGTTATGGACACGACAGTTACATCCATTCTTTTTTTGTTGCATTAGGACTATGATTTTCATCTGTTTGTAACCAGCAGCACTGATGCTTCAATATGCTGTTAAATGAAAAAATTGCTTTGACACTTGCTACTACATCTTAAGCTAGAAAATGAGTGTAGTTCTTAATCAGAACAGACAAAAGTACTGTACTATTTAATGAAAATTACAATTTCTAACTGGCTCTATGTAAACCATTCTAACCTAATGCCAAGTCCTTGATGACAAGTGCTGCTAGGAAACATTATTGGGCAGCTCTATGCATGCAGACGGTTAATTATGACTTCAGTGGAGAACAGTTCATGAGATTATGTACACTTACAACACAATTAACTCTTGTTTATAATTTCTTACATATCTGCCATGTTAGTATGTGTGGAGCACAGATAATTTGCATATCATTTTAACTTCTCTGTGCAGAGGGGCCCAAATCTGTAAGGATTTGTATCCTTTTTCTTTTCAATAAGAAAAAAGGAACTAAATCATAACCAGTTTACAATCCACCTTTGTCTCTGCTGTTTGCTTTTATGATTCCATATATAAAAATTAGCTAGGACTGTGCCTACTATAGCCACCTGCTGAAATTTCAACACCAAAATAAGATCTATAATTGAATATACAAAACCAGAAGCTCTGAAATGACAGCACAACCGGCCCAAAATTTGCAGCAGGGATAGTGGAATTCTGCAGCAGTGTTTATATGTGGCTGTCAGCAGTTGTACACCCACAGAATCTACTATTAGCAGTAAAAAAAGGCCAAGAAAAAAAAAAAGATCGTCACATACAACCTCCTACTTTTAGCAGCTCTGATTTTCTTTGCCCTTGCAGGAGCTTTTCCCTGTTCCCTCCCCCCTGTTCCAAAAGGAGCGTATGAGCCTCATGCTGTACAGAAAAACACAGGCCACCGCTATCTTTTCCATAGCATGTTTAGGAATCTAGATAAAAGGGAGAACAGAACATTTACTTCTTGAAGGCTTCCTCAAAATAAGGCTAAAAAACACTGTCTTATAGAGTTAAAACATAATTTTTAGTTAATTTATTTTTCAAATAGAACGCACTTACGTTTATTGGCATCTCTTACACTTCTGTGATGATTAAAATCCATACAGAAGGCACAGGTAGAAAATGTTCTAGTCTTTTCTTCATGCGTAACCTTACTTTGTAGTTTTATTTACAACTTAATATCTTAGCATTTCATTTTCTAATCTCCCACTGCAGTACTAACCCCAACAAAGCTCCTTGTACAGAAATACAGGCAGAAGTGATGGACAGAGTTTTAGGACTTTAGCCACTGCACCACCTAGATTCAACCAACTCTCAGCTCAACAATACTACTTGTCAGAATACTAACAGCTGCTTTGCTTAGCAGTCCCTGGCTGCCACAACACACAGGAGTTTTAAACCCATGGTGAAACAAGAAAAGACAAGACCTCTACTATCAAGGCACCTCATGGCATAGCACTGGCATGTCATGGCATACTACATTTGCTACTGAAGACACGTTGAAAGCTCAGGCATGTTCTAGATATTCTCCAGAACTGTTCCAGGTGGCCTCAAGAGTACAAGAGCAAACTTCAAAATCCTTCAGCATATATTAGGGATCCAGTCTAAGACCTCAGAACAAACTTCATCTCTGATGCTGATGTTGAGCAGACAATTGAGATTGAAACCTCTAGAAAATTCTATGTTGACCATGAAGAGCTCTGCCATGACTCAGAAGAGAGAGACAGTTATACTGCAGGCTCTCTTGAATTTAAAGCCCTAACAGAAAAGATCATGCATAGATAATTTATCTATTTCTTTTTAGTATTGATTTCGTCTGCTCTTTAAGAAAAAGACACAAGTTTTCCTCTTTGTTTTTCACCTTAAAAACTTCGGGAGTCAGAGACCTGTATTTGTTCTGCAGAACATAACTGGCAACAGATTCTGTCATGAACGCTCACACTATATTTGGAGAGGTGAGCCAGAAAGACATCAGCTGCAGAGCTGCTGGTTTCAACCGATGGACAGCAACTGTGCTCGCAGGCCAGGGCTCCCACAGGAGTTTTCTGTTACCTAGAGTACAACCTCAGAAGTTGAGTTTTTCCTCAGAAGGCAGAGAAATCAGTCAGAGCTGTTGATAGGGTGAGGTAGAACTGGTAGAGTTATTAGTATTGTTGATGCTCCCCTTTCTACCTGTCCAGGCAATGCTCACACCATTTCCACAAGGACTAAGAATAGCTCTGATCCACAGAAAATATACAACGCTCTGAGGTTCTTACCTCTCTCTCTCTGACTTCCAGTTGAAGCAACAGCCTGTAGTTCCACATATGATTTACAGTAGTGCTGGGAACATACGAAATCAAGGAAGACTAGTGAAATTGAGAGGGAACTGTAAAAATAAAGTTAGTGAACAGAGGCAGAGAATTACAACTTCAGAATCCAAATGAAGCTGCAAGAGACGTATGACAAGGCAGCAAGTCATATGAATGTCTGTCTGACTGCTTAGTTATGTAGTCCAGAGAGGGCTCCTACAATAAGCGTCAAAAGCACTTCACAGTGTAAACCTGAGCAAGCCAGTAATGCTACCTAACACAAAGCCACACTAGCTAACTCAGGAGAAGCTGGGAGTTCAAAAATGGAGGAGGCTTAATTTTATATTGTTAGTATACACAGCAGCTTAAGCACTAAGCCATTAAATATTCTGCCTTTGAATGGGGGGATGACTGAGAACACCATCATTAACATGTACTTCTGAGCCTTTCAGGGTGGTGTGGTACTGAACATCACTTAAACTTGGGATTTGTAACATCGCAGGTGTGCTCTAGCACAGGAGGTTCAGTATCCTTTCTTGGGGCCCAGATAACAGACTATTTCCCTGTTACATCACATGCTTCTGGAGAATCTGATCCTCTGCTTCATGGACCCGCTTTCAGAATGCTGTAATACTTCTCTCAAATCTCGTTGGACCAGATATAGACAAGTCAGCTCTAACAAGTTCATCAAACTACTGTTTTGTTTGGGTTTTTTCTTCCCTTAGTAGCATTTTGTAGGTTTCTCACAAATCTTCAGCCACGGTAGCTTATATATTACTTATATGGAAGCTTAAGCCTCTAATGTATTTACTTACCTTTGTATCAGTCATACAGCACAGCAACTGTCAGTTTCTGCAGCTTACAAAGAGTACATTTTAAGCTATAGTAACTGTCTGAATAATTTATGAGTCCTAATACCTTAGCAGTAGCAATCCAACTTTAAAAATTACTTTTTTTAATTTCTAGGCAAACCAAGGTATTTTCATGCCCACAGATCAAAATTGCATATTAGCTTAGAGATTTACGACATTGCATCTCTGTTCTTTCTCTCATTTTGGACGTTATTGGACCCATTCCATGTATCAGAGGGACAATCAGCATTGCTCACTACGCACAGCTTATTGAGAAAGGTAAATTTGCTACCAGTACGTTTTCCACTGCACACATTCCCATCTTTGGCCCACGTCTTCTCCCTCTCCTTCCGCCCTCCAAACTCGCAAAACAGTCCTGTCTCATTTCTCACCAGTTTGCCCACTATGACATTTCTGCTTCCTCCACCCTTATTAGTACTCCCCTCCTTTCCATCTCTCAGTGGCACATCTGTTCAGTTCCCACCTCATTCTAGCTGCCTCATTTGCCTCTGTCCTGCTGCATCAGACCATTTAGCCCAGGATCCTGTCCTCAGGAGTGACATTAGGGGCTGCTATTTAGGAAAAAAAGCCAGCTTGACACTGCCTGCAATCCATTCCTCAAGTATTTCCCCAGCATCAGAAAGTGGTGCATTAGAGATGCTAGAAGATACATCCCTGCCTAATCCTTTAGCATCCATTGATTGCCCTGTTGTACGGGATTTAATCTAATCCCTTTTGGACCTGCTGAAATGGTCTGCTTCTACAAGCTCCTTACAGCGTATTCCAGAAGTTCACTGCCTGCCACATAAAATACCAGGGCTTCATATAGTGCCAAGATTCTGCCTTTGACTTGTTATAGTGCCTCCCCCATTTTGCTCATTCTTTTGGCTGCTGCTACTGCACATTCAGCCAATGATTTCAGAAACCTCTCAACTGACTCGGAGATATTCCTCATGTGTTGCAATTCCTTGTTCTGAGCTTCGCATTGTGTGGGTATGGTTGAGATGATTTTTACTTAGATGTGTTACTTTCCTGCATTCTGAAGCTTCATCTGCCACCTTCTCCCCTGCCCTCTCCCCTTCTACAGAGCTTCATAAGGTCCTGCTGGAGTTCCTCACCATTAGCACACCATATTTGACTTCTGAAACAAGCTCAGTCGCTGTGCTCCTGGAGATTTCAACATTTATCTCCTCCTCTGACTCACTGATGGTGATTCCTGAAGATCCCTCTCTCAACTCTTTTTCAAACCAAGTGACTGACTACTATTACACTTGGACTCCACCATTTGCTTCTTGGTCTTTAATCAACTTGCAATCCACAAAATAGCCTTTTCCTCAACTCTATAGCAACTCAGTTTCTTTAATCATTGTTGTGAAACCTTCACATGAGTCTTCGTTGTTCCTTCCATCCTTGAAGAGGGAGATGGGAAGGCACTAGAGAACTCTTTCTCTTCTTCTAGACTGATCACAATACTGTTTCCTTTGCATTCCACTCAGCTTCCTTGAGCAAGTGAAGCACAGAGCAGCAAAGCAACCAACCTATTGCTTCCAAAGAAACTGTGAGATTAACAATGTCAGGAAAATGAACTACTCGGATACTTGCCCCTACCTGCACTTGAGGAAACATTATACGTTGTTAGAAGATATGATAATCTTTCCCCCATGGCAACTTTGATCATTGGCTCTATTTCAGGCAGTGAAAGTGGGACAGATAGACAAATTGAAACACTTATTTTCACTGTAACTGAAACATCTTCTCCGATTACAAAACTTGCATCAGCTATTACCAAAAATACTAAGGCCACACTACATAAGGATAATATCAACCCCACCTTGTGAGGGCACATATGACAACCACACATGGCTCAAGGAGTCCTGCCAAAAAGTTCTGTTCCTTCAGGAAGAATTTTTTAGGAAGTCTAACCATGCAGACACAGCTCTGCATTGCAGGCAATGGAACTGAATGCTGTAGTGCCTTGTGGCCTATTTGACTCCTTTTCCAAGAGGCTTTGCGAGGAAGAAATGCATGTCAAGACAAATATATTTCTTTATTAAAAGAATTCCTGTAGAAAGAATTGTACAAGAGACTGAGACTTTTCCTTAAGCTCAGAGGGAATTATACTATGTCCATGTCATTGTTTGACTTTTGATCTGCTAAAGAAAAATTATACGTACGATATCCATTGGATGTATCTGAATATTCTTGGCAGTGTTGTTAGTGAAATGATGAAATGGCAGAATTCTTTGTAAAAACAACACTTAAAGAAAAAAGTGAAAAAGAATGAACAGTAGTGTTTACTTCCTTAATGAGATTGTGGTAAAGCCTTGAGAAGAGCTATTCTTTTCTTCTGTAGTTGTCTCTTATCGCTGCTTCCTCCGTTTGCATTGTATGTTTGTTTGTTAGCCTCAATTGTGATGTGCACTTGCTGCTTGACTGGATAGATGACCTCAGCTACAATAGCTATGGGCAGTAAAAAAAAAAGTCATGAGTTTATAATGCCTTGTCCTCTTTCTGAAATGCCAGCTTCAATTTGCCAGGAGCCAGTGGTTCAAATACATACAGCACATAATTACTCTTTAACTCTTTAAAGTGTTACGGTTGAGAGACAAGAAAAAGAATGTATTTAAAAAGAGGAGGGAGGTATTCTTGTAAAACAGTCACTGCTTTCAGTTCCCACTAGGAAACAATAACAATTTCACCTCTCCATAACTGGCATCACTCAAAGATGCAGACGCTGAGCGCTTTGTAAACCAAGTCCTACTTCTTTAGTCCACCAGCTATTCAAGCACGCAGTGCCCCCAGCTCACCTCATTACGTACAGCCACTAGAGCACCTGAAACTGCCTGTCACACCACTGTTGTGCCACATCTCATTTCCTTTAACTCTTTTTCATAACTGTAATAAGGCTCATTTGGGTGAGTAGTACTTTGTACTCGAGCAGTTAAATGCAATTTAAGATTGTAACAAAACCTACAATACATCAGAGCTGGCATAACAAACACTGTTTAACAGGAACATTATTATTTATGGGGAAAATGGTTCTGAAAATAAACTCCTACGCATGTTTAGTGTCCTCTTTCCTTTGTTTTTATTCTATGCAGCAGGAAGGATTTAGAAAAACAACACAACCCAAAACAATGAAAGACAACTTCATGCCCTGTAATGACTAACTATATGCAAAATTGCTTTTTTTAAAAAAAATAAATCCATTCAAGAGTTCTTCAATCTACTGTATATCAATAGATAAAACATGACAAAAATGTTCATTCAGAAAGAACCTTAAATTTAATTTCAATCTAACAAAGGCCATTTGTCTTCTCAGTGACTCATATTCGGGAATGAAGAAAACAACAAACTCACTTCTTCATGACCTCTTTTTCATTTCTTATTTGCTGATGTGTATCACATTATTGAATTTTGGAAAATGATGAGGGGATTTGGTGAGTGCTTCAATCTGCAAGCTTTCATCATTTTTTAAGTTATCATACGTGAGTATGTTCAAGTTTCAGATAAAGCTGAAGTATTTCTTTAATTAAGCCATTTTAGCTCTTAAAGTTAACTGAAAGACACCTGTACAGTCCAATCAAGATTGTGCTTTCATTCTTTGTCTCAAAACTAATTATGTGCCTACAGCTCACTCCAGAAACTACAAATTGCTCTTTCATAGAACAAGGCAGATGTGGGCGGGTATAGAGTACTGCATTACTTTTAAGGGGAGATGGACAGCCAGATCATGAGCCTCGACCCCCTAGTTCTGGGGGTGCTGGTTGATGAGAAGCCCAACATGAGCTGGCAATATGCACTGGCAGCCCAGAAAGCCAACCGTATCCTGGGCTGCATCCAAAGAAGTGTGGCCAGCAGGTCGAGGGAGGTGATTCTGCCCCTCTACTCTGCTCTCGTAAGACCCCACCTGGAATATTGTGTTCAGCTCTGGAGTCCCCAACACAAGAAGCTGCTGGAGCAGGTCCAGAGGAGGGCCACAAAGATGATCCGAGGGCTGAAGCACCTCTGCTATGAAGACAGGCTGAGAGAGTTGAGGTTGTTCAGCCTGGAGAAGAGAAGGCTCCGGGGTGATCTTATAGCAGCCTTTCAGTACTTAAATGGGGCCTACAGGAAAGCTGGAGAGAGACTTTTTACAAGGGCATGTAGTGATAGGACAAGGCAAAATGGATTTAAACTGAAAGAGGGCAGATTTAGATTGGATATGAGAAAGAAAATTTCACTCTGAGGGTAGTGAGGAACTGGAACAGGTTGCCCAGAGAAGTTGCAGATGCCCCATCCCTGGAAGTGTTCAAGGCCAGGTTGGATGAGGCTTTGGGCAACCTGGTGTAGTGGAGGGTTTTCCTGCCCATTGCAGGGGGTTTGGAACTAGATGATCTTTGAGGTCCCTTCCAACCCTCACCATTCTATGATTCTATGACAGTACAAAATGCCAGGCATCACTCAACCGCCTCAAACTTGCCTAAACAACATTTAAAAGCCAAAAGCTATAGTTCAGTCTTTGTGACAATGGCTTCTGCCATGTAAATTCATTATTTATTACTCCAGGAGATGGAGTGCATTTTGCCAAGGGAATTCCCCTAGTCAGTATGTACCTCTTCAAAGCTGGGCAGTACCAGCCAAGAGTGAACACCAGGGCAGGTGGGGGCGAGTTATTTTAATCAGACATATCAACTCTATTTCAGTTGAGCCTTACCTGCAATTTACAGCTACTCTTCTTCCTCAAAAGTCTTCAAAGGATAAGCATGATAAATGTGCTTTCTCTTCCCCATGATACAAATAAGTGGATTTAAAAAAAAGATGGAAATAAAAGCCTTTTTTGCATTAGCAGGTAGTTAGCATTAATGGTAGAAACACTTCAAAGACTGTATTATCACAAAAGAAAAGCAACACACTTATCAGAGATGTTATCATGAAGTTTGATGATCCATTTGGTGCCACTCTTGTCTAAACTTAGAGCTCATTTCCACAGTTCATGCCAGCATCATACACATACACCTAGACATGCGTGCCATGTTTGAACAGTGTGTTTGCTGGTTGATACATATTCATGTACTTATATATCCACTTTCTCAAACACATATACACACATTATATACAAGCAAACCACGAGGAATCGATAGGGGATACTTCATACACTCATTCACTGTGGCATGGAGACCATGATGTGGAAGACTATCAATCAGTTGCAGTGTAATTTATTTATTAACAGGATGCTTTAGCACAAAAACTTCTAAAATTACTGAGTTTTACCAGCAAATAACATTTTGGCAGAACAGTTTATGACCCCTGGGGAATCTGGATAAGCTGCATCTATATGAAGGTTTGCCAATACTGTTGCATTTCAGCAGTGATGCTAAGATAAGCAGGGAGGTGACTATTTTCCACAGCGAAATGCCAGGTTGAAAAGCACATTCCGTGCAGAGTACTGCACAAGCCAGAAAGGCTCCTTGCAAGTGCAATATTCAGATTCTATACTAAATGCTGTAAAAAAAAGAACTGAAAAATGATAAAAACGAGTTGAAAATATGTATCATGGGCTTTGACTTTAAAAAAAGAGCCTCAGTTCAGTCTTTGGGTTTGGGGGTGGGAGGTTTGGTTTGGGGTTTTTTGTGTGTAAGCACAGGTTTTGATTGGCAGCAAATATTTTGGGCACATTAGGATACTAATTACTTCACTTGTGAGGTATCTTAATGCTATATAAGGTGTCTTCAGTCAATTTAACTTGCAAAACTGCCAAGCACAGTTAGGCATATCACAAAATTAATTTTCAGAATCAAATCAATAATGAACTATGGATAAAATTACACATTCATCAATATGGAAGTTAACCTACTTGACATTTATATTCCTTAAACAGATAGTTGACATGTGTCTTTCCTGTGAATATTGACAAGTCAGAGGGAAAGCACTGTTACAGGATTTCATGGTTAACACTATAACAGATGATTTCAACTGAATAAATCAAGTTCTAGACAATCTCAATCTACCTGTTTTTCTACCTGCTTTCTACCACATCCTGTGACATGTCACATCTTTCTGCCTCGGTGTCACCTCAAAGTACTGTGAAACTGAAGCAGTTTATAAGCTTTACATAATCTAGATGATATCAACATAAGTGGAAGACATTCGGCACCTTGCAATACGTGGTAGTGCCTTGCAGGATCAAACCTAACTGTACAGCTCTTTGAAGACCAAACACACAGTGACCAAATATAGTCTATTTGAGGGCAAAATTTACCTTTAAAGCTTAACAGGGAAGTGTTACCCACATTTATTAATATTAGTCAAATCAATACCTATGCCACTGGTTTACAGAATAAACAACCATGGCAATATCTCCAGATTTTCAAATAATACTGAAATCAGAGTCAGAGCGAATAATGAAGAACAATACAACCAGATTCCGAAGGATTTAGATCATTTAGGTAATTAGGCCACCAGATGGCAAATGCAGTGCAGTGTAGAAAAACGTAAAATAATTGGTCTGGGAATATGTGCTAAATGGAATGATCATATAGCATGATGATTTAAGAAAAAGCATTATTTGTGGAGAAAAAAAACTAAATGAGAGAGAAAGAGGGAAAGAGCAAAAGAATGACAACATATTAGCAAATAAAATATTTTAAAAGGAAACGATAAAAGGCATTTATTAGAGCCTATGAGGTATAATGTATGTGAACTATTTTTACAATCAAGAGATCCAGCCAAGAAATTATTTAATTAGGTAACAGGACCAACTAGCATGGAAGTGCAAGCATAAGCAGAAGCATTCAACACCTTACAGGATGTTTTTGGCATCCCATAGCATCAAATCCAAAGTCAGTAAAGTTCTTTGAAGACCGAGTACACTAGGATATAACTGAGACCTTTTGAAGTTTAAAGCCACAACGAAGACAAGCCTAGATAAAGCAAGAAACACTAACCTACCTAATTAATAGTCAATATCTCAATGAAGAAGCAACTTAGGGAGACTGAGAAGTCTCCCCATTGGAGCGGTTGGGTTTTTTCACAACCAGCTGCACTAGTTATATGCACCATGGATCACTATGGCACAGAAATAATTCATGTAGAAATAAAATCTTGGTTCTAAGCACTGTGTTGTCCAAAAAAATAAAATATATAATACAACAAGCAATGGCAGCAACAAAGAGTAATCAAATCTGGGATGCAGCTATGTAAAAGCATTGCAGGGTTGTCAGTTCTGGTACAAACTGGTCCTCTTAAAAACTAAGATAATATAGATATGAAGACAAAAGGCTAAGATAAAAGGAAAGGTTTGTGAAACATTGACAAACAGGCACTGCTACACTTAAAAGATGTTACTATATATGACCACTGACATTTTAGGACAATTAAAGTTATGAGGAAAAGTTCAGGCAGTCATGGCCTGCTTTCACTGGTAAAGATGTCATGGGGATGTGACAAAACATTTTTTTTCATAACTGCTGTCTGTTAATTATTTTTCACACCAGTAAAAGGCAAAAATCTTCAATTAAAAAAAACGTCAATCCTGTTTGTGCCTTCAGGCCTATTCAGAGATCCACACAATTAGGGCAGGATTCAAGTCCAAAACTTAAAACACTCAGAATAGGAATCAAAATAGGAAAATAGCAGAAAGGCTGTAAAAAGCAGACAAGTGGGATTAAGATATCAATAAATATTAAAAAGCTCATTCCTAATCCTAAAATATCATTAGTTCTTGTAATAAAACAGCAAAGTTCTTCCCTTACATCATTAATTTCCTTTTTCATCTTAACCTGCTAACTTTATTTTGTGCTGGAGCTATCATATGAAAGTGCTTTGAGTGCTTTTCTCTGATTGCACTGGCAGAGTTACATGAACCATTACCCATCATTACCTTTATTTCAAATCTGTCAGTTCTTCCTTTTTGTAGCCAACAAGCTATAAGAAGGGAAAAAATGCAGTCTCTATCAGAGAATAAAACCACCCATACAAAAATGAGCTGAAAGGAGCATGTGAACAAAGGAGAAGGGAGGGTGAAGAAAGGGAGAGTTAAGAGACTTGATAAATCTGCTCTGTCTCTCTGCAAAGGACATTCTACTCTCCTGCTATTAAAAAAAAAAAAAAAAGAAATCCCACAACACTAGCACACAATGCACGCTGGAGCTGGCTTCTGCCCATGACTCTCCTTTCCTCTGCTATGCTTTGTACTTAAAATACCTCAAACATTCCACAAATATTATGCAAATAAAAATAACATTGATACCACTGCCTCATCCATGGAAAAATGTACACAAATGGAGCTTGAGTACACGAGAGAAGATGTCCTTCCTTCAAAGCTGCGTGTATCTTATGAGGTGCTTTTCCGTAAATCCTTCATGAGCCACACAATGAGCTGTGAGCCGTTAATGTTAATTAAATGGCCCCTTCTAACTATAGCGCTGCCAGTGACACATTAATGACCTCAAAATGCACTTGGATTTGGAACTTTTTTCCCTGGGTACGTGCCAGGCTGCCTTACCTCTGTAAAGCTGTGGCATGCTCCAGCTGCTACTGCACACATACGGAATGTCATTCCCATTTGCAGCAACATGCACCACTCGCCAAACACTGAGGGAAAGGAACCGTTATACAAGAGATACATCTCCAAGACTAAAAACATGCCAGTAAGCTTTGATTTGCCTACTTGAAACACCCAGAGAAGCTACATGCAATTGCAAAGTGATGGCGTGCTGACAGGTAGACCATCATAAAGGCAGCCAAGTTAATGCAGCAGAAACATGTTCCAGAGCTTATTTATCACATTAAATGCCCCAGGTTATTAGCAAGTCTGCCTCTTAACACCTCGAAAAATAAATTAAGAAATGAAAAAATAAATAAAAATCCTAAGTGAAGAGTCAAATCCCTCCCTCAGTTCAACGTCATGGAGGTAATGTCAGGAACTATGGTGTCCTACTGTATCTCAGTAAGCACTTTATTAGGAGGCAAAGGAATAGAAAAAAAATCAGTTATCCCTGTACTCTGGAAGTATGATGGAAGCCACTGGAAACAACCAGAGGAAATAACATAATGAAGTCAAACAGACAGCTGAATTCATAGGCATTCTTATTTTGGCCATTATCTACAGACTCAACTGCAAATGTTGACCTCACATATGAACACAAGATAGAGAAATCCAACAGAGGGACAGAACGACATGTAAGTCTCCTTTGAAAGTAAACGCCTCTGGAAAATAGAATCATAGAATGGTTAGGGTTGGAAGGGACCTCAAAGATCATCTAGTTCCAACCCTCCTGCCATGGGCAGGGAAACCCTCCGCTACACCAGGTTGCCCAAAGCCTCATCCAACCTGGCCTTGAACACTGCCAGGGATGGCGCAGCCACAACTTCTCTGGGCAATCTGTTCCAGTGCCTCACCACCCTCTGAGTGAAAAATTTCTTCCTTATATCTAATCTAAATCTGCCCTCTTTCAGTTTAAATCCATTGCCCCTTGTCCTATCACTACATGCCCTTGTAAAAAGTCCCTCTCCAGCTTTCCTGTAGGCCCCCTTTAAGTACTGGAAGGCTGCTATAAGATCACCCCGGAGCCTTCTCTTCTCAAGGCTGAACAGCCCCAACTCTCTCAGCCTGTCTTCATAGCAGAGGTGTTCCAGCCCTCAGATCATCTTCGTGGCCCTCCTCTGGACCTGCTCCAAAATACTGAATATTCAATCAAATTGAATTAACTGATAATAAATGTTGAAGTTTAGTAGAGTGTCTGACAATTTTTATCTCCAAAGCTATACAAAAAAAAGAAGATGGAAGTATCCAGGATATGCATTAAAGAATGAAGCCAGAGCATCTGCCGTGGCAAGCATGTTGCTGAGCAGCTGGAAGAAACTAAAGGGCTGGCTCAAGTTATCTATCAAAGAAACGAACAGACGAAAAGCTTACGAGACTTAACAACAAAAGGATGTTCAAACAGTGGCAGAACACACACAGGGATTGCCTATACTCTATAGCCCACATACATGCTTCTCCTGGGCTGTGATTTACTAATACCTTAAAACAACAAAAACCTAACCTGTACACACACAGATAGTATTTTTCCATATTTTTTCCTCAAGATTGTTTTCTGCTTGCAGAATCTCTTCTCTCCTTCCATCTCACTTGAGTGATGTAGTGCAGTTAAAATACATGACTCAAATCAGTTTAGACTTGTGATTTTGGTGGGATTAAGAACAGGTAAAGATATTTCCACTGCTTTTCCAGGATCTAGCTAATGGCAGAGTCAAGAATGGTAAGATGTGGAGAGCCTTCTGTGACTGCGATAGAGAGAAGCTCCAAGAAAAGATGTTCCAAGAGCACATACGGAGCAAGTCCGAAGAAAAGAGTAGTAGTTGAAAGCAGAGAAAAGTTATGATTATGGCAGCATACATTTCTTGCAGCCAATATGCAGCTTGTCACAGCCCCTAAAAATCACAGGTTAATAAGTATGAAAGCTAGAATGTCATAATGACATTGTGCATTCCAGCCAAAACAGACTTCACATTTGAATTTTATTTTCATTTCAATACATGAATATGTTCACTGACAGCCACAGACTGAGTACAAAAGACCCAGATAAGTTCAGGTATTTTTACTTTTAAAAGTATATATTTATATATCTATTTTGGTTCTTGGATCCAAAAGCAGGCAGTGAGAGATGAAAAAACACACCCACTCAGAGGCACAAAGGAAAAGACTGGAGAAAAAAGAATAGAGAAAGAGGAGAGAGGGAGAAAAGCAATCCCAAAAGCACGAAGAAGTCTGCAAATCGCACTGCAATGACAACACTGTGATTGGTTCACATTAGGCTTTCATACACGTGAAATTCTGAAGACAGCTAGAGCAAAATGCAACCTGTTACAAAAAAAATGAAATCTTTAATTTCCACAGAGAAAGGTCAAAATATAGCAAACGTATCAAGCTATTGTCTGCTGCATTACATACAGTCAGAATAGATCAAGTTTTATTACCACCATTATTTCATTTGAATACAATTGCACCTGCAGTCCAGGGGATAATTTCCAGAGATTCCATCAGTGCTTCAGAGGATTCAGAATCTAAATAGTGGGCAGCATACACAGGAGGAATAAGAGAATATTGAAGCATATCCTTTCAAACAGCAAATGTTGGCTTTTTCCACCAAGGATATATCTAGCCAAAATATAAGACTTATCTAGTATAAGACTTAGATTTTCACCAAGCCTGGGATAATGCATCATCTATTCATAAATGTCCCCATTTAAAGAACTGGGTATGGGGGAAATGAGAACCGACTCAAACTCTAATGAGGCCCTACTGAGTAGGTTTGCACTCTCATCATGCGTGGTCATGAAGCTGAAGCATCTGACAGACACACAGGAGAACATGAGACTAATTAGCAAATGAGGAATACACTTTCTAGAAGTGCTCCATTTCATAGGATTCCACTCAGTGGTACATCTGCAGTTGCAACACGCACTTTCTCTTATAGTCTGCAAAACGGGATAACGCTGGCTGACAGACAGCAATCACATTGACCAGCCGTTCCTGGCAGTTGGGCTCACAGACGCAGAGATGTTAAAACACTGCCTTGCGATTGAAAGGGAAAGTCCAAAATGTGATGGGTGCAAGTGAATTGTACAAGTATTTCTTCTGGTGCTCATCATTTGAAAAGTACACACTAAGTCTTTCCAACAGTTTGACCTGTTTGAAGACAGTGTTGTAGCAAAGCTCCTAATGAGACCAGGGAGCACAAGTTGAGCACATGATGCTTCTCTACTATACCCGTGAATTTACAGCCAGAACATCAGGCAAGAAAAATATCAGCCAGATGGACTCAAGTTCTCTTCTGCAGACTATATTCTCTGGGAGGTTTGCAAACACAGTATACAAAAAAAAAAAAAAGGCTTATGGATGGAAAAGAAAGCCATAGTCATAAATATTGTCCCTTACAGTTGGTGTTATCATGGTACCTGTGCAACTCAAGCCATTCTCTTAAGCACTGTATGAACAAAGATGAAGAGGAAAAAAAAAAGTCCTCCACCGCAACTTAAATAAGAGATAGGAGATGACAAAAGGGAAAAATATAAGGAAACAATGGGATAACATCAGTCAGTATGAAAAACAGTGGTCTTGGCATAACAAAGCTACATCTCTAGTGGTGAACTTTTGTAGGCACCACAAATAAACTCTTTAGAAGGAGAATAGTTTGCGGCTCTGCACTTGTTCATGAAACAAATCATAGCGTAAAAAAAGGTAGTGTTAAAAGTTTTTAAGTGGATTATGGTGATTGGCAATTGAAGGCAGAAATAGATTTTATAATGCAGGAGATGTGATAGGTGGAAGAGAATAAAAAGCCTTGAAAACAAAAGACAAACATCTTACATTTAATGTGACAGGTTAGATGGAGCTAGCTGATGAAGTCACAGAAAGAAGTGACAGAGGTCAAACCAAGAGCTAAGGAAATTATCTTTAGAGCAGCAATTATCATTGATACAAGTGGGTCAAAACTGCATAGCCAAGGAGAAAGGTTGCTGGCATAATCAAGGGATACAGGAGAAAAGTATGAGAGTGGCTGGGAAGGAAGGCTAAGACTTCCGTTTCAGCTATATTGAGCTTCAGCAGGTGCACAGACAGGCCCAAGGAGATAGCAGACAGGCCAAGATCTTAGTTTCACCAGGGAAGCAGCAGAATACTTCCATATCTTGTCAGCATCCACAAGATATGATGAAGATCTCAGATCTTCAAAAGATGAGATTTTGAAAGCCAGAGGACTAAAAAGACTGAAGCTTTTGGAGATGATGGGGATGAATTTTGAGACAAGGACAGGATGAAGACTCAGGAAGTACAAAAAAAAAAAAGCCATTCAGTGTATTCTACGTACTACATAAAAGCCATGAGGACACACTTGGCAAAGGGAATGTAAATTGTTGATCCTTATTATTTCTGTGTGAGTCTCACTATTACCCTGCATGCACATGTACATGTCCATTAAAAACCAGAGAGAAAGTAGAACCTCAACTAACAGACTGCTAACTCTTGACTGACACGAGAATCTAGTAACCACCGCAGGGAAAGTGCAAGAGCCTCACCAAATCAAAGACTTCAGATAATGCACTCTGCCTGTCAATATTCAAACTATGTTTTCTAAATAGATTAGTAAAAAAAAAGGGAAAAAAAGTCCTGAGTGTTACTTAGCATAAAGCCCATGTAAAAGATCTAGGACATAGGAAACTGGAAAGACAGTTTCTGGTGGATCGATTCCTCCAGTCAGAAGAAATAAATCTATGCTTACCCTAAAGGATCTCACTATTATGTTTACTACCATCCATCATCACTTCTCTCAAATCTTCTTGAACACTGCAGAGTTGAATGGAAATGCCAGAAGTATCCCGAGATCTCCTGATCCATATGAACCCTGACAAGCACTCCTTTACTTTGAACATGCTCACGTGAAAAGTGTGAAAGTCCACTCTTCTCCCTTACCTTGTTGAAAAACTATGTTAAACTCTCCTGAAAAAAAATCGTATTTTATGGTAAAGACTAACAACATAATATAACTTAAAGGCTTTACCAACCTGCAGACAGGTTCAGTCTTTTAGACCAACTGTTTTCAATTTTTTTTACAAAAAAGGGCAGAAGGAGGATCCGGGGAACTACAGGCCTGTCAGTCTGACCTCGGTGACGGGCAAAGTCATGGAACAGGTTATCTTGAGTGCTATGAATGAGCACATGCAGGTTAACTGGGTGATCAGGCCCAGTCAACATGGGTTTATGAAAGGCAGGTCTTGCCAATCAAACCTGATCACCTTCTATGACAGGGTGACCCGCCTGGTTGACGAGGGAAGGGCTATGGATGTAGTTTTCCTTGACCTCAGTAAAAGCCTTTGATACAGTTTCTCATAGTGTTCTGGTTGCGAAACTGGTAACTGCTGGCCTGGATAGGCACACCCTCCTTTGGGTTAAAAACTGGCTGGATGGCCGGGCCCAAAGAGTGGTGGTAAATGGGGCTAAATCTGGCTGGAGGCCGGTCACCAGTGGGGTTCCCCAGGGCTCAGTGCTGGGTCTGGTTCTGTTTAACATCTTTATCAATGACCTGGATGAGGGGATTGAATGTACCCTCAGTAAATTTGTGGACGACGCCAAGCTAGGAGGCTGTGTCGATCTGCTTGAGGGTAGGGAGGCCCTTCAGAGGGATTTGAACAGACTGGATCGTTGGGCTGAGGCCAATGGCATGAGCTTTAATAAGGCCAAGTGCAGAGTCCTTCACTTGGGGTATAAAAACCCCAAGCATCGCGACAGGCTCCGGGAAGAGTGGCTGGAGAGCTGCCTGGCGGAGAAGGACCTGGGGGTCTTGGTTGACTACCGGCTTGATATGAGCCAGCAGTGTGCCCAGGTGGCCAAAAAGGCCAATGGGATACTGGCGTGTATCAAGAATAGTGTGACCAGCAGGAGCAGGGAAGTGATCCTGCCCCTGTACTCGGCACTGGTGAGGCCGCACCTGGAATATTGTGTCCAGTTTTGGGCCCCTCGCTTTAAGAGAGATATTGAGCTCCTGGAGCGAGTCCAAAGAAGGGCGACTAAACTGGTCAAGGGGCTGGAAAATAAAACTTATGAGGAGCGGCTGAGGGAGTTGGGTCTGTTTAGCCTGGAGAAGAGGAGGCTGAGGGGAGACCTGATTACAGCCTACAAATACTTGAGAAAAGATGGTGGGGAGGTGGGGGAAGGACTCTTTACGTTAGTGTTGGGTGATAGAACAAGAGGAAATGGGTATAAGCTTAGTCAGGGGAGATTCAGGTTGGATGTTAGGAAGTATTTCTTCTCTGAAAGGGTTGTCAGCCACTGGAATAGGCTGCCCAGGGAGGTGGTTGAGTCCCCATCCCTGGATGTGTTTAAGAACAGGGTGGATGAGCTACTTGAGGATATGGTTTAATGGGGATTAGGGATGGTTGGACTCGATGATCTCTAAGGTCTTTTCCAACCTAGAAATCTATGAATCTATGAACGAATCTAAATGAGCAATGAAATCCATCACACAGATGAAGAGAAGGGGGAGAGATACAAGACACAGAAATAAAAAAAAAAATAATGTATGCCCTTCTTTAGAAGTCCTTAAACTACTGAGTGTTGTCAGATAATTGATCTATGACCTGATCGGCATCACAGAGACATGGTGGAACGACTCCTGCAATTGGTGTGTTGGACTATAGGGGTATAAACTGTTCAGGAAGGACAGGCAGGGGAGACAAGGAGGGGGTGTTGCCCTCTATGTCAATGAACAGCTAGAACGTGTGGAGCTCCACCTGGCAAGTGATGACGAAAGAACCAAGCGCCTGTGGGCCAGGGTGAAAGGAAGGGTGAGAGACTTTACAGTGGGAGTGTGGTACAGACCACCCAATATGGAGGACCAAGTGGATGAGGCCCTACATAGGCAGATAGGAGTTGCTGCTTGTTCACAAGCCCTGGTCCTCATGGGGGATTTTAACCACCCTGATATCAATTGGAAAAAACAACACGGCAGGGAACAAGCAATCCAGGGGATTCCTGGAATGCATTAACGATAACTTCCTTATCCAAGTGACAGAGGAACCAACAAGGAGAGGTGCCATGTTAGACCTCGTTCTCGTCAATAGGGAAGGGCTGGTAGGTAATGTTGAACCCCTGGGTAGCCTTGGCTGCAGTGACCATGAGATGGTGAAGTTTGAGATCCTCAGGGCAGCTAAGAGGGAGAAGATCAGCAAGCTTGAAACCCTCGATTTCAGACGAGCTGACTTTTGCCGCTTCAGGAACCTCCTTGGTAGTGTGCCATGGGATAAAGCCCTGGAAGGACTGGGAGCCCAAGACTGCTGGTTGACTTTTAAGGATCATTTCCTCCAAGTTCAAAGGCATTGCATGCCTAAAAGGAAGAAATCAGGCAAAAACACCAGCAGACCTATATGGATAAACAAAGAACTCCTGGCTAAAATCAAATATAAAAGGGGATTACACAAAGCATGGAAGCAGGGACCAGTAACCTGGGATGAGTACAAGGAAGTTGCTCATGTACTCAGAGACCAGGTTAGAAAAGCTAAGGCCCTGACAGAGTCAAATCTGGCCAGCAATATTAAAAATAACAGAAAAGGATTTTACAGGTATGTGAGAGAAAAAAGAAAAACGAGAGAATGTGGGGCCCCTCCGGAAAGATACAGGTGACCTGGTTGCTGAGGACATGGAGAAGGCTGAAATTTTCAACAACTTTTTTGCCTCAGTCTTCACTGCCAACCACTCGAACCACACCACCCAAATCACAGAGGATATTGGCTGGGTCTGGGAGAGTGAAGAACCACCCAGGGTAGGAGTAGATCAGGTCCGGGAACACCTAGAGAACCTGAAGGTGCACAAGTCCATGGGACCTGATGAGACACATCCACGGGTCCTGAAGGAACTGGCGGCTGAAGTTGCTAGGCCACTAGCCATCATATTTGAGAGGTCCTGGCAGTCTGGTGAGGTTCCTACAGATTGGAAAAGGGCAAACATAACCCCCATCTTTAAAAAAGGGACCAAGGATAACTCGGGAAACTACAGACCAGCCAGCCTTACCTCTGTGCCAGGTAAAATCATGGAACAGATTCTCCTGGTAGCTGTACTAAGGCACATAAAAAATAACCAAGTGGTTGGTGACAGCCAACATGGCTTCAGTAGGGGCAAGTCATGCCTGACTAATTTAGTGGCCTTCTACGACAAAGCTACAGCGCTGGTTGACGTGGGTAAAGCAACGGACGTCGTTTTCCTGGACTTGTGCAAGGCGTTTGACACTGTCCCACATGACATCCTTGTCTCTAAAATGGTGAGACACGGATTTGACAGATGGACCACTCGGTGGATAAAGAACTGGCTGGACGGTCGCACTCAAAGAGTTGTGGTCAATGGTGCGATGTCTACATGGAGACCAGTGTCAAGCGGTGTCCCTCAGGGGTCTCTTCTGGGTCCAGTGCTGTTCAACATTTTTGTCAGCGACATGGATGACGGCATTGAGTGCACCCTCAGTAAGTTTGCCGATGACACCAAGTTGTGTGGTGCTGTGGACTCACTTGAGGGAAGAGATGCCATACAGAGGGACCTTGATAGGCTTGAGAATTGGGCCAGTGCTAACTGCATGAGCTTCAACAAGTCAAAATGCAAGGTCCTTCACCTGGGTCGGGCCAATCCTAGGCACAAATACAAACTGGGCACAGAGTGGGTTGAGAGTAGCCCTGAAGAGAAGGATTTGGGGGTGTTTATAGATGAGAAGCTCAACATGAGCCGGCAGTGCGCTCATGCGGCCCAGAAGGCCAACCGCATCCTGGGATGTAACAAGAGAAGTGTGGTCAGCAGGTCAAGAGAGGTGATTCTCCCCCTCTACTCTGCTCTTGTGAGACCCCACCTCAAATACTGTGTCCAGTTCTGGTATCCCCACCATAAGAGAGACATAGATTTGTTGGAGCGTGTTCAGAGGAGGGCCACAAAGATGATCCAGGGGCTGGAGCACCTCTGCTACGAGGACAGGTTGCGGGAGCTGGGATTGTTCAGCCTCGAAAAGAGAAGACTTCGGGAGGACCTAATAGCTGCCTTCCAATACCTGAAGGGAACTTACAGGAAGGCTGGAGAGGGACTTTGTACAAGAGTGTCCACTGATAGGACAAGGGGAAATGGGTTTAAGTTGAAGGAGAACAGATTTAGATTGGAACTTAGGAAGAAATTCTTCAGTACGAGGGTGGTAAGACTTTGGAATAAATTGCCCAGAGAAGTTGTGGATGCCCCCTCCCTGGAGGTGTTCAAGGCCAGGTTGGACGGAGCCTTGAGTAGCCTGATCTAGTTGAGAGGCGTCCCTGCCCATGACAGGGAGGTTGGATTAGATGATCTCTGAGGTCCCTTCCAGCCTATGCCATTCTATGATTCTCTGATAATTAAGATCTCTCAGGCAATTTTGTGGGTTTGGCATCACAAACCCTATAGAACCTAGCAATGCACAATCCAGAAGCTGCTGAAGACATATGTTTCCCCACTCCCTTCATCTTCACAGGCTGACTTTGCTCCCAGATCTGTGTGTGTATCAGAACAGTCTTGGAAGGAGAGGTGTAGCCAACAACGGAAGAGTGACAGGTTATCAGTACTTACATGAGCAGGATTTTGTCAAGTTCACAGGACCAGACAGAACCTGGAGCCCTGAAGGGGCTGAAAGCGTTAGCCAATCTGATACTAACATTATTATGAAAATTCATAGTGATCAGGTCACTGATTAAGGAAAAAAAAAAAAGTGTATTATGCTGGTCCTTAAAAAGGTAAGGAGGAGAACCCAAAGAACAATCTCACCTGAAGCCGTGGAAATCATGGAGCACATCCTCTTTGAATACAAAACAAGAAGGTAATCAGGAAAAGTCAGCAGTGAATTAAGAGTAAGTCACACTTAGCCATTCTATAGACTAGCAAACTGGAAGAGAGAGTAGTGGATATAATCTATCTAAATTTTAGGAATTTTTTCTGGAAGAAGTATGGCCTGGAATAACAGACTGCTAGGTAAGCTGAAGCTGGACTGCTGACCTCAGAGTCCTATTGAGTAGTGACTGCTCAATGGTTGGTAGTCAAAACTGAGAAACATATGCCCGGGATTGATACTGGGATCCATGTTTTTCAGTAACAGTTGAGCAATAACAATGAGAATCCAGAATAGTGCAAAGTTTTCCACCTGGAGTGATATAAATTCATACATCAATATATGCTGGGAAGCAGCTGTGTAAGTTTCAGCCCTGTTAAAAAGAATCTGTGAGATGTAGCAGACACCAAGTTGAATGCGAGCTACAAATCTTCACTCATAATAAGGCAAATCAAGTACTTGACTGTGTCAGCAGAAGCATGGTCAGCAAATCAAGGGGAGTTCCTATCCCTCTGTACTGAGCAATTGAGGGAGCTGGGCTTCTGTACAAGTGGCTAAGTGTTGCTGGAAGGGATACCAAGCTAATGGAGCCACATTCTTGACAGTAGCAGATGACGTAACAAGCTGTCTTGACCACAAGCAGATTTGAAGGTTCCAACCAGACATGAGGAAAAGCACATTACAAATTTGTGTCCTAGAGCTGTTTAATTTATGCCAGAGGATCAACACATTCCCTCATCAACCTGCCCTGTGTCCAAAGCACCGGCAACTAATGCTGAACTTCAGTGTGTTGAATCTAACAGCCAGGTAAAATACCTACAAGTGAAATACCAAGAAATTAAAAAAAAATAAAAATACAGTATAAGCTCCATCTGCCTAAGGCCTCCAAAACCCTGTACTGACTTACCCTGAAAATTTCTTCATGTAGGGGATGATAGGAAACAGGAGCAGAGATTGAAGTAGAGAGCATGTCTCTCTTTCTAGGTATCTAGCATCCTGTGAAGTTGCCACATAAAGGGCTTTGCAGGCCTGGGCTGTCATTGCATAATGTTTCAAAGCCACACTCTTTGTTCTGTGCTTCCCTTCTAGCGCAGACCTGTAAGTTTCCCTGCTTACAACAAGAAAAACCCCAGGCCCTCTATTTGTAGCTCTTCTACACGCCTGCAGTAAAACTGTCGACATCTAAACGCTCATGTAAACAGGTGCATATTTTAGCTCTTTCTCCCATCGGCATAATAAGTATTATTAAGACTAGGACAGGCAGAAGATTTTTTAAAGGCTTTAGTTATATCAATGGTAAATTTGAATGGATTTTTAGTCTGCTGTAGTAAGGCAGTAAAATATAACAGCCTCTTAACTGACACATTGTTATCAGTCTTATTATGGCTTTCTTCATGCCTGTCAGTAGATTATGGTAATTTTTTTAGTCACGGGTCTAATCAAAATAGAAGACTGAGCTACTGACAGCTCAGGAGAGATATAACTGCTTACATACTGTCATGAAATTCTAACACAAGCAGAAACTTCAGCATCTCTCTCACCCAACTCTCCTCCCAGCAAAACAAAGCAACTGTTGGAACAACAGGTTCCTTTTCCACGTCAAACAAAGGAACAAAGAAGCAAAGTTCAATGCTTTCCCTCAAATTAATGCAGAATTCAGAACAAGAAACTTTGTTCTTCTAGGCAGCTGGTGGGGTGCAGTTTAGAAATGGTTTTGTGATCACTACTGCAAACTCATCTTAATATCTACCTGTCCAAAACATCTCCTCTGCTTATTTCTGAGGATCTGGTCAAATCAAACCATTACACTGTGTATAGCAAAAAGTCCTAAGTAAGGTTGAAACACCATTTTCTCATTCAAGCAAGCAAGCAGGCAGAGGCAGCATTTACTTTATTCTTCAAAGGACCTAGGAGTAGCTTTGTGCAAGCATTATATAGCAGCTTAGAAGGGGAAGAGTCAGGACTGTAAATACATGCAGGGTGTGCAGGGTGTATGAGCAGGCATATGTTACCTGCAATGGATATAATCACACTGCAGTTGTTGGATTGTGTCATACGTGGAGAGATTTCTGTCTCCTCAAGCTTTATGGGTTTCTAGTAGATACAAGGACACAGAAAACCCCAGCATTACAAAACTTACAGTGCACAAGCCTTTTGCTTTCCAAAAATAGTAGTTCCAGCGTAATTTGTACTGAACTTGAGGGAGACATTAAAAACTGTGAAAGTTGAATTTATGCATAGAGTTAGAGTTTATACAAAACATTGCATGAAGGCAGTTCACATCAGCTCTCCAATAAAAGTAAGAAGGTAGAGAGCTTCCACTTTCCATTCTCTCCAGGCCTACCTCATGTGCCAGCTGCAGTGATGGTCAGCGATCCAATGTATCTATAATAAACATTACTGCAACCGGTAACATATTTCACATCAGCTACTGAAGAATGAGAGAATACTAGAGCTTTATCATAGCTGAGGTGAGCTTGAAACACTAACCTAGAAGTAAAAGGATTGACTAAAGAATATAAGTCCAAGATCCCATCTACTAGACTGTCTACTGAACACTAAGTTTAATAAGTGGTAAGAAAAGACAAACCAACCAAAAAACCCAGACAGCAGACAAGTGGCACATATTGTCCCACCAGCATTCATCTGATAGTACAAGAGACATTCCTTCAATAAAATAATTTCTTTCTCATGAACCTGTGGGATGTCAGAGCACTGAAGCACAGGAACCAGGCTCTATGAAGGTGTCCAAGAAAAAAATCTATTCACAAAATGCAGCTTCTCTTGAACATGGCAGTATCAGCCTGAAAAGAGGCAGTTTATATCTGATTATTTGCAAGTCTTCTGCTTCTCCTTCCCCCACTACTTCTATATTTTACATGAATTATTGACTGCTAAAAGGCTACAATTAAAAACAAGCTTGGGCAAGTGAGCTAAGGATTTAATCTTCACATAAAATAATGCAGACAGGTGCTGAAGTTTAAGTGTTGCCTGATACTACATTTACATTATCAGCAATGGTACAAATCATACCCAAAGACCATCTTTATAAAGAAAGGCAAAACATTAAAAAAATCCAAATTTGTTTTCTATTGTGTGCAAGCTGAGAAGAACTTCATTTTTCAAAATCTGTTTAAATTCCTGGCTACTTGAATGGTCATTGTATTATCAGTCAGGTGCAATAAGAACTCCACAGAGCTTCATGAGTCATGGTATTGGATTCAAAGCCGATTGATGTAAAGGTGAAACATTATCTTCTCATTGACTTTAAAGGGGTTTGGCACAAGCCTGTAGCAAAAGACATGACATGAAGCATTGCAAAAACACTTGAAAAAAGCCTAAAATATGTATTAAGATTAAAGACAAATTATTATACAATGAAGAATCTTCAGCACTTACTGCTTATCATTGTAGGATTTAACACTATTTTCCATAGTTTCTATTCTGCAATGAACTAAGCTTATCTGCAACAGAGATTTCTGTAAGACGTTTCACCCTGCTTTTGAGAATTCTTAATCTTTTCCACCAGTTTTTGTTACAGACTTCAAGCTCATTGATCTTTTTCAACAGCATACTAATTTCAGAAACTACTGAATCAAGCTTTAGCATAAACAAGTCAAAACGTAACTTGAAGGCAGAAAGCAGTGGAATCAGAAATATTTTCCAAATAAGAGTGTTAAGAAGTTAGCTTTTGTGGCTGAAGGAAACACACTGCAAATAGTACAATGGGGTTCAAATTATATCGGTGAAAAAACAACTTCTATTAAAATTTTTCCTTTTATAGGTCTCAGAATTCACTCTTCTCCCTAGACCCATCATACATTTTTCTCATTCACTACCTTGAGGCATATATTGGGGCAGGAGCAAAGAGGGAAAACTCTTACTTCATTCAGTAACCAAGTTCTAACTGACTAGCACTATGCAGCACGAATTCTAACTAGTGTTAAAGAGTTATCTTAAAAGTACAGTTTTCAGTAGATCAGTGACAGGCTCTGGGCAAATACTACGTGAGTTTTGGGTTTTGTTCGTTGTTTTTTAAAAAATGTTTTCCTTGTAAATAAGAAAACCTAGTCAAACTGGAAGAAACCTTTTCAAAACTCATATCCCTACTCATCTTTTGTTTAATGTTATAAAATTCCGTCGCATTAAAATACGACAGAAATACATTTATGTCACTGTTACCACAGACTGGTAAGTGCCCAGCGGCGACAGGCGAGATAACAACAGCAGAAAGTATTGCTCTTCTAAACGAAAGCTATGGCAAATGACAAAATTGCAAAATACTGAAATATGGGATAATATAGTCATGTGCCATACTGGAACACACACTACTTGGAAGTTCTGCTCTGGCCACACCGTGCCCCTATCTTTTAAGTACACTTTTCAGCCTGGCACTCCAATACATTATTTTACATGGACTCAAGTACAATGGAATGCCAGCTTGACTGACAAGTAAGTACTGCCACTGCACGACAATGCAGTAAAATTAACCTTTTAAGTTTGCTTTCCCTATGAGGTATTCTCTACCTTCCCAGTGGTAGGCTTCCTCTGGGGACACCTGCTAATAAAAGGTGCTCAAAGGTTTAACAGATGGCATAGCATACACTTCTTGGTGATATTTCTCACTACCACAGCAAGGACAACTACTGATTGCAAAATTCACTCTAAACTGTCACCTTTAAAGATCACTGGTCAAATGCTAACATCTCTTTCAAATTCTCTGGAATAGGAACTTATTTCTTCCTCTACTCTGCTACCACCCTATAAGGTTCCGCTTGTAAAACTGGCACAGAATCAGCAATACAATTTATGATGATTTTGACCCAATAAAGGAATAAAAGCCCATAGAAGGAGCTGAGGGGTGAAAGGTTTACAAATTAAATATGGATTCCTTGACATCAACTTTGACTGATGTCTTCAGGGGATCCAGGATTTACTCTTAAAGAATTGAGGGTTGGTTTTTTTTGTTTGTTTTGTGGTGTTGGGTGGAGTGGAGTCTTCTTTTGTTTGTTTGTTCTCTTGTTGGTTTTTGGATTAAGATTCAGTAACACAGATCAGTCAGCTATGAAGGTCACCAGATAAGGACATGACACTACAGTGTTTTTTCTTCCTACTGTTTTACCTGTACAGTGCACCTAAAATAACAACATCATCATATGCTACTTAGTGGAATGGAATCAATTATATCAGATTGCTGTGTTGTGTTCAAATACATGAAGCTCAATAATGAGCATTTGGTTTATTGCTCGCCCTTTTCAGGAAACTTGGTCTTGTGGGATATTGACAATCAAAATAAAACACTATGTTACAGCCTGTAGGGAGTGCTTCTGTTCCAAAACCAGTGATAAGTACCAGTGTCTATCATTGTGGAGGTATCCCCCACCACCACAGGCTACTGCTGATTAGCAGGCAAATACAGTATGAGCCACTTCTATGCTACACAACAGATTTCTGAACAATACCTCTTTTAAAGACCCAGAAGCACCAGGCCACAGATGGTGCTTTAAAAATCATCACTAGAGCAATTTATTGCATCTCACCTCAATCTTTATTGTAGTAATTATGCAACAATACATGCAAATTGGAAACTGAATTTCACAACAGCTATAGTTCTTTTTCACAAAATCCATGGGCTCACAATAACAGTAAAAGTAAGTATTAATGGTCCACATCACAGTCTCATGATCCTGCATCACCATCTCTGATCTGGGGATCAGCTGGACAGTGAAAGTCAAGGTGTCACACATCTTGGTCTCTATGGAGGTCTTATTAAATAACAGCTTTTTAGTGACCAATGATGGTGATAGAAATACACAAGTTACTGAGAATGGAGAGAGTGTTGTAAGTTTTGGGCAGTTCTCAGACTCCTGTGGCAGCTTGCACCACTTCGGCCTTTCCTTTTTGTTGTGTTGTTTGTTTTGGTTTGAGTTTTTTTAAAATAATTCTTTGCTCAGAGGACTAAAGATTTGTTGCTCTTCTCTTTCTAAAGTCTATCCTCTGAAAAAATAAAGTCTAAGTATGCTATGACCTGAGAGGAGGTCATATTATTTCCATCCAGTCAACCATACTTAATAGATTGCACTGCGATGGTTTCTCAAGAACTCTGGGTAGAAGTCGTCTTACAAACTATTTATCATATGCAGCTCAAGTGCCCCAGCCAGATGGACAGACCTTGCTTTCCCTGCACAAACTCCAGTCCATTAGAGTCATCTTCACTAATCATTTCCTTTTCTTGTTGTTTTCCATACAAAGGATTGATTCTCTGTAAAAACAACTCTAAACATGTGCATATTCTAACATTCGAGTCTACACTCATATTTAATCCTATAAGGGAACATTATGAAAATGAAATGGCAGAAAAAAAATTAGCTAAAAAGACCCTCACATCCCTAAAAATCTACAGGTTTCTGAAATTCTAAACAGGCAATTTTGAATCTGACAGGAAAAAACATATTTTGGTAGTTTCATACTGTGGAAATTTGTGATCATCACCTCTGACTAAGACCATTGTAAGTTTGTAAAGACAGATTTTCAAACCAAGTCTACTATTTCAGCATAGACCAAAAAAAAAAAAGGAAAAATACACTAAAGAAATCTTAATGTGCTATTGAGAAATCAAATGGACTACAACAGCACTAAATCCCAGAAAAATCCCTAGAGAACACTGACTCATCATCTAATTTTTTTCATATTACACCATAAAAATTATTTCTGTATTGCAATCATTTGTCTTACAGGGGAAAGAGGTAGAACCTGCCTTCTCTCAAGCAGAACAATTAGTCCTGTAGAAATACTACATAAGTTCTAATAGTAATTGGGAAGTGTTCATACCATAAGTTCATACACTTAGGCAGGAATAATTAACTGCTTAAAGCACGCAGTGGAGAACAGCTTGTTAGGTAGCAGTTCTGGAAGATCTGGTGATCACAGACATGAATAAATCATTTTATGTTTCTTTGTTTTGGTAACATACAGTAAGAAAAGTAGATGTGCTGTTTGTAGGCATAAACATAAGCTGAAAATAAGTGAAGTAACTCTATTCAGCACAAGTAACACATCAGCTAAACTATGGATTAACATCTGGGCATGACATTTCAGGAAAAACATAGACCACGTGGAGAAATTTCAGAGAATAAGAGAGATCAGGGATCTAAAAAATGTCAGATATGAGGAAGACAGACACAGGACTATTCAGCTTTAATAAACCAAATGGAAACGTACTAGTAAGAAGTCTTATTGGATTATAAAGGACTGCTGCAAAGAGGAAGAGATTCATTTGTTCCGCCCATTTACTGGGATAAGACAAGTAGTAGTCTTAATTGCAGCAAAAGTGAGATTTGTGGTAAATATTAGAAAAGTTTTGCTTAAGTAAAGATAGGGAAGGACTGAAATAAGTTGTCTGTGAGGTAGGGAAACATCTAATGTTAGTAGTCCTTGAGAACAGGTTAGACAAACACCTGGCAGAACACCATCAGGGTACAGGCCCAGACACAGATGACTTCTTGCAATCCAAGAGTATTTCCTGACTCTTTGCATACTCTCTGCATTTTCAGAGGTTTTGTAGCATGTAACTGTTATCCATTTTAGCTCATCTCCACTTTATGGCCTAGGATCATGCAAGCATTCATTCACTCACTGAAAGCTGCTGCAAGCAGAACTGCCAGGTTCGAGGACTCAAAACCAATGCCTAGTATTGGCTGAAAAAAACTTCTGTTAGATAAAAATCCTATAGAAAACACGTGAATTTATGAGAGGGGAAAAAATAGTCTAAAGAAAAGTAATAGCCTAGGAAGTACAATCCACTGTAAGACTTCTTGAGGGCTGGTAAAGGCTTGAGAACATCCTTGCTAAACCAAGGCTGCGCATTACTGTGGCTGAGAAGCAATACATCAAAGTTGTCAACTTATCCAGTGTACTGCGCTTCATTTCTCTTTCAAAAAATTTGAAAAGCTATGTAAATTCTAGGAAGACATACACATCATCTGGCACCTGACACATACATGCACACACTATTGTGTTTAGGAACTGAAATAAAGGAAACAAAAGAGAAATTTCAAAACTGACAAAGCAAGAACACTGCAATATTCGCAGCCCTATCCTTCTCTGTGTTCATTTGTCAAATAAATCACAGCACACCAAACAGATAACTTGACTCATTTCTCAAAGCGTCAACAATTTTTCATCCCTTACACATGATTAACAACTCCTGTACTTATTGTGGAAGGAGGACGTGTAGATAAGAGGGAGTTAATGAAAAGGGTTATTAACGGGTAGCACAGAAGCATTAGTAAGTGTAGGGCAGCTGAGGCAAATACTTCACTAATACATAACAGAATTATTTGAGGCGTTGCACACTGACAAGAAGTCTCTGGGGGACTTTCTCTTTATAAAAATAGCTGTTGCACCACTGCACTCATTAACCCATTAGCTCTGTTATGTGATTTATCTTCCAGCAAGAGCTGGCAACGAACAGGATTCTACGGGCTCCACTAGGATGAACGTTACAAAATTTCATGCAACTATACAGGACAACATGGCAGGTGAATCAATATTATAGTTCAATTGGTATTTATGTTTATTTTTTCTTAAAATCTTGCTACATTTAAACTTTTTTTTTTGAGTATCTTAAGATACGTGTCCAGTTGAGTGAAACGTACGGGACTATTTGTGCAATCAAGGAATCACCAGGTTAGGAAAGGACTGAAGGGTTTGACTCAAAATATTTTTTTTCCTCCATCCTCGAGATTAATTTGCAGAACAAGGAAATAATTCAACACAAGAACTATTATCAGCATCTGGAATTTAATCTACTTTTGTGAAGGGCACAGTCAAACAACATATTCATGAGAAGTAGTAATTTACACCTCAATCTCAGTGAATTGAAAAGGATGTGCATGCCATTAGTTTTACATGCCTATGCCAAGGCATAGATAAGCAAATAGCTTGTTCCACTGCTAGAGCAACACAACAGGAATTCTAGACAGGATGGCAGACCATGACTGTATCTCAGCCAGCCCTACTCATAGTCCAGCACATGAGCACAAACCATACACTCTGTTGTGGTTGTTGCCAATACACAAAGTACAGACATGCACCTCATTCTCTGCTGCAGGAGAGATCACAGAATCATAGAACGGTTTGGGTTGGAAGGGACCTCAAAGAATCACCTAGTTCCAATCCCCCTGCCATGGACAGGGACACCTTCCACTACACCCAAGTTGCCCAAAGCCTCATCCAACCTGGCCTTGAACACTTCCAGGGATGGGACATACCCAACTTCACTGGCAACCTGTTCCAGTGTCTCATCATCCTCAGAGGAAAGAATTTCTCCTTATATCCAATCTAAATCTTCCCTCTTTCAGTTTAAAGCCGTTGCCCCTTGTCCTATCACTACATGCCCTTGTAAAAAGTCCCTCTCCAGCTTTCCTATAGGCCCCCTTTAAGTACTGGAAGGCTGAAATAAGATCACCCTGGAGCTTTCTCTTCTCCAGACTGAACAGCCCCAACTCTCTCAGTCTGTCTTCATAGCAGAGGTGCTCCAGCCCTCAGATCATCTTCATGGCCCTCCTCTGGTATTTACATGTCATACAGGTGGAGAAAACAGCAGGTACAGTAAAAGTTGTCTGCCCCCAAGACCTGGTAGCAGAAGTGACAACACCTCTGCCACCCTAGTAGAGTCTCACTTGATTACTACATTCAGATTGGGTCAGACTGTGAGAGGCCATTTACTACCCTCTTGCTTAAGGGGGCAAGAACAGGTAGGGCACTCACTTCCCCTTTCCTAACAAACTTCCCTAAAGGCTCATACATAGACACATATTTCAATAAACCATGTTTCTTCTGCTGACTATATTTTCCCTCTATTTCCATTCCAGTCTAGGTTGAACGGGTTGTCAGCCACTGTTTGGCTAGCCCTAAATTGTCCCAATACGTAAATTAGACGCCCTTCTCACTTTAAACACCCTAGAGAGCATTTCCTGCATTTAAATCATTGTACCACCCATTACATGGACAATGAATCCAGCCCCAAGCATTTGCCTATGCTAATGAATATATAACTAATGAAGTGAAGATTAATTAAATACTAGTGTAGTGACATAAGACAAGAAGTACAGTGAGAGTACTAATTTTAGTAATGATGTATTTATGAAATATGTGAACAAACTCTGAAACTGAAGGTTAAAACATCTTTGAAGCTAGACATGAAAAACAATATGCAACGCACTCACTGCCAGCATGTAACACACAACTACTGTACCACATCTATAATAACTGCTGTGGCAAGTCAGTAGCCCAAGCAGGATGCAGCCTAAGCCATAAAAACATCAGGCACTGCATTCAACAGTTTATTACTGGCAGCAAAGCAGGTGCAGCCCATTCATAAAATCCTCTAACCCAAGGAACAGACTTTCGGGACTGGATAACAGCCTAGACTAGACTCGTTTATATGGCTGTAATGACACTGTCCTCAATACACCAAGGTTCAATTTAAACTGGCATTGATGGAAACCAAGCTTCAACTACATCACAATTCTGTTCACTGCCACTGATTACGGGAAGAAAACATTCAGCCATGTCTGCACTTTGCTAACATACAGGACTGCTGAGAAGCAATCTGACTTCCATTACAGCTTAGAAGTGCATCAGGCTGGTTTTAAATTGCATTTTAATGCAATGCTACTTAACCAGTTTGTCTGAAGCCCTGCATTGCCAACACTCAGAGGAACACTAATAGTGCTTTATTTCTTCAGCCAAACCTTACCACCTCTTCAGCTTTCTCACACCAACTTTGAGACAATCTGCTTAAAATGCGCTATCTGAACATGCTTTTATACCTGGAAAATCCTCATAGAGTTAATGTTTTTTAAAAGGGCCCCCAAAATATATTTCTTTTGCATCACTAATGCTATTGTCACTGAAATTCAGAACACAGCAGTTCCATTTGTTTGCTGCTTTGCTATCCTTGGAATGGAGTTTAGCTGAGACAAGAAAGCTTCCCTAAGGGTAACGATACTAAAACTGGAGTGTGTTTGTATTATTAGTCACAGTTTATCACGTTATCCGCACCAAACCAAAAGTCAGAGGTGTATCCTGGAACACTGCTTTCAGATTATTTTCTCACATACAAGCAACAATGTAAGAGGGAACAGTGTGAACCTGACCCCAGACCTACTGTAACTGTGCTGACAAAAAGTAGAAACATGCTGGTAAAATCTGGGTGATTTATATTACTATTATCCTCTAGATAATTCCACAGTTGAATATGAAAGCCAATATATAAAGTGATTTTCAGCTATCTCTTACAGAATTAATCTCAGAGAAATAGCCCAGCGGACAAATACTGAAGGTCAGATTTTTTTGGTTTAATAATTAGGTAGATAAATAGCATTAGACAAGCCATGTTTAGGAAGTCTAGTTCAACAGTACTTAAATAGCAGCATGTGGGATGAACATAAAGTCAGAAGCTTTAGGGGAAACAGGGTTTCTTGGCATCCTGAGCCACTTTGTAAGTTATAGTGGTGGGTCTTCTCCAGAGTGCAGAGCTTCCGAGAAAGTCAAGACAGAGCCTGGGAAAAAGACTCACTGCTGCTTACAGACTGTGCTGCTGGGTGGCACTAACGAAACTTGGTGATAAATCTGCTGGGCTCACCTGTCAATCCTAGAAATCCAAGTCACATCCAAAACTTCCAATTATCTTTCCCAACACGTGCTCTTCTGGCCTGGCCCTCCTCTCATGTTAGTGACTTCTAGCCACACAAGGGAAAGCTGGGCTTTTGCTGTGTTTCAAACAGGTGCCAATGTGAGAGTTGCAGAATAGATATGAAATTAATCCGAACACATGCATGGGATGATACAGCCTGATATCTAGATCCCGGTGTGAAACCTGCTGTCAACATCCATTTATAGTTTAAGTTTCAAAACAGACAAAGGAATTGGAAGAACTCAGAAGTGCTTAAGTCGTGACTGGAAAGAGGCCATGTAGGTACTCAAGTCTGTGTGTGTGCTCATGTGAATTTAAGCAGAAGGAAGGTGGGGAGAGGGCAGATAGCTAAATCAGTGTATCTCTCAGTTGAGGCAGTAGGCTTGCAGGAAGAGAAAAAATAATTTTTTTAAAAAGTCCAAATCATTAGTCCTAGGATTTCTGTCATGTCTGTCATGCACATGCTTCTGTCTCTCTCCTTAGAGGGATTTAGAACAGCAAGTTACAAAACTTCTGTCTTGGCAGCAAAGAACCATAGGTTCAGCTACGCTCTGACCTGGTCCGATTACCACTAGAGACATTTCGTGCAAGTGAAGAAAACAGGATAGATGACAAAGGAAACACTAGCTACCAGCACTATCATACATCTTGTCAAGTCACCTCTCTAATACCAAGGGCAGATCATGTAATTACCTGCCCAGGGCCTAGTAAGTTTAGTCCCTTGAGTTTTCATTTGTATAATCACTAGCTTGATTAATGGTGTGGCAGTTCCCTAATCTTGCTCTGCTCACTCTAAGGATAAGCACTGATACTAATTTTTTAAGTTCTTTTTTAAAAGCTTATAGAGGCCAAGTCCATCTTTAATGCATATTATTGGTTATTCCTAAAACCAACACCTGACTGATTGAAGCAGGTTACAGGATGCCCTTGAACCTTTGAATAATCACAGTATGCTCCTGACTTGCTTTATTCCACTTTTATCATAGCAGTGAATCAACACTTCCATTATCACCTAAAAGACCTAGTGCCATCCTGGTATCTCGCAGATTTGATACTCCATACTCTCTTCATGTTTACTTTGTAACATTTATAGAGTTAGGAGTTCCATATCTTCTAATTCTGAAGTACATTTTGATATTTGGTATTTCACTCTAAGTCCAGTTTGGGAGTCCGGTGGCTTCACAAGAAACCATATCCCTAAATTTGACTTCATATTGCTAACTAAAGTGACTTTAAAGAAAAACTGAGAGTATGAATCTTAAGAATCTTAAAAAAAAAAAAGCCACGTAATTAAGAAATGAACACTTGTTACTTACTACTAAAAAAAAGAAAAAACCCTCGCACTCCTCTTGATTTAAGCCAGTCTTATGATCTGGATTGGGGGTTTCAAACTCTCAACATTAAGAACTGCCCTTTCAATGAATTCACAGCGCATGGATTTGGATCCATACTCTCATGCGTAATAGAAATTCAAGCCTGAACATCTAAGTGAATACAGCCACACTGTGAAAAGATAAGCTATGAATAGCTTAATTGGACACTTGCAAAATTAACTTGTCAAAAGTAATTACTCTGTACATGATCCAACTGGAAATGTTTTATATCAACCACAATATAAAATAGTATTTAAGCTATTCCTTGGCCTTTGAAAGATATATTCACAAAGTGCTGCTTATTTGCTATGCTACCATCATGCATTTGCAAATCTTTCAAGCACTCTTTCGTGCAAAGAGACAACAAATTCATTTTGTGTTCAGTTCTGAAGAGGTTATCAGATCCACTAACTGTTTTTCATGGAAATTTTCTCATTCTTCTTCTCCTTAAGATAGAATAAAATAATCCTGACTAAATGTATGTCTTTGCTTTCTGTGCATAACAATAAAAGTGGATTTTAAAATTAAACAGCTGGATACTGGAAGACATTTAGTGATAGAGAAAGACCAAGTGAAGATGACCACAAGCAAGACTGTGTAATTACAAGATACCAGAATTCACACAGAAACTATCACGGAAGGTAGTTTAATCCTTTTCATTGAGGGTATACGCTACTTTGCATTACCAAACACTATATACACTACTTACAATACAGCATGTCCAGACCTGCATATTTCAGAGCTCAGCTTGTTGTACTGCTCGTCCTTTATGTTTTTCAATCACTGAAAGAGTACCAGTATAATATTTGTTTTAATCTCTGTCCATTTGTTTGTGTGGTGTTTTTTTCCAACCAATGCTTAATTCCACATTTCAGAATATTGTAAGAAAGTAATAGACATGCTTTGGGGAAGAGGACTCCAAAAGGAACTTAAATCTCTCCCTCCCAGGACCTTAAAGAAATAGTAAGTTTTGCATGACTCACGTAGCAGTAATAGAACACTCCCTGAACTAGACAGTTCCTATCTAGTACCACGAGATAGCAGATCATAATTGGAAAAATGAAATCTCTTGATATACAGATATACGTCTTTAATCCACGCATATGGCAGCTGCATATCTGTTCACCACAGTGTCTCACTGAATTTCCATCTCAGTAACACAGGAAGCAGCAATCCAAAGCGTGCCGTTGAGGCCAGGTACATCACATAGCCTTCCAACACGCAGTCGCTACTGCATGCCTGGCCCAGCAGTAAGGTTCTCCTGCACATTCATTAAAAACATATGAATTGTCTAGCGACTTGGTAGAGTATCACTTCTCCTCATATTGATACTACCATGATGAAAAAGGCTTCCCGCAATCACTCATATATCTCCTTAATCTACACAGTAGCAGAAAAAGACAGAAGATAGAGAACAAAAGTATCGTTAGAACAAAAGCCAGCAATGCATTCATATGCCATTACCATCACTTTGGCCACCACAGTGAGCATCAGGAGGAAAAAAATACTACTAGAGAAGATAGCAAGCTGTGCTACCATACTATAAACACTTAGAGAGAAAGAGAAGGGCATGTGGCAAAGTTAGAAAGGTTGGTCTCTAAAGTCCCTTAGGCAAAAGCATTATTGCAATTATCTAACATATGCTAACTCTTTTGGTTTTCCTTTAGCAGCAGTTTTGGGATCAGTTCCAAACTCTCACTGAAGTCCCTGAGAGTTTTGTTTGAATGAGGCCTGTAGAAGCAGCCTTCTGACACATTCAAATGACACTGTGCTGCTGCTGGCTAGCACTGCTTTCCTTGCACGTGCTGCTATACCGGACAAGGCAAGGAGGAAATATAAACTTCAAAGATTAGCCAATTTATTAAAACTTAACAAGTTATTGCGCCAATATGTGCAAAGCACACACACCTCTTACATTCTGGCTTCAGACTGTGATTTACTAATGAGTTACTGAAGCACCTCAGTTCTGAAGCAGTTACTGATTGATCAGTTAACAAAGTTTCTACAGAGAGAATTTCACTTCCCTAACTGAAAGTTTAAGGAGTAAATCTGAGGTTATGTAAAAAAAAACCAAACACAACAACACCAAACCCAGCACTTAATTCTTTTTCTTACCTTTAAAATAATAGTAAAAGAGATATTCTACTATCAATGTATTTTATACATTGGCACATGCTTTAATGTGGCTGGTGTCCACAAGCCTGCGCAATTATTCATACTTTTTCTAAAGAATAAATTGGAAAACAGAAGCTCTGTGATATCATAGTACAAAATACCACTCCAAGAGTCTCCAGTGGGGCCAAGTTATCCCACAAGCAACCAGGTTACAAGTTCAAAATAAAATTAAAGAGATTCTGGATAGTCAGCAGCCTACATGAAACAGGCTGCTGTTACTGGTGGGCAGCAGTTCACACCAGTCAGCATGAACTGATGGTGCCATAGAAAGCCCAAGGACAGAATAAGCTACACAAGATTAAATACTTGATTCAACTTGCTAGTAGTCCTTTCCATTTGGACACTAAATACACAGTAACAAAATAGGAAATATTTCGATCTACTCTGTGTGTTCTGTCCTGTTTTGTACCCAAAGGCACTCATTTCTCCAGGTTGTCACAATATGACTGTTTACAAGCTCTCAGTTAATACCTGTGACTAACACACTATCTTTACCAGGCCCATGGAGAAATCATAACAAGGATTCAAAAGCAATGAGCCTTTCCGAGTCCGCAGGAAAAAGAAAACCAAAACAACAAAAAAAACACACCACCCAAAAAACCCACCAGCATCCCTCCATCTAATCTACCAAATAGTAGTACGTACTTACTTTCTTCTGTATTTTATTCATCACTTTGGTATGTATTTGGCATTTATACTGGAATAAGCATTATTTAAGTTGTGAGATAGATGAATAATTTCAAGAGCATTGCCATTGTCTTGTCTTTCCATTCTCAGGAGAGCAATGTCTTTCCATTCTCAGGAGGAAGCAATGTTTAATTTTGTATTTCACTACAAGAAAAGTTACCAAACACATAGGTATGACATAAACACTGTACAGAGTTGGGGAAAAAACCCAAACACCACAAATATTCTTGTCACTTATTAAAAAAAAAAAGCAGAATATAAATCAGATTTTTCTTCAAATGCCACAGGCACTGTAAAGATGAGGACAGCAGTGCAACCATAGAAGTTAAAAAAAAAAGTCCCAGAGTAAAGACATTATATTCAGCAGGATAAGGGTTTCAATCTGTTCTTCAAGCCTACTTGGGTGATGCAGAACACACTGTATACATGTACATATTTAAGGCAAGGAATATACAAACAGTCCTGAAACTAAATAATCCCTTAAAAATCATCCTAAACAAGCAAAACAAAAGTCTATATTGTTGCATGGAAAAAAGGTGAGACAGGGCTGTCTCACATTTCAGGATCTGGAACATCAAAGCTTTTGAGCATTTATCTTATTTATCCGCAGTATTTTCCTTTTTCCTTCATTTACATTTCTGCTGTGCTTTTAGTGCAGTAATTACACAAAGTTCCATCTGGTCAACAGTTTTAGTTCACAGTCTTATTGCTTCAAACAATTAAGAACAACCTTTAGTGATGAGAACAAAAAAGGCAGTCCCTAGAAGCACTGCACTAACGCTCTGGAATATAATTTTCTTTTAAAATATAATCTCTTCAAATTGGCTTCAACCTACAAGTAATCCCACGTTTTAAAGAAATCCCTCTCTGAAAAGCAACACCTTGACATGATTTAACACTTGAGACTATCTTTAGACTCTTTCTGATTAAAAAATTAATTTTAGACTAAACTAATGTCATTATTATAACTGGCTTACTTTAAATATTATGCTGCTTGACAACTCTTTCAAACAATCTCTTCACTTTATTCACAACAGAGAAGTCAATAATAATTGAAGGTTTTGTCGATTATTAATGCCATCTCTTAGTCAGGGAAAACACTTTGGAGCATATTCCCGATTTGACTGTTCAACTAAAATTTTCCTTTTTTAACAAATTTAGCAGAGATCTTTGTGCCCATTTTTTTCCCAGGGTGGGGCTATCAGCTAGAATCTTATAAATGAGTATATGTAACCTGTAAACAATTTAAAAGGATACCAAAACAGACAATCTATACCTCAAGTGCAGTTTGGAAGGTATAGTTTGTCTAAAATTAAATACTTTGACAAGCATCAAGACTATGTCAGGCTACCTTCTGAAACAAAGATTAGGATTTAGTCTTGTGCTTTGTACAATAGCATTCGGTTCCTTCCCTTATCCTGGGGTCAAGGGAGAAAGTTCTTGTTTGAGTATTGGTTATGTGAAACCATATGCTGCTGAAATCTTATATCCCTGACTTTATGTATGTCATGGATAGCCTGCAACAAGAGTTGTGGCTCTTAATTTAGGAAGCAACAGGCCTCAGACACAATGCAGCTCTTTAACATTTCAGTTGAAAATTGTAAGCAGACAAAACAGAATACACAAAAATGCAATGCAAAAAGTAATAAAACATAAGAACAAATTAGTCTCACTTCTACACGCTTTTCGTCTGTCCTTCCTTGTTCTTTACTACATGGAGTAAAGTGAAAACCAAAAGCTGAAAAGACATTTTAAAGGCTTTGTTGTAAATGCCAATACAATTAAAGAGAATATACTAGTAAATGTTAGATCAGCCGAAATATTAGCAATCACTTTATTTGCACGCTCCATCACTGATCGTACACACATGAGATTCATATAACAAGTTTATAGACTCTTCTCTACTCCGGACACTTTAAATAGCCTCTGTTTCCAAACATATTTCCCATTGCTTGAAAAACAAACTATAAAAAGAACCACCACCAAAACATTCCTTATGAACTGAATTGTATCTAAATACAAACCTGACATGAGTCCTAAATGACAACTCAAGCATTTAGAAAACATTGTATATTATAACAATAAGACCAAACCAAAAGGCATGATCCCCCTAGAAGTACATCATACTGATTTCCAACTAGAAGTAAGTAATCCATAGACAGCTGGAAATCACACCAAATGTAGCATAGGCTCATAACATGAATTTCTAATAACTTGGTCAAGATACAACACCAATATAGCAGTGATATACTAGGAAAACTTCTTATGTCTACAACAGCTAAACTTTACACCAGAAAATAAGACAAAGCTAGCAGTAGTACTCACCATAAACCAAGGTTAGTGGTGCCAAACCCCCTCAAATAACCACCACCTTTGCCTTTAGGAAAGGGGCTGTAAAGCTCCCCAGCTAATACAAGCCCAGCAACCACTTTGTTTCCAACTAACTCAGTGTCCTGAGGCACTGAAAAAAGGAGTGTACTATGTACCAAAGTGCTGATTTTCAAGATTGCCAACACCTGATTCAAATCACAGGTGCAGTCACTTACTCATTGCAGCACTCCTGGGCAAGACATGCCATACGAAAATCACTACAGAAGAGCCATAGCATAAGGATTTCTCATGGCTGAACCAAAGACGCAGGTTCTCTCCCACAACACAGCCTCTGAGGAACAGTGAATTCACCTTCCACAGTAATATCAGTACTTGCATGTTACTTCTGTATTTCCGTTACTGTTTATAGAAATTGCTTGTGCATACATATTTATTGTGGCAGTTTTTTCTAGCCAAGTCTGGCCCTTGCTTTCACCTGATGAATAATAACACTTTTATGAAATAAAATAAAATGGCAGTACCTGTCTGTCAGTAAAACTGATGCCATTTTGTACATTAACGCACTTTCATACAAGGCTTCTCAAACCATAAGGCCCTTCATATTACACCATCTGTCACTGCATGCACGCACAAATGGGCAGCGGATCATACAAGGTAGCTCTATTAGCACCCCAAATACTGTCTTCCCAAATACTGTCTCCTGTGGTCAAGAGATATACCCTTTTCCAATCTGCAAGATCAGGTACACTTTTTTGTATTTGCCCTCTCCCATTACTGGTAGATAGACAAATTGAATCAATAGTCCAGGCTGAAAATCGTTGCTTTTATTAGTTGAAAGTTGCAGAAAAAGAAGAAATTTCTCTCTTTACACCTGTACAGGAAAAAAAGAAGATTTTCAAGGTACACAGGTGCTCTTACGGGCCTAAAAGTTTGAAAACATCCCTTACCAGGGTTTGCTCCCAAACTTAGCAATCCTCTTCATTACCCTTCCCTGTAGGGTAATGTCTGATTATTTGCTAGACTATGGATCTACTAACACATCCCTAAAAGCCACACCCTTCAAAATTTAACAGCTTCCTGCCTGTTCCTTATTTCACATGCTGAAATAAGACCCTGCAGGCAGTCCGTGAGGTATCTAACTAACACTCCAGTCTGAATACCCCATTCCCTGCTATACCAAAAGGAGATCTCACAGTCCACAAAAGGTGTATGTGGGCTAAACATGGCTTGCAAGAAAGCTGAATTTAGAGTTCAGACCCTATAAACTGAAATTCAGAGAGATCTTCTTTCAAATAAATGGGGCAGACTGCATGTTTATGGCTTAATTGATATGTTGTTGGGTGCTTGTCCTCTACAAAATTCCAGTTTCCTCTCAGGCATTGGTTAAACTCCTGCAGTAATAAGAAACTCAGAGCAAACTGTCCCCTGGGTCTACCCTCTCTAAGACAGAAGTCTACATAGTTAGTACTGAACTATCATTGAACAAATCTTTACGCAGTGCTGGAGATATTTTCCTATTCCAAGCCACAGCATGATCTATAAACACACTGCAAAGTAGAGGCTGCTGCCCAGGGTATATAAGGAACAAACGTGTAGCCTTCCCTCCTCAAAGTAAGCTGCTGGGAAAGGCAATTATTCCCCACTTGTCTGTGATTGATCAGCTTCCTGTATATGGATGTGTGAGCTTTCATTTATTACCTACTCAGTCACTGGTACGAGGCTGCAAGAAAAAGGTCTAATAGGATTTTTTCTGGGAAAGGAATTAAAATAGCATTGAGACAATTTAGATCACAAACGATGGCACTTTCCAATCCTCCTTTTTCTACGTAAGGCAACACACAGCTAAAAGTTCCAGGGGAATTGTTTGGGATATGGAAAGTGGATTTCAATGCCTCGGTGTTCTACTCCTTTTTCAATAATATGCACAAAGGGCAGAAGTCTGCGCAATCAAGGCAGAGTAAGGCTTTAAGTAACATGATTTTAATATTCATAAGGTTTTAACTTCTTAGTGATTAGTTACAAAATCTTCTATTACATCAGGATAACAGGCTTAAACAAAAGTAAAGTAATCCAGAACTTACCATTTTTAGATCAGTAAAAACATTTTAGAGCTATATTCAGAATCTGTCCTCATAGCTGGGTTGAAATGATCTGTCAATTCCTACAAAGTATCAAATAATAATTAAATCCAGAGTTCATGGGGGACAATTGCTAAAGGAACAAATTTGTTGCAGAAATAATAATCATTTACTAAAGCTTAAGCCTGAAATGCATTCTTCATCACAATACATTGCATAGACCTCCGCTAAGTCCAAAAGACAATGGAGTTTTCCTCATATCAAAATTATCAAAAACTCTTACCTATTCCATTGGTTTAAAGACTTCTATACAGGCTTCACATTAGGTTATCTCACATGTGAAGAGGTCCACAAGAGGAGGGAAGGAAAAGAGCCACTCCAATGTTCTTTTATTCTCCGTAACATGTCCAAGATGGCCTGTGGCCAGTTCTTCTTTACTGGAAAGGAATTTTATCTTGGTCACACTTTGATGTACAAGGGAGGGATGTTCCCCCAAGAAAACAAATGCACCAAGCTAATTAAACTAAGCTGTATTGTACAAGTAGCCATAGATCGGTGTCTGGTGAAGGTTTATCTCAACTGATTCTTCTTATAAAGAACCTCCCATTAACTTAATTCATTTGAAATATAAACGCATTAGAAAATTAGTGCTATGGAACAACCATTATAAAACATTTTCTTAGTTGGATAAATTATATTCCACAATTCTGAACCACTCAGCATCTCGTATTTGAACTTGGGAAGACAAGAGGTTATAAAGGGTGCAAGATACTGCCAAGTGCTGATGTGCACCGCTGTCCTCTGCTGGAAGAAACCGTCTTACTCATATGCTTGTGACTGATTAGCTTCTATTAGCAGTAGCTGACATAGAGCAAAGATGACATAAGCAACAGCTAATGTACATTCCCATTTAAGCTCCGCAGGCCTGTGGCTTAGGACAGAAGGTTGTAATGCCATTGTCTGTGCAATGTAGCTGTGTAAACAGCACTTAAGATATCTGCATGTGCACCAGACAGTGTTCTTTATTATCATGTATATGTACAGAATTAACAACCCCCAACCGTGCAGAGACCAGACCTTGCTGCTCTATATACATGGAGTTAAGATCCAAGATTTCAACTGCGTTGTACCATGTCATTTGATGCCCAGGATTTGCAAAATGCCATCTATAAAATAGCAGCTGGTTTTCTATCAGCGTGAACCCAAAGGGAAACCATACACAACTCCTTTGAGGACCTGAGCCTAAGACATTTTAAACAGCTAGAAGAAGACACAGATCCTATCACTGTCACTTGCTCCAGCATTTCTAGGACAAGCATTAATTTTCCTCAGGATAGGCAGAGAACCCATAGACCCAAGTATCGAAGCCTCTCCAGACCCTCTCAGCGCAGCTGCTTCCCACACTAACACTACCACATTTTTGGGTACCTGGGGAAACACCTCTCCAGGAGGAGGTAAGCAGGAGAGCTGCGTGTGAGGACTTGCACCTGCCTGGTAACGGGGCACCATTACACTAAGCCACGAAGGCAGAGGAGGCCTTTCCACAGCAAAGGCGAGGGAGAAAAGCTCCATGTTCACCGCAAGCCGAGCAGAGCCAGGCTTCACGCAGCCCCTAAGGAAGGCAGAAGGCGCGTGCCTGCAGCTGACTGCCCACCTGTACCCTGCGGAGCAGCAGAACCTTTCACGGACCCTTCACCTCACCACACCCTCCTTCACCCTGCCGCCCGCCTCGGGCGGTGCGCGGGGAGGGCGGAGCCAAGGGGGGGCGTGGCGGGAGCCGCAGCCCGCCCCTCGGCCCGCCCCGGGATCCCCGGGATCCGCCCCGGATCCCGCGCGCCGGACTGCATTTCCCAGGGGCCGCGGCGGGAGCCGCTCGGCAGCCAGCCAGGCAAAATGGCGGCGGCGGCGGTGGCGGGGGTGCGCTGGGGTCTGGCGCCGGGCGTGGCAGCGCGGCGCCGGGGGTCCCGTCCCCGCCCCCCGCGGGCAGCGGGCTGTCGCCTGTAACGCGAAAGGCGGGGCGGTGCCGGCGGGGAAGAGCGGGTACGGTGCCGGGACAGCGCGGGGAGGGGGGCCGGGGAGGTGGCTCCCCGCTGGGGCATCCCGCCCTCAGGGAGTAGCCGCAGGATGGGCGCGGGCCCGGGTTTGAGCCGCCCGGCGTGGGCACGAGAGGAACGGCGGCGGGAGCTGGGCGGCGGCGGCGGGGGTAGCAGCAGGGCCCGCTTTCAATGCCGTCTTCTTGGCGGCGTGAGGCATCTAGAGCTTGCTGGTGGCTGGTGGCGTCTTCTCAGCGCTCGTTTGTCTCGCAGCCCTTCCCAGAGCCCCCAGAACGGCGTTCGTCGCAGCAGAAGGGCTGTGTCCCGTTGGCACGCCTGCTTGCGATCGGAGCCAGACACAGGCAGGCAGGTCGGAAAGCGTTAGTATTCGCGTGTTCGGAGTATAAGCAACAAGGGCCGCACCGATTTTCATAAGCATTTTTCGAAAGGCTATTCTGGTCCAAAGGAAGCCTTCTCTTCCTGGGGAGAACTGGGAAACTTTTGACAGTGTGCCTGGAACGGAGGTTCCTGCTGCAACAGAACGTTACGGCTGTATAAGCTTTCATGTTCTCTGGTGAGATTTGGGTTTCACTCTGCAGAGGTGCTCACCTAAATGAGGGTGTGCAGACACCGGCGGAAGCGTGCTGCTGATTCTTTAGAGACACAAATAAAAATAAACCTTGAACAAACATGGCAGGAAACTCGGGCTTCTCATCAGTGTTAGTAGGACTCGAGGACTGACTGATGAACATACTATCAGTGTAAGCCAACACACTGATTAAGCAAAGCCGGATGTAATTTTTAATGCCATGATGTGATGGGCATGCATTTGTAAAGAGCGCAGGAAACAATGAAACAAATTGGCCTCCAAAACAAAAACCCAACACACCAACAGCTTTTTCTCCTAAAACTTGAGGCATTTTTATGAATAGTTGAAAATGCTAAAGAAAATACCATATTTCAGTAAAAAAATGTACTACCTCCTTTAAACATCTGAACACTAATCCTTTACAATAATGCTCTTAAAGCAGCGGTATAAGTGGCATCTGCATCACTAGTTTGGCGTTTGTAGGGATGTCCTTAGCTGTTGGAGGGCAGACAGAGCACTGAAATCTTGGCGTGTGTTATGTTCACCTTTGGAAGGAGCACTGTACTTGATATATTTGTTTGATGTTTTTCCATAGCTTGCTTATCTCCTATAGCTATCTGGGTACTTACACTGCTGAAGTATTCTGCTGTTAGAGATGTGATTCGTCACTGAATATTTTGTGCACTTCATTTGTACAAGGCCAGATAATTACTTACAGAAACTGTCAAGCAATTCATACTGTAAAGATGACCTTTTTCTCTTGTCCATATAAAGGTTATGGATGTGAGAATTGCAATTACTTTTTAGATTATATGGAGAAGCTTTATTCTGTGGAACATGTTCAGAGAACGGTAGCTCTCTAGTTGAAATGATGATTTCTCTATTACCAGATTACTAATGTTTATGCTAATGTGCTACTAACACTGCTCTGGAGAGCCACCTTTCCCGGCATGCAAGTGACTAGTTGACAAAGAATACATAATTTATTATGCCACCTGTCTGTTGGAGATTTATCAAACTACCGGAGAAATAATTGATATTTGGTGATTTTGTGATTTTCAGGAGGTATCAAATTAGGGTTCATCCAGCATGCAAGTTTGCCTCATTAATTTCTCTTAAGATTTCTCATGTAAGGGACAGTTAAAAGTTTCAGACCATTACATTCCTTTTTTGCAGCATTCTTTTCTGTATATAGTGAAGACAATTTGCCATACAGTCCCCTCTGTATATATTGTCAATTACTCTCAGTTCTCCGTTATTGCAGCATAACTTTTGCCTTTTATACTGTAGATGTATTTACAATATCATTTACAATTCTTTTACAATAGCAATTTAGTTTTTGTTAAAGGAATAAAAAAAAGTTATTAATTCTTATACTTTTAAATGGCGTTTATGGCGTTTAATGTCATCTGTATGTAAATTCTGTTTCCCTTCTCTGTCCTTTTCAGCCTTGCTCCGTGGGTACCAGTTGTGGGTCTGGAAATTCACGCACAGATCAGTTCCAACTCAAAACTTTTTTCTGGTTCCCAAGTCCAGTTTGCAGCACCTCCTAATGCTTTGGTATCTTTCTTTGATGCTTCTTTACCAGGAACTTTGCCAGTAATATGCTTCAACTTAATTTATATCAGGATTAATGTCAGACAACTTTGAGTATGTTTCTAATATTTTGTTCTTCCCAAGATTTGACTATAGAACTAATTTTATGTATTTTTGTGTTTTCTGGTTGTTTGATAACGTGAGATGTCTAGTACTGTTTTGTTTTTCAGTTTACTCATTCCCTGGTTATCACTACAGATACTTGATATCTTCTGCAAAGGAAAAAAATGAGGAGTGTCTTTTCAACATATGAATGAATCGCAGTATTTCTCTGAGGCCAGAGTGGGTGTATTTGGTTAGTATGCCACACAGGAAATTCCTTAAATATGAGAGATACTTAAAATCCTATGAGAGAAGAACATCTAAGATTTCTGAGTGGCCATTTGATGTTACTTTGCCATATGTTTGTTTATGTAGCTGTCATTTGCCATTTGGAATGTCTCACTATGGAGGTACTTTGCTTCCTAAGTAGAAGGTCTCTGATTTAGAAGTGTCAACCATTCCTGTTTCCAGAGGAAAACAATTATTCTGAAAAAAACCAACACCTAGTAATCTATGTGAGACCTTGTGGACTAGTAAGTTCGAATAGCTAGCTAGCACTTAGCAGTGGGATTTATTAGTGGCAACGTAAAATTTTTGAAGTAACAGCTTAACTATAACTTTGCAATGACTCTGACAGTACTGCTGTAGAATCCTCTGGGAATCATAGAATCATAGAATGGTTAGGGTTGGGAGGGACCTTAAAGATCATCGAGTTCCAGCCCCCCTGCCATGGGCAGGGAAACCCTCCACTACACCATATTGTCCAAAGCCTCATCCAACCTGGCCTTGAACACTTCAGGGATGGGGCATCCACAAATTCTCTGGGCAACCGGTTCCAGTACCTCACCACCCTCAATGTAAAGAATTTCTTTCTTATATCTAACCTAAATCTGCCCTCTTTCAGTTTAAATCCATTGCCCCTTGTCCTATCACTACATGCCCTTGTAAAAAGTCCCTCTCCAACTTTCCTATAGGCCCCCTTTAGGTACTGGAAAGCTGCTAAAAGATCACCCCGGACCCTTCTCTTCTCCAGGCTGAAAGCCCCAACTCTCTCAGCCTGTCTTCATAGCAGAGGTGTTCCAGCCCTCTGATCATCTTCATGGCCCTCCTCTGGACTCGTTCCAGTAGCTCTATGTCCTTCTTGTGTTGGGGACTCCAGAGCTGAACACAGTATTCCAGGTGGGGTCTCACGAGAGTTGAGTAGAGGGGCAGAATCACTTCCCTCGACCTGCTGGCCACGCTCCTTTTGATACAGCCCAAGTTTATATCTAACAAGTTTAATATAAAAATAATAGTTAAAAAAGTATTGCATAAGCTCTTACTAATATTGAATAGACTTAGCATTGCCTCATGCAACAAGCATGCAGAGACTATAATGGGGTTAATTATTTAATGCCAAAGTGTTTCACTGAGTGTATGTATTAGAGTGGAGGTTTGAATTCCAGTTGCAGATCCATGGGTTTTCTTAATCTATTGGAAACTTTTCATCACCATAATACAGCCTTAAATAATATTCTGAAATTTAGAATAAACTTATGGCTGGATTTCTAGGGTCTTGATATATACCGTGTGATCCTTAAGAGAAATGAGTTGATACAGTCAATCTGTATTTGCAAAGGTATTGAAGCCTAAGGAAGTGAAGTTTAGATGCTGATAAAATTAGGGCTTTGCTCTGGTCTCAGTGGCAATTCAGGGCTGAGCTTCAGACTTAACTATATGGAAATTTTGAAAACTTTCCACAGAGAATGGGAATATTATGCAGTGTTTGCTTTTAAAAGAATCTAGTCAGACATAAACATAGACAATGAGTTCCGTTCGTTTGGGGGCGGGGCTAGGTTAGGGAGTTTATAGTCACAAAATTTAAAACGATTCAAGATTTTGGTTTTAGACCTTCTACTTAATGTTCTGTTAATGCACAGAAATCCTTGTAAGTTGTCTAATGCTTATCTCCAGTCAAGTAGAAAAACTGTTCTTGAATGAACAAAAATGAATATTTATGAAGAGTTTCATTTTTATGTACGTTACTATTCATCCGGGATTTTTTTTTTTCTTTTTCATCTGTTAAAGCGCTTTACAAATGAGGCTTGGTAGGACCTTTGTTAGAAAACCCCAGTCCAAGTGGGCTTTGGCAGAAAATGTAAGTGCACCTGAGAAGCAAAAAGCAGGATGGTTAGGTTAATGTGAAAGTGATGCTATGTTAGCTTCTACCAGCTGCTTTTATCTATACAAAGAGAAGAAAGATTTTTCTCACTGTAGCCCTGGTGAAAATAGAGTTGAGAGTGACTGTGACAAAGTACGTGTTCTTGCTTGTTAGAATGTTGTACAAAATCCAGTCAGTAGTTGTAGCTTTATTTTCCCGTTGTACTTGCTGCATAGGAATTAATGTTAGATGCCAACGTTTGTTCTGGAATCAAACAGTTGGGCTTATTTTCTTGAAAAAACTGTAGGTATTTGTGCATTGCAACAGTATCTGAAGTAGAAGTGGGTTTTGGTGGATTTTGAAAATTTTAAAATATTTTTAAAAAAACAAACCAAACGACGTTTCAACAAATGTTTATATTATTGCCTAATAAGTCTCTTTAGAAGGTAAACATTTGGCCTTTTCTTTGACTGTATTTTGCTGAGAAATGTGAAAAAAGGAGCAAAGTTTTGTACAGTAGTTGTGCCGTCTGTAGCAGAGAATAACTGCTGTTATAAACTGAGAACTATAGGGATAGTTTTTAGTGTCACAGGGACTTAAATTTACTGTAGGACCATGAGATGGTTGTGTTTGCCAACCATGCTAGTTTTGGCTGCTTCACAGTGGGACCAGAAAGGAAGGTGCTAAAGGAAGCTTTTCTGGTTGCTTTAAGTTTCTAGGTCACTAATGAGTGTGACTGTGAGTCTTTGCTGTGCTCTGCACAGGAGAGGGGAAACTGGAAGAATGTATTTAGCCCTCCTCCATCTTTCCTCTTTATATTTTCTTCCTGTACTGTAATACAGCTTATTTTATGCTTCTGCTGCAAGTAGGCCTTAGGAGGACCATCGCAGTGTTAGTGTCATGGCCATTTCACCGTGCTGCTCTCATGTGCCTCTGAGACACAGCTACAGGCAAGAACAGCTACGCAGGTGCAGTCCTGTTTGGTACGAGACAGAAAAAATGGTGTGGCAAAGCTTTGATTAAAAAAGTAGATTTAGAAATAGTGAGACTGGACAAGCACATCCCATGCTACTCTGCACACTTTTTGTGCTCTGTGGTGATGGACCCCTCACCACTAGACCAGATAGCATCTTACTCACGTTACCGTAAGACTCTCCTTTCTTTGTGACTACCTATGACTGCATACCTTACATTTCACGTAATGAAGTGGGCAAAGGCCTGTTTTTTCAACCTGGTGAACAGACTTGGCAATGATCTTAGCTTGATGTTTCAGAGGACCTGTTATAAAGGAAGTATTACACTACATGTGGTGGTATGTAGTGCATCACACCTGCAGATGGATCTTCTTTTGAGGATCCATAAAAGTTGTTGCACTCCCAGTCTGATTTATCCTCTTTGAAAGATCTGAGAATCTTCAGAAAGGTTTATAAAGGTAAGATTTGGCTCACAGAAAGAGAATGCATGATTATGCATTCTCATGATTGAGGTGGCTGACTAAAGGTTAATTATAGCTCAGACAGAGAAATAATATGGTAGATCTAGTAGCTAAAGGCTGAAACTTTTTGTCTGTGCTTAGTCTGTGTTGCTAATCACACCAAAAGATGCACATTTTACATTTGTCTCCTGCATGATCCTGTTTCTTTGTAGGTAACTGTACGAAGAAATAATCTAGGATTTACATAACCAAGGTTTAAATTAATAAGATTTGCATAAATGGTAGCCCTATAGAATTAAGTAATTTGAAATTTTTGACACCTTCACATGTGTTTGAATTTCCTTCTCTTCACATTGTGAACAGCATGTGGTTTATCTTTTTTTAAGATAATGTTTTTGGAAAAACTTGGTAATGATCAAGCTCTGTTTCTTCTGACCTCAGAAGAAACAGAGTAAGATCTGTGTTGAACACTGATGTAGAATATCATATGAGATGCATGATTTTATATTAATATATAATTTTTTCCTGTTCCACTGGACATCCTTGAGGGCTTGACAGCTCACTCATTGCGGCTCTCCTGTACTGAGATTTTAATGTCTTCTTGTTTTAAACTCCTTTCGTTTCCCATCTGTAAATAGAGTAGAAGGAAGCATTTTTGTCCTAATGTATCTTCTCTCAGCTGTGTACTGGCAGTCAGGCAACCAGATGCACCTTTTCATGGCTGAAAGTGGGGCTAGAACAGCCAGTAGCCCTTGTTCCTTCTGCTGTTGCACCACTGCCAACTTAAATTCCAAACTTGGGCTTCTCCAAAGCTGAGGAGTGTGACTGCAACACTGCACAGTAGCAGGGAGCACAGGTATCATGCTGTTGCCTTCGCCAACCTGCAGGGCTGTGCTGTAGAGATGGCTGCCCAGGGACGTGAGGGGGGTAAGACCCGGTTTGCAGACATAGAGAGTGCTTTAGTTCCCCTTCCTGTATTGACAACTGCATCCATCCTTGGCAGTGGCAGGCACCTAGTGTTTTTCCAGATGTCTTGGGTGATAGATATCAGATTTTATGATTAATTTGGATGTTACTAAATATACAGAATTTACTTGATGCATTTGCTTTCAAAGGCACCGAGAGGTTTGTGTGAGATTTTGGTGGATCTGTCTGTCAGCTGTACATATTGGAACAGAAACAGCATTTGAGTCCAGAATTTATACTTTACAGCTTGAAACTAGATTTTTTGATAGCCTGTGCTGTTAAATCTAGTGATTGCAACAGCTGCTTTACCAACTTGTGATTTCAGTTTTGTTTTGACATTGCTGCTGACATGCATATTAATTACTCCCTTCTTGTACTACTTTGCTTTGTAAAAAAACCTGCTTCTAGCTTGACTTTTGATAACTATGTTTTTAATTGCACACATCTTTCTTGGGGAACTGGACAATCTTCTGGTCTTTTATGCATGTTTGTTTAGATTCCATTTCATAAATTTTCTTTTCTTTCAAACCATGTGATGCCTAGGTTGTTGTATCCATGAGCTCTCCTCTAAAAATAAATTAGTGGCAGCACCTGAACAAAAAAGTGAGTTCACTAGGTTCACTTTAACTCCTTGTTGCTTCTTTCATTAAAACTGAAATTGTACTTAGGGGAAAACAGGAGAGATTATTTTCTTGGAAATCGGTGGTAACTTTCTTTGCTCACACAGTCCAGCTTGCTGGACTTGCTGACCCAGTAAGCCTCTAAAGAGAAAATCCTGTGTATTTAGAAAGAAACTATGGGAGCGAAATAGACGTTCAAACTATTGCTCCCTGAGAATGCCTTTGCAGTTCATAGACCCTTAAATTTCTGAGTGCATGGTGGATTAAAGCCTGCCTACATAATTTCAATCAGTTCAACACTGGTGTACTGGTCAGGAGAGGTCTTTGAAAGGTGAGGGAGGCCTGCTTTAGGCAACTTTCAGGGCTAGGTTATGGTGCAGGATGTTCCTCGTGCTATGTATTTCTCTTTCATAGGATGATTCACAGCCCTGGGGTTACATGTGGAACTAGTCTTCTTCACTGAGATCCAAGAAGCGACACTGCAGTTGCTTAGCTCAACTTTATTTCATGCTTAACTATAAGTGCCATTTTTCTGGAGGCACCTGTGCTTTTGTGCTTTGAAGTATTTGGTGGCATTTGTTCTTCTCTCAAGCTTTGAAGGAGTCCCTTCCCTTTAAGGTTTTCTCTTGCTTTCTGCTATGTCTCGTTTATTTGTGAGAAGTTCTGCCACTCATTCTGGGTGGTTTAATTTTTTTTGTCAACGCTAACATTCCTGTAGGGCTTTGTCTCTTTAGCACCTCAGTAACTGGGTGAGCTCTCTTTCTGTTTGTCGTTCTTGGCTTTCCTCTTCATCCTTAACAGGTCCTCTGGCTGATGTAAGCTTGCCAGTTAGAACGGCACTGAGTTGATAAAACATCTTGCTACTACCTATTTCAGTAGATCCTTCAACACATCAGTGATGTTATCTATGTATTTTCTCTTATCTCCTTTATGTTGTGGTTTGTTTTTTTTTTATTGCTTTACCTTTTGCTTTATATAGGTATTTTTTACTTCTTAGTGGGGAGCAGGAGTTGCAGTATCTTGTTTCCTTTCTTTCACACAGTTCTGCTACTGCAGTTATTGTGCTGTCTTTGATACTTTTGTACAGCACAACCATTACGTGACGACTAGACAGATCGGTGTCCTCTCTTTCTGGAGTCAGTCTGAAATTACTGCTGAAACATACATCAGCTTTTTGCAGTAGTCTTTCTTACAGGGCTGTGTTTTAAGTTCGAACTGTGAGTGGATGTTTTGGGACAAATTTCTATTACTTCTGGTATCAGACACTATATATGCTCTGACATCATTAAGTATTTGATTTAATTTTCTCTCTGTATGTAGACAAACAGTATGGTTCCAGGTGACTCCCTTTGAGGAAATCCAAGGTAGTATTTTTATATAGATGTATGAAAGCAGTACTGTTAAGCAAAAGTTTCTGTAACCAATCCTGGTTCTACCAATTTGGTAGCATTTTAATTTTGTAAACTGACATTTTGCTTCTTCTTTTTTCCTAACAAATTTTTTCTTTGGAGAGTTTTTGCATTGAAAGGTATTTAGGAAACATTGTCCAACAGTAAAGACAGATAATTGTCAACAGGGTCTTTGTTCTCTTGGTGGCTTGCTGTCTTCTGTGTAATGTTGCATAACTGTCAGGTTTACGTATTTTCTTTGAAACTTATCTTGGTGCAATTAGGCTGTAATTGGTTCCTGGGGTAAAATTAATTTATTTCTTTGTTGTTCTCTCTGTTTATCAGCCACCTTGCCACCTTAAATGTATTATGACTAGGTATTTGATTTTGAGAGGATTATGTAAGCTTCTGCAACTGGTGTTTGTTAGTTACATATGCAGATTTGCCACTGCAACCATTGTTTTCTACACAGAAATGCTAGTTTTGCAATTTCACTGCCGAGTTCAGACAAATTTACCTCAAAAAAAATTTAGGTTTATAGAGATTTTTATGAATGTACTAGCAAGCACATGAAGAGGAAATTAGCAATTGAGTGTCTTCTCCCCACTGATCTCAGCTTTATTTAGGCTGCTGCTATGCAGGTATTTCTGACACTTTATTTGGTATATCTGATGAAATGGAGAGAAGATGAGAGAATCATGGAGGAGAAAGTGTGGAGGTCACTGCTTAAGTGAAAGAACGGGCAATTATTTATAGGAAATTAGTCTTTGTTGGTTCTGCTGTTCCAGATTAAAACCAAAGAATTTTAGTTTGATTCTTAATAGCTTTTTGCAGGACTTGTGGTGTTATGCCACCTATTGTTTTCCTGAATTAGGATATTCTTGTCTCTCTGTGTGATAGACCACTTCTGATTTACTCTTGATTTGTATGTTGTGCTTCCTTAAGAGATCCGGGTCAGCCTGGAGGGAAAGGCGGCCACCTCGCTGGGGAGCAAGTAAGCATGTTTCAGGAGACAGCAAATGGAAAGAAAAAGGAATGAGGGAGTCAGAGCAAAGGGCTGGGAGTTTTTAGTCTGTCTTTAGCTTGGGCCCTCAGACACACAAAGGTTGCAAGAAGGAGCAGAGGACGGATAGCCAAGACATAGAAATTATAGAAAATGACAGTCCAACTGTATCAAAGGTCAGAATTTGTTACAGCTCGGAAAACCGCAGAGCTGGCCCTCAACAAGCCTACAAGCAAAGGACTATCTTTGAGGATAAACAGAGCAGGGATTGGTTTATAGACCGTATTCTGTCCTAAGCGCTCTGAATTTTCTCTATTTAACGAGTTAAACAATCTAGATTATATTGAACAAGGCAGATGTTATTTATGTTTAAAAGGTTTTTTTTAGCCTTTTTGTGGAGCTCAGTGTAGGAAAAAGAGCTGAGAAGGTCCCCCTCAAAGCTCTGGTTGACCTTGGATTCAGTCACATTCCGTAAGTTAAGTTTTAGTCATTGCTGAACGGATTTTTCTTTCCATGTTTTTTTTTAGCAACCTTTGTCTCAAAGGGCTGAGAAAGCCAGAAGTTGGACAGTATTTAAATAGGTTTGTATCTGGCGATACCTTCCCATTTTTCTTACTCTCGGGGGTCAGTATTTCTCCCTACTGCTGCTGAGTTTTTCTGGACATCACTGACACCGGAAGATGCTTCCTCCAATTCTAAGCCTTGTGATACAAATTCTCAGACAAGCTCTTCAGCTTTGAGAAAGTGTGCCCTCTTATTCTTTGAGTACACATAAAGTACATGCTTGGGAGCTGGATACTACTTAAAATGTCAGAGTCTTAAGATACGACTTGAATGAGTGTGTGCAGCATCACTGCAAGCCAACTTTGCCACCAGACAAGGTTTGGAATAATAATATGTTTTGTATAGCAGTGTATCTTTGTACCAGACTGCAGAAAGATAAAGTTACAAACTATAGTAAGGTATATTTAATGCGCCTCGCCCCCCCCCAGTCTTCCTTTGCCGCTTCAGCTTCTCAGGTGCCATTTTGTTCTCTGTTATTAAGCTGGAATCTCTGTTGATCTAAGATCTTAATTTAAAATGTCTGGTGCTTCCTCCCCTACTCTCTTGTCTCTTTTCTTAGGGATAAGAACATAATGCTCAGATTAGAGCCGGAAATATGCTGTGAGGTAGATGTTGGACTGAAATGCAGAAGACCCTAGGCTGAAGCTGACTGCCTTTGTAAATTTCCCTTGCAGTTAGAGACCTCAGCTTTTGGAACCTGTGGCTCTTGCAGACAAAGACTTAGGTTGGCTTGTTTTTAAAATTTTTACTGTATGCTTAGAGGGTGGGTCTGACTGTACACCTATTGAAATAAATGGGTCATTTGGGAAATGGTTAGCTCTTCATTTATTGTAATGTACATTCTGTACATGCATAGCTACAAGGCAGTTACGCCCTTCTGTGTGTGGGAGAGGATGCCAAGGAAGAACGCCGCATTGAAGTACTCATCTGCAGTGTCAGACTGAACAGTCACAATTACGTTTGGACTAAGCAGATACAAGAGTAGTTTATTTGAAGTTTAACTTATGATCACACTTCAAAGAACCATATATTGGAGCAAGCTGGTACTTTTAACACAGCAAGAATAGTAAGACTGAATATATCTGTTAGTGGAAGCAAATAAAAATCAGAGTGATATGAAATGAGAGTACTGGGAAATATGATTAGATGTATCTGTTAAGGTTTCTAAAGATTGCTGCCTGATCTAGAGGGAGCTGGCTAGGTACGTTGCACTACTTCATTCTTTCAGCTGTTATTTTGAAAGAAAAGGAGCTAAAATTAAATATTCTTAGATAAACAGTGCTGTAGTTAATCTGATTCATTCTGATTTCCTCATGATTGTAAGTAGGAATGAAGGTCTTAAGATAGACAATTATATGAAATCTACTTTATGAAAATGTGTGACCTAGAATCAAAAACTTTTAAAATTTCCAGGGAATTATTTTGATTTTACCGGTTTTAGTACAAGTAGTACTTTGTTCTGTAACTTAGGCTTCCTGGGTGCCAGTGTGTTGTGGGTTAGGCCGCTCCGGTAACCAAACCGCCCCCCCCACCCCTAGTTGTTAACTCACCCTCCCCCAGCCCCAGGATGAGGGAGAGAATTAAGGATAAATGGGATACCTGTGGGTTGAGATAAGAACAATTTAATACAGATGATTTAATACACAGTGTAGATGCTCACCACCCCCTCGTATGCGAAGCCCGTCTCGTCCCGAAGCTGCAATCCCGGACGAACGCGAGGCCCCGAAATAGAGAGGGGCAGAGAGAGAGAGAGAGTACTCCGAGAGTGGGAGTACTGGGAGAGAGGGAAAAAAAAGGCAATAGAGCAAAAGCGCAGCAAGCGCAAAAGAGCAGAAGCGGTGAAAGAGCCAAAGCGCAAAAGCCCTTTTTCCCGGCTGACCCTCACTTTTATACTGGGCATGACACTGCATGATATGGAATACTGATTGGCCAGTTTGGCCCTCAATCTTAAGTTCCACCACAAATCACAAGGGGAATCATGTCCCTCTTGTCCCGGCTATGCTCCCCCCTTATCCCACCGTGCTTCTGTACTCCGGCACACTGAAAAGTCCTTGGAGTTTCACGTCCAACCACAAACATCAACTTGCTATCAGCATTCTTCTCAGAGCGAGCCTCTGAGTAAAACCAAAACACGGAGCTCTTCTAGCTGCTAAAAAGAAGAGCTAACTGTCCCAGCTAAAACCAGGACACAGTGTTATGGCAAAGAGTACTTTTTTTTTTAAAAAAAAAAAAGGTAGCAAAAATAAACGTTTTCCAGAATAGAGATCTAGGTGTTTCTTCTTCCCCCTCCCCCCGCCCCCAATTGCCCTATATACTCATTAGCAAAACAAGAAACTGTATACCTACTGTCTTTAAAGTGTAAAAATGGTCATTTACTAAATACAGAAACATATATCTTCACGTAAAAGGGGGCCAGCTTTCTTTAAAGTATTAATATAAGGAGTAAACCTTCTGTTAAAGAAAATGCTGTTAAAAAATTGCTTTTGGTGGGAATTTATGCCACTGAAGGTATTGTGTATAGCTTTGTATAGCTATTGAATAGTCTTGTATTTAAAACCAAGGTCTTGACTAAGCTGACCTTGCAAATATAGATGATAAATTTTTAAAGGGAGTCTTTCTACTGTGAACTAGATGTAAAGAATAGACGAGTATCAGAAAAAGAGAGATCTTGGCTGGATTGTTCTTTCATTTCTTTAGCGCTCAGTTACCATGGTGCTTTAGCAGGATAGTGTAGCTGGAAGGGAAATGGTGCTGGTGTTGTGATGCTACTGTTAAGGTTTTTCATGAGTTTCCAATACAAACAATTTACATTTCTTTTTGTGATAGCTCTCTAGGATTTTCTTTAAATTCCTAGGAGAGATGCTTCCATTTTAGAAGACCAGAAATATTTAAGAAGGCTTTATAGGCGCTTGTGTTTTGTCCATAGCTATTGCAGGAGCTACAGAGCTTTCTTTCAAGGCCAGCACTTTGCTAACATACCAGACTGGGCAGCTTGTCAGTTCAAGCCAGTAATTTAAATCTTTGGTGCTAGTCAAGCTGTCAACTTAATAACAGCTTACTGCATAAACAAGCTTGGGGGACTTATTCTAGGTCATTAGTATGGGAAGTTTCACGTACTGAATTGATGTTTATCACTGCAGATTATTGAAAAGCTGGGCTTATTTGAAGGAAAAGTAATAGTTTGCTTAAATAACTCTGCTTTATGTGCGCAGTCTTGATCTCTGGAATGGTTAGTATAAATCACTTCAGAAACAGAGCAATATTAAACAGATGAGTTTTGATTTATGAGGAAGTGGAGGATCATCTGATTTTAATTTTTTTTTTAGAGCCAAACAGGGCAGAGGAAGCTGGTCGGTGTGGTAGGACATCTCAGTATGCTGTAACGGGAAAGATCTGCTTTGCAATGCCTTCTGTCACCACAGAGGTCGATAAAGAAGTAGTGTAGGACTGGGACTAATGAAAGAGTAATGGCACATATACAGGGATTTGGCTAGTACGACCCAGTATGCAGGGGACACGTATACATTACAGTCTTCTAAATACTTAGTAATACTACACAGGAAATAATCAATGCTTAATGTTTTTACGCCAGGTTTTCCCCAGAGCCATCAAAATGGTTCATCAGCAGTAGTGTAAAAGCTTCTCACTGGTGTATGTAGTATGTATGTGGGAATTACTTCTTTCATTTCAAAACAGTGTTAACCCTTAGGGCGATGAGTAAAACACAGTTACCTTGTTTGAAGCAAAAATCGAAGAGCAAGCAGTTAAAGGCAGTAGTCATAGTGTAATCATTAGCTAAACTCCACCTGTATTTGAAGAATGTGCTATGAGGCTCTAACTCACTGCAACTCAGGAGCTGGGTTTTGTCTCATTCTCTGATTGCAATCAGTCACAACCCCTGCACCATCAGGAAATGTAGCAAGACACCAGTTCCCTAGTTTAATGCAGTGATGTTTCGAGTCTACCTAGTCCTTATGGAACCTTAATGGTTTCTGGTGACCACTTGTTAAGGGCTGACTGGCATGGCCTCCCTAATTTGTGAAGCACAGGATCAGTCAAAAGGCTTTAGTAGGAAATTTTGCCTGTATATTTAGAAATATTACGATGTTTTTCAAAGTTGAACAATTTGACTAGCACTCTTACAAGCTTCCTTAAACAGTAAAAAAAAGTACTGTGCTGTTTGGAAGCGTTTAATTGTTGAAAACAGGAGCATCTACTATATAATGAACTGCAGCTATGATAATAAAATTAATTAATATTTTGTAGTTACCAATTTTACTTTAGATTACAGTCAGGACTAATTGCATTCATTTTGCTGAGGATCAGTATTTCGAAAGGAAATTGTGCTTCCTTTTTTCTCATTAAAATTTGCTTTATGTATCTTTTAAATTTTTTAATAATAAAATATGCCCAGAGAAAGGATGTGTTCTAGTTAGCCATATATAGCTACACTAAAGATCTGAAAGTTCCCTCGTTAAATGTCTTAAATATTTAATTTCTTGTCTGTATGAGCGATTTTTAAGTTTCTGTTACAGGAAGAACATGTTACATGTTACTCATATTTTCTCTTATTATTTTGATTTTTGAAATATTAAGTAAAACAAAGAGATTCCTTTTACACCTGAAGACATGGGATGGTGCGAAATGTACAACTGCTTAATCTGCTTTCAGAAATCAGTCTGGAGAATATAAAAAGTAGATAAGTGTCAGAACATTGAAGAAAACGTTATTTAAGCCTTTTATGTTCTCGTCAATGCAAATGAAGTCATGTAGATTCTTTTACATAATGTGCCCCTTTAATGGTCCTGCTGGAAATTGACTTCTTGGCAGCTGTACAGTGCAGAATAAGATGGATAAGGTTCTGTTCCGATCTCAGAATACTCTAAGTGTGAGCATGTCAGAGTTCTACTAAGACAAATTCAATCTTTTTTCTTTTCGGTTTTATCCCTTTGATGTTAGTTAAACCAACTGTTAAATTAATGAGAGCACATTGGAAAAAAACATAACTTTGAAACATTGCTTGTTAGTACTTTTTGGAGTGGAATTTTCTTTCTCCTCTGGATCCTGACCCTGCTGAGGAGATAGAATGGTGTGGCGCTGAGAGTGATAAGTCCATGGTGAGAAACTGCATTTAACTCCTTGATTTCTTCATGAAGGCCTTGCTGGGTCTCCACGTCAGATCACGTGGCATTCCTCCAGAACCTTAATCCCATGGGTTACCTAGATACTGGAAAAGCATGTATACTTGTAGCCATGGGATCAGTCGATGTCTGTTTCGTTCTGTTTTAGCAAAGCATGTAAGTGTGCTAAATTTCATCCTGGTTAAGCAAAGCCTTGAAATTTATGTGTTAGATACTCATGAATTCACTGTGGTTCTGTGGTTACAGGTGTTCTGAAGTGTTTTACTGAAATGGCACTGCAGTCCCTAATGCAAATCCCCTGTGTTTCCAGTTCCCAGTATGAGTTGACAGCTGGTTACAAGTCAATTATTGTTTGCTATGATTTCTCTTGCGCTCTGGAAGATGCAGAAGTGCTGGAATGTTTGCAAAAGTAACAAGCTAGAACAGTGCACACCTCCTTATGTGGCATGACAAAATGACTGAATGGCTTGTTTTTTCGTCTTAAAGCTTTGCAGATTTGTAGCTGCCATGACTTTAATGAGAGTAAGAGCTACCCACACAAGGAAAGAGACCTAATGGTGGCTGAAGACAAGCAAAATTGAATGTATGTGCCATATAAGGCAATGTGTGGGAGACACATTTGTTACATACTGAGTGTCTGAGCAAAAGCATGTGTCATGTTTCCTTAGGTTCTCAATAGGAGATGCGTAGAAGCGGCAGTGATGACAGGCCTGGCACTCAACTGCAGCATAAACAAGAAGTCCTTGTTTGACAGAAAACACTATTTCTATGCAGATCTGCCTGTAAGTATGCCGTATAGCATAGCTGGTCCCTTTATGGCTGTAGGAAAGGAAGAGTCTGGAGTATGGATGGCAGTAGTGGATGAGTGAAGAGATGCTTTTTCTGTTTTCAGTCAGTGTTCTGCTCACCCCAACAGGATGCTGCGCTGTGCCCTGATGAATAGACAGCTGTACCCTGGGGCTCACTGATTGAATATGATTGCTCTGATTGCTGACTCCTTGCTTAGCTGCATGATTCCAGTAGCTTAATGTAATTGAATTGGGAGCTGGAGCTGCTTTGCCCCTTAAGTTCTCCATTCCTGGTGTTTAGTACTAATTATCTGTTAGGGTAAAAGCAGTCTGACAATAGTCCTTCATTTAAAGTGAGTGTATAACAAACACAGGTTCCAGTGGTATAAACTTAATAGTGTCTTTTTTGTGTGTGCTTAGGGACCTGAAAATATTTAATTTCCCTTTAAAACTTTCTCAGTCAGTAGTTCCAATAAATAAAAAAAAAAAAAAACTGAGAAACAGAGTCTTTGCAGTAGGGTTTGTTGGTAGCTTTCATATTTGGTAGAAGGTGTCACTGGAAGTCAAATACATTGTGCCGCACTTGGTGTAGGTATAAAAATACTAAAATCATTTAAGAACCTGACTTCTGTCATTGCAACAGGATGCAGCTGTATTTGAGCCTTTTTTCTATTTTAATAAAATTAAACCTTTCTGACTTTAAACTTTTTTTTTTTCCTGTCAACTTATTTGTACTGAATGTTCAGTTTAACACTAACCTGTCAAAGGGAGGACGCTAGTTTTACTTCCTCTGATTTTGCGGTGAAGACCCGATGACTGCATTAACAGAATAAAATCTATTTCTATTTCATCTGAGATCATCAGGCATGTTAGCTTATCCTCTCTTTAGGTGAGGTGTCCTGGACATCCAGAGTGGGAGATTTGTCAGATTCCAAATTAATGTCTAGAAGTGCTGTATTATTAACCAAACTACTTTCTTTCACATTCTTTTGTTCACATATTGGAAATATTTTGAAGTTACACAAAATATATGCAATACTATTGCTGCCCACCTTTGAAAGAGAATTATGTTATATTTGTCCACTGGAGACCTGGATCTCAGAAGATATTTCTGTTTTGTTTTCTTCTAAGTTGGGAACTTGTAACTGTTATGCGAAGTCAATGCAATTACTGATTTGGTTTTGGGGGATAACATGGCTAATATTTGTAAGCCATCAAGGGGATCTTTTGCTGGGGGCTCTGTAGTGAGCTACTGGGGATGTGAAATGCAAACTTACCAGTTTGAATTACCAATACTTTTTTTTTTTTTTACTTTAAAGCCCATTTCCAGACCTGAAGGAGAAAAAAGTGAAATAGCAGAAAATAACATGGCTTTCAAAATTCCTTTACACATGATAAAGAAACACCAAAACCACCACAGACTTCTTTGCAAGCCACCTTTGGTGCTTCTGCTGTTAAACTGAAAACAATCTCTCGTATTCTTGTGATTGCTGCTGCTATCAGTCTACTGCGTAGAAGCTATATGGAAGAATGTTGTCATAGGAAAGAACCACATCCATGTGTTTAGAGGATAAGAGTGAGGTGGAAGAAGGTGTGTACAGCACCAAGTAGACTGCTGTTGTCCGCAGACATGAATTACAGGATTCTCTGGTCAGATAAGCATGGAAATTTGGTCAAGGAGATGCTGACACATTTTATTAGCTTGAAACATCTAATTCTGGCTTTCTCCTGGCTGACTTCTGCAGTTTAGCACTGGCAATAAACTACCCGACCTGCATTTCATTGTGAAAGAGTCTGGTCAGAACCCTGTAATAAGATGCAGAGTTTAGGCTAATGAGCTGTATAGAACAGATAAAATAAATCCAGCTTTTAGGGTCATTTGACAATGGGATTATTGTTACTCGTGAAAATGGAGCTTTGGATGAGAAATAGGATTCTTGTTATTTATTGTCACTTACTATTTCAGGCTTTAAAAAAATCATTTTAATGAGAAGTTTTAGGAGATGGGAAGAGCTGTATGATTAGCATAGGCTACATAGAGTCAGTTATTTTATTTTTCTTACAGTGATTATGGCTAGAAGTCATGCACTTCATTGCATATCTAAATTGAGCTGTTCACAAGGCCAGACCATTGTTCTGCGTTCCAATGCACTGTCACCATCTTTACATTTTCGACTGCACTCGTCCTCCCTGCAAAAATGCATGTGCAAATGCTTCTCTCAATTCATTAAATCTGGCAGGCTTTTTTTTAATTCTCACCACTCACATTCGGCAGCCCCCTTCCCTCTCCCTCTCCTCCCTGCTAGTGAGTAAGTTCTCAACGGGCAGAGAGGGATATTCAGCCTGATGGGAGGATGAGTGATAGTCTCAGGTGGGGATGGAGGTATGGTAACTGGCTTCAGACAAGATTTAACATGATCATGGAACCACAGGCGTGGAAGAGCCTCTTCTAGTCCATTTCCTGCCCCAAGGCAGTATCAGTGAAATTTATGTCATCCGTGGCAAGTGGTTGTGCAGTTGATTATTGATTGTTTCTGCACTAGTCTAGTATCTTATACTTGCCTGTATTGAGGAGTGCTCTTATTTTTTCCAGACCTCCAGCTTCACACAGTTACGTCAAATTCTAGACTCGTCTTCTAGCTTGCTTCTTGTCCAGCTAAGCAAAATAACTTCTGAATTTACATTCAGGTGTTCTACCCTCGTATATAGGTCACTATGGGAGATGTGGCATTTCCAATTTTGTTCCTAATCTATAATGCTCGCACTTGACCATGTTGCTGCTTTCTGAAAAGTGAATGTTTTATTTGAGTATAAAGCTAATTTTGTTGACAGGCTGGCTATCAAATCACTCAGCAAAGAGTTCCTATTGCGGTGAATGGAAGTCTGTCATACAGTCTCTGCGTAGACAACAAAATGAGCCAGATAGTGACCAAAACTGTGAGGATTAAACAAATTCAGTTGGAGCAAGACAGTGGAAAGAGTCTCCATGATGACACAAGGAGCCAGACTCTCGTTGACTTGAATAGGGCTGGTAAGCTTGGATTATTTTCCTATTTTTCTCTTCCTTTCTGTATAAGATGAGTCTTTAAAGGTAAGTGGGTGACAGGGAACAGGAGAAAACTGAAACCAGCCTACTGTCTCTCTCCTTGAAAATAAAAATCATCAAAATTACCAAGACACTTGAATAGAGGAATACTTGGATTTTTTAATGGCCGGTGGATGTATCCCATTGCTGTTGGTTGATGGCAATTGACAATAGCAAGTTAGAAATCTGTTGGCTGCAGTTTGCTCAAAAATATATATGTCAGTCACAGAGAAGTCGCTTAGCTATGTAAGCTCTTGCCACTGTATGCCTCGTTGTTAAAACTAAAAAAAAAATAAAAAATCCCAGACCTAGTGAAACAAGTTTGTGTATGCAAGGAGCAGCTGTTGGAATTTGTCAGTGCATGAGTCAGGCATTTCTTTTAGTCATTAGCTTTGAAAAAATGTAGATTTTTCTCTTTAAACTTTGAAATTGTAAACAGAATGAACCACATTAGCACACCACATGGGCAGCAACCTGGATGGCCTAGCCTGACTGGGACACAGTGCTCCAGTGTCCATTGAAGTTAAGGGCTGTGGCTGCTCATATTCTTTGAAAGCTGGATCCTGAAGCTAAAAACTAGACTGCATCTGTTTACAGTTCTGGCTGTTCCGAAATTAGTTTAAAATGAATAAATTTGAATCTGGAATCGAATTGGCTTTAAATGGGAGTTCTTCTGAAGAAAGGTGGAAGAGGAATGTGAGTGTGTCCTTCTGATCTGCGTGCCATCAAAGGGTGGAGGATTGTCTGCAGTTTATCTGTTCCTTAAAAAGAAAATAGAAGGAAAAGTTTTTACAGCAATCTGCAGCTAGGCCCATAGTGACAGTTACTAAATAATACATGGGGGTTTATTTTTTTCAAAAAAAGCCCAAGTGCTTTCATGTGTTTAGCCAGTTGCACTCTGATATGCTGAGATCAAAAGCTATTGTTGAAAATCTCCTGTCTCTTTCCCTGATAGGAGTCGGCCTCATGGAGGTTGTCATGGAGCCTGATATGTGCTGTGGGGAAGAAGCAGCTGCAGCAGTCAGAGAGCTTCAGCTCATTCTTCAAACACTTGGGAGCAGCCAGGCAGTCATGGCAGGTACAGAAGGGGGAAGGGCATGTTCCGCTGTCAACAGTGATTCTCTGCATTTGCAGGAGTTTTGCAGTTCTGGTTATTTTGCTCTGTGGTGCTTATAACGCCATAGCCTTTTCTAGCTGTTGTTTTTACAGTCCTCAGAGCCTTTCCTAATGTCTGCTGTGCTTCAGGTGTCCTTACGGGCCTGCCTTCCTCTGCAGAGATTTGCAGCGCTAGATTTTATATTGCCTCCCACAATAATTTTACAGGATAAACCTAGGCAGGAAGGAGTGTCCCCAGGGTTCTTGTGGTGTTTCTCTCTGTCTGTCCTCGTCTTGCTTGCCCCACAGTGCTGCAGCACAGAAGATCTGTAGTAAGGATTAGTTGTAGAATATGGAAGTTATGGAACAAAGCAGTGGGAGCATGGACTGTCTTCGAAGCTGTGTGTCAGGTCTTAGCTAGTCATAAAATCGGTGTAGGCAGTAAATTTGTGCTGGTGTCAAGTATGAGATGGAGTAAACGACAGTGCATTGCAGACATGGGTGCTGGGATTAATTTACAAACCAATGAGACTGCAGCTTTTACCCTGCTTGATCATTTCACACACTCACTCTGTCTCATTTCCCTCTAGCATTATGTTCACTAGGGCTCAATTTCTCTTCCCACCAGGGAGATCACTGCTGGTGTGAGAAGGTGTGCCAGAATGTTGTGGTGGTTCGTGCTGTGCAGCAGGCTTGCAGATCCCAGTCTCAGGTGTTAGAGGCCGAGGTCTCTAGGCAGCACGTGACATTTGTCTTCATGCATCTCTCTGATCTTTGGGTTCCTCTCCCACCTCCAGGATCTCTCTAGCCAAGATCACTACTGTCTTTCTGATACCACTTCCTCTTTCGGGAACCCTTGCTTTTGACACCAGCTCTTCTTTCCGGGACCCTAAGGCCCCAGTTTTCCCAATAGTTGATGTGCAGAAGCACAGTGTGTGATTAGCCTTCTAACTGATGATTCTGTCTCATGTTTCTCTATTAATTGGAGGATTTAGGTCATGCCATTTTTGCTGAGGCCTGATGCTACCAAAATTTACAACCAGCCCATGGTTACAGCTAGCGAATAGCAGACTTATTGAGAGTTTAAAAGTACAGTTTTGGGCATTCATCCCCTCCATGCATACACCCAGTTATGAGCTACCTCTTAGTGTTCGCAATGTAAGCTATGTTTTTGCCTGTGACAGTTGGTCTCACTGTTCTGGCAACAAATTCAGTCCATGGTATAGGTGGATGAATCTCCTAGAGATCTGAGTCAGAGTGGTCCATGTATCATCCAATAAATGGGATCCAATTAATGTTGGCTAGTGATGCAGATGTAATTTAATGTAGGGGGAAGTAATTGCTAGGCATTATCTGTGTCTCTGAATCATTTCTCACACTAGTGTTACTTGTGTCAAATGGGGCACAGTTGCTAATATTAAGCAGCCAGTTTGCGTGCTTCTTCAGAGGCCTTTGTGGACATACTTACATGCTGCCATTTATCACTGCTGAATTTGACCCTAAGATTGCCATTGGAATTGCACTATGATATCTTTTATTGCAGTGAGATTTCTGACTTCAGAGGAGAATTCCAGTGTTGGGAATGTTTTTCCTCCAGTAGAGTTGGCTTTGAAAGTGTTTGGATTTTATTTTTTTAAATGTGGTGGTTTTAGAAGCTTTCTACTGTGGTTTTCCCTCATCATAGTTACTTTCTTTCAAATAAGGGCTTTATATTCTTGTATTTTACCATCATTCTACTCGTGTGTTAAGTGGAGACAAGTGCCCAGTTTTATCAGGTGTTATTTCATTAACAACAAGCAGATGAAAAGATGATTTCATTGCAAAATGAAAGGAAAAGAAGCTAGGCCTAATGTGGGCTTAAAGGAAAAAAGGTTTTTTAAGACCGTCTGGGGCCTGGCTCTCCTTTCACTTACGCCTGATTAACTTCATTGTCTTGTCACATGGACACCTACATCCAAGCAGAAGCAGGTCATGTCTCAAAATGAAGCAAGGGCAGGACAAGACTATGCCTCTTTTGGAACAATGCTCATTTCATCCCAAAGAGGCAGCACATGCAAAGCACTTTTCTTGAAAGAGATGTTGGGTCATTCCAGCACCTTTGTCCTTCATTTGCATGTCTGGCAAGACTCTATGAAGACAGAGGAAATTGGTGCGCTATCATCCAGCTTACTTTCACAAAGTGCACCAAGACCTCTCTAGTCAATTTACATCTATTGACCAGAATGGATGCTGAAGCAGTAGATGTCTTCACAGGTTTAACTCTGAGCTATTTTGCGCTCTCTTTAATAATGCTACAGTATCTAAAAAGTAGGTGTTTATTTCTTTTTATCTGTATTTGAAATTTAAAAAAAAAAAAAAAACAACAAAAAACCACGAAAAAGCAAACAGGAAGGCTACAGATGTTCACTGTGCAATATGGGAAAAACAATGTTTCTTTTAAGTACAACGTCTCCTGTTTGTTTATTCCCACCAGTTGAATAGCTGTGGCAAGCCTTTTCCTCTCAGAAGGGATGTCTTCAGAGGGACAAAACTTAGAAAGATACGAGTTACTTGTGGTTGAGTCATTAAAGATCTCTAAAGACATTATTCCATTGGACTAAAAGTGCAGGATGCTTTTTTATGTATAACTTTGTATTCAGTTTCAATTTTTGGCAGCCAGGGAAATTTGGGGCAGGGGGCAGATTGCAGTTTCCTGAAGGAGAGGAAGAAAATTACAAAAAAAATCCACTACTTCTCACATTTTGTCCCTGAGCTGTAAATTTCCAAGAACACCTTAGTAAATCTGTTCAACATAACTGTAAGTTCTTGTGTTCTATGCTAGGGTAGTATATATCCATCAAATTGTAATTCCAAAAGGTATTTTTATGCTGTTTTTAGAGGAATGGAAGCTCACAATCCACCACTTTAAATTGCTTATGTAATTCTGCCCTTTATTTAAGACCTGTGAATCAGAAGCTTTTTTCACTATATAGCTTAGAGGATCTGTGCTGCACTGCACCATGTAGTTTCCTCTGAGAGGAATTATGAGCAGCGATTTTTTAAAAAAGGTAGTATTCTCAGAAAATTTTGAATGATTGGAGGCAGAGTCTTCAGATGGAATCACAAACAGAATGCTATGATGAGGTAGTTGTTTCTCCTTTCTGCACATATGGAAGTCTGCTATTAATGCTCTACATAAAACATGCAGTTCGTTAATGCATTACAAGGTTTTCAGACTATTCTGTTGATGAAGCCTCCTTTTTCAGAGGGTCAGCTGAGAGTGGATGCCAACGTTTCTGTGCATCACCCTGGAGAGCCTTATGGCGTGAGGACTGAAGTGAAGAATATCAATAGTGTACGGTTCCTGGCAAAAGCAGTAGGTAAATGGTGGTTGCTTCATTACAGGAGCATTGTAGATACTTTATGTGGTATGAAATGAAATATGTCAGACTCCTGAGTGCAGTAATTGGCCTTAAATGCCCTAAGTAGTTTAATCTGGGCGTCCTATCCACGCACCTTGCCCATGGGTCTGGAAGTCCCATTTAAGCTCAGGCTGAGGCCTGTATTGTAGTCTTGTTCCCAGTCCTCTCTCTGGACTTACCTCCTGCTGCTTCTGACTGAACTCCCTGGATGGGACCCTAGATCCAACTCAACCCCTCACCTTGACTTGAGAGAGTCCGTGGAGCCTGTTAATAGCACATGCTTCTCCCCATGCTGTTCCGACCAGTGGGACTGCACCGGGCAGTGAGGGCACTGCGTGTGCTGTGGTTTCCCTCAGCTCCTGGCTTGTCCCTGCTTTGTGGAGCAGCCCCACTCTTGCTGCTCCCTGACAGAATAAATCTTAGTATGGGGTACTATAGGCATAGCAGCCGTGGTGTTCTGCATTTTTCTTGTAGACGTAACCCTCTGCCTGCAAGAAGAATAAAGCAGATGATTCAGTGCTGAGCGTGTTTAGTACTGAAATATGTTAGCAGTAGCTGTGTCCTCCAGTGTAGATGATTGCTTTCCACTGAGTGCGGTAGGTGGTGTGTGCGAGGTTCAGATGCAGCTTGGATGTGAGTGAGAAGGGATGATTATTACATCTTTGAAAGAGAACTCACCTGGGTGATAGGAAGGTCACTAGGAATGTATGGCTTGGCTGCAGTGCCTGGGAGAAAATGTTTTCTATTTAAAGGGAATGAAAGAAGATGAGGAAAACACTCAAAGAAAGAAGCAGTGCTGGGAAGAGAGACAGTGATGGATAATTCTGCCTGTAACTGCTGCTGTTTATTTCATTAAGGTTAAACAACAAACTATTTCCAGTATTGCATAGCAGTGAAAAATGAAATAGTGGAGTGTACAAAAGCTAATAGTGCAGTATAACGAGCTTATTCTGTTTTCTTTTGTTTCTGTCAGACTATGAAATACAGAGGCAAATTGAAGAACTCGAAAATGGAGGAACCATTCTGAATGAAACAAGAGCCTTTGATTCCAAGCTCGGGTGAGTTTTTATTTTGAAGGAACATCAGGAGTAGCAGCTTTAGTGTGCCAGGGATACCTAGTGACATGACCAGGAGAGGTAACGTATTGCTCAACTTCTGTCTTCTAAAGCTAATGTTCGCAAGCGTAGTCTCCTCACAGGTAGTAATTTATTCTTGAAGTCGAGGCTTTTTCACAACAGATTGCATGCTGCATGAAGCAGTGTCTGTGTGAAAATGACACCCTCTTACATACACATGCTCTTTGAAGCGGCCTTAAGAAGCTCTCTTGATCTTCATGAGGCAAAGTTTTTGTTTTGTGTTTTTGCCATAGAGCTAATTCTGTCGTGTACCACTTGCCACATCTTACTTGTTTCGTTTTTTGGTTTTAGGTGCACTGTGCCAATGAGAGACAAAGAAGGAAAACAGGATTATCGGTATTTTATTTTATTTCTTAACAAAGTTAACATATCAAGAACTAAGAATTTATTTCATTCCTTAAGTGTAGTCAGTGTAATGTGCATATAAAGTTAGTAGCATAGCGAATATGTATTGGAAGTTTACTTTCCAGTGGAAGGGGAAGAGACCTATCAAAATCAGTGCTAGTCTGAGCAGTTCACATCTAGAACTGTGTCTCATCTCTGCTAAAACCCATAGACCTTTCCCAAAAACTAAGCTGGAGTACCTTAGCTCAAAGTGGATAAGTTGAAGGTTTACTTTGTGACCAGTACACATGTCTTCTTAAGAATGCCAGACATAAAACATAAGAATGTTCTGAGCTAAGCACCACTCCCGCTTTGAGAAAATACTGAGGGAAATGATTTTTCAGTAGCAGGCCCTGCCTCTCCATACTTCAGTGCTGTGATCATAGATCACAATGGCTGTTTGAAAATCATAGCTACTATTGAAAGATGTCAGCCTTCATAGGCAGGTTTCTACCTTAAGATCTTTGTAGACCTAATGAAGATGTTACCTTGCTAAGTACTTCCTGCCTTCCACCAGTGTGAGATGACAGCCACCAAACCATAAACAGCCAGCCAAGGATTTAGCCAGAGAACGAGGGGACAAGGCATGGGTCTTGCTGGGAAGCAGTGCTGCTGGGAACAAGTGCTGGTGCAACGCTGCAAAGCAGCAGCACAGCTGCTTAGTGCCCTAGCATGGGAGATAATCACGGTGGTGTCTGGATGGGATGGGGAAGGGCGATGCAGCTCAGCGATTGCTGATTGCTCTGGGCAGCCCTTCTGCTCTGTGCCTGCCTGCCTTCTCCCCTGGTTAAGGCCATCTTAGTGCTGATCCTCCCAGTAGTTCCTTAGCTTTGCATCCCAGAGACAGTCTTCCTGTTAGTTCCAGAGCTCACTTCTCAGCTGGAGAATTATAGTTCTGCAGGAGAACTTTCAGAGCCTCTTAGCTTTGCATATCTGTGTTTCTGTTAGGTCTACATATATTCTACCACTGATCTTACTACTGCAGAGCAAGGATTTTGAAAACATGTCACAAACTTTAAATCTGCTTTTTAAGTTATTGTTTGTAGAAATGCAGCACAAAAGGCAGTGATCCTTTTGTGATTTCCTTATTGTGGTAGGGGCTGACATGGGGCTTATTTAACAAGACTAAGTCGAACAAATGCAAAAGAAAACCGATGAAAACCTAGGCAAAACTGGTGAGTCTGAGATATTTCAAATAAAGACCAGAAAGATTATTACTAAGATTATGATCAGTATTAAACTTTTTCAGATTTTCCTAACTTACTGCTGCATGTTATACATTAAACTTAAAATCTATGTTTAGGCAGATTTCAAATAGAAATTATTATAGTAAATGTAGAGAGTGCCTAATGTCCTTTATTCTGATATTTTTGAACCCCTCATTTGATCATGTAAGAGTGAGGTTTCTGCTTCAATCGCAGTTATTCGATTGGTTTGAATTGGCCTTCTTTTTAAGGGAGCCTTTTGTTCTGTGATGGCATCCTGCTGAGCACAGTAACTTTGCTCTTAGCACAGCATGAGATTTCATCAAGATTTTTGAAGTTAGTCTAGAAAAGGTTACAGCCTGCCCAGATCAGTGTCAATGTGGGTTTTTCCCTGCCATTCCACTCTGGTTTTTATCCAGATCCACAATTCATGCTTCATCAAAAAAAAAGTGTGATTTTTATTTTTTTTTGTTATTATTTTGAGTGCAGAAGTGTTAATTGCCCCTTTTCTATCATTGACTCCTTGACAATCAGTGCAAAAGAAAGAAGATGGAGGTTTTGCAGCAGTTCAGGGACTGATCTCTTACTACTTAACAGTGGTATACCAAGTCATGAATTTTTGATACGTTGTTTAGTTGAAACCGTAATAAAACTTCCAGATAAGTATAAAGTCGTGATATAAATTTTATTCCTTGTTGTTTAGCTTCTGACTGAAAATAATTATAAAAGGAGTTTTTCTTCATTTTTACTAGGTTTATGCCAGAGCCAAACCTTCCTCCATTGATTCTGTATGATGCAAAATCTTTGCCAGCTAATATGAACCATCAGCAAGTGGTAAATATTGATTGGATTCATGAGAGACTTCCTGACCTCCCCAGTGTGAAGAGAGCAAAGCTTGTTGAACGGTATGGGATTCTTCCTGAACACAGCTTCACCTTATTGGTAGGTCTATTGATCAGGTGATAAAATAAGCCTAGAAACTTTGAAGTTGCACAGTTTTTGAAAAGATTTACAAATGTCATATTAACCAGCTGTCAGTTCTCATGGATGTTTTTTAGTTGGAAATATGTCCAATGCATACTTTATACCTTGGAGCCATATTCATAGAATGGTGGGGAAAAGAAACTATACACAGTGTGCCTAGAAGTGTTTCTCATGCAAGGTGCAGTCAAATAACTGTTATTTAATATTGATCTACACATGGATGCACCCGTGACTGACTGCAACAAAGGTACAACTTCCTGCTGACAAATCCTTGTTGGCAAGTGCCTGCTCTTCTTATCTTTGGGTATGGTGCAAGGCTGGGTACGTTGTCAGTATTTAGCAAACTAATAGACATGTTTTCCTGACTCCAGAAGCAAAACCCAAAGTTTAAATCTTTCAGCTTAACGTGCCTGTTGATCCGGCTTCCACGTTCTTTTGAGAAAAAAACAGACTTATTCTTAAGTAAATACACAAAACAGCTCTACAACATCAACTTTGACCTCACAATGCAATGTACCAGAGATAGGTTCAGGAGAGGGGATGAGAAAGAAAAGGATGTGGCAAATATGGATATAAATAAGGAAGTGATAGAAAAATCTCATGACTTCCAAAATTATTCTGAAGGACTTTGAGTTTAAATACATCATCTTCGTTTGCCAGTGATAACTCTATGTGGGGGTTAGTATACCCACCCAAGATGAGACATTTCACGTAGCCAGCTAAGCTAGGACAGTGTCCTGCTTTGGTTACCTCTGTGATTAGTAGAGACAGAAGGAAAAGGGCTTCTATAGAGCAAGATTCAGAGCGGAACCTTAAGTACTTTAAATTGTACTCTGGAGGAGTTCCTTTCCCTTTGACTTTAAATGGAGGGAGAGCAGTGCACCTAACTTAACTACTTAATGTCCCTCCTTCGTGTGTCTGTAATTCAATACACTTGTACAGAAGCTGGTTCTACAGAAAAAAAAAAAAAGCTGCTTTTTTCTGAAGAAGGCTATTAGGAAAACTGCTTTTGTGGTGGTGCACCATTTTGGTGAGTTGCCGATCTTTTACTGATTGATGGGCAGGTGAGTCTTAAGTCAAAGTCATGAGACTGCAGTAATAGCATAGAGAGATGTCATTGGTTCTTACCTTTCTATTTCATTATATAAGCTGCAAAATGTTATTTTGCAGTCGGTACTCCTGTCTGTGCATGCATTTTTTCACATCAACATATTTCTCACATATTAAAATAAACAGAGCTCGTAAGGGTAGGTAGGTCCTGAACCTCTTTTTCTGTCTTGTTTTTTCTTCTTCTCCCCCTCTGTGGTGGGTTGACCCTGGCCATCTGCTAACACTGCAGCTGCTTGCTCGTTCCCCTCACCAGTGCAACAGGGGAGAGAATAGGAAGAGCAAAAGCGAGCAAACTTGTGGTTCACAATAAAGACGTTTCACTAAGTGAAGGAAAGAGGAAGGGAAAAACTCAAAAGTGATGCAAATGCAGTCACTCACAACCTCCCACAAATAGACTGCTGGCCAACCAGTCTCCGATCGATGACAAAGGCTACCTCCCCCAAAATCCCCTTCCCTCAGTTTGCCTTGTTGAGCAGAATGTTATATGGCAGGGAATATCCCCTTGGACAATTTGAGTTAGCTGTCCAGGTTGTGTCCCCACTCAGCTCTGTGCTCATCCTCAGCCTGCTTGCTCTGGGGGACAGCAGGAAAAACAGAAAGTACTGCTCAGCAGCAGCCAAAACACCGGTGTGTTGTTAGCACTGCTTTAGTCACAAATCCAAAACACAGCACCCTCTTATGAAAATAAACTCCATCCCAGCCAGACCCAGTACACCCACTCCTTTCACTTGGCATCAACCCACTTCTTGGGCGTTTGAGTTTTGCTAGTATTGATGGCTTCTGCTGTCTGGTTTCTGTCGTCTCTTTCAACTAGCCCTGTGTATTTGCCTCATCAACTCCCCTTTCTTTCCACCTGTTCTCAGAAATCCACTATTGCCTTTGCTTTTTCCCTTTTAACTTTTTTTCCTTTTTGCAACGTGTGAGACAATTAATGAGCTCCAAGCTGAAATTTGGGATTCAGCTTGTAATAAGATAATGCATCCATTTGAATGCATGAAGTGAAGGCGTTCTTCATTGCAGGTCTTCTTTTATTGTGCATTAGAATGTCAGCATGTATACTCTCCATAAAAGTTGCTCGCCTGTTCACTGGGAGACTACTTAACCTTAATTCATCTGCAAACGGTACGTCCGTTGCTGCGTTAAGCTTACATCAGAAGTTGCAGAAGATTGCTGATGGGGCCAGATGCACAAATCTAATGAGCATTCTTTCAGGTTAGAGCGCCCAGGAGTGCTCATTAAATAAATGGCAGTGGTAGAGGGATGACTCTAAAACGCAAAATGGCTGTTCTGCACCAACTTGTTAGAGAAAACATCATACGCCGAAGTTACAATAAAACAATATCATACTTCAGCGTGCCAGTTAGTTTGTGAGCTTTGTTCTCCTGTACAATAGCTGCCTGGACGTCCTGCAGCATGGAGAATCCGAGACTCCTGCTTTGCCTAACTACAAGGTGTGCTGAGATGGAACAAGGGCGTTACCTGTTAATATCCTTATATCTGAGATTTCTTAAGTCTGAACTGCTACATTTTTGACAGTTTTGTACAAATTGCGAAAAAAAAAAGAAGTTTCTGATTTTCTTCATGCAGAACCCTCCTTATTCATAAAGATAGGATTCTTTGAGCCACCTAAGCTCCATGGTATTTTGGTACTCAATTTCTGCGTGCAATTTTTGCTTTGCTGCGTAAACTGGTAGGCTGGCAAATACTTTAGTAGAGAAGCATGCCTGACAACTTTGCCATTTGTGGTATTACAATATTTTTGTCTTGCTTCCTATTGAGTCAAAAAAATAAAATGTATTGGCGTAGACATTAATGTGACATTTTGTTTTCAAAAAGCATGCTAACGTCCAGGGAAGTCTAACCAAAACATAGATCAGTTGTCACAGCATAGCATTAGAAAAAAACAGTCTGATCACTTCCTTTCTCATCTGAATTCCAGGTCTTCTTGTACATTTACTGTTCCTTTGCTTACTCATATAAAAGTGGCAGTTCCGGTTGGGCTTTGGCTTGTTGCTTTGGAGGAACAATTACATTAGTGAATCCTTCGTACAGTCAAAAGTGGGATGCTGTAGAAGTTTTTGACCGTTCTGTTTATGGCATGCCGTCCTCATACACATTGATGTGCAGGTGACTTTATGCTTATTTTTAGAACTTAATTAAGTTCTAAAATTATTTAGTTCTAAAAATATTTAATTATATTATCTAAAAATAATTAACTATCAGAAGCTGAAGGAAGAATTTTGAACTTTCTTTGACTGCTCTGCTTGTCTGCTTTAATAGGCTAGATTTTCTGTTTTTTTCCCTGACAATCTTGCACGTTTTTGCAGCAGTTATTACCTCACAGTTAGTTATTGTAGGAGTTGTGATGGTGAAAATGGGAATAAGAAAACAGAAAAAAACATTTTATTTGTTAGCATTGGTGTAGTTTTCTTTGTCAATCGCTTGGGAAACATTATTGGTCTTCAAAAACTTAAGTTTGCATTGCAGACCCAATGTCCCTAAAAATTGTACCCATGGTATTTTGTAAAATAATGTTTTGAACTTCTTTTAAAAGTATCTGGAATCATTCTACCGCTATTTTTTTTGACATCTCAGTACTGTTAAATGATCATTTTAAACCATGTTTAAGAGATTGACATATTAGTATGTCAGAGTTCATGCCAGTGAGACTACAATGAGTAAGTTACAGTGTATTTGGTGTGTAATGGGAGCACCGAGTGGGTCTGGATCGCAAACATGGTGCTGCAATTCCAGATTTCTGGTTTTCCTTCTATGAAGATTAAAATACATTATTCAGAATTAAGGGAGGACAGTCAGTGTTCCTGTAAACCAGCACATTAGAGCATGCAGTGGTTATCAGCTCAGATCTATTGGAAAGGACAGGGCTGTGTCTGTTAGTAGTTAGAGTGAATTTGGCATGTTGAGCAAAACGCAGAAAAAATTGAAGTCAAGATCAAGTAGTACACTATCTAGAAATTGAAGCTAATCAAGTTATGCCTGCATTTCTCTAATATGGCAAGAAAATAAGGAAAATGTTTCATTTCTGTCAGTCATTTTGATGTTTTGATGTTCTGCCATACTCATTTCAGTCTAGCATTGCTGGATTATCCTACTCTTTGGCTACGGAAAATGACAGTCACTTCAAAATCCTAAAACGAAATGCAAAGACATTTGGGGGAATATGTCTGGGTTTATGTGCACGAGTAGTGAGTATGGGGTTCGGTACCTGGTAGCATGTGTAAGTCTGTGTCTCTGAGTATTCCTGGGCTTTTCTCCTCTTGCTGCCTGGAAATCATGGGATTAAAATGTGAAGGCTGGGGGTGTGTTTGTCCTTGATTTTCAAAGGTCCGGCAGCAGGGTCGGAGCTGTAGCTCTATCCAGGCTGTCGGTGCCCAGAAATCCGAACGTGCCCACTGCTAGAGACACGCGCTCGGGAGCCTGTACGTGCCGGAAGCGTTGCACGTGCTGCTTCTGAGCCGTGTCGCCTGCGTTCAGCCACGTGGCACCCGCAGACGTTGTGTTCCTGGGCATAATGTAGTAGCTGGGCCTACGTGAGACCTTCCGCAGCGCGTGTAAGGAAACCGGCCCTTACACGTGCTCGCTCCTCCCTACCTCAATTGGACAGGGTGTTTTTGTGGAAGGGAACCCGCTGTTTAAATAATCAGTGTTTGTTTGTGCTAATGAATCCTGAGGTGAATTAGAAAGAGTACAGTATTTAGTAATGCATCGGTTTAGTAATTCCACTTCACACACACAGAGAGTTTTTAATCAAGTTTACTGTACTTTGGTAAACATGTCCTTCCCTTACTGTTTTTTTTTAAAGCCAAATTTGTTTCTCGTAGTCTATTTTAGGCTTAGATTTTACATTATTTGATTACAAAGTAACTGCTAGTTACATTCGTAGGAACACTGGAAAAGAAGGGAATTAGGTCTGTGTGTACTAGGAGGAGTTTAGAAGGTTTACCTTGGTTCACAAAAGACTTCAGTGGCTTTCCTAAGGCTGAGAACTTGGTTTCTTTCCTCATGGTCTCAAGGTAAAGGGGATGAGTCTGATTTTTGTCACACCAGTTTTACAGCACATCAGCCATTAATCTAAGTACATTTTGTTCTGTTTCACAGAACAGAGCAGCATTCTGCAGTCTTCTCAAAAGCCATACGTCATTACCAATGAAAAATGTGGTATCTAGAGCTGTTGTAAGTTTGTATCGTGCAAGTTTTGAGGAGGAAAGTCGGAAATTCTGTATTGCTACGGTGATAAATTGCCTTTAAAAACAAAGGTGTATGATAGTGTTTTGACGGGATGTGTTTTGAGTGGAAAAGTCAGGCTTTGGTGTAGTGTGTAGCTGCACTCTTTTTGCTCAGAAGTGTTCAGAGATCTGGCTGCAGTCAGTATATGCTTGGAACATGCTTTTGCTCTGATGACAGTATACCTAGAATAGCTTCTTGGCTGTCTCTGAACTGTTACCTCTCACAACTCCTGAGAGCTGGCTCGTCCTTCTCTGCATTTATGCCACACACTGCAGAAGTCAGTGGCATGCTGGATTTGGATTCCTCCTTGAAAGGCTAGGAGCTGCCACTTAATATCTTTTCAGCCTTCAGTAGACCTAATGAGTTCTGTGCTACAGTTAAAGATCCATCAATGCCTTGATGACAAACAGCACAGCATTCAACAGACTGTGCAGTATCTGTTCTTCTAAAAACAATCTCAGATTTCACTTAGGCTATAAATTGAATCCCCTACTGTCATACCTTCTGAGCCTTTAGGGTGCTGTGGAAAAGCTTACATAGCTCCTCTGAAAAAACTAGAAAAATAAAACCTCGCTTCTTGCAGTGTGACCTTTCCATGTGATTGAAGGGTGAATGCAAGCTAAACTTATTTCTTCAATCCAAAATAAATAGAAGTGATTGCAGGATTGAGAGTGAAATATCTGTAGACAGTTTCAAGAAAAATCTCGTCTTGGTAAAAGGTGGCATGACAGCCTGTTAGATGGCAGCATTATATTTTACGTATTTAAAACACATGAGGACATGAGAAAGCTTCTCCCCAAGTGCTAATTTTAGGGAGGAGTTAAGGAAAAGAAGATCACTCCTTTATTGGAAGTTCCATTGAAACAGACAGGCTGGCAGATAAGCTATATGTACCTTATATGTACCTGTTCTAGATGTAACATTGTTTGCTGTTATGTTAATAAAATTACTCCAAAGTCTTGTGACTTTACAGTGAATTCACAAAACTGACTTTACTTTAGGACTGAGTATTGATACTCCAACAAAATTTTATAATTAAACGTGTTTGCACTCTGGTATCTTTTTCAATGCATTCAACTTCTCTTAAGCAGAATGAAGACGGATTAACAGAATTCTTTGAAGATGTGGTGAAACAGACCCAGATGAAGCCGAAGAAAGTGATCGGCTGGATTCTAAATGACCTGCTCAGTTATTTGAAACAACATTCCCTTACAGTAAAGGAAAGGTCAGGCTTCTTGATTACTATAGCGGTGAAACAAAAACGATCCTTTTCTCATGTACCATGAATGGTGTTGTGTTGCTCCAAAGCTTCTGCTGTAGCTATTATCCATGAAGTTTGTTACACTGGACCGTACTGCGTAGGCCTTGATGCTGTTGTGCTGAATGAAGCCAACCAAATACCTTGCAGAGAAGAGGACCAGGTTGTTAAGAGTAGTAATCAGAGTCTGCCTTCTCTGGAAGGTGTCAATGGCAAGGCGTAATCAGGCAATCAATACCAGAGTTGAATATAACGTATCGTGAGGAAAAATACTAGCTTGTCATGCTAAACTGTGTGATGCTTAGGCAAGCAACTGTAGGCTAGGTATATTACTCTACCTTGTTCTCTGAGGTAACTTCTGCCCTCTTTTTCCGTAGCCCAGTTCGTTCTTTTGCCCTGGCTGACCTTCTGAACCTTCTAGAAAAAAAAGAAATTTCTTCTGCAGCAGCAAAGCAGGTATTTGTGATTTTACTGGACTTTGGATCTGTGGCTGCTTACTCCATTCGCATAGCAATTTTATAATCTGTGTGTACCAGTATGTCGGTTACTTTAAAGGAGATTATTTAGAGTGTTGATTAAGGATAAATTTTATATCTGCTATATACATACAATAGACGAAAATGCCTCGTGTTTATAATTTTAGATACATCTGCATATTCAGTGTTAGAAGGGGGCACAAGCCAAAGAGTACATTTAAGCAATGTTAACTGAAGTCAGCTAAATAAATCCTGCTTCTGAATAGACTGGACACTGATCTCAGTTTCACAGTTCAAGTCAGACCTGAGTGAAAGGTCAGTGGGAGCAAATCCATGACTTGCAATTAAGCTGAGAGTATCAGTTGCTAGGTACTAAGGGGGACAGTACTGATGTTATGTTCCCAAGCATTAGCAAGTGGAAAACGATGTAACTCATGTGAATATAGTCACAAAAAGACTTCTGCTTTGGTGTACCCCTAAATCAAAAGTGGGGAGGTTTGGCCTTTCTTTTATCTTTGCTTCTTTGAGCAAAGGCTATCGTGGACCTCTCAAGGTAGTGTTGGTGGTAAAGCTAGTTTCTCCCTCTTTTTAAATCATCTTGCTTAAGACAGTCTGAAAAATTGGCTCTTGATGATTTGTGTCCAAAATTGTGAACTCCTTGTGATGGGTACGGTGACTGCTGTGTCTATAGACAAAATTTGGAAGTTTTTTATGACAGGGAATAATCCGTCATTCACCTTAAATTCTTGCTGGCTCATTTCTGTGAAATACATTGTCTTCTCAAATTAATTATTGTCCTCTAGATAGATAAGTACATTAGATGACGGCTTCTTCTCAGGTGTTCATCAGTGAAACTGTTAATGAAGATATTTAATTTGCAATGAAGGCATTTAACTTGCCGGGTCTGGTTTCATGCTTTTAACACTCTGAAATACTCAGGGCAGGTTTCCATCTTTCTAGCATATATTGATTTAATCTAAGTACAACTTTCGAATAGTACTGAAGTCAGTTCACTTTTTTTTTGCATGATTATAAGCCACGTGTACCTGTTGCAAATGTGGCTCTGTAGCCTACTTGGAGATGCTTAAACTTCCCGGTTTGTTGGTTTGTTTTTTTGAGATGCTTGTGGTTCTTAATTAAGTTGGGCTTGTCGTTGGTCTGCTTCTAGGAGTAGCCAGCTGCATATGACAGGTGTCATAAATAAGGATTTAAGTGCCTGACTTCAGGCATGTGCATTTGGAAAGTTTGGATTGGAAAAGTAAAAGCTTCAAAAAGGAGATAAAGTATTAATAGGAAAAGCGTTGGAATGCAGAGCGGCTCTGTGCCTGCGGGTTTATGGCACACCCATCGGTTTGGTTTCCACATTTGAAAGGGAAACTTCAGAACTCCAGTCTTAACTCTCTGTTTTCTTGTGGAGGTAGAGATGGGGTACTGCTGCTCTTCTATGGGAGTTTCTTGCCTTGTGCTGTATTTGTGTGCCAGCGCTTCTGGCAGGTTATGAAATGTCAAGAATTTCAGAGATGCTTTTCTTGTTTAATTACCTACTCCTTGCAATGTGCATGTTGTCCCCGGTGTTCTGAAATTGGACACAGAGAAATAACAGTACTGCTTGCCATCACTGAGTGATGCTATCAAACTGCAGAAACCTTGCCACATTTAGAAAAGTATTTTGGTTGCCTGGATGTCGGAAGAATAACAAATGTTTATAACAATTCTCAGCAGTAGGCAGAGATTCTGGATGGCCCGAGGGCAGAAAGGGCTATATATACACAACAGCAGATGAATTGCAGCACTTGGGGTGGGGAAGAATGAGCTGCAGTGGAAGAGAGAGATCCAGCAAGAAAAGATGGAAGGGTTCGATGGAGTGAGCGCGCAGACATGCTTACGCATCCGTGCTCGCCGCAGGAAGCTGTTAACAGCTTAAATTTTTTAAGAGTTTGTGTTCGGTCTGTGCTGTATAAGGCACTAAAACACAGGCAGATAAAGGCTGTGAGCACTGATCACACACACGGAGCATTGTGTGGCAGGATGCGAGTGCCAAGGAAAGGGCACGGTGCGCTTACATAATTACCACTTAGGTAATTACAGAGCTCACGCCCAACTTGCCATCAAGTACAGCATCCTGCTCCAGAGGTCTCCGAAGCAGTTTCAGCCTGGTGTGCCTGTGCAAATGGAGCAGCCTCCAGCTCTGCCGCTGTGCAGGGCTGCGGGGCGAGCGCGTCCTGGATCAGGGGACTTGTACAGGCACATGCTGTGGCCACCCCAGAGGTGCCGTTTGGGAGCCCACAGCAGGAGGTGCCGGTGCTGCTCACCCAGGGCCAAAAACAGTGTGGTGGGGACTGTGCCTGAGGTGGGGCCTTGGTCCGCGTTTGCAGGGCTGGCGGCAAGTACAGCTCTGGCATAAGGGGCCTGCCGGTGTGTTCCGGCGTTGTGGGAGGAGGCTGGTTCCTGGGCCAGGGAAGCAGAAACTGGCCCCTGCTGCCAAGAGCCATGCTGGAGCATCTCTGCGTGGACACCCTTGTCACACCGTTCGTAGGGGATCTGTAGCAGGGTATGACGCAGAGCAGACCCCGGGTCTTGTTTGCTTCTGCAGTTGCATAGGTCACGCACATGGGAGTAACTTCAGCAGACCCACTTGGCACCCCTACTTTAAAGTAGGTAGCAGGAAAATGAGTACAGTACACAAACCTAAACAGAACCATCTGCTTTGACAATTACGGCTACACCATCTGGAGGACTGGACCCAGCCGGCCCCTCACTTTTGTCAGAGGCTGAGGGACAACTGCCAGACACTGAGGCTTCCATCACTGGAAAGGAGAGATGCCCACAGGACTGACTCGGGTGGTACTGCCTGCTGCTTCCCTCCCACCCTTGGCAGCAAATCACTGCGGATAGGGTTTCCAGTTGGAGCGTTCTCAGGCACAGCAGTCAGCTGGCATGTTCACCGGTTGCAAAATGTTTGATATGATGCCCGTGGCAGCCAGACGTGTAAGTCCTGATTAATTCATCTTGACCAATGGTTTGCTGCTCTGCCTGTGTAGGTAGAGACCACACAACATCATTAAAATCTAATCACACTCAGGCAAGAATCAATAGTAGAAACTACTGAGATTTCAGGAATGGAAATGAGGCCTGAGATTCTCATTTTGGCTCTGGAGACTTCATAATTTGATCCTCCTGTTCTGGTGCAGGCAGTTTGTGTAAATGAGTTGAAATCATTTTTTAAACTGCTTTCTTTAGATTCGTACTCCTTGCCAAGTGAAGAAACACATTTTTAAAAGTACATCTTTGACAGGTCTTGGCCACATCTCTTTCTGCTTTCCTATGTACCTGTAAACAAGCAAGGGCCTTGATAACATTGTTGCTCTGCTTTGAAGTGGAGAGCTTGTTACCAAATTGGAAAGTACACATGATGCAGATGTTGCAGGGAAAATCTGGTGCCTTCAAGGTTTCTAATGGGCAAGCTTTTCTCCGTGCCAGGAGATGTTTGGCATAGGAACAGCAGGGAGTCAGAGCTGGATGTCTGACTGTCAAGCTGTCCTGCCCCTGATCTAAGTCAGCCTGATGTATGAGTTGCTTCTGGGTAACTCTGCCATGGTCGGCTGCGTAGGTTTTGTTTGTAGCAGATTTTCTCCTCTTGCAGCCCATGGCATCCTGATTGAATACATACCCAGTCCTAAAAATCACATCTGCCTTTTTCCAGGAGGACAATATGGCTTATTCCAGCCCCTGATTTCTGCAGCACTTCAGACTCTCCAGGGTGTTTTGCTGTGGGCTATGCCAAGCAAAGAGGACAGAGCTCCTTTTGAGGCGTGGTGTACTGTTGTGGTGCCTCAGGAGGCCTTGAGGACAGAAAGCTTCTGCTCAGGGGAGGAGCTCAGGGAAGGAGCGGGATGTGGTTGCCTGGGGTAGCAATGGAGCACAACAAAAAAAGGCAAGTGGCTGCAGACAGGTTGAATCTCTGTATTTCTTCCTGGGGGTATTTCAGGTAACACTGGCATGTTGGTTTTCAAGTACTGCACTAGAAGGAAGATCTTGTAGAAGACATCATACACTGCACTGATTTATTTAGATACAAACATCTGAAAGCTTTACTTACAGCAGTTGTAACTCTCGCTGCTTATCAGGAGCTTTAATATTGTGATTTGCCTTTAACCCTCTTACAGGGAAAAAACAAGGTGTAGCTGCCACAATACAGCTGCATGTCGTTATACTCTGTCAAGGTTCTCCAGCAGAGTGATAAGATCCCATAAAAAGCTTTGGGGTACCGCTGGCAAACAAATCTCCTCTTGGAGGAATTGTGTCAATGCATGGTTCTTAAATACCTGTGGTGGCTACAAAATTGTTTAACTGAAAGTCTTTTGTACCAGAAAATTCTTCATGCTGAAGAAAATTGCTGGGGTGGTTAAGATACCATCCCACAAGCTTCATTTTTCCTAAGTTGTCTTGCTGCCCTGCTAATTATTTAACGTGCAGTTTGAATGCCCCTTCTCCTCTCCCCAATCCCAGCCTCTTCTTCGTCCCACAGCGCGTAGTTAATGCTGAAATTTTGACGGGACATCCATTTCCATATCGGTACGCAGCAGTGGCCCAAACATACAATTACATCTTCAGCTCAGGGTGGAGCACAAGCAGCTGTTTTAATAAGGGTTTTCTCTCTCTCCTCCCACAGCTCTGAAATAAGAGCAAAGGGAATACAGAAAATGACTCCTCAAGGAAATTGCTTTTTTATAAATGTTCTGTTCTCTCAAGTTTATTCCAGGGCAATAGCCCTGCTGCAGCGTAGGAAAACACACTGGCATTAACAAGTGATTATCCCAGAGGCCTGGGTTCGTCCAGCATTCCAGTACTCGGAGGTGATGCATCATTGGTGGGCTGGAGCTGCTGCATTCGTTCTGCTCGGCACTATTTTTCTTCTGCTTTGTCATACGTATCCTCATTACAGCTTGCTGATGAGGACTGGTAATGGGATGAGTTACCTGGGATCAGGCGTGGTACAATAGTCAGCTAATCGCCAGTTGCCAGGCAGAGCCATTGCTCATGGAAATGTGTTTTCTTGCTGCTTTCGGGCAGCTCGTGTGAATAACGTGAGACGAGCGCGAGTGCTGCCTGAGGAACAGCCTTGCAGGCGGGACGGCCTCTGCCGCAGTGCCCCCTCTCCCAGCGGGGCAGCAGCAGCTCAGTGCAGCGAGGTGGGCAGAGGCTGCGCTCAGGAAACTCCTCTGAACAGGCACCATCGCTGGTGGCAGCGGGCAGCTCCTGGTGCTACAGTAGGCTGCAGGGCACCGGTTGCGAACCATTAACCTGCACTCGTGCAGTGAGCGAAAATGCTTTGTCTCATTTCAGGATGCAGAAAAGGAGGGAGGGACATGAGCTCCTTCAGCAAGGCACAGGATTAAATCTTGGGTTTGTTCACATTTGGACAATCTGCTCTTGCTTTAACTAAACTGTGGCTTCTTGGATCAGGAACTGAAACACTGCATGTAAACAACATCGACACTTCAAGACGCTGACCTTCACCACTCCTTGTGATTTTCAGGTGCTTGCGGAATTGTGGAAGGGAGAAGGGAAGACTCCTCTTGAAATTGTTAAAGAAAAGAAACTTGAAGTGATACAGGATCAAAAAGAGCTTGAACAGATCTGCCAGGCGGTGATTGATGGACGAGAAAATGAGGTGATTATGATGGTGCTGGGAAGCCTGTGCACTATCGCAGTCTGTGGCACTAAAAAGGGGGTTGAAATGGCGGGGTTTTTTTTTCCCCTTCTCCTTTCAATTGGCATTTGAGCTCTAGAGCCAGGATAGGAGCATTAAAACTGCTGCTCAGAAAATATCGGGCTTTTCTTATTTTACTGTTTGTTTTTTTTAAATTGAAGCATACACAAAATGATCAGCAGAAGAAATTACCAGTCTGGCTAATGCGCTAAGTCATTCTGAGACATCATAAAAATTTAATGCAGGAAAGCAAAACTGTGGGGCTCTTTCCCTCTTCAGCTGTACTGCCATTAACCTGACCTGGCCACCCGGCCACAAAACTCTGTTTTTTGTCATCTGTTGTGATATTAGGGCAACACTGTTCAACTGCTCTCAAGCTGGAGACTGAAGCTACCTCCAGTAAGGCATATATTAGTTACGGAATTAGGGACTGTATCAGAGGTTGGCAAAGCAAAAACGTTACTTGCATCTGTCTCTTTGCCATGTCCCTGTCTCCCTCCACTGCCAGAGAGAGGAGTCGAGCTGGATCTCCTGCCTGACAACAGCTGTGGGGCGGGTGGGGAGGAGCCGGACCCCGCTGTGGGAGCAGCATTGGTGACTCCAGAGCTGCTGTTCTGCTGCTGGGCTGTGGCAGCAGCACAAATGCTGCAGTAGGAAAGATGGAGTTTTGGCTCTTTCCCATCTCCTTGGAAGGACGTGCAGTTGCCTCTGTGGCTCATCGGTCTAACAAGGTCTGAGCCAGGAAAAAGGGGGGAAAAAAAACCCTTGATGATGAAGGGGAGGAGTGGGAAGGGATCTTGACAGAGTCTAAAATCTGCTTTATAAAAAGCAAAATGAAAACAAGTGCTTATGTGTTCTCCGGAGTGAAAATGTAAAAGCAGAAGCGAATAGCTTACTTTTAATATAAACATTGTCTAGATACATTTGCCATTTGGAAAAAAACATTAACATCTTTTGAGAACAATACCACCCACCCCAGGTCTCACTGGGGGATGCTAACAGCTCTGCAAGAGCTTTTGATAAAGAAAATGAGCTTGCAGTAGGTCGGCGTGACCTCCATCAGACTGACTCATTTGCAGAGCCTGATAAAAGTGCTGCTGCATTTTCAGACTGGTACGGAGCACAAGTGCGGATAGAAAGAACATTAGAACTGATTGGGAAGTCCGGAAGCTGAAGGACCATAACTACACTGCCATTTCAATAATAACACTTTCTCTGAGAACGTAATTCCTCTCTGTTTTCTGCTGGTTTAGTCAAGCCAAATGCAGCCGAATGGCCTCGCTTCCCTACTTTTTCCAGGTGATCTTTCGCCAAGGCAAAAGCTGCCTTGAAGGCCTGTAATTCACTGCTTTAAATTGCTGCGAGAGCTTACCTTACCAAATGGAGTTAGCCGAGTCCTTGACAAGGAGGGAGGAAAAAAGCATGCCTTGCTTTTGGTAGGAACTTTCTTTGAAATGAACTAACTTGCAAACAGTTGCTCCAGCCAACACGGAGCACTTCACGAAGAATGCAGGGTCGGGGTGGTACTGCACTCTGTTTTTAGCAGATCAGGAGTAATGAGTCCTTTCCATATTGTGACATTACAGGGAAGGTTTTAGACTGCCAATAACTCGGATACTGTAACGAGCAGCAGTATTCGCGTTTGTGCGTGGTATTGGCACAGTGGGTGGTTCACGTGTTCGCAACCCTTCCCGTAATATCTGTAAATATGACATCCTGTTTAAATGAAGCTATCGTGTTTCGCCCAGTAACTCCGACAATGCAGGGAATGTCTTCCCTGCCACACAAACAACATGAAGGCCAGACACTTGTCTTCCAGCAGCAGCATCTCCTTTAGAAATGCCCGAAAGTTCCAGTCCTTTTTTCAGTGTCTTTACTTACCTTTAAATACGGCCCTTGGTGTTTTGCAGGTGATTGTGCATCAAGCACTAGCTGTCTGGTAGGAGGTCGCATGGCGGATCAGTTAATTAATTGCTGCGTTGCAAAGGATTCCCTTGCTTAAAGGAAATAATACGCTGTTACAAAGGCACCTATGTCTGTGCTTGAAGGCCCACACCGATATTATCACATAGGTTGTGATTCGGTGCAAATTACTTGTTACAACTGAACAGTATATTGAGTAAAAAGGTAGATCCTATTAGCAAAAAGAAGTCCACCTCATTCTCTGGCTCTTTTCCAGGAAGTCACCATTTGAATGGCAGACTGTTAAAATCCAAAAGTGTTTTCTGACTTGCTCAATACGAGGAGATCTTCCTATTAGTTGTAAGGCCTTGCTGCTGTAGAGACTTGCCGTTGTCTCATGGGAGCAGAGCAGGAGCTTATTGCAAAGCTGAAGGCAGTTTTTGTAAACAACATCTTATCCCAAAATACAGTATTCTACCACAACGGTCCAAAGGACAAAAATATTCATACTTTGGCTGTGAACGAGAGAAAATATCCAGGTTTACTGTAACAGTGGTGTGTGTTGCTTGTTTTTTTCTTTAAAGGTTATGGCGATAAAAGCAGGAAATCTAAAAGTTCTGAATAAGTTAATTGGCCTGGTACAAAGAGAGACACGAGGGCGATCCAACCCTGTTCTGGTGAAGCAACTGTTAGAGAAGAAGCTGTCAGAGTAGCCACAGGAGAAAACCACACAAGAGTCTACACGAAACATGTGCTTTGTTCAGTCTGGTTTGCTGCAAATGAACTTTGGTGCCTCCTCCTGTGTCATCAGGATTGTTGGTGATACTTCAAGCGGCATTACGTCCCAGCCTTCCCCGGATGTGTCAGCCAAAGGCAGATGAGCAAAGGTGATAGAGTCGTTTGCATCTCCTCTTCTGTGTGGCATTCGGAAATGTGATTTCCACACAGCCATGGGAAACAGGTTCCCAGAGGCGTCCGCGAGTACGCAGAGAGCCGAAGCTGTATTGGTTGGTTTTGTAATAAAGCGAGTGTAAACTCGGCTTTTCTAGCTGCCGTGTTGTGAGAAGGGAAATGCACAGATCTTGAATGCAAAACCTGGTAGTGCACGCTAACAACTCACTGTCAGTCAGTGGGAGCACACTCGTAACGACGACTGAACCACCTAGCAGTAATTAAGACCACGTGTGCCTCCATGCCTACCAGAAGGGGAAAAAAAATGTCCACTGCTGTCATTCTTCCTGGTTTCTGAGGGATGGGGAAAACCTGAAGTTGCTGAGTAGGTGCCCAAGGGTAGTGCCACACACAGATGTGCGTGCCTACATCTAAGAATTGGCACCACATTGTTTGCTGGCCAGCTCCTTGTTGCGTACCCAAACACCTGCTTTGCCTGCTCACGGCGCGCTCGGGTCTGCAGGGCGCCTGGCAGATCCGGGCCTGAGCCCGTCCGAGGTCCGCATCCCGGTTTGGCCTGCCAGGCTCAGCACAGCGGACGCGCTGCTGCCCGCCCGGCACAGCCTACGGAGGAACGAGCAGCGCCGTTCTCTTACGCGGTAGCTCCGTGAAGGGACTGCCCGCTCCAGTCTGGTTCTTACTCTGCTCTCCAGAACGTGACCCTGTGTTAGAAACGCTCCGAGCCCAGGGCTGCAGGCTTCTCTGGCACGGGGCTTTCTGCTGGCACCTGGCACTGCCCCACTTTGTGGGAGGAACAGAACATGCATTTGGCTTACCGAAACTGAGCAGGATTCAGCTGGGTGCCAGGGTCTGCTCCACTATTTCATCCCAAGGAATTTTATGCCTTTTTTTTTTTTTTACCTTCCATTTTTCAGCTCCTAGTGTTGAGTACCCACTGAAATTGAGGGTCCTTGAGTTAACTTCCCAGTCCCAACCCACTTCAGTTGATCAAACCATTAACAGAAAAGGCAACTAGAGGCAGCCTACTAAGTTTACATTTATTAGGGAAAGAAATCCCATTTAGTACCAGGGGTTTGAAGTTCTCACATCCCTTTTGGAGGCTGCTAAGCTGTACATTTTAAAGATCACATTTATCTCAGACCTCAGAGATACTTTTTCAGACTTGTTCTTTAGGATATGCCTGCAGGGCAGACGTTGTCACCGGAGTGCAGCAGGTATGGCCCTGGGACTTCAGTCACCTTTTGCAAACGCGGTGCTTGCAACTCCAGCTCCAACTAGGTTGACGGCAGTTCATTCTCCTGAGTAGCAGTGCTAATGTACGTCTGGAGGAGGACGTTTCTGTACAAAGTGGCTCACGGTTCAAGTATGAACTCTTAATTAGAAGGAAGAAACCTCTGTGGTTTTCAAATACATTTAATGAATAAAATGTATACCCATTATTCAGATAAAAATAACTTTACAATTCAAAAGTCATACAGCTGACAAAACACAGTAACAGGGTTGCAATCAAAAAACGTGACCCTTCAACCAAAAAACCCTCCAAAAACTCCCCCAAAAAACAAAACCTCAAACCAACACTCCCCACCTTCCCCTGGATTTTCATGTAACCTGACCTTCACACAAAGGCTTTTACTGTCACTTTTCATGTCATGAGCAAAAAGTGCCATTTCACTTGCAATGGGATGAATTTTCAGGTAAGCGTTCAGTGAAAAAAGGTTTAGATTATACAGCAAACTTTAAATTTGGGAATTCTGTTCAACTCTTGCCATGGCAGCAAGAAGGGAGAAGGCACAAGGACTTCTGCATGAAATCTTGAATCTTAATTTCAAGGTACTCCCTCAGTTTAGAAAAAATGCAGTTGTTTCCAAAAGGTGGCCCTCCATGGTGAATGCTTTTTGTGGCACAGCTCAGTGCTGCTGTGCCGAGTTTCCCCTCTGCTGTGGTGGGTGCCTTTTAAAAAAGAAAGCGAAACAGCCATGTATTTGGAAAAGTAATAATCGAGCTGTATTTAAAAGAAGAAAGAATCTCCACTACTGCAGCGTGGCTACTGCTGGTAAATGTCTTTTTAATGGCTACTTTTTCTCAGCCATTCTCTTCCTACGTAATTACACTTTGCTAATATAGTACAAAATCTATTAAAAACCATAAGCCAAGTTCTATATGAGTACAGTGGTAGATCTTTAAATGGATTTACTGTAAATCTCAATCTATTTTCACCTCCACCTGCCAGACACAATGGATAACAAAGATTAAAAAGGGATAATTGTAATATTCTTCCCCTTCCAGGGAAGAGAAAGAGCAGCTATAGTCTATAAATTTTGCTCTATATTATGAAACAGTCACTTCTAAAATTTTTAAAGAAATCTTTTGCAGATGCAGACAAAATATAAATTTCTTTCTGATAGAAAAAAAAAGTAGTTTGAGGCAAATGAGATCAAGATGATGAATCTTTTTAACATTTGCAGAGACACCAGCTACTGCCTTAGAAGCAGTGGTGTAGGACCGAAGGATGAGAAGGCTCAGCAGGGCCACCTGATACTGCTCCCACTGTGGCAGCCAGTGTTAAGGGCTTCATCAGTCACCTTACACCACTTTGATCAAACCAATACAGCCAAAACAACGGAGCCTTTTTTGCCTGCCAAGGGCCCAACCACTGCCTTCCTGTGTGTCCTAAATGGAGCTGAAAGTAAATCCTAAATACTCCGCAAGTGAACTCTTTACTTCGTGAACCAACTTTGGTTTAGGAGCACATGAAAAGACAGAAGTAGCAGCCTAAAGGGATTTCGTATCTGCTACTGTAAAGACAAATTAAGAAAACCCCACAGGACTGGCGGCTCTGCGAGAAACAAGGCAGTGCCTGACTGACGCGTTCAGTGGCAGAACGCTTGGCAGACCAGGAGGTGGTTGGATTGAGGCTGGGAACTCAAGAACTAAGATTGAGGCTTTGACCCCAACTTGCAAGTCTTATTTAGGTACAACAGTGCTCCCCGGTCGACTGATTGCAGATGCCATCTGTGCAGCAGCATTAGGCGGGGTGAATTAAGGACAGTTTCATGCAGATTTTCAGCAGTAACTGTCCACAGAGGGCCAAGGAAAATGCTCACAAATTAAAAGTTGACACCAGACACTGTCACGACAATCTCATCTACTCGTTGCTGAAGTCCTTTACGAGGTCACTCCTGAGGGCGGAGAGATGATACTTACTATCCTGTATAGCTGAAGTATCCCATGTCTGAGGTGCAGAAGAGGAGAAGTTGTCTAAAAAGATGCTGGCACTGCTGAAGTAGTGAAGAAAGAATTTCTAGCGCTCAGCCTTGGCTGCAGAGTTTAATTTTAACTGTGTTAAAAATAGAAGGAAATGATAGGAGCCTTAACTAAAAAATTTACAGCTAGAGTACTCATGCTGCGATCTCACTGCGGCCCCTTTCCACTCCACTTCTGCGCTGTGGTGTCAGCGTGCTGCAATGTTCTCATTCTGTTCTGAGCACCCCTCTACCTACACGCTTTCACAACCACTGACCTCAGCAGCACCTTCTCAGTGATTTATGGCCTTGTGTGTATGCTCAACACGTTTGTTTTTTTCAGTAAAGAAAAACAAAATGGGTTTTCACTCAATTCTATTCTCAAACTGTGTGAGGGAGAAGATGGAATAACATGCTGGTGGTCTTTTTGCCCTTGTTGCCTACATCTTCCTTGCAATGCTGTTTACAAATACTCCAAAGTTCATTGGATTCCGCTTCACGTAATGGCCATATAAAACCAAGTTACATCAGATAGGAAGTCAAGCTTTATTGACCCAAATGCTTAGGAGCTTACCTGCATTGGGTTGGGTGTTCAGTGCAAGTCATCCCTGTCCCCCTACAAGCTGCAAACTTTCAGGTAATATATCGATAGAGAGAGAATTCTGTTGTGAAACACTGTGAGGAAGGCAATAAAACACAAAATCCTAAGTTGTCACAACCTGTGATTCGCTACACCTTTCTCTGCCCATTGTGATGGCAAATTTAAACTCCCATCTAGAAGAGCTACTGGACCAAGCCAGATCAGTAATAAGGGATGGCTGCAGCGGGATCACAAAACCTCCAGAAATGCTCCTTCCTTCTGACTGTGCTCCAAGACACACCCCACATCGGGCTGTACAGCCTGAATTTTAACTGTAGTAAAGCCAAACCTGCAGCAGGGAGCAAAGTGCTCAGGTGCTGCCATGAGGCAACAAAGATGTGACAGAAGGTAGAGCTTAGTGAGCAATGCAGTTGAGTGTCATCCTTATGAGTACTGAGTCGTCCCTCTAGGACTGTCCTAGTCCCAGACCCTTAAGATCTCTTGTATAGTGTACAGGCATTCCACAAGTACCTGCAGCATTGGCTGCAGGTTACAGAATCATGGAATCGTTTAGGTTGGGAAAGACCTTTAAGATCATCGAGTCCAACCATTAACCTGGCACAGCCAAGTCCACCACTAAATCATGCCCCTAAGCACTATGTCTACACGTCTTTTAAATACCTCCAGGGATGGCGACTCAACCACTGCCCTGGGCAGCCTGTTCCAATGCTTGATAACCTTTTCAGTGAAGAAATTTTTCCTAATACCGAAGCTAAACCTGCCCTGGTGCAATTTGAGGCCATTACCTCTTGTCCTGTCGCTCGTTACTTGGGAGAAGAGACCAACACCCACCTACAACCTCCTTTCAGGTAACTGTAGAGAGCACTAAGGTCTCCTGTCAGCCTCCTTTTCTCCAGGCTAAACAACCCCAGTTCCCAGTTCCCTCAGACGCTCCTCACAAGACTTGCGCTCTAGACCCTCCATCAGCTTCGTTGCTCTTCTTTGGACACACCCCAGCACCTCAATGTCTTTCTCGTAGTGAGGGGCCCAAAACTGAACGCAGTATTTGAGGTGCAGCCTCACCCGCACTGAGCACAGGGGGACAACCACTTCTCCAGTCCTGCTGGCCACACTATGTCTCATACAAACCCGGATGCAACTGGCCACCTTTGCCACCTGGGCATGCTGCCAGCTGTACACAGTTATACATATAGATGGAGAGAGACCCTGCCCTTTGCTTTATCTCTGTGTGTGAGGTCCAATTCATGACCCTGCAAATGACTCCATCTCACCTACTGGCTTTTCCCCAAAAAAGACTGGTGCCGGACCCCACATTACTCCACCACCTACACAGGCAGCCAATTATTTCATGCCATATCCATTGTCTCATCACAGCCTTTGGAGAAAGGCCTACAGCTGGGCTAATTACTTAGAGCTGTAGAGTTGTACTACCATGAGCTAATCCTAACAACAGCACTTGAAGGCCAACAGTTTCGCTGTAGGGAACGCTCCCTCCATGCACAGGCATTTTGTGTACGCACAAAGCAAAAGTTCTTTTGACATATGGTCTCATCAGCCACAGCTTTAATTATCTAAAGCATTTACACCCACTAAGCAGGCACAACCATCAGTAAGTTGTATTTTACTTTCTCATTTCTAAAGCTTGAGAGGCCATATTTTCAGATTGGTCTTAGAAGCCACTAGGTTTTTCACACTGAAGCTCAGAAGCCAATGTCATGACTGGAGTTACACGACAGACACTGGTCAGAGTTGCCAACATCAAGCTGTGCTTGGATACCGAGAGACATCTAGAGAGACACAAGTCCTTGGCTCAAGCTGCAGCAAGGAATACCGAGTCCCAGAGCTGCTCCCACTCCTTTGAGGACGAGATGGCATTTCGTCTGAGCTCTGGCCAAACTGACACAGCAGTACTGAGCTGGACACAGTTTAGTTGTCTTGGATTTGACTCATCCATGTTATTTTTTGGTCTAAATCCAAGCTAGTTATTTTTGAAGTAGACTGCAATAAAATACAGCTGCTGTGGAACTGGCTTCGTCAGAACTGTAAGTTTGCAGGTGTTTAGTCCACAATATGTAATTGTATGTGGGCAGTCTGCCGAAGCGCCAGAGAAAGTTATTTGGTTGAGAAATGCAGCCTTTGCACAAAAGTTCCATCAGGGCTTTTAGCCCAGAGACTTCAGTCTTAATTCAATCCAGCTGCCACACAGGAACCATTATAATCAATGAACAAAAAGCAGATTTGCACCGTCAGCAGCAAAATGCCACTTTACGCACCTACATATTTGAGAATCCAAGTAATGCTCCTATTCATAAATAAGAGGCTTCCAACTGAGCATGTAACAAATGAAGTACATTGATGCTGGGCTACAACACACTTGGAAAAGCTGGGGGCCCCTAGAAAATAAAGTACGATTAGTCAGAGCTGGGCTTTCACCGCCAACAAAGTCACTAAAATAGCGTTGCATTCTGTGGCTGGCTGCGGCCTGACAGCTGCCACCACCGTCGTGTTACCTGAATAGCTATTTATGCAAGTTTGACACCACCTTAACAAGGAGCAGTTTTTCCTCTCCTTCGCACCGTTCTGGCCCAAAACGTGACACAGCAGCGTTACCCGCTTGGACAGTTACCATAGGGCGCTGTCATATTCACTTCTCATGTTTGGTATGAGCTTTTTCTTTCTGGTTCCAAGTAAATCAAAGCAACACAAATGTAAATTCTTACCGCGTTTCACACAGAGGCAAGTGCCCCCTGCTCATCTGCGGTGTTTTACCTTTGGTTTGCTCATTAATGGAAGCAGCCCGAGTGCCATGTACCCTCCATTTCTGCTGATAATGCTCAAAAGGTGCAAGGCAGAACACACTGTAATTATCTAAATCGGATCTGGCCACCGCAGCGACATCACTGTACTGTGCCAGAGCTATCTGAGTTAAAAGAAAAGAAAGAAAGAGGAAAATCCAAATATTCTACTGATAACCACAGATGCCGTTTAAATGTTACTAATGTAATGGGAGCCGTCAGAAAAACTGCAGGCATGACATAGCAATTTCAGTAAATACAGCACAGTAAATTGCTTATTAAATCAAGCTGCCCTCAAACAGGAGCTGTGGCTACAAATTCAAATGATACAATGACATAATTTAACTGCACCAAATCACACTGCTCCCATCCTGAGATTTTAGAGCTGCTTAAGAGAAGCTAAAAAACCTCCCTCGAGCACAAAACCTTCTGTGAGGCATAAGCAGAGCACACAAAAGGACAGCGAACGGAACGCGTATGCGCTGTCCTAGATGGTCTACTTCTCTTAGTAAACAGAACTTAACCTCTTGAACTTAAACCCTCGGACTCTGCGGGATGCAGAATGTTTGTTTGCAAATGTTCCTCTCTGACAGAGCGAACAGACCACTCGGGCGTTGTGCTCGGGCCAAAGAGCAATTAGAAAGGCGCTGGTGGCAGAAAGGCTGTTCAGGCTCACTGTCTGGCCCCTGCTGATGTCCCAGGTCCGCCCCAACCACACCACGTGTTCTCCCATTCTTGGAAATGTACCGATCCTACTAAAGGGATCAAATCGCATCTGAAAGGCAAACGCACAAAGCAGGTACAGCAGCACACCACTGAATTCATCAGACTTTGTTTTACCAAGTGGTGAACCCTGATGAAAGGGGAAATAACTGAGTTGTGAACCAGACACTCTCAAGGATGTATCTGGGAGTGCTGGTGGGAGGGAGAGCCCGTGCCTGCTACTGGGAATCTTCTCATCGCCACGGAATACAGCTGAGAACAGCAGCTCTTGTTTCTGTCCTTTCAAACCCAGGTCAGAAGTTACCAGGACAAAAAAGGCAGTCCATCTTTCACATCCGAAACTGCAACACCAACACCTCACCTTGATCTCATTTGAAATCCTGTATTTTTCTTTAGGGCATGCATGGACAAGATCAAATACAAGAAAAATGCCTAGAATACCGTAATAAAAAGGCAGTAAGTAGGGCAAACAACACAGCACATGAATTGCAACTGTCTGTGCACTTCCAAAGATCTGCACATGTAAAGGATGACGCTGTTCTGAATGAAAGTTGGCGAGTGCTTTAGCACAACTGATACAAACCGTGTGTGTGTGAGCTGAGACTAACCTACAGAGCATCCAAAAATGGGCAAAGGTAAAAAAGAATGACTACAACTGTTTTAAGACACAAAGTGTTCACTTTATAGGTAGGTTGTAAAAAAAAAAAAAAAAAAAAAAAAAAAAAAAAAAAAAAAAAAAAATCAGGTTGAAATTGCCAGAAAGATTCCTTGTGATAGCAGAACAGCTGAAAAACCACTCAAAGGCTACCTCATTGGAAGTGTGGTATTCACAGTTTGAAACATCTACCAGGAGGCTGGAAATTAACTTTGGTATCACTGAGCCACCACCTGCAGGTTTTGGAATAGATCTGCCACCCCAAGACACTTCGTTCGCGACTGACGCTGAGAAAATGCACAGAAGAGGGACCGCTCTGGTCACACTCGTGTGAGTGTGGGGAAATCCAGACCACAGAGCACTTCCTTAGTCTTGGAAAGAGCAGCATAACAGTGTCCCCTGGGGCCCTACCGGCCGGGCCACACCTTGGACCACAGGCATGTGGGGTTTTTTGGGAAAAGATGTATCATTGGTGAGAGAGAAGACAACACATCATCCAACTGGAGGGAAGAAGCTCATTAAACAAGCGTTTGGCTGAAGAACTTACGCACACAGAGGTAATTAATCTCCAAAGATCAACGTTTTCAAGCTAAATCCCAGGTTCTGCATTTTGAAGACAGGAAGATGCGATTCCTGCCAGTGGTTTTTTTTTTGCTGGGTACTAGACATTATGCTGCTATCACAACTAAGAACCACAAGTCTGATCCCGCTCAGGAATCAAGTAATATAAAGTTACACGTATAATTGTCATTTTTACAGTCCTGAGCCAGGGTCACTGCACTCCTCCACCTCCTCCTTCTGGGGAGCTGACAGACAGAGTTCCTGTTTACCAGGGGACATGGTGCACAAACACTGTTGTGACCTTGCAGCAAGAAGTCTTCCACGCGATTCCAGATTTCAAAGGCTGAATTTATCCTACTGGATGTAGAGCATAAGCTCTACTACAGCTTATGAGGTGAATCCTCCCTTTCCTCAAATTTACAGATGCTTTTTTGAGCAATCCACATTTTAAAATCCCCATGTAGCTTAACAGACCCGCTAAGATCAAGCTGCCATGGCGTTGTACATTTTTGAAAACACATTGAAAACAATGTTTTCAACATTTGTTGAAAACGCCAGTGAAAATTAACAGTCTCAAAAGAAATCCTATCTACCCAGCAAATAACGATTCTTATTTTACAATAAAAACAAAGGAAGGGAGGGTTCACATAGTAACCTTACTGCCTCGAGCACTGGTCTGTGGAATTCTTTATTTAAAAAAAATAATAATTTCTTTTTCATTCAATTTTAAGAAGCCCTTCAGAAAAAGGATTGGATCGCTTCTACAATTTAGCACTTGCTTCTGAACCACTAAAAGTTAGCTGATCACACTCATTTGGTACTTCTGCTCACATCAAGTTCCTACCAGCAGAGGTGAGGAGCAGAGCAAGCACTGAAATCCGGCATCCACAATGCTGAAACACTTTCCACACACACCACTACTGAATCCCTTGAGGCCAGGCCTGCGAGTACAGCATGAAAGACAGCACTACTAGTAATAGTGGGAATGGGGGAGTAGGGAAAGAACTCACCATGTCCCAGGACAAGTTTAAAAAAAAAAAAAAAATTTTCATTTGCTCATCGCCCATTTACAACAAGAACGCAGCAGAAAGAAGGAAAAGGCAGAGCTCTCTTAAACCTCGATAACTAAGATTTAAGAAAATACCCACAGCCTCAGCTTCAGATTCCAAGGAAGCTTTTGAGGCGAAACAGGGTGGTGTGGAGGTCAGTAGGTGACTTACAGGAGGGTGATGCAATGGTGCCCTCAAAAAATAAACAAGTTAGAAGTGAAAGCAAACCAGAGAGTCAGCTAGGAAGCAGCGTGACCCCCAGCCATCAGGGAAGTGAAGACTGTACAACAAACAAGCAAAGACCAACCCAGAGAAGTTCTTGAGGTGATTTTGTTAGAGGTACACTTTGGGATTTTTGTTTTCCTTGGAATAGCCTACAGCAGTCCAACACAACAAATGCGTCTCAGTTTGTAGATTAAACGTACAACTTTTCTGAAGCATCTAAAGGATTTAGGCGCTTAAATTGCACTGCAAATTCCACAGGAATTTGACCTGTAATTAATTAAACTCTTCTAGAGCATCTTTGTTTTTTTAAGTCCTTTTCCCTTGCAGTATCTGAGAAAGCATGTTTCAAAATCAGAATGCGATTAACTGGAGCATCCCACGTTACAGAATTACAATGAACAGGAAAACTAATATATGCAAGTGTGATTTCCGATCTCTGTTTCTTCAGATTTCCTGGAGTCACTGTTAGTTTCTTTCCTGGACAAAGGGGTTTCAAGGCTTTCTTGAACTAAGCCCCTAAGCGTAGCGAACTGCAGCACACTGGAAGCACAATTATTCTACTAAGATAAGATGAAATGCAGTAGTGATGCACCAATTCATCATGTTTGGGTTCTTCTAATGAAGCCTATTACTCACAGAAGAGAATTTTCTCAAGCAGTTAGTCACCAGCAGACAGCTTTCCCTGTTACTCCTTCCTTTTCTACAGCTGGTGAATAGTCTGGTCCTTCCCTCGCCATCCCAAAAGTGCAATATTAGGAAAAGTCAACACCTAAATTAAAAGTAAACAAACAGCATTTAACTTTCCCTTAACCAAAATAATTAACAATAAAACAGAACAGCTTTCAGGAGCAAGCTAACCTTTTCCATTAAAAAAAAAAGACGACAAAAATAGCCTGCTGTCCTTTTAATACTACTGAAAGATATTGAATACCTTTCTTTAGCTTATTAAAATAAGCATAAAACCAAAATACATGCTAATTACAGCTTGCATAGAAACATTTTGGTTTGTACTTTGTGCAAATCTTACTAAATAAGGCATGCTTGAGAGCTTAGGTAGCAATGCAGTAGTTATCAAAGAATGCTGAGAAACTGCAAGGAAAATTCCAGGCAGTCTGCAATCCACATCCACTTACACAGTTCATTTGACTTCAAAGACCAACAGCTGATAGCTGCAGATCTGTCTGCAACATAAGGCAATATGGTATGTGTAGGGTCCAGCACCTGCTTTTGGCTAGTCAGGGGCTTAATACACATAAGATCACTTGAATTCACAAAACCTGAGCCGATAGTTAAAAAGAGGGCTTCAGATGTGGATTGGTAAGAAATTTCCCTGTTTCAGGGAAAAGGAAGGGAAGGGGGGAAGAGGACAAAGACATGAAGAAGCACAACCCTTCCCATCAAGAGGTTTTGTGCAAATTTTGTGTATGATTTTATACGCTGAACTGTCCCCATGGGGCGAGGTTTTTCCAAACAGTCTTCTAACAAGTTATGCAGAAGAGTATTTCTGGAACAGGAAAAGCTGCAATGTGTGCCTCTCGTAGCCAACCTACAAGTGTCTACTGCAGAAATTCAACAGGAATCAGTGACACTGAAGAATGGTGGCTGTGTAAAGAGGAGGAGATGAAGTAGGAAGCTGCAGTAAGAGCAGTATCAGAAATCTCTCAAATAAGTTATGTAGCACAGAGGGAAATTATAAGGCCTAATATAAGGTAACATGGAATAACATTTTGCTTCCTTCTGCCCCCTCCAAATCAAGTATTTTCAGGAAATATTGAAGTACAACCTTCTTTTGTAAGCAGCTTTGCATTAAAAATCTTTTTAAACTCCAAAAGCTTTTTAAAAATACATCTAAAAAACCCACTAATAATAATCCTCTAAATCTCCCAGTATTTTGTAACATAAAACGGAATGTTCCTGGGTAAGAGCTGCCAGCTCCTTCAGGAATTCTGGGAAAAGGGCAGCTGCGAGTACGGCATTCCTCACGTGCGCAGGAAGGCCGGGATGAGCCAGGCCTTTCTTTCCTTTATTTCCCAGGAAAGGCTGGAGTACAGTCGGGTAAGCTTCGGAGAGGTTCCTTCCTTTCCCTGCGTTGCTGCTGTGCCAGACATTACCTAAATCCAGGAAGAGAGGAGAAGAGGAGAGGAAAGAAAAAGGAAAAACAAAAGACTCAGTATATTGAGCACACACAGTATTTGTGCAGTGTCCAAACCCAGTTTACAAGGATGGTGTTCAGAGCTGTGGTTTGCAGTACCCAGACCGTGCAGGGAGACACTCCACTCATCCAACATTTTAAAGTTCTGCGTGGTCTGATTCTATTGCATTTTTTATTAGCTCTCTTTCCCCAGGTTATGTATTATTCAGTTCCAGCTCTGATGAGAGAAATATGTGGGCAGAAGAGTAGTCAAGGGAAAGAGCAATATGGATTTACCTTACGAAATAGCAGATAGTATCTACCCATCTAGACCCAGCATGGTTATCTCAATTTAAATGATACTGTGCTCTAGCCCTTCACCAGATCAAAATATCATTTGGACTTTACTTCTCTCTCTCCTTCTCTAGCCTCTCCCCATGAATCATGATGTAAATGGGTTTGAGGCCGAGCTATCACATCGCCATGGGAGTCTGAAGCATGCTAGAAACTAAGGGAAAAAACACTTGAAAATTTGATTTTTCTACAGCTGTAGGCCTCACTAGCTACGCTTACCTTTAACTCCCTGTAAAGCAACTAAACATTAAAAAAAAAGAGCAAGTGAAAACCACCGTGTGCTCTGCTATATGATCTCTGCTGCTAGAGTTCAGAGGATCAGGGCTCAAGCATCGGAACGCATGGAATTACAGCGACAGCAGCACTTAAATTTCAATCAATCGCTCCTTGTCTCAACCTGAAGCAGAATTGCACTTTAATTAGATGATAATTAATTTAGTGAAACTAAAAGGTGACAAAATGTAACACTGATGGAAATAAATACTTTACAAAGAAAAATTAACCTGCAGAACTCTCTGCCACAAGATGTCATTGAGGTCAGAAGTGGAGACAGACAAAATCCTGTCTAACTCACAACTAGATGTTCTCAGGAGCTGTGTAAGTAAATCATTTAAAAAAATAAAAATAATAAAGGATTGCCATATTAACTAAACATAACTGCAGATAAGCTCAATGCTACATTGCTGCATCAAGAAGAGGTTTCCCTTGAAGTGCATGCAGTTTATGTTAAAACAACTTGGCCTCAGGTTGCACCACCGTTTTTTCTGAAACCTCTGCCAGCAGCTACGCAAGGACCGGCAGATGAATGCCTCGCTCGGCGCAGCAGAGCAATCCCTCTGTTCAACAGCTCTGCACTTTGGTTCTTTCCCTGTACTTCTCCTAAGGCACCCGTGGAATTACCTGTAGGCTTCCAAATACGCGAAAGAAATGTTTGTCTTAATCATCTAACAGAGTTGTACTTTCCTTGAGTTTCGAAAAACCTTTCCAACTCCAGACTTATCAATCATTCATATTGTTATTCTACAAATTTTTATCTACTAGAGACAGCATACAGGAATTTCTGTTCTGTGGAAAATTCTGACTGGGAGGAAAAACAACTTAAATTATGAATTACAATAAGATAAAGTTTTGAGCTTCCCTTGAAGATTTTTTTTTTTACTCTTTTCTAACATCAAAAAGTGTCATAATTAATATTTCAAGTTTTTTAAATAGTTTAACCAATATAACCAGAATGCTAGTATACTGTCAAAGCGTTTCTTTTTTTTTTTTTAAACTCTGCTCTTTAAAAAGCACAGAAATTGATACATTTCCCTAAACATTTTGATTTAGATTTAACTGTTTATTGAGGGAGGTGAAGGGGAAGGAAAAAAGCACAGAAAGCTGGTCTAGGGAAAAGAGATTTTTTGTTTTTTTTTTCTTTGACCAGGCTTGTCCACTTCTATCTAGGGCCAGGATGCAAACTGAATCATACCATTGAGAAACTGAGAACATGAGTACTCTGGAGATGTTGGTATCAACGCAGTGAAAGAAGGGCAGCATTTCATATGGGATCTACACCATGACAGGCCTACACATCTAACCCTAACCCAAGCTAGTGGGTAAGGAAACCACATACTACTGCAAGCAGAAAATAACAAATTGCACATGTCCACTTGAACACCTTCAGAGACTATCACTGTTAAGAGAAAGGAAATGCTCTGGAATATTTCAGTTTTACATTCGTGATCCCCACTAAGTCTGGCTGCCGTTTTTCAGATGTCAATTCTGTAGGATGCCAGTTATGCTCAGACCTGTAGAGAAAACTGTGAGGTTATTCACCACTACCATTTGGGGAAACAACCCTCAGAGAGCAGCTAAATCACTTGACCCTCAAAGGTGGCATTCAAGTTAATGCAAAGAAATCCTACAGGAGATACTCTTTTTTTTTTTCTTTTTTCCATTTACCATTAGTGTATCAGTTCCTACCTTGCACTTCTTAATCAATGTAATGAACTACTGTGGGTTGATGGACTAGTGGGCCAACTTGCCCCAAGAATTACAACTTGATTGCTTGCATCACCAGTCTTGTTGGGAACCAAGTCTGCAGTTACCTAGACATTTGTTTACTCTCCATCTATTTGTCAAGAGGTGCCTTCTTTACAGGAGTTGCCACAACACAGAAGAAAATGTACCAACAGAGTGGCTAAGCACCTGGTTTCAAATTCCTAAATAATGACCAGCATGAGTCAACCTGGCAAATTCTGAAGCCCGCAGAAGAAAACGGATGTAAAATAGGAAGTATAATACATTCCCCATGGCATTTATTTATATTAAAGTTCTTATTGCCAGCACCTGAAAAAAAAGGACACTAAATGTTGCCTCCTAATCTTTTCCCCCACATGCTAGCTACAATACCATCTAATTGTAAGGCTTTCTAATCTATGGCACCAGAATGTAGAAGCCTAAAACATTACTGACATTTGCAGTACACAGTTCCTTTACAGCAGGCACCTTCCACAGACTAAGTCTTGCAGAAGCAGCCTTAGCAAGATCATAATTTTGCAGACTAGATGTACTGCAAGCCTTAGAAATGCAAACCATGCTGACTAGAGATTAGGTAAATTGTTATTCAGAGCCTCAAAAAAGGGAAACACAATTAAAATGGCACATAAAAAGTCCCACTTTGCACACCTATGGAAATCCAAGAAAAGTATCAACATCTTCACAGAGCTATAGGCAGGGCGGGTGAGTATTAATGACTCCCAGGGATGAGCGTGCACGCCCCTGGAAATGCAGCCTCTCTTGAACCCCGTTGCTGAGTTAGCTCTTAATCACGGAGGTCACTGCTCTCACTAAATTTGACACATCCCCATCACATGGGAAGCTGGCTTTTAAGGGAAACCTGCACCCAACATTGCTTGCTCAGCAGCAAGCTGAGAACGAGCATGTCCTCAGGGCAGGACCCCAACTCTACCAGTTGCCTGTCTGCTTCTGGAAAGTTCTTAGTTAGAACGTAAGATTCTTCATTTTGCTTATTTTTACTAGCTTCCCCCATGGCTTCCCCTGCTAACTGTCAAGACAGGCGTAGCAGGCACTGTGCTTGAGAAACAGCATGTGTTTCAGAAGTCCCTGGAAAGCTGGCTTGTCAGGATGATGCCTTCTTAACTCCCTGCTGCTCTTGAAGTGTCCTGGCTTTTACACCCCCCACCCATCCCTTTTTTTGTTTGGTTTTGTTTTTCATTCAAGAAAGCACATTCAAAAGTTTTCTGGCTAATATCTGTCTCGTTCAGTAGTAGCCCAAAACGTGATACGAAGCCTTATTCAATTGTTGCAGAAACCAATTCATTCTGGACTTCTATCCTCCCTAACATTTATCAAAAAAAGAACCAATGACTAGCTGAAGGTCAGGCTAAAAATAAAATGAAATCATGCACATATGCCTTCTCACCTCATGCCTTGAAAGCAAGTTTGTTTACGGCCAAACTGACAGCGAGCCAAGAGCTGATTTTGTTACTCCTTTAAACAGACATTTTCTGCAGCAAATGAAAGCTTCTAAAGAAGAAAGAATATCCAAATAGATCCATGTACTGTGGCCTGCTGAGCATCATCAGTTTGAAGTCAGAAAGGTGCACCTGGTTAATGATAGTCACAATGCACCACCCCTACTTTTAATCATTCTGAAGAAAATGAGAGAGGTAGCTGGTGAATCATTCCACCCAGCACTACTCCGAGCGCGGTTAACACTCACCTTTGGTTAGCAATTCTTCCGTGGCGTCAGACATGTCCGCACGAAAAAGCAAGTACTGTTGGGCCTCCAGGAGAAGACCTGGGAAGTCTTTTTCAATGGAAGCAAAATGTTCAATTTTATTTTTCACAGATGCCAGCACCTGCCAAAACAACAGTAACCATTACTTCTTCCTCCCTTGCTCGCAGCGGAGCCACAGACTGAATATTCAGGCTTTCTCTAGCTACATTAGAATAGAGCTATGACAAAAGTTCTGGTCATACAGAATTTCCAGTTCTTTGCACAAATGTAATTAAAACATCGAGATGAGATGAGAGGCTCTCAGACAGGTGGGAAAGCAACACGTGGAACTGAAAAGAGCTAACGCAAGGTTTAATGAGACACCAGAAATACTGTTCCAATAGGCATGACTAACGCGTGTGCTCAAATACCTGATAAAGTGACCGCACACTAGGCTGAAACACCATGTTGGTGTTGAGTAGAAAGGAGCGAAGAAGAGGCTGTGGATAACTGGCCAGCTGAGTAATAATCCCAATCAGAAGCAAATTTACATGCAGGGAATTGTCCAGCATGTTCTCCAGCTTCGACAACACTACGCTGATGAATGGTCCTGCAAGAAAAGAAGGAACCAATGCTTTTGTTTTCACAGAATAAAAATCCTAAGACCCAGGAAACAGGCATTTAAAGGAATTTTGATCATCATAACCAACCAAATTAGATCTCCCACATGCGAATTAAAGCCAGCAGGGAGAAAACCCAAACTGTACCTCAAGAGACAAAATAGACTTAACAGAGGTGTTAAACCTTTTGTGAGCAGAAGCACTTTCACTTGCTAGCCAATGAGTTTACATTAATGGCATATTTAACATTCCTAACTATTCTACTTCACATGTGCCAATACAGATTTAGCCCAGTATGTTGTGGTCTACTGTTCCATTTCCCTTGAAGTTAGTTGGAATGATACCTCTAGCTTCAATGAAAACAGAATCTACCCTTTTTACTCTTGTTGTGGTTTGTTTCTATGTAAGGACTGGCAAAGTAAATTATTGGTAGTGTTCCTGTCTTATCAAAAAACTGTGGTGTTCTAAAGAAAATATGAAAATGCTACTCCAAACATAAAAATCAAGACCTGTGATAGTTCACATCACAAGAAAAGGCGTTTTCAGTACTGCAAACAGTCCTACAAAAGCAGGGAAGTCATTAAAATAGATTTATAAGCAAAATTCTTGGTTAGACATAGGCTTTATCATTTAAACGTCACCAATAAATAATAGCTTTAGTTTGTGTATTCATGCTGCAGGATAACCACTGAAATACAGAAGCATCCACCATGGAAGTACATAAACCCCTAGTGCTCAAGCCTACGAAACCTTGGCAAGGCTGAGCATGACTTTAGCCCAATACCACACAACAACGGCCAATACGGCCGGTGAGATGCTTGAGGCAGTCTGTAAGAGCAACCTGATCACCAGTGAAGTCTTAGAAACAGCCCCCATCCCACACCCAGTCCCGCCACACTATTCCGGCTGTGTAAAAGCCAGGGAAAACAAGCAGGAGAATCCCTGGGTGATGAAGTTACAGCACTGCTATCTTTGAATATTCCACCCTAGTCCCTGGCACAAGACACATGCCACGGGCATTTCTAGAGTCAAGAAGGTGGCTATAACCCAACCTCATTCCAGCTCCTCTCAGCTAGCAAACAGCTACTGTGTGAGCGACCTGGGCATAGTTTATCCCAGTTTAACAGGCCTGCTGTAAAGCGCAGCAGAGGCCGAAGCAGTTTTCTGGGCCAGCGCAGCAGTAAGGGTCAAATCATAAGCGCCTACATTGCCACTTCACCCAACAGAGCAGCGCCGAAGGTTGAAGTCTGTCATGTTTTATAGCGACTGCGAGTGCAGAGCAAGCACTCCCTTGAGACTCATCTGTCACGGCTAATGCCAGCACAGCTCCACTCACCACAGAAAAGGTAGGAGGGCCAGTGTTGATAAGGCTGTTTGTGGCTGCTACCTTTCAACCACCATGTCACAGCCATTAGAGTGAAGGCTGGTATTACATCCTGCAGGAAATCCCCACCCCAGCCTGGGTACCCAACAGAGCAGCCCCAAAACCTTCTGTTGAAATACAGTTTCCCCTGTCCCAACATAACCTACTGCTTTCCCTCTCATGTTCACAGAAACATTTTCACAGAGCTCCTAAGGACCACGGTGTAGTGGGAGCTCTACTGCTTCAAGAGGGATTGCAGGAGAAGGAGTTGAGATATATTGCTGTTTGTCTCCTCTAGGTCAGACTTCAAAGCTGAGTAGGTAAAGCTGAAGCGAGAAGGGTTTGGGGCAGGGAATATAAATTCCTGTTCTTGAACACTATGTTCTTTCTTGCTCAGAGAAAAATAGGGATGATAGTGTTTAATGCTTTTAAATTGGACGTAGACACCAATAGGACATTTTCTTCATAGATCCATACGCCTGAAGAGGGCATCTTTGCACTGCTGACACTTACTGGGTGTGGGAACATCTGTCTAGTTATTTGATTCTGTAGACAGCCCCACTGCATGACGGCATCCCAAAACAGTGAAAGCAACCAAAAATCCTTACCATACACATCTACAAGCCTAATATAGCATTCTAAATTAAATATGTTCTTGTATTTGAAAGACACTGCAACCTCAACATTTCTGAGGTATTGTTAGGAGCATCTCCTTACTTGCAATCACTAACATCTCCATTAAAGTAAGGTAAGCAGCCTAAGAGTAAAACATGTTGTGGATGGGGAGCAAACAGCAAGGCTTTTGCCTTTTGTTTGTTTGCTTGTTTGATTTGTTCAGTGGAGGTTGGTTTTTTTTGGGGGGTGGGGGTGGTGTTTGTTTTTTTGGTGAGGGTTTTTTTTTAAAGGAACAAATGGAGGGAGGGACTGGATGAAGAATGAGAGACAGGGACAACATTTTTGAACTACATTTGACATCAGGTAATGAGAAACAGAAAGGTTTGAATGTGATTAGTTTCTGGTACAAGGAAATTGCCACCACAGCAAAAATAGCAAATTTATTGGAAAACAGGCTGAATTTTTCAATTAAGAGACAGCGCCAGGCATGCTGGCCACAGCTGACCAGGAAGGGTTGCATTTCAACAGACACAAATGAATGTTTTCCTCCTCCTTTCAAATGAATGAGAACTCAGCTTGTAGAGGTTTTGTTTTGGACGAGGAAACCTAGATACATTATTATTTTTTATTATTTGCATTACTGTGGTATCTAGGAGACCTAATTAAAGACCAGGAGCCGGCAGTGCAAGAAGCTGCACAAATACGGATCAAAAGCCCACTCTAACCTCCCGTGGCACTGTCATTCCTGCATGGCTTGGACAGTCTGCAGAGATCAAGCTTAAATTGCTGCCTGGCACAAGACAGAAAAGCATACCAACAGCGAGGGCAGACCTAGCACTGGAGGAACAGGATGCCAGGGCAGAGCATGGAGACAGGCACGTACCGACATGGCAACAGTGCTGCCACCTCGTGCTAAAATCTGAAATAGCAGAGAGGACAAATGGCAACGTGATAACCACATCCACAGCATCAGAGATGCAAGCCACCAGAAAAACAAATTACTTACATGGGTTCTGTATATTAGAACAGTTACTTCAGTCTCATTTCAACTGCAAAAGCTTCCTCTAGAATGATGGAGCTCGGACATATAAACAACATAACCCCTGCTCAAGATTTTAACCAATTACCAAAAAAAAGCAGCCAAACGAACCCCGGAGCAACCACCATTTGCTGTCACCACTCTGATTGCTCTGCCCTGCTTTCCCGTTACATCTCTTTCACTCTCCTTGGGCCGGTCTCAGCTATTTGGGCGATACCCTCTTTAGTGCCAGGACTGCTCCTTGCTCTATGCTGTGCACTGCACAGCATGATCTCATTTCACCACCTTTAATAACCATGCCTTCCCGTATTTGTTATGTACATAATTAATAGGACATTCCACCTGTAAATGGCGCGCTCTGGCTCCTCGCAGCATGCTTGGGAGAGACATCCTCCTTTGGTCCGAAGGGAGATGACATGCTCTCCACAGAAGGGGTGTCTGCTGAGAAATTCTCAAAGTCCTCCTCCTCCTCTGCAGGAGAGATAGGGTCAGGAGTATCCAACTTCTGCTCCTTCAAGCTTGCACTGTTTGGATCCAGTTCTTTAATAATTTTGTCATACTGTGCAATGAAATCCTCACCATCTGTGCTCAGCAGTCTTACACTTAAGTTACGATCTGCCTCCTGAGGGGAAAGCTTCGACTCTAAGTCTGGCTGTGGATCAATCTCAATCATTTTCTGGTTTATTTGTTCTTTCATTACACCTTGAGTCAAGCTTGAATTTCTCTTACTGTGCTCATCCAAGTTCGTTTCCAGCTGGCTCTTTGCAAGAGGCCCATTGACTACAGTCTGGCTTTGGACATCGTGTTCTCTTGCTACGTTTAAAGTCTTCTCCTTGGAGTTGTCATCATCTTGAGTATCCTTCTGGGCACATAACCTGTAAACCATAACATCATCCTGAAAGTCTGATTCCTCTACGTAAGATCCTTTGATGAGCATGATGGCATTTTTTTTCATTTCTTGAATGTGTTTTGGTGGCTCTGCAGGTGCCTGCATCTCTGTGCTTCCCAGATCATCATACCGTTGTGGTGAGCTGACATCAGAACCAGGAGAAATCCCTGTGTCATAGCTATCATCCCACTCTAGCTCCAACTGCATCTTCTCACCGAGTGGAGTTACTCGAGAGGAGCTACACACGCTAGGTGTTCTTTGCTGGAGCCAGAATATGGGGTGTTCCACATCTGTACTGTTCTCCTCAGCAAGTGTTTGGATAAAGGTGTCTGGATCAGGGTTTACTCCATCATACAAGGCAGACCAAACCTTACAATCTTTCAGACACTGGAGGATGGCTTCTTCAGCTTCCCCCAGGTACTGCAAGTAGCTGATGTCCACAGCTCTTCCATATTCCACAATGCAAGTAGATTCAGAAGACTGCCTAGCAGAATCTGAAAGTAAAGAAGACTACTCGTACGATGACATAATAAAACAACCCAAAAGTTCTCTAGCAAGGCAGCCATTAAGGCAAGGCAGCTAGAGTCTTTAGTCCCAACCATCCAATAAGGCAGGGAGATCAAAGCATAAAGATTAAAAGATTTGCTCATAAACATACATGACTTCTTCCTATTGCAAAGACAGAGCTGTAACTCAAGATTTCTGAGACCAGCCTACATTCAAACCTTAAAACAACAGCAACCACTCAGAAGTAGCAAGAGTTGCAGTCATGTATACGTATGTTACTTTCATGAATGCATATTCAAGTTGGATAGCTGTTAAAATAAGGTTTCAATAGATCTGGACATGTGGAAGGAACTAAATAAGCTTTCCAGACCAGGCTTGCCCAGTTTCTTGTTCTCCACGTTTCCTCCCCCTCCCAGCCTTCACCAACCTCCTCCCATGAGCTGCTACCAAATCAAACTCAATTCATGATGTGATCTTCCCCTGAGCACCAATTACCTTTAGTTTGTGCTGCTTTTGTCCATAGAATATAATCTTTTCCTTGGCTTTCAAGTGTCAAGGTGATGGCAGTGGAACAGCAGACTGGTGTCAGGGCAAGCAGTTTTGCAGCAGATACAGAGTAACAGTCTCTCTCTTTCACAGCCCACCGCTGGCTCAGCATCATGTGGTTACATGGGATTAGATACCTGCAACAACAGTGTCCAGAGTTATTTCATCAAAGAACGGTTTGGGTTGGAAGGGATCTTAAAGATCACCTAGTTCCAAGCCCCCTGCCACGGGCAGGGACACCTTCCACTACATCAGGTTGCTCAAAGCCTCAATCAACCTGGCCTTGAACACTTCCAGGGATGAAGTATCCACAACTCCTCTGGGCAACCTGTTTCATCACCACCCTCAGAGTGAAGAATTTCCTCCTTAGCTCTCATCTAAATCTCCACTCTTTCAGTTTAAAGCCGTTGCCCCTTGTCCTATCACTACATGCCCTTGTAAAAGTCCCTCTCCAGCTTTCTTGTAGGCCCCATTTGGTATTGGAAGACTACTAGAAGGTCTCCACAAAGCCTTCTCTTCTGCAGGCTGAACGGCCCCAACTCTCTCAGCCTGTCTTCATAGGAGATGTGCTCCAGCCCTCGGATCATCCTTTCATGTTAGAGGAAGCAACAACACTCAAAAAATCCCTCCCCACCTTCCTGACCTCTACAAATCAAAAGAAACAGTAATAACAGTCTTGACAGTGATCCATATTCTAAACCTCTCCGGAGCATGATACCTTGACTCTTTATATTGAGAAACTACAGTTTGATGAGGAGCTGCCAAGACGAGTAGAGACAGGAGATCAGTTGCATCAGAACAGGGAAGTGAACAATCCTTTGCAGGTCAGAGCAAACTTGCTGTAAGAATGGATGGAGAAGGATGGGATGGGCAGATGTCAAAGGCCAGCAGGGTGGTTTGGTTCTGCTATGAATGAGTTCTGTCTCAAAATCCTTAATTTATTTGTTTTCCTGGGAAATCCAGAGACAGCCAGTTTATGTGTGCCAGGCAAGCAGCCAGCAAAAAGGAGGGAAAGGTTACCAAGGTGTTCTACTGCACTAGATCAAGATTGAGCTCTCAGGCAGAGGAGAGAATAAGCTATGGGGAGTACACGGAATAGAGGAAGCACAGTCTCGTGTTGAACTTCTTTAGAGCACTTTCGTTCAACTTTTTAAGAGCACTTTATTAAGAGACTCAGTGTTAACTGGGCCGATGTTTTGCCATTTAAAACGCAAACAAATTCTAAAGGATTCTCTAAATAAGCAAAGAGAATTTTAAATATAGCACTCTACTGCTGTTAGAGTGGCAACACACTTCAGTTCACAGAGGTCCTAACAGCATTCCCAGGCACAACAACCAGAGCTATAGGGAACTTCACCTTAATGCCTGTGGGTGGAGGGAGAAACAGTATCTGAAACGGTCTTGTGATCTACAGTGCTAAAAGCACAATTTAGTTACAGTAGTATTTCCAAATAAATAATCAATTCTCGTCTAATACACACACCAAAATTATAAGTGAGCATTCTGAAGCAACGCATAGAATCATCAGTTAAAAGCAAAAATAATCAACGCATTTAGTACATTACATAACAGTCTACCTACAACAGTTCAGGAACCTGAAGTATTCTCAGTGAGAGAGTAACCAAAAAGGTGGAAAACCAACAGGAGAGAAAGTGGAAGCTGCAAATAAGTATATAGCTCTGTATCACAGTGTATATAATACACTAGAGAAAACATGCAGGAGAGAAGAATTATACATTTAGAAGCAGGGAATAAGCAGTTCGGAGGTGATAAATATGTTCTTAGCTTCTCTTCTCTCACTTTTATAGGCATAAATCACAAGAAAAACCTCTTGCTCTTGAAGATCACAGGACGTAAATCACACTTCTTCAGGTCTGGTAGACTTTTGTCAGGATCATAAATATTCTTATCTCTGTGGTTGCTTGGATTTCTGTTCTCTTGGAGAACTCTCATCCAGCTCTGCATCCATAGGCAGAAACTGTATGTCCCAGAATTAGGGTGAAGAGTGGAAAAAGGAGTTTGGGTTTTACCTTAAAACTAGCTGTAACATCACATCTTCACAATGTAAGCCAATAAGTGTTCTGAACAATGCCAAGGAGACCACACAGAGCTGGAAAATGATAAATGGTGTCAGTTTTTGATTTTGAAATTGTACCTTTCCAAACCTTACTGCATATGACATTATAAAACAGCTCTGACAGAATATCATGCTTTATAAGACACTACTAATGCGATATTTCATTTTGTCAACACCTCTATGGGATTTTTTTTTTTTTGAAGTTGTCTTGAACCATACACATAACATGTTACATTTTAACGAAATACAATCCAGAATTTTCCTTCAAATAAGCTATTTTTTAAAAAGCAGTAATTTACTGGTCTTTAATATTATTCAAATTTATTAATTTAACTTAACTCAGCATGAAGTGAACTCTAACTTCCAAGATAGTGTGTTAGTTTTTACCTCTGACATAGAATTTGAACCAACTAAAGATCTTTTCTGAAAGAAAGGTTATAAACCATCTCAAGTTTCTGTTGCTTTAAGTATAAGGAATTATTAGTGTTCTGCAAATTAAGCAGCTGAATGCTTCTATACATGCAGCTTAATGCACTGACATAGACCAGGACTAAACAAGTAATTTTCATCCATACTACTATTATGTAGTAGAATCTACTCCATATGGAGGGTTCACAATCCCTCCGTTACAGGTCACTTGAACAATCAGGGACAGTGGCAAGGCATGATGATCCTTTCTGTGAGACCAGGAGAAAGGAAAGAAAAATAGGCTTCATCATTGGAATTGCATGCTTGCCTTTTTGGCAAAGGTCTGATCAAATATACCCAGAACTATGTATTTCAGTAGTCACACTCTGCAGAGACAAGAAAATCATACCCATTCTGTGACAGGAATCCCAATGCCACGCTAGCTTAAGGACAGGCTTGAAACATGGACTCCTACAGGCTTTTTTAGTCACTAATTAGACATGCACCACTTTCAAAGCTTTCATACAGTACACTTCTACCTGCCAGACCAAAATGGTAGAAGCATGAGCTGTAAGCTTTCACTGGTTTCCACAGACCACAGCACGATTATCTACCTGCACATTTCCTTAGGCACATTCTCCTGTGCTTCTCTCTCCTGGAAACGATATGTCACGGCTGGCTTAGACTCCAGGATCAGGCTGACTCTTGTGAGAATTATTTAGCATAAGCTGACCCTTTCCTAAAGTTTCAAGTTGGTGTTTAAATCTTGCCTCTCCCTATATTAATTATGTAAACTCAAATAACTAATATATGAAATTAATTGCATTTTTCAGTAGCTAACAAAAGAAACACATTAGGACAAAATAAGGAAAAAGCTACGGACCTTTCTCTACCTCATTTTTTCAGTCACTGAAGATCCTTTGTAATTCATTCAGGGTTAAATCCAGCATCCTGCCTGAGCATGGCTTCTCTTCCACACTGTGGAATTTCCTCCTCTTTTCTGCAGTCATTCCCCTTGCTCCCACTATTAAAACGTTCTGTTCTAGCTCGGCAACAGTACATCGCTATGTTCCTCTCTTCAGCCCATGCTTTCTCAAGAATGTCAACTTACAGACTCTTTGTTTCACCATTTCCAGTTCCCTCTTTCAGATAAGTGACTCAGCTCTCCTACAATATGATCAGCTGTCCATGGTGACCAAGACCAGATGAATGCATAGGTTTCTTGAAAAAAAAATATATACATATGTGTATTCTCCCCTTACTTGGTAGGTATATCTGTGGAACAGTTAAATAAAGTTTAAGTGAACCTCACTTTATAGCATCTGAAAAGTAAAAGTTTCTTTGATTGCCTTCCCTGGTCTGATCATTGAACTAACACCTACAGAAGAACAAAGGAAAGGGAATAAGCAGAGAGAAGAGAAACGGGGAACGCTCATGGACTGGCCTACTGTGAGGCAAAGCAGAGCTCAAACTTGCTGCCTTGCCACCGCTGACCACTGCTTGTACTAGGAGTCACCAGTTAGTCCAAGAGCTCATAGCTACAGAAAGAGATGAAGAAAGCAAAAGGGCAAGAGAGGAAGAAATAACCAGAAGTGGAGTTCTTAATAGCAACATGGGGGCAGAGTTGAAGAGCTTCACAAGAAGCTTCTGGAAGAAGTCAGATCCTTGCACGAAAGGTGTGTTTTAGCCAGGGGACATGGGGGAAAAACAGGAATTCTCTATTCCTCTGTGAAATTTACTGGGAGGCAAGTCTAACTTTTCTTCATACTGTGAAAGTTCCAACAAACTGCTACTACCTTAAATTTTCCTGTATTCAGGAAATTTTTGTTTATAAGGAAACATTACTCATTTATCTTTGCAACCACATTGCAAATGAGGAATCATCTGAATAAGCAAAACTAGTCTATTTCTGTATTTTGTAAAAAGAAAAGACTTAAAATATGCTCAGAAGACAAAGAGGATAGTATTTTTACAAGTCCTTTTGGCCATCTGTCTGTACATAAGTTTAACCCTGTGAATTATTAATAAGTATTTCATCAATAATAATGCATGCAGCTTTTGTGCTACAGAAACACACAGAAGGCTGCAGTCCTGGCTTTCGCACTTGGCCAAGCTCTACTGCAGAAAACTCATTTAGCATCACAGAACCATTTTGGCTGAGATCCTGAGTTGCTCAGGGCTGCAGAATTCTTTACAATTCTCATCTCGATTGCCTATGGAACAGTAATTAATGATTAGCAGAGACAACAGCATTTGCATTTTTGTTGACAGACGCTGTTTCAGTTTTCAGAGTTAATCCATCTTAGACACGCAGTAACAGCAGCACGCATCTGTATGTGCATGCACTCACGTTCCTCGTTAAGCTACTGTCCCTAATACACAAAATTAATGCACATGCTGGTGCTCTGGCTTCTCTTCTATCTGCACTAAAACGTTATTCTTTATTTCATCCATGAAGCTGTGCATCACACAAGATTCAGCCAAGACGGCCAGCCAAGCAAGGCTCAGAAGGGTAGACCAGTGCAACAAGTAGTCATTTTCTCTGCCAGAAGATTCAACTGTTAGCAAAGGTAACTCTACTATCTGTCTGTGTCAGCTAGCTCTCCAGCCACTCTGGTGCATTGTGCCGAGGCTGAGAAGGGGCTCACTGCAAATTTGAGATAAACCTTACTACACAGGGGAGTGAAGGCAAAGAAAAGGAGCCAGTGATCTGATCACTTGAGCAAGAAAGCGCTTTCCTTTAATTAAAGAAGAAAGCAGGCAACATCACAGTTAAGCAAACACGTTACAACAATACAGGCTTGATTCCTGAGAAATATATTGGCAATACTGCAATACACGACTTGGATCCATTTGGAGACATCCTTATAGGGCTCCCATTATCTCCCACAAGGACTATTTGAAAATGCTTGTTGCTTGGCAAACTCCAAAGATCAAAATGCTCCTCACCACAAGTACATTTATAAGTCCCAGGGTGAGTTATCTATGGCAGCACTAATTCAGCAGTATCCAGAATAAAAACGCTTCCAAATGTACCTTTAGTCTTCTAACAGAGTCTAGACTTGCAGAAGCCCTCATCTCCCTCTATCCCATTTCTTGCATGTGTGAAACCATCTCACACATTTATCAACCTAGTATAGTGGTAGCTAGATGTCATCACACACAAAAAAAAAAAAATTGAGGAAGTGGAAAAATCACACATTTGGGTGAGGGGAGAAAATTCCTAGTTAAACAGATAACTACTGAATATAGGGGATCTCTCATTTGAATATTTAACCTACATCCATGCTGAGTACCTGAGCTTACTTGCTGCTTGTCTTACCCGGAATGGCGTGTTGATTCGGCTAGTAAGTGTGTCTAGGATATGCACATTCTCATGTCGGTGAAGCAAAATAAAACGGAGGAAAATCTTAAGGAGGGCTGGCTCTGAGACACTACGCAGAAAGAGATCCAGGTATGCAGTAGTAGTCATCACTTCTTCCACAGTCACCTACAAGCAAAAATAATGTAAATGCAAACACACTGCGCACACAAAATATCCACCCATCCTCTGTGACTGTACCATACCTGGCAAACACCCTAAGCTATCGCTACAGAACATTGCCACAAAAACAGCAAGGCCTTTGCTTTCAAACTTGCAAAGCAGCATGCTTTTTAATTACAAGCATTTTGAACCAACTTCTTCTCTGTCTTGCTTCCCCAGAAAAAGAAAAAAAAAATCTCCCCCAAACTGACACCCCAAATCTCACACATGCTGAAATACAAAGAGCCAAATCATGCTAGAAGCTTCCCACCACCTTTCTGCCCATGTCAGCTCTTTTGCATCACACTGCTGTCATCCTTCAGAAGCATTTTCAGATGTTGTGAACACCTACATCTATCACTTTATTAAAAATAAATGACAGAACACAATCAAAGCACAGTACAAACTCACGGTTCTAGAGCTCAAAAGAAACAATCCCCATAGCTATCCAAAATTTTGCCACTGTTTTCCTTCTTTTTATATTCCCACAGCTCAATTCCTCATCTCACTCAAATTTTAAAAGGAGTATGTATATACATACACACACACCCCCCCCAATGAAAGACCAAAATCTTCACTAGTGACTATTTGTATATCAAAGTACAATTCAAATATCCATGTGACATTTGCATACCATAACCCACACTGCTCTGCTTATGGAAATCCTTTGGGGCTTATCTATTCACAGTATGCACTGGCAAGGCACAGAAAATTCCAAAGGCCACCTCTGCACCATGCACTGCTGTTGCAAACTCAGCTTTTTAAAAATAGTTACCCAGGAACCTAATAAGCTTAAGTGCACAAAGATAAACCCTTAAATACAAGAATCTGTCAATATGAAAGGAAGTATTAAATATCTTTTGTTTACCAAACTTAGCTGGATAAATGAAAAGACTGATTTTATTAAAAAAAAAAAGAATCAAAGCTGTCACTTAAGAGCTAAGAGGATTTAGAAAATACTCAGAAGGGCAGCATTTACGTAACACACTGTAAATATTAAAATCCCTGTTCCATTATGCTGCATGTTAGCCACGTACACAGGAATGCCATGCTGCAAGCGTTCTCTTTAAAGCATTTAAGATCACAAGCTGCTTCTGGTTGGTTACACAGAACATAGGAATGCAGTGTGCAGCCTGCAGACCTTATGGAGAGTGGGCACTGAGGAGGAGAGTGCAGACAGTAGCTCTAAAATTAAGGTAATCGATTCACTCTCATTCTGAGGCTTTATTCTAATTCTCAGGTACACCATCCTTAATACCAGCTCATTTTGGCATTAGAAACAAAGCACCAATGACGTATCAAGAGTTGAATTTTTCACCAGGATGGGAAATAAGTTCGTCTTCTTGGTTTATTGCAGTAAGGTTGGTCAAAATCAACCATTAACATGGTCATTAGCATTAAAATCTAACAGGAAAAGGAAAGGAATGAGGCACACTTTCACAGGATCTGTGCACTTTGTAAGGCTAAGTAAGCAACAGTTAGACATGTTTTCTAGATCTGTAGTTGCATGTTCGGTGCTACCAAAACCAGAAATGAGAATTTCTTTCACAAAATAGTATCTATTATCATATACTCCAACTCAGAATACAGTTTATGAATTCATTCCTCCACCTTCCTCCACAAGTGTCAAGTGAAAAAAAAAAATAAATCAGTTACTAGGTTGAGCATCCCAGAGTTACAAATTACCAGAATTAGTGCTGTGGCTACAGCCCTAACTCAAATTCTGTATTACTGTAAATACAATAAAACAAATTCACAGGACCACTGCCACATTTCAACCACCAAAAAACCTGCTCAGGAAATGAGCCAGGGTTGTGAAACAAAGGAAATTGTTTCTGGTTGAAGCTGAGATTCCCTCCACCCCCCCGCCCCCCAAATAGCCAAAAGTGTGGGGACTTGCGTGGTAAAAAAGAATGGCTTTCTGATGAAAGCTGTTGACTGTTGCCCTGAGAACTGGCTTTTTTATTTTACCTTTTTATAGCAGCAAACTGTAAAAAGCAAAGCCCAAGAGACCCATCATGTGACATCATTATGATAGCCTACAGTTCATCGAAGAGTTTAAACCCGCTGCCAAGGAAAGGCCAGACAGAAGTAATACATCGTTACGTCTCTGTGTCACTTCTTCATCCTTCGTGGGGAAAAGGAAGTGCATTCTTGGCCTGCAGGTTTCGCAGATGTTCACTGACAGCAGACGAATGGGCCTATGCATATGTATAAAATACTGAAGCCATAAATGAAAGCAAGAAAAGCCAGCAGATTCACAAGGGCAGTGACCCTTTTCAGAAACCAATGCTCTTTGGACAACCCATCTTACATTTGTATGGTGAGAGAAACTCATATGCTTTTCAGAGTGCGTATCATGAATGAAACAAAGAGCAGAAGAAAGCCAGCTAGAGACTACTTTACAAAAGAAATGTTCAATTCTGAGAGCGTGTTCAGTGCTCCTAACAGCTTGGGGACTAGACAAAAAAAAGAAATCACGTTTACCATAGCCAACACTTCACTGACACCACTAAACAGAGCTAGAAGCACCAACCAATGATTAATGAAGCCCAAATAGTTCACAAAGGAGTTACTTATAACCTGTTAAATCTTAATTGTTTGAACTGAGGTTTTCTGTGCAGGGTGCCACATTACACTTAATTTTAAGTTCTTCTTGGGAAGAAGCTGCTGAATCTGCTTAACCGTTTTCTGAGAAAGAGGGAAGACGACTAAGCTTTGTCAAGCTCTAAATGGATTTGTAAAAATTTTTTTTTCACATTTCAGTGAAAACGCACTGTCTTATCCTCAATACTCCTTCAAACTTCCGTAATAAACAAAGCTAGGATCTACTTTGCAACTCACTGTGCAACACTCAAAGCAGGAAAGTTAACACTGTACAAGCGATTTTAACGCTATCACGTTCTGAAAGTTCCAGTGTTCTCTCAGTGCACCTTTGTGTGCAACTTGTCTACATGAACCAGCACAGAGACCATCATTCTGCTTCCTCACAAGAGCAAATAAAACAAAAATATTGCTTTTCAGCATTTGAAACGAAAGCCATGTACATAGCTTATGAAAAAGATCAATTACCCTGGCAAGCAGACATCTGTGCTTTTACAATTATATCTTGCTTTGCCACCTTGCATTCTGAGTTTGCTTCTCCCTTTTACCGTATTGACAGTAAGTATAATTTCTGAAAATTTGAGGCACCTAGAGAAGTATCCGAAAAGGCTAAGTTTAGCTCCATGAGGCTAATTTTCCTTTTACTCAATGGGATACATTAGCGTGCTCTGAACAAGACTCTAGAGAACTCTTCTTTTTTTTTTTGTAATTAACTAGAGAAGGATGGAAAAAATCACTAGGCAAATCTGGCCTTGGCAAAAACCCTTTTAACTCCGTAAACCTTTTCTACAGATCGCATTATACATAACACATTGAGTACTGAAAGTGAGACTCATTCAGTTTGAGCAGTTGTTATTGAAGATCTCTGTTTTCTAAGATAGCAAAGCCATGCTATTATGCTTCATTCAGACTACCTGCTGGTTGTCTCTCCTTAAACTAGTGTCTCCCGAGACAGATTTGGGCAAAGTAGGAAAATCCTTTCTAATACATTCAAATTGATACTTAGGTAAACAAATCAAGAAGAAATGTTCCCAGAGAACAAAACATTTACTACCCGTGCCAAGCACAGCCACTACAGTCAAATCCTGGGGCAGCTTACAAAACTTTTGTGGTTGTTACATAGATTGCAGTGTAATTTGTCCACGTAAGCTTTTAGCTAGCCCTCAGAATTGAACATCTTTGAAAGGATGATAAAAAACAAGCCAAAATTTCCACACATCCACAAATCTGATATTTAATTTGAAAATTTTTCACCTCTGATAATTCACTCATCAAGAAAAATACCCTACTAAAGGGAGATGAATAAAAATTAAGATATGTTAGTTTTCTAGAAAAGCCCTTTGTTAAGTAAGTAAATTTCAAGCTATGTTTTTGACAAAGATATTTCAGCAATATTAATATTCACCACTGCCACAAGAGCAAAAATAAAAACCCACCAGCAGCATCCCTTGCATTAGATCTTTTCTACTAATGGTAAAGACCAGGATATCCCTGTTCCTAAGATAAAACTTTAGGATTGAAAAAGAAAACCAAGAAAAATCCATATCCATTGCATTTTTCGGACCAGTATTCTACCATTTTTATTCTCATTATCCACAGTTGTAAAAATTAAAAGTTGCTGGATTTTTTTTTCAATAGACATATAAAGTGTCTATCTAAAGACACAATTTAAAACACTCATCCACGTATTTTTCTGTACAACAATCAGTTGTTATAGATATTTTTGAAGACGTAATGTGCTACAAAAGGTACTACTCTGAGTCTTCATAGCCAGACAGAATATTTTGGATTAGAGATTATTGAAAAAAGAAAGCCACTTTTAGCCTTGTAATACTCCTCTCTAATTATGCAATAATTTTTGGCAAATCTTTTCTCGCCTCCTCTCATGACTGATTAGATGGTGAGGCAGAACACTGTAAAGAGATCCAGCTTTACAAGTCACTGTGCCAAGTAATAGCGAAGAGCCAGAAATTACTGTCTTTGTGAGTTCAGTTAATATATTGCACTCACTGTGTTAGACCAATTGCACTGATTCTTTATTACTGGCTATTTTCCTTGGGATCCACACAATACATTTTCTAATTTACAGCTTCATGCCCTCTTAGAGGAATGCGGCTATCATGATTCCTCCTTTCCTTCACGTTTCCTTTCCTACAAGGATTTCATATTGCCTATGAAGAGTCCATGAATGTCCTCATCCAAATATCCTCTAGATCCACAAGCAGCTTAAACCTGAATAAGCCCATCTGCCTGATAAAAAAAAAAAATCTAACCATTCCGATTCTCTTCTCCTTTCTAGTCATTTTCAACTTCTTGCCCCCTGCTTATTACTGGCAGAAGGGTTCATGTTTCACTCCACACACAGTGAATTGTCTCAGGTAATTGATTCAAGGTTAACCTACCCAGGAAATAAAGGTGAGATTTAACCTCAATCAGTTTCCCATGTGAACGCTTGTCCTGACAAAAGAGATGGGGGACAAGTGGGATCAGGGACAGAGAAAGTTTGCACACCAGGAGAACCAGAAAACTAGAACTGTTTCGACTTCCCTCAGCTTATATTCACAAACTACTTGAGTCAAATTTTAACCTAGCATAAACCAAACTGCAGTGATTGATGCAAAAAGCGAATGACACCTTTAACATGCATTCACTTCGTAGCCAGTAAAATTAAGTTTTGTACCTATTGATGGGCTTCTCCAAAGCAGAAGACTACTCAAAGTTTTCCAGTAACACCTGGTTTATGCCTTTTTACAGCAGCTGTCCAAATGCTTTTCAGTAAGGTGAAGATCTTAATTAATATTTCTAAATGGGCACTGATGATCTTGTGGGGTATTTATAAAGATGCTCCTTCTAATCTGCACAGTATAGTTTACAGGTCATTTCCCCCAGCTGAGCTGTGTAATCATCGAACAAGTATTACGGAATTAGCGCAGTAGCATACTGAGCTAGAGGTTTTCCTTGGATCGGTTAGCGGGCAATATAACAGGTCCATTTGCAGGACCATGCCAGCACTTCCACAGCGCAGTTCTGTTCCCTTGGCTGACAGCAACGTTTTACACTAAAAAGATGGCACAATTTTCCATTTACGTCAGATTAAAATACGCATTCCAAGTAGAAAAATAATTATATCATAGTTAGCAGTTAATGCCATGTAGTATAGCAGTAAATGCTAAAACATTAAGAATTTGCTCTTATCGTATAATTTGTCAATTTTTTAGTGCTATCTTCAATAAATTGAAATAACACAAATTACATAAACACTCAAGATGTTCTGAATAGCTATCTTTGTCACCCAAATTCTCTGAATGCCAAATTAAAATTAAATCATATGCACTTACAGGAAAGAAATGTATATAACCAATCTGAGTTGTATCAAAAGTAGCATAATATTTATGTATACCACAGTGAGGCTCCTAATTATCCAGCGCACGGTTTTGACTGCAAAATACACGCATATTACAGACCTTCTGAAAAGGAATTCACTGATCAGATTTCTACAAAAGCGCTGCAACTACCTAAAAGAATAAGGTAAATAAACGCTTTCATATAAAGACTAAAACAAGGCAATATGGCCTCTAGAAGAACCGGTAAAACTTAAGACTTCAATAGAGTTATTCTGGATCCACCCTGGAATTTCAACTAGGTTTTAACTGAAGAGAAATGAACCTGATTTAATTACTTGGACCCTTGTAGAATTTGGCCCCAGATGACCTTATATTTTTTTTGATAGAGGTCCAAAAAGTTAGTTTTGAAAGTGAAGCAAGACATGAGATATGTCACAGAAATGTAATGGTATGGCTCTGTGCCTGAGCAGGATTATGCTTCCTCACAAGTATTTTTTCATAAGTACGAAAACCTAGGGAAGAACGTACAAAATTGCATAATTTCAAGTCGTAACTGACATGCCATCAAAAAATATCAGTCTTAATTTAAGAACAGATTCTGCCTAAGATAGTCTTAATTTTCTCAAATCCCAGACGCTTATACTAGAAAGAATAAAAGATGGTTTGGGCACAAATTTAAATCATGGATTGTTACTACAAAAAGAAAACTACCAAATTAACGTTTTCTTCAGATCTGTATCTTTATGGACAAAATATTTTATTCCTTCTGTTTTTAACTTCGCACAGGAATTTCTGTCCTTGCATAAAGACTAACCCCCTGAACAATGGCATTGAATCACTTTCTTCAATGTCTCAAGAAACTTGGATGTCAGAAGTAAGGGAGGGAACTCTTTTGTAAATGTACAATAAAATCCAGACAACCAAAGGTCAAGACAGGGCTATCCAGCACAGCCTGTTAATGCATATCCCAAGCTACATAACACAAGTCTGGGCTCTGTCTACCCATTCAGCACTGTGCAGCTTCTGAGATATGAACACATTTGTCAGTTGCTTATTACATGTGTAGGTGGGATAACCCACACAAAGTGACAACAGAGTAGTACAGATCAGGTGTAAATCAGGCGACAAGAACATGCTATATTTAGGATACTTATCTTTAAGAAATCAAGTTAGGGAGTCACAAACTTGAGAATGTTTGGGTTATTTAAGCACATTGCAGTTAATCTGCTAAATAATAACCTTCACAGAGCTCACTGTGAAAAACAGGTTATTTCAGCTAGGTAGCCCAATCAATTTGAAACTTCCTTAACTGGAAAAAAAAACGTAGTAGTGAATTCTTTTTTCAACTCCAAGCCAGCTTACTGAGATAAAAACTATAAAAAATTACACCAAGCAAATATGTTGGTCTCTCCACCCCCTGAGTTTTTCATAAAAACACATCTCTATCCTCAACACTCTTGTACTGCTTCATTCACAGTGAACGGGTACACAGTGAGTACGTATATGGAGACAATCTGCAAAAATTAATAAAGGCAGCGCTTACTACATAGTTCCATAAATGTTACAGACATTTCAAGATCACACATATACACATCTCAAAGCTTTGGACCACACACTGAAATTCTGAACTACTGCTACTGAAATTCTAATTCCTGATATTCTGATGCTACTTTTATCAAAAGTCTTGCTTGATAGTCCCATGTTTTAAGTTGGGAGAAGGAGTTTAAGCAAAGGAGACAGAAGGTCTGCATGGATGAACTAGGAGCTCGTAACAAAACTGAAACATAAAAAGGAAGAGATGAAAGCAGAGACAGGTGACCCAGGAGAAATATGGAAAAATTGTCTGAGTGTGCAGGTAAAGGATTAGGAAAGCCAAAGGCCAGCTGGAGTTGAGGAAGGGCTTCAATAGCAAAAGGAAGACTATGAAAAAAGTGTGCCCGGCTGCTGAAGGAGATCTAGTGACAAATACATAGAAAAAGCCACAGTAATCAAGGCCTTCCTCACCTTGATCTTTACTCGCAAGATTTACCTTCGGTAATCCCAGGTCCCTAAGATGAGAGTAAAAGTCTGAAGCATGGAAGACTTACTCTTAGAGGAGGGGGATAAGGTTAGGGAACACTTAAGCAAACCGGATGTTCAAGAGTCCGTGGGGCCTGATAGGTTGCATCCCTGACAGTCGAGGCCACTCTCGTTTTTTGAAAGATTGTGGCTACCAGAGGAGGCTCCTGAGGACCAGAAGTAAGCAAATGTCCACTCCATTCTTCCAGAAGGATGATCCAGGGAACTACAGGCTGGTCAGTATAACCTCCTGGCCATTCCAACACATATTAAGGAGAAGGTGGTGGACTGGGAGTAGTCAGCATGGATTTACAAAGAGGAATCAAGCCTGATCAACCTGATAGCCTTCTACAATAAAATGACTGGCTTGATGCATAAATGGAGACCAGATGATATTATTTATCTTACAAGCCTTCCAACACTGTCTCTTGTACAACATCCTCACAGACAAATTATGAAGAATGCACTGGATAAGTGGACAGTGAGGTGGATCAAAACTGAATGAACTGCTGGGCTCAATGATGTGATCAGCAATGCAAAGTCCAGCTGGAGGCCAGTGATGTATGGTCTACACTGGGGGCCAATACTGTTTAATAATCTTCGTTAATGACCTAGATGATGAGATGGAGTGCACCCTCAAGCAAGTTCGTAGATCTGACAAAACTGGGAGGAGTAGTTGATAGACTGGATGGTTGTGCTGCCATTCAGAGGGATCTTGACCATCTGAAGAAAGAGGCAAACGGGAACCTCATGAAGTTCAATAACACAAATACAAAGCTCTGCGCCTGGGGAGGCACACAAAGGCACGAAGTACACACTGGGGACCGACTAGCTGGAAAGTAGCTTTGCAAGAAAGAACTTGCAGGTCCTTGTGGAAAAAAAAATTGGCCATGAGCAAGTGATGCACCTTTGTGACAAAGATGACTTGCAGCCTCCTAGGCTACATTCAGAAGAGTATTGCTAGCAGGTCGGTGGGTGGCATCCTCCCCTTTACTCAGTACTGGTGAGGACACATGTAGAGTGCTCAGCTCCTCAGTACAAGAGACATACTGACACACTGGATCAAGTCCAGCAAAGGCCATGGAGATGATTATGGGATGAGAGTATCTGTCATACTGAGACAGGTACTGATGAGAGGTTAAGGTGTCTGAGACTGTTCAATCTGCAGAAGAGAAGCCTCAGGCAGGGTCTTATCCATGTGTGCTAACATCTGCCGGGAAGGAGCAGAAAAGACATAGCCAAACTCTTCTCAGTAGTGCCCAGTGAAAGGACAAGAAGAAATAAGCCACAAACTGAAATCCAGAAGTTCCAACTGGACACCACGGGGAAAACAAACAAAAAAACAAACAAAAAAACCCACCAAAGACCACATACTTTTCTACTGTATGAGTGGCCAAACACTGGAACGGTGTTGTCCAGAAAGGTGCACCATCTCCAGCTTTGGACATATTCAGCACCCAAGTGGACACCTCCCTGAGCAACCTGCTCTAGCTGACCCTGCTCTGAGCAGGGGGTTGGACAGGACAATTTCCAGAGGTGCCTGCAAGCCTCAGCATTCTGCGATTCTGTGAAAGGACAGAGGAAGGAAGAGACTGGCCAGCACCTCATATCTACAATATAGGCTTAGCTTTAACCCAAAGTGAGCAACCCTCCTTGTACCAGGCATTTTGCTCATATCTGAATACATCAGTTGCAAAGGCGAACTCATGCAGCTGTTCTTTCATGACGGATTAAAAGCTATATGGCTATTAGCTACCAATTTATCTAACAGTGGCTTGTACAGCTGTTTGGCTTATTTTATGTTATATAGTCGAATCAACTAAATCTGATTGGTGATCAGACAGGAAGCCACCTTAACATGATTTATGTTGCTGCTGTTATTTTAAACAGAAATCAAGTTCTATCACACTGACAACAGAAAAGATTGCAGACTTCTTTCCTAGATGTCTACACTCGATTGGAGCTGTCCTTGCAAAACAATAAATTTGAGTTTGTGTCTTGCTGCAGAGCAATTTTTTCCTTAAAACATTACTTCTTGAGAAAAACTAGAATACGTACAGAGAGAACAGATCTGAAGTAGTGTGCGTACCCAATAGTCATTTCGACAGCAGAGCCAGAAGCTCATCTCCCTTCTGATTTTTGCATTAAGGTAAGAACCATGGGTGCCAGACTGGATGTGGGATGTTAAGGCTTGAATGCCACAAGGCCTGGACTCCCTTCCTTCCTTTCATGTCTATCACCAAGAGTTATCAGAAGCAGCTGTTTCATACCAGTTAATTCTAGAAATAGATTTCTAGGAACACCTTAGGAAGATGTACCAATAATTATCATCTCTTCTTACCACTCCTCCCTTTAACTTTCCACAGATCTGTCTTCCTATTCAGGTATTTATTACCATGCTCCTTCGTTGTATTTGAACTCTTAAGTCAGAACAACCTGAACTGAATGACTGAATAAAAACTACAATCTTCAGCCACAAGTAGACTTCAGGATATGAACCAACTCCATTGAGTTTAAAGGAAAAAAAGAAAAAAAAAAAAAAAAAAAAAATCAAGATTCGTTTCGTATTGTGTTAAATGAAAGAACTTCTCTTCTGAAAACCACCATGGTACATCTGGCCTTTCTCTCATTTTGGCCCTTCACAATTTTTTCTTAACCTAAAGGTTAATTACACACTTAAGCTCCTAAATAGGTGATACAGTTTTCAAAGCCTATTCTTCAACTTAGCATGAATGTTTCCAAAGGCAACTAGAAATTCTTTCAATATACGAAAGAGCCTTGACAGCACAGTTATCTATCGCAGTGCACAGACATCTGTCCAAAAGCAAAGATGTAAAATATTTATTTTCTGTTAACTTAATCTGAGGCACAGCACAGAAAGACTGAAGAGGTCAAACTTGCCTCTACTTGTTTCCTTTTGTTATGGAGTTTTGGTCTCACGTATGAGAGGCTTATATCAGATCCACTAGGTGGTGCAATCCATCTTCTCCATTAAACACATTTGAAGTTCATACACATAAATAGTTAATTTTTAAAGATTAAAAAGTCAAACTTAACACTAATTATGGAAAGGTTTGTTACTGGAAGAGCAAGGCACCAAACAGAACGTTGGGGTTCAGAAAAGATCTAGGCTTGAAACTCACATATGTTAGCAGCCAACATCTCAGTTTTCAAGAAAAATATGATTTGCCCAATTTCAAAGTATATAAATAACGTTCAACAAAACTTCCAGCACATGAAAAAAAAAAAAAAAACTAATCAGAATAGCATGCTTTAAAGGATTTAAGTAACATCAACAGGGAAATAATCAACCCAATAGGGGGTTAGCAGATTTACTGACCAATAAGAATGGCATTCAGTGGCATAGTAGTATTCAAAACAAGCTTAAACTTGTCTAAGTACTTCAGAAGTATAAACAGTACCCACTAAGACTAGAATTCCACTAGAAAACTACATTCTGGTACCTCCCTTGTTATCCATAACCTTGACCTAAAGCTGGTTAACTTTTCATTTCTGATTCTAATTCCCAGTCTTGGTAAGGGATTAAGCCAAGATACAGAAAAAGGAAAAATTACCAACAGGTAAGGAGGTGAACTATCTCAACGACATACTACAGCCTTTATCTGGATGGCAGTCAAATTTATTTCAGCCCCTTGCTAAGTTTCCCAAGATTCTTTGCTGCTTATTTCTTTCTTGGTAAATGACTCCTTACCATGAGGGATTGCATGCACTGCCAAGACAAGTCTTACACTAGAAAGCAGGGTAGAGTGTTTCACTGGCCTTTCAGAAAATGGAACAGGTGCAGTGCTTTCTGCCTGGTAGGCTTGGTAAAAATAAGCAAACTTTCAAAAGTAATTTATTAGACCTTTCCTGACAGTTTTTGGTGGATTTTTACTCTCAGCAATACCTACTTTTTCTCTTCAAACAAAGTGTTCTTTCTACAGGGCAATGAAGACTTAATTGAAATATTCTGCAACAGTTAGAAATGTAGTTTCCTGCAGCCCAACAAAAAAAAAAAAATTAAGTAATTCACAAACATCAGTGACATATTTTCCAAAGGGTAACCCCTAAAATTCAAAGACAAATTGACTTTTTTTCTTCAAAGTCACATAAATCACACCCTAAGACATTAGAAAATTGATACCAAATTCCATTTCTTCTCCACTTTATGAAAATAGCTCTACCAACTGCAATAAGGAAGTAAAATACAATATCAACATTGCTAAAATGAGCATAATATTACTTGACTGAACGTTTTCCTTGCAGGCATTTTCCTGTTGGAAAGTGTTTATCTGGAAAAAAAAAATTCCTCATGGAAATGTGTCTGCCATGATGAAATGCTGTCTAAAAGGTCACTGCTTTTTTGATGATATGTCAGCCTAGCACAACAAAAATATTTTGGTTCTTCGTTTCACCTAAGAATTTTATAGGTATTTCTGAAAATGTTTATCTTGCTTAATAATCTGTATAGTTTAAATAGAAGTATGGAATAAAGAAATGGAAAGTCAGGCTAGAAACTTACTCAATTATATGGAAGTCACTACTGACAATACATTTAATAGAATCTTTACACAGAGATCATCCACGATGCTTTTGCCTGTTATCCTTTCGTGTCACGCTTGCATACACCACTGACCTTATGGAGCGCAGGAGCCATTACTGGCACCAAAAATCCATTGTAAATGTAATTCACAAGCTGGTTACGTATCAAGGGATGTGCCACCTAAGAGGATGGGGGAGAGAAAGACACAGAACAATTCCAGTGAGATTTGAGACAAGACGGGGCACCAGCTACTATTATCCACTATCAAAACCTTTTCCCATTTAACAAGACACGTTCATTTGTCCTTCTCACCAGCATTGCTGTGATTCAGGCTCTAAAAGATTTTTCCTTCTTCAAAGAAATACACAAACTATGTTTAATTACAGCAAGCCTGCCAAATTTAGAGAACAGAGCTTTTCAATCTCCCTGCATGCTGACAAGGACAAATGGATGGAGAGAAAAGTGAATATATCATGCATCAAAGGAAGATGGAGCTGCTGGAGTGGGTCCAGAGGAGGGCCACAAAGATGATCCGAGGGCTGGAACACCTCTGCTATGAAGACAGGCTGAGAGAGTTGGGGCTGTTCAGCCTGGAGAAGAGAAGGCTCCGGGGTGATCTTATTGCAGCCTTCCAGTACTTAAAGGGATGTTGTAGATGCCCCATCCCTGGAAGTGTTCAAGGCCAGGTTGGATGAGGCTTTGGGCAACCTGGTGTAGTGGAGGGTTTCCCTGCCCATGGCAGGGGGGTTGGAGCTAGATGATCTTTGAGATCCCTTCCAACCCTAACCATTCTATGATTCTAAATTTAGCTCCTGCAACCTTGTCAGGGTCACTTGAAGGTGGATTTGCCAGTGTTAACTTTTAATCTTATAGGAACAAAAAGCAGAACAGCTGCTTTCCTATGATTCAAGAGTAGGTAAATCAAAGGGCTATCTAGCTATGGGGTAAGAACATCCTGTTCACGTGCCCTTCTCCCAACCACTGTAAACCAAACAGAAATGAAAACAATACCTACATTATTCATTCAACAGGTTGGTTAGGAGCTTTAAAATTGAACTTTTATTAGAAGCCAAAAATCGACTTTTATATGAAGCATTCATTTTGTTTTCATAAAGGAAACAACTTATCAATTCATGTATTTAAAACATATTTGATAAAAGCAAAAAAAAAATTTCCATTCAGAAGTATTCTAAGTTAATATATTCTGTTTGGAGTTCACATAGTGATTGGAATGTCACAGCCTACATGCAGCCACAAATACATTCTACCACTTGCACTTCTTCTCAGATTTCCTTTAATTTGTAATCCATACTTTGGAAAGGGGAAGAGAAAGGGTTGCCCTTCCTATGCTGTGATCCAGGGAAAAAGTAGTAAATGGCAAGAGGTCTTGGCTACACCGTCTCTTGTTAACCTCTGGTCAAAGTTTTTGAGTCAACACACAACAAGCCACACCACGAGAACCATTTCCTGCACAGAGCAAAAATTCCTGCAGTAATTGAGCTTTCATTTCAGCTGAGAAAAGACTATAAAGACACAATCAAGCAGCAGTCAGAAATTGCTCTTCCTGCATGTCAGCTGAAGATCCTTAACCATTTTGAGTTCCTTTGAAAAGTGGTTTTAAAATAATATGCTCTTCTTTAATTTGTCTGCAGTAACCTTTATATCATTTTTTTTTAAAAAAGGTATCTAATATAACCTCCTGGAAATGCAGCTTTGTAGAAAAATTCCATTTAGACACCAAATGAATATTGTCTCCCTTTCACGTTTAAACAAGCATGTTAAAATCTTGTATATTGCATTTAAAGAATGACAGCTACTATTATTTTTGCTTGTTCAATGCTTTAATAGTCAATCAGTTGCTTTACTGTATTTCACACACATCTCACTAAAACATATCTTTTATGTAACAGTAAACGTGACTGAATTTTCAATTCTATTCAGCACATTTCTTCAAGTAACACATAAATCCACAGTTTCTGTACAATTCATATAATGTTTTAATAAAATACTGGACAAGGTTTCTATAGGGTTTTCTAGCCCTAAAAACAATATAAAAAGACAAAAATCCCATTTTATGTTTCTAGCAGAGGAAAAAGATAGTAAGGGATCAAAATCACAAAAAAAAAAATTGTAAGAAATAATCACTAGGAATAAAGAGTGGATTCAAAACCGGCTAGTCAAAAATGAATTTATATTTCTAGGAAGATACTTGAATTCTGCTTGGAAAGCTTGTGTTATGCAATACTTGCCAACAGGCAAAACAGACTATTTTCTTTTGTACACTATTATGAGAGCTTAGACAAACACAATGTTTTTCAGTGCTTAAATATACAAAGACTACATTTTCCCACATGTAAAGGTATTCAATTTACTTTTAGTATCAACGGTGGTATTAAAATGTAATAAACTTTAAAAAAAAAAAAAACCAGCAAAAAATCCTCCCAATTACATCATGAAATACCAAGCTGCCACACAAATCTACTGCTTTCATTTGAAACATCTGTCACGTGAAAACCAAAACCATATTAATTCATTCTTATAACCAGGACAAACAGCACAAAGCATTCATTTTATAAAAAAGTCATTTTAATGGAAGCCATTAGTAGAAGTAAATAAACTCCATAATTTACAAACTTCTGCAGAAAATACAAAAACCTACTACCACTTCAGATGGACAGGCCAATTCTGCTCCATTACCTGTATCACAGCGTTGCAAAATTCAAGGGAATTCATGAATTGCACAAGGGCTGGTGACAAGAGCCAGTCATCTTTCAGCAGACAGTGCCACTCTTCTCCTTTTTCTTCCAGCTTTGTAGGCAAAGACGAATAGAGGCCACTTAGTCCTGTTGCTAGCACCTGTATTACAAAAACAGAAGAGAAATAAGTAACTTTCCAACTGCCCTCCTGCTGGAATGGCAATGCCACAAATTATTTCTCTTACTAGTTTCAGCAATATAAGAGAGTGTTCAGATTAATTTAATTTCCTTTCAAGAGAGTTCTGTGGCAGAAAGACATGTATATTTTAAAGAGCCTCCCATATAATATCCTTCTTCCAAGAACTGGTAAAAGTGATGAGGAAAAGCAGTTTCTCTTTTTTTTTTTTAATGCAAAGTTATAATTTCTTTTTAAATGCTTGTAAAATCATTTTACACTTCTTTCAGTCCCTTCCAGAAGAAGTTATCACTGTCATATACCTACAGCTTGTCTTTCATTGGTGATTTGAATAGGCTTACACATGCCTATATGAAGTGATTTCACTTGGAAACAGGAAAAATCAGAAAAGGAGGGGGAAGTGCCTCCATCAACAAAAATGAAGTTCAGCCTTATGTAGACCACAGATATATGTAGACATTCATTCCTAGGCACTTGAACTCAGCTGAACCCACTTTAAAAAAAAAAATCTAATTGCTCACATTTTCTCATTTTCCATTCTTACTTATTGGAAGGGGGAAGGAAAGAGATTAAAAAGCCTGAAATATGTTACTGTATAGACATTGTTTCTAGTGATACTAACTAAGGCTTACAGATGATTTATGTAAAATATGACGCTGAAGCACAAGCACTGAAGATTGTATTTTTAGTTACCATTTAAAAAAGCATATTTCCAAAAAGGTTTTTCAAATTTTACTGAATATATCTAGATTATTGGTCATTTCAGACCAAGGTTTTTCATAAATTTATTTGAAGATGGAAGCTTTCTAGTATTATTTACAACTCTTATCCTTCAGACATGATTTTATACAACTTCAGGATAATTTTTAAGATGATCCTCATTTTAATGGGATTGCTAAGGCTCAGCCTGATGGAAATCTTTTTAAGATTTAAGACTCTTGTAAGAATTTTTCCTCTTTCTACGAAGAGCTACTTGGCACCTACGGGGTAGGCAGTCAAAGCTCAGATGAAACACAACCATTTTATCTATTAGAAAATAAACAGTTGACAATGTGCAGGTCAAAGATCAAGAGTTCACAAAAGGGGATTCAGGTTTTGATCATATGCAAGCACAACCAATAATAATCGCCAACCCATTCAGTCAGACAAAGGGTGTCTTTCCCAATGCTTTCCATTCCTAAATCACATAATTTTGAAAATGGATGTACACTGGCATACGTAATTAAGTCAAATATTAAGGGGGATGAGGGGGAAATAGTGTGGAAAATTCACTGCTTTAGCATACCGTGCTACTTTTTAATACACGTATATATAAAGATATATAAAGATACTGGAGATACATTAAAAAGCTAAGAAGCTAAAGCCATCAAGCAAAGCTTTATTTATACAATCACATTCTTCTATAACCAGAATCTTTTTTGCTTTTTCTCTCTCTCACGGTAGAAGAGCTCAAAGCAAAAAGTTCAGAAGATCTTACTAGGCCTATAGAACTACCTATATGTAACCCCCACACCACACACTTACTCACAAACCCAGGCTTCATATGATTCCAGGAAAGAAAAAATTCTAAAGAGAAAATTTGAGTTCCTTTTGTTTTGCAACCTGTTGATTAATGCACACTTGGTTTTCCAGTGTCTGCTTAAAATTTAATTGCTATTCATAAATGCATACTTACTTTCTCAGTAAACAATCTGATTTTCAGAGCTGTTTACTATCCACATTTCTCCTTCATATGGAAGTTTAGTCCTTAAGCACAAGAAACTGACCTTGAGCGAACATACTGCTCTCTACTACAAGGAGCACTGAACTCACAATGTCTTGAAGTGAAGAATTCTTTAGTTAGTCTGACTTACTGAAGTAAGAAGCAACAGATGTAGCAGCTAAAATCTGTAAAGTTTAAAAAGCTCTTATTTTTGCTATCAAGTACAACACAAACAGCTCTGTGCAAAATTACGTTTTTAAAGCACTGAGAGAGTAGCCACTGGAAGCAATTTCATCTCTTTAGGTAAAAAATATTTGAAAATTTTCATGGAATTATATGGTAGAAACAGGATTACCACTGAAATTACTAACAGTAATTTCAGTAACAGTAACTCTTCACATTCTATAAGCAGACATATAAAATAATGCACATATGTAGACTACATTATGGAGTTTCAATTAGTAAAATTATAAACATCAATGAAAAACAAATTTGAGCGGAAATAAATGAACGCATTCAAGTCTTAGAAGGGTAAGACTGGTTCTATTTTCTGGTTTACCCAGAGAAGTGTCCTTTTAAACTTCTCTTAACGTGCATCAAGTCAACCCTACATGCTCATATACTTTTACAAGCATCTTCGGCAGTTTCTTTCTCACAACCAAGTCATGAGTCTCTCTGCAAACCATTCTCCTTGATTTATTTACTTTCTCTTGACTCACAGAAGACACTGACTAACTACGTGATTTGTAATCCTAGACACATTATATGATTAAAATGCGTTGTTAATATATAATAAATTGCTATCTGGCCATTTCCTTCCCTTTAATAATTCCCTTTCCTCCCACATCCGCAGTCTTTCTATCTCTGTGCAGCCTCAACTGTTCAAGGACATTGCAGAGCCATACCTCCTCCAGCTTTAATACTTGCTTTCCTAAGCTGCGAGGTATTTACAAATAAAAAATTTTATGCAGACTTTGAGATGCGACCTTGCTCAAAATTCTGTAGAAACATTGTTTTCTTATTATAATGCTGAACAGATGATATCTTCAATTAGATTCAGAAAACTTTCAAGGTCAAAACATTATAAAAATGATATGGCTGAAAAATCTCTGTAAAATCAGAAAACTTTGCCCAACAGATTGTCTACACATTCTGTGTTAAAAATATTTGTTAGTGATGTATCTTACTGCAGCCTGTCCTGTTCCTCCTTTATGGTTTATTCACCTACAGTTTTAAAAACCTGCTAACCAAAATTAGGTCAAAAAACAGTACCAGGAAAGCCTTTCAGTTCACTTCGGCACAGATTCAGGTGTATGAGTGTCCTGGTTTTGACTGGATAGCGTTAGTTTCTCTTTTTAGCAGCTAGACGAGCTCTGTGTTTTGGATTTAGTCTGGGATTCATTATGAGAAGAATGTTGGTAGCGCACTGATGTTTATAGTTGCACAGAGACCTCAGGGACTTTTCAGCTTCCCAGGTTTTGCCAGTGTGCAGGAGCACAACAGGCTGGGGGGGAGCATAGTCAGGACAAAGGACCCACAACTCCCCTTATGGTTTGAACCCACACTTAGGACTGAGGGCTAAATTAGCCAATGAAGTATTCCGTATTATGCAGCCATGCCCAGTATACAGATGAGGGCTGACTGGGAAGAAGGGCTTTTGCTCTTCTGGGAACTCTCTTCCAAGGGCTCTCTTGGACTCTTGGAGTGTTATCTCACTCTTGTTCTCTTCTCGGACCTCTCGTTCATCCAGCAGTGTTGGGACTTACCTGTTTCGGAATCATTTGCGGGGACGGGACAGGCATTGGTCACTGGGTGGTGAGCAATTACACTGCGCATCAGTTGTTTGTATATATTAATATAATTACACATATATCTATATATTCATATATTATATTAGTAGTTTTAAGTTTCTATTATTATTATTAAATTGTACTTACCTCAACTCATGAGTCTTCTTCCCTTATCCCCTTTCATTGTCTTCCCCATTCCCTGGGGGTGGGGGAGGGTGAGTGAGCAGCTGTGTGGCATTTAGTTGCCAGCTGGGCAATGAGGCAGCAGAGATTTATGGCCAGACCTCATCCCAGGGCATGTCTGTGCTATGTATTAAGGCATGGTAAAAAAAAAACCTATATGCTACCAACCAACTCGGCCCCAGAGGCAGAAATAGTATCAACACAGTGTCACCCAAATGCCACTCCTATCAGCACAGGACCATGCTAGTTGTTCTGCAGAGTAACTGAGGCCCTATCTGCACTGGTTTGGGTGATATATAGCAATGCCACTTACACCTACAGAATCTTCCACTAGGACATAACCTGTTCTTTCAGCTCATCTCTCTCAAATTCAAAAAAGATTTCATGCTAGTGAGCTAAGTCTATGGCACTGCATTGAAGTTTTATTATAGACTTAGGCCAGTCTCATTACTGTTCAGAGAAGTCTGATTTTAGCACATTTTGACAGAAGCCTTCCTAATTAGAATGATTGTCAATCATGGCTCCCTGCTGTTTGAAGGTAATATAGCTGGCCTTTTATCTTCAGTGTAAAAAGGCTGCTTTTCTTTATTTTTTTTTAATTAATTGGAAGGTGTAATTATGAAAGATACAGCATGGATCCAATAATGGTATCTGTATCAGGGACAGTTTGAGAATCAAGTTCACATTCTTTAGCAGCATCTATTAAACAAGGTGAACTGAGGTCTCTCAGCACAAGAAATTTGATGCAATATTTACAACTGACAAGGAAACCATTTAGAAGTTTTGTTTTGGAACCTGGCTTGCCCTACTGCTCAAAGGACATAGCAGTCTCAGTGTAAATGGAAACCTATGGCTGGAAATAGCTGGCATGCACTAATCCTTAAGGCAGGGACTCCAGTGTTTTCTGCTCTAAGGCTCTCTGCTTTAGTAGGTACACAAGGCTCCCCTCCACTTCATTTTTTTCTGGCATTTACTAAACTAAAATGCAAGCTGTGCAGAAGAGAAAGGATCAGTCCTAAACTGGCACACAAGAGCAACTTTTCTACAGAACAATACCTGGTGTTGAACCCATCCATGCAGATGTCAAACTGGTTTTTGTCATAAGGCATGAAGAAGCAGGTGTTGTCATGTCCATTCTCCTTATCTTTAAAACTGCAGTAGGGCAGCTTTGTTTGTTAAATTAGAGTACTTACTTGTTAACAGCAAAGGTTTCTATTCATGCAGTAAGATTAATTTGCCAGATCTAACAAGGCACACTACTACCAAGTTTTGCAACAGACTACAACATAGCAAGATGGTGGTTTGACTGAGACAGCAATAGAAACACTCAATCTGAGACAAAGAGCAAGTATGCCCTTTATCTTGCAAAAATATTAGGTTTCTATAACCCTCGCAGTATTTCATACTTATTTTTGGAACTGTTGAACTGATGTTAAAATGAGGCAAGTACAGTCCACCTAAGCTACACTGTCATTAGAAACGACAGCCTCAGAACACCTTGTTCCCATTTCTAACTCCCTTCACCCCCAGAATCTCACAGGGGCCTCACAGTGAGACAGAACAGGATTCCCTCCCACCAGGTTCTGCTATAACTTCCATCAGTTTCCTAATTCAATTCACTGTGTGACTACAAAATACTTGTGCTGGCCCAAAAGCACAAGACACTGACACGGGAACAAGAAGCAAGACTGAGTTATGCAGTAGGGCTGGCTTAAATGGCATTACAATTTGTGAAATAGCTGTTCGCAGCAACAAATGTGTTACAACACATCTTCACCAAAAATGACAGAAAGGATGAGAAGAATACAGGGAGACAGGTTTAGCATTGAAGATCAGTCAAACCAAGCTCAACTTACTGGGCAGAAATAGGTGTTTTCTGCTATGTGGTTTGCAACAACATTGTTTTCTGCAGACAGTGACATTATGAAAAGCAGTGCATCACGAGCCTGTTGGCCTACTGTTCCTTCTCGATGGATGAAAGAATCAGCAGGGAAAATCTGAGGAAATTGGCAGCTCCTTGGTCCTCACTGGTGTGGAAAAACAGTTCTAAAATGGAGGGATCTTTGGCTATTATAGAGCAGAGCTGGTTCAAGAGGACGACCATCTCTGTTTCCACTGTTGGAGTGGCTGTCCTGAGCAGGAACTCAGCAACATCATCAAAGGCTTCAAGATGGGCTTGTGATGTAGCAAAGGCTGATGAGACTGGGTTACTAGCATTTCATACATTTTGAGTTGCTCGATTTTTGTCTCATCGGTGAACTCTCGCCGTAGGCTCCAAAGAAAAGTTTCTCCATGATGTTTTCTGAGACTACAACTCCAGAATGGGCCCCATTGAGGCATCCTTTGCTTGCTCTTCAATTAATAAGAAAAGCATGTGCTCCACGTAATTCTGAACAGCGCTGGCCTCATCAGGTGAAATGGCCCCGTACTTTGCCTGAGTGTTTTTCAAAGGATCATGCCTCTCTAGATTTTCAGAACCTAAAGAGAAACAAACGCAGGTCATGTATTTGAATGTATTTTCAAAAAATAGCACCTGTCCCTATAAGGAGAACAAAGGTCAAATTCTTAACACAAAAAGCCCAAACTCTTTTTATGCTTTTAGAATCATAGAATGGTTAGGGTTGGAAGAGACCTTAAAGATCATCTAGTTCCAACTCCCCTGCCATGGCAGGGAAACCCTCCACTACACCAGGTTGCCCAAAGCCTCAGCACCAGGTTGCCCAAAGCCTTTTAGTTTTTGTTTGTCAGGCTTCCTAAATTTAGAAGTTTCACATTTGGCATGTATGAGGCCAAAACGTAATGCCTTTGTTCGCTTTTATAAGCATCTAAATTTGCCACTGTCCTATTGCTGAAAACTTTGGGATCTCTGAAGTATGGATAAACTAGGTTCCCTTAGCTTCAGAAAATGAGTTTCAATGATGCTTCAATAAGTTTGTCATAGAGGACTGAAATCAAAAGAGTTTGCTCTTCAGCCAAAGTAACTATGCTCATGATTATTAATACCATGAGATGACTTGCAGTAGTAAGAGCGGCAGAAACTCACAGAGCTGGTCTTTCCTTGCCACGTCTGATACGATACCAGCTGGCCACTGATGACCACATACTCTTGCAACATCATATAGATGAATTGATGTACAGATGATTAAGTAACCAATGCCATCCCAGCATTTATACTCTTGGATTAAATTCTGTTCTGCCAAGCATCAATAACGCTCCTCGTCTGTGAAACAACCACTGTCTTTAGCCCTTTTGTGGAGGATAATTGCCACAAAACATAAAGGAACAGTGGCTCCCCTAACAGGGCAGCATCACTAGAGTTAAATGAGGAAAAGGTGGCTCTTGAATGATGGCTCTTCTGACACTGGAACATCTCAGAAACACTAGCATTCATCTGGCTTTCTTCTCGGGATCACCAAAAACAGCAAAAGCAGCAGTACAAGAACTCAATTTTACATGAACTCAGTTATTTGTATACTGCTGCAAATAAGACCTTATATTATGGTGATCAGAGCGAAACATCTTCACCTAAAAGCAATTATAATCCTGATGACATGCAAACAATTTTTAGAATATGCTGAAGAGCATAATCTACATAGAATCATTGAATGGTTTGGGCTGGAAGGGACCTCAAAGATCACCTAGTTCCAACCCCCCTGCCATGGGCAGGGACACCCTCCACTACACCAGTGGAGATACACATCTATCCATAACATACACACTGCATATAGCTTTGCACCATGCATCCAATATACTTTACAAAAGCTACACAAGCCTTGCAACAAGGTCCAAGTCACAGTGAATCACTAGGAAAGCCAGTAATAAGATCTAGGCCTTCCATAAGATATTACCATGTTCCTACCACTCCCTTTCAGATGCAAAGTTGGAGTTCGAAGTGTCATTACTAAAGGCTAACCATACCTTAAAAGGTCAATTACCTTTGTATCCTGAAAAGATTTAATGTCATCTACTATATTCTGCATGAAAGAGGGTTGATTCCTGAGCAATTCAGGATTTTCCCAAAAGTACAATGAAGCAAATTCCTATTAACGTAGCCTACTTCAAATCAATAAACTAATTAACATTACCTGTGCCCAGTGTGTTCTAAACACTATCATGCATGTTTCTGGGTCAACACCCTGAAGGCTTGGAGCCTGCCGATTTTGCTGATACTGGTTCCAGAGGACATTTTAAATGTTCCAAAGTTCAAGCCAACTAGGCCATGCCGGATTTCTTTTGAAAATCCTGTAGTAGCTACAGACGTTCAAGCACCATGATGAGACTGATACTGCATTTTGAGCTTTGGTATCCACAGATATCTGTTTAAGAAAAACAAAACAAAACACAACACATATGCACATCAAATTACAGTGTATAAGAAAAATGATCTTAAAAGAGAACACTAAAACGTTTTTCCTCTTAACTCAGTTTGAGGATGGAATTTTTTAAAGCATGTTATATAGGACCATCTTCTCAAACATTTCCTCTTGATAATAGTTTCTAATGCTCAAACTTTTGAGATCAGTAACTGAAGTAAGGTGCTACTGAATAAATAAGCATAACAGAAGCTCATGCAGTAAACATTTTATGCATGTCACTCCATTTTTAGTTTTTCATTATGACATTTTTGCCATCTGACCATGTGTCTTTCAGAGTTAATTAGTAACTAATGTTGCATAGGCTACACAGGTAAAACAAGTACAGGTTATTTCTACTTTAAAAAAAACAAACAAACAAACAGTATTTCGATTAATAGATAGTTACAAAGACTTTAAGTTTTCTGTCAAAAAGCATATCACAAATGGTTGAAAACATCTGTACAACATCACATACAAGTTCAAGAATGCATCTGTACCAATTGTAACCAAAACCAAATGACATAAAAGATAAAAGCTCCATGTATCCAAAGTCAAATAAATTGAGATGTCATATTAAAGAACTATGAGAATGAGACCAACATGGAACATTCTTTTCATCCATTATTTAATATCCTAGATAACCAAATATCAAGTAGTTGCACACCTGCAGGGGAAAGTCAAATGAAACAAAGGCAGATATCTTCCAGATATTTGAGAGGCTTAAGAGAACATATTATTCCCTCAAGCACCAATATCTAACTCACACAGTCTTTCCCCCTCCTTTTCTTTTCCCCCCTCCATGAACTTTACATTTTTATTGTCCTTTTTGCAAACCAACAAGGATTTTAATTAATTTAATTCCATTTTGGGTCATAGCAACAACAACAACAAACAAAAACAAAAAAAAAAAAACCCACACACAAAACCAACCCCAAACCAAACCTCCACAACACCAACAAATAGTTAGGAAGACAACAAATGCACTACAAATTCCAACAGCTCATGTAAATCATAGCAGATTTTTATTTCCATTACAGACTGCACTTGGAAATGTTCTCCTTTTCTTCAGTCTTCATCAGGATCCTAGAGCCCCTGAACGTTCATTGGCTTAGTGAATACATGAAATTTCTGTACCATAAGTTGCCACAGCCCATATAGCAGGTATTTCACTGGGTATATCTTAAAAATCTTTCTTTACAGTGGACATCTCTGCTCCCTGCATATGTGCTCTGCTTATATTCTTGAAACTGTTAGCACAGCAAAGCATACAGCCTGTCTCAAAAATAGCAGCAATTTTTGCTATTTCAAAACGTCCAAAACATACAGAGTACAACTTTAAGATTTCTGAAGCAAGCAAATAGCAAAAGATGGTCATGCATTCCTCTGTATCTATGTATGTATAATTCACATGTTCAAGGTTCAACAAGATTCAATTGCAAGATCGGGGTCTCCCCTCTCAATCCCCACTCTTGCTTCTTACAGCATGTAAGATGCATTTCCAGTGCATTTTCTAAACACTCTTATGCAATACAGTTAACATGATCTAGTTGATTTCTTTTTGCAGATAAAACAGTCCGTGTGTGGAGAAGCCAGCATAAATCCTGGACAGTTTATGTGTTTGAGAAACACTACTTTCAGAATGAAGCTGGCACTCCATGCAAGCTATTCTCCAGATAATAAACCACCTGGAACCAGATACACTAGAGGGCATTATGCAAAACCAGTGAGAATTAGCTCACGAGAGCCAGCCAATGCTGGGAACAGAAGCAATCCCATATAAAATGTTATCAATGTCTCTTTACTTCTTGCCCCACAGCTCCACTCACACTTCTACCTGTCTACCTCTTCTGTGCTGACACCGGCCTTACACTTCCAAGCACTCTCCTTCCCAATAGTTTCCGTTCATATGCTCATTTACTTGAAGGCACCTACCAGAACACTGCTACTTCATAAACAGTCCTGTAAAAATGAATAGCACTATTTCTACATTACTGATGCTCCTGTATGGGGCAGGGAAGATCAAAGTAGCAAGTGGATTTGACATCACAACTTCAGAGGCCTAGGATCTGGTGGATTTTTCACCATTACTGACTGAAGTAGGTACCACTATATGCTCAGTGCACAGCTCCTGATGACTTTTGCTTGCAGTTCTGAGCGCTCAATATTTCTACCAAAAACCACTCAGAAACAAACACATGCTTAGAGACCACTTAGAAAAAGCCTGCTCTAAGTAGTTTGTGTAATACCATACCTAACAATGCAAACCTGTCCACTTCCTGCCAGTTCCCTCTTTGCCAGCCCTCTCCTTCAAACGGAAACGTTCCCATTTCAGTATAAGTTCAGCAGACTCCTCCAGGCAAAAGTGTCCTTCACTGCACAGCCCTGATTCACCCTTTGAGCAGATCTGTCCTGTGCACCAAGTGAAGCAAGCAGCTTTGGAAAAAATAATGTGATCATGTAATTAAAGATGGTATCATAAGGTGCAGCAAGAGAACTTAATTAACAAAGCAGAGGCAAGCTCAATTCTGGAATTTATGAGTTGCTTGACTTTACAACTTAGAGGTTGTTTCAATGTAGACTTTGCATGTTATTTACAAATTTAAAGAAAAGAAACTGGTATTACACATCCAGATATCACATGACAAATTCTGTTAGCAGTATGATACCAAGAGTAGAATCAGAAACTTCAAATCAGCCTCCACTATTTAAGCTGGTAAACGACAATAAGGGAGATCATGGTTTTCTTCAAGAATGCTGATAAAAATCAAGACCAGCAATGTAAGACTCCTGAGATGCATGGAAAGCTCTAGGACATATCACACACAGGCAATCCAAAATAGTTAACCTGTTACCCTCTCTTCTCCTCTAATCTGTTCTAATTCTTTGTCCTCTCTAGCCTTCACAACTTTCTTTTTCCCTCATGCATCTTTCCTATCCCAGCCTTAGACTCTACTCCGTAAGATTCAAGAGAGTATTCATTCCCTCCTCATCAGGCCCTCCTTTAAATACTTCTATCTTGTAGCTTTGTAAACATACTTTTTTGGGGTAGAGGTTCCATACTGGCGCATCGGTCATTCCAGACTCCTGAAATACTGCCCTGCTTCTCCGCAGCTATGAGAAGACCTAAAGTGAACAGAGATGGTCCATCTGTCACCGCACATTAATACAGCAAGATGCCCAGAGATCCAGTGAGAGAGCCACTGTTACATTTCTGTGTCCAGTAGGAAAGCTCTTTCCACAAAGTGCTACTTAGCTATTGACATTTATGCAAGAATTTATAACCACCACTATGTTACCGAACACTCGAGTCCCTCGCCTCTGTTAACAGCTTACTGCCTGAGCAGATGACTGCTACAGTTGGCACTTGTAGTACGGGCAGCTTTGCCTACACAAGAATACCCTAAGCGTAGTCTCCACATATAAAGAACAGATATAGCCCTTGCGAAAGTCTTCAACACAAGCAGGTGTGTCCCCTCATCTCCTGCATAAAGTCCCTTAAGGTCCTATTTATCCAAGATATTTAAGAGCACACTCAGATTACAACACAGAGTTCTCAGATACACAGATCATTAACAACTGTCAGCATTTTGATTCAAATCAGATCTTTTTCACAGTTAGACAACACTAGATCAGAATAGCAATGGCTTTCAGTGTTGCTAACTCTAGAAATATCTGTTATCAACCACAGAAAACTGAATGTTCACTCCCACTGCACAAAGTCATCATGAACACAGTACAAAGCATCAATGAAGTACAAACCCCAAATTTAAATTATTAGCTGAAAACAACTTGCTGCAAACATTAAGTTGACAAGGGGTAAGTTCACTTGCATCTAGCCCAGCTACCAGATCAGAAATTTAAGAGTAGTAAGAGAACACAGACATTGTCCTCACAGCAGCAAAATTTAAGGCTTTTTAATCATCTCTAATTTAAAAGTAACAAGACAGCAACAAGCAGACTGCGATGTGCAATAATATGTCTAAGGCCAAATCAGTTTCCTTAAGGAAGCAAATATTTCCAGTTTAGAAAGCATCTTGGGATACTGGGATTTTCTTATTAATAAAAACCACTAATAGATGTGTAGGTTTCAAAGACTTCAAACTCTGTAATAGTGTTTCAAAAAGCACACAAAGCTTTTGACAACTGAAGTGGTCACAGAGTAGATCCTAAAAACAATGTACCTATTTAAAAAAGGAAAGTAATTGAATTGAAAGAGATACTGTCTTTTAAAATACATATCAATCTAAAGTTAGCATGCGCCAGTTATAGCAGTAGTAGAAAGAATATATTCATTACGTTTGTGGTAAGCAGATTTTGTTACTAGATTAGTAGGTTTTCTTGATTATTTTGCAAGACCAAATGTGGCACAGTACCTGCAACATCACATTATTCCCTATGAATTAAAACTAACTCCAATTAAACAAGAGAAATAACCTGACCATATTGACTCCAAAGGTGAGAAAATAAATTAATTGATAAACATTGATTCATGAAAGAAGACATAGAAGTGAACTTGGGGGCCACTAAGAACAAAAGTAATGGTTTATTTTAATCAGTTCATAGTTAAATTTTACAATAATTTAGCCTTTTCTCTCTGCTAAGTCCTGATTGAGGTATGACTCCACCATTTGATAGTCTTGAGAAATGCAAATACACCTCTCCTGCAGTCCTTTCAGAATTCTACTTCCAAAAATCACTGCTCAGTTTAATACTTCGAACTTGCTACAAAATAAACGAAACCTTTTTAGCAGCTAAATCTTTCTGCAATTCAACCGTATCTTATCTATCAGCTATTTAACCCTATTACAAGGCCAAGGCCACTTATATATACACCTTCGAGAGCTATTTCAATTGCCCGTACTGACAACACTTTTGTCTCTAATCCCTCCTCTCTGACATGAGGTACCTGCCCCTACCACCAAGCGTTTATACATTTAACACACGGAACAAGAAGCACCAGCATACACATCATAGATATGAGGAACTGAGACTCAGAGAGAGAAGTCACTGTCTACCCTGAGATCTTCCTACGTTCTCTGCATAACTGGACAACAGCTTTGTGAAATCGGGCAACTAATTTGCACCTACATAACTTTGTTGGTTTCATACTAAATACCTTTCAATGTAGGCTTGGTTAGTTGGTTGGGATTTTTTTCCTGCAATCTGGTCAATGATTGCTTATACAAACGTGCTAACAAGCACCCGTTTCTCCCAAAGCAGCAGCAGAGAACGTTATAAGGTCACATACGCAGGTCTATAACCGTGTCTGTGCAGTCTCCGGTAAGTGAATCAGGATGGGAGGAAAAGAACAGAAAACCTTAGCACAATTCAACCTACTTCCAGCTTTAAAAAAAGCAGCAGTCCACACAGCACTGAGTAGCTTTAGATTAATGATGATATTGAGACTCAGTCATTGGAGTCATGGAGACTATCAGCTTTCAGTTTTCCTTCAGAAGTCTGAATCATCAACCCTTTTCCCACAGCTGATTACAGGGTTGAACTCCCCAATCAACAGCAGTACTTATTTCACAGCAAAGTACACTGGAAGAACAGCCTAGCAGAGAATCCCTTGTGAAGTTTGCTCCCACTGGAGTGTCTCTTTTCAAAAGTTCCACTTTTGAATCAAAAAAAGTAGCACAGAAGTTGCAGGATTGGGGTTTCCCAGGCAATGCACGACATACAAAGATACACTGCCTAATACAGCAAGGTAGACACAAAATATGCTGCAAGGCTCTGCAATTTAATTATCAAGGTTGTCTTCTGTTGAAAGGCTAAGATGTTGTGTTCTCCAACAGTTCTTGAATAGAAGTATACCTCTGTTATCAGATACCATATGCTTTTTGCTCTCCCCGCCAAAGCTTTCCACTCTGTCAGTCCAGGTACACAAGAGACAATGGGGAGATGGATAAGAAGCCTTGACAGCAGTGAAAGAAACAACATACATCAAAACACTTTCATGGATCAGTGTGGCATAAAGGGGCTTGAAATTAGACAACTTCAAAGAAGCAGAGGGAAATTATATGGTCTCATACATAGCTGTGCAATCATGTCTCTGCAGTCTCTGATAAGTGGATGAGGGAGGGTAGGAGAAAAATGGGTGGCAAATTATCGCATGCCTCAACTTAGTTCCAGCTTAAAAGGGACCTTGTTCAGGGTTTGTTTATTTTTGATTGAAAAGAAGGCATTTTGCATAAATTTATCAGCTTTTCTTTAGGGACTATGATCAGGGAGAGGATTTTAATTCTATTAACAAGAGCGTTTCAAAGGAAGACACGAATCCTTTCAAAGGAAAGGATTCACCCTGCTCGTACTAAATTTTGCTTTTCTAAGCAAAGTCTATGAAGAACAGTCACTTCCCGATCCTTAATGATCCTATACATTCACTACCAGAACGCAAAAGGATTACAGCTTGCTCACTGGAGAGCAATAGGTCAGTGGTAGGCAACTGAGAAGATGTCAGTGGTTAAAAGCCACTGCATCAGAGGACCCTCTTTTCAGTTAAGTACTACTCACCTTAAGAAGCTCTACCAGCAAGAAAGCTGCAGCAGATTACAAAAGAAAGTTTACACTATATAATTTAGTTGTTAATTATCCTCATCCTTCATTTGTTCTTTCATGTTTCAATGCTGCAGTCCACCAATTGTCCTGTCCTTTGTCCACCTCAAGCAAACATTTCACATTTAGTCAGCTGCCTTCAATCTATCTTTTCTACCCAGTATCTGCAAAGACACCATGCCTTCTGCGTGTGGGCGGGAGAAGATATGTTTTACACTGATAAAGCTATCTGCTTAAAAGCCTAACAGAGAACAAGTCACCACAAATTGTAAAGCAATGTAGTTAATCAAAGTATCAATCTGTTCTCATCAAGCACAATTTAATCCAACCTGCTAACATGAAAGTAAGAACGTCTTTCGACTTGTCCCCACAGAGACTGTCTAACAAGCTATCGCATGAGAGAAACTACTCACACTGTGTTTTACAGTGAGACAAAAATCTTACTGTCCCATCTACAGTGAGCCTGCTGCAGTTAAAAACGACAATCTTTTCTCAAACCTCTGAGGAGCCACGCTACTCGTATGTTTGTTGTGGATTCACATCAGCTCAGACAACCAAACGAGGTACCACTAACCTCTTCATGTGATCTGTGTAATCCTGCAGTATTATACGTGAGGGGATCCAGGTTACAGCATTAAATAAACACATGGTTCTCTAGACACATGAATGGGCAATTCCCTCACAGTAAGGACAGCAACAGTGACAGGCAAGAGGCCCACCTGACAGCCCCAGTTCAGCAATGCTGCAGTGGCACAAACATGGACACTTCCAAGGGCAAGCAATGGGATCAACTCACACTGGCAGGCTCTGCTCTGGGACACAGCCTAAGCCAAATCCCAAGCCTTCAGAGACTTCTGCTGCGTGGGTCAGCCGAAGTGAAAGAACAGAGAGGCCAGTTAGGCAGAATGGTCTGAAATACACTGATGGATTAGGTTAAAATTATACACAGCGGGTCTAGGAAGGCATACAGCTAACCAACAAAGATGATTCATCAAAGGGCATATTACCAAAGCTAGAGAAATGGTAGTGATTGCTCAAGAAAACAATAATTAAACAAAGCACAATACTTGACACAGACCTTGACCTCCTCAAGGAGGGCTCTATTTACCTGATATACCACAGGGCATGTTGATCAACCACATGCATTTGCACACAGGCAATTTCCCTGGAACTCAAGAGCACTCAATCACTGAAGTTACTCTTGCAAGTCCCAGGAGGAATGAACTACACGTTCATATCCCTAGGTCACAAATCTGAAGCTAGGGAGGGAAAAAACAAGGTGACAATTCTAGTGGTATGACTTGTTCCTTTTAGGGAGAGATAAGACATATAATAAACCTGTTTCTCTGTTATATTTGATCTCCTCACATTTGGCCTACTACAGAAAGGCAACAATTCAGTAACTATTAGCAGTTCAAAACACAGATTATGTTGGTTAAAGACTTAAGAATAAAATAGCAGCTAGGGTCCTTAAAATTCAAGATAGATCTATCTCTCTATTCTTAGCAGCACTCAGGCTCAGTATGACTAAGGTATCTTATCTGCTACTACCAGACAACTGCAGCAAAAGGGATATCAAAACCTCAAACTAGACTGAAAAAAAAATAAAAATAAAAATTAAAAATAGCAGCTCAGCAAAGTTCATTTCTACCTACATACTGAAGAAGGCAGATGTCATCAAACTGAAATCAATTCAAAGGCTTTAAACTTTGCTGGTTCATCACCCTCGAAACTGCTGACCCAAGAAAAGCATGTTTCCATAAAAAAACAAGTCATCAGAACGTCTGAGGCCCACAGACCAAAGTGTTTGGTGGTGTACTGAGTGAGAGAGAAAGAGAACAACCCCAAAGGGCATAGCACATGTCACTGAATGAAGGTACCTTCCACTCCTTGATTATAGGAGAATTGCAGATATCAGCTGCTGTGTGTGCACTAGTAATTTTGTTTTGTCATAATTGAAGTGAATTATTGGAAAAAAAATAGTTGTTACCAACCTCCCCCATCTCTGCTGAGAATTTGTACAGGGTTTATTTCAAAATTTATCACTATCTGGGAGTGGGAGGGAGCAACGCATCAGAAACTAGACACTTAACAAAACCTGCTTTATGTTCTGGTTATGCTAGTGGAAGAAGGAAATCAAAATGATCCATGCAATCTGCAGCACCGATTTTGCTTTCCAAGATAATTCTGACATCTCTTTGACATACAAACTTGGCCCCAACATGCTCATAATTTAGGAAAACCACATGCTTCTTGAAGTTGTGACGCTGAAGTGAATGGAATTCTTTTCTTTTTTAATGTGGGGTGGGTGTTTTTTTTTGAGAAAGGTAAAACAGTATCTATAGTTAAAACTATAAAATGAATTCACAGGAAATTATAAAGTTGCCTATCTAGAAGACCTTCCTGACAGGAAGATGAATGAGACCAGCAAAGCAGTAGAAGACTCTATACTCTGAAGATTTAAAACTATTTTCAGGACACTAGCAAACAGAATAGGAAATACTACCTTCCTGAGAGAAAGGCGGTCTAAAAAAAAAAGTTATCAATATAACTGTAATTATCATATGTAGATTACAGAAAACAAGATTAAGCTATATATTTTATGGCTACAGCAATAATATGTAAGACAATTTTTCAGGTGATTTATATAACATGTCAAACTACTCATTATAATAAGCATAAGAAGGCCAAGAATAATGTTCTCAAGTCTACAAAGTGACATTAAAGACAACGCATAAGCTTTCAGCACTAATCCACAACAAAATGCAAATACGCATATATTCTAAACATCCCACGTTTCACGATAAAGAAGCCATAAACTTTTTTTTTTAATTACCAAACTCTCAGATGATTCGGCAGGTTCTAAATATAGTTTAAAAAAAAGAATCAGTAGTAAAACACCATTAAGATTATCCTGAATACTTGATCAATAAACCAACCAATAAACTTCCCCAGAGGATTGTCACCAAGTGTTCACTGAGAAAAGAACTTCCACTTTGTAGACGGAATTACTTCCTCTTGTCCACATGCACGTTACTTCTCTTTATCGGTCTCTTTCAAACTAAAAGCTCCAGAAGAGGACAGAATATGCCACAAAATCAAAACTGTAAGGTGCAACATGGAAATTGCATAGTTGTTATAGTTACTCTAGATGCATATTTATTTCTCCTCCCAGGGCTTCATTCACAATACAGAGTTGTTTTTTTCCTGGAAAAACAATGATTTTAGAACTGTATATAAATTTAGGTAGCTATCACACAATAAAACTCTCATACTTCTCAGTATGTTCATTATAGTACACGTACTGTAATAGTTGACTAGATGACTTGAACCTGTCATTTATCTTTCTGTACATGATTAACTGAAACTACTCATTTCAGAGATAATTACCACCCCAAGATACTTACCCACCAAGGTCAACATCATTTCCTGTACTCTGAAGTGATAACCTGTTAGTGACATGATGAACTAACGAACAAGAGGAATGAGCAAAAGCATCTTGCTGCACAGCTTCAGGACAACGGTTTCATTGCCCTGTAGGACGGCAGAAGCCCATCACAAATCACTTATCCAACCTAGTAAACTTAATGAGCTACTAAAACCTGAAAGGTCATTTTCATATCTCACCCCGTGTACTATGTATCATCTCACCTTAGGTAGGGCGTTGTGAGAAAATGTATTTAGCGGACTGACACTTTCGAATGTAAATGTAGTTTTTGCGGTCTTTTTTTCCTTCTCTTAAAAATAAAAAGAACAGAAAAAACAGAAGACACTGTGGACCACCGTTGTTTGCATCAGACGTTTGCAATTTAGCATGGAGAAAGCTCCAGAAGCTAGTAAATTCCCTTTGTCCTAAATTATGTTCCAAGCTTGGCAAAGAGAAAAGCACTTGCAAAATCCTTTTTCATTTCCTTTTTATGACTATCAGTTACCAAATTTGGGCAATGCTACTGAATAAACATTACTGTTTAAGATGAAACCCACAAATGACTATAGCACACTGTTCACTGAAGAACAAGGATGAGGAGAAGGAAGAAGAAAAGGAAAAAAAAAGCAAAACAAGCACTCCTTACAAAGTCCTATCCATCCCTCCAGCTCCCCATTCCCATAATGCACAAAATCCCACGTATTTGGTCTCATAGGAAGCTGCACAGAAACACTGCTCTCCCTCTCTTTCTATTCCAACTCAGAGCAGAGAAACAGAAGTTGAAGACTCATTTTATATTAATTTCTATTGCAAAGTCAAGAGCCTCAACAAAATAACACTTCCTCCGTCTGTGAGCATAGATCCATGAAAAAACAACCTCTCCTCCCACAGTGACACCCTTATTTGAAAATATTAGTACAGATTAGCAAGTCGAGTGGACTTTGACAGATTATGGCTTTCTATATATACGTTGAATTTTCTGCTTTTAATACACATGGTGGTAAACAGCAATATCCAAAGTGGATTGTTGGCATTTTTATTATGTTTAGTGCATAAAAAGACAAATCAAAGAAAATATCCATGTTATTGAATTTATATTTCCATTTCTGTTTAGTTTCATTGCATTTTATACAGGTGGTAGAAGTTTTTCCTCTAAGCTTTTCCAGCTTTCCTAGGAATAAAATTATTTGTGTCATGTAAACAGTGTTAAGTTGTTCCTTATGCAGAGTAAAAATTAATTCTTCACCTCTAATCTCATAACACAAGTCTACTCTACTATGAAAATACATTACACTCTTACACGGCCTAGTCCTCTGCAACTGGAAACTGAATGATATTACAGCATCTTCCATTCTCATGACTACCTTTGCCTGGATAATAAGACATATGAATGCACTGGCAGAAAAGAAACCTTTATAGTCTGTACAACACTTGTCTCAGACATGTTGCCAGTATGCAAAAAAGAAACAGCTAAATAATAAAGGGAATCACTTCAGAAAAAAAGAGAGAGAGAGAGAGAGAGAGAGAGATCCAGGTAACCTGACACTTTCATAACAACTCTGTATAATTTTTTTTTCAGTCTTGACTTTGAACCTTTGGGAAAACATGAATAGAAACACAGGTGTCTTTTTAGTCCAGGGAGGAATGAAGATAAACTGGCAACTTTCACACCCTGGAGGGTGAAAGAAGGTAAATAATAGCCCTGCCAAATTGCAAATGAAGACTATACATCTTATAAAGGGAGTGCTCTGAAAAACATGGAATCTCACAAATTTTGTGGGAGAACATCATCTACTAAAAGGTGGGATAAATATCAGAAGCTAGTAAAAATAAAATTTAATTACTATTTAAACTTCTTAATACTTGGAATGATCAATACTGAAAGCCCAGTAAAGAAAACAGTTGGATGTCAGCCCTGGCAGGAATGCTGCTCAGTACAGATAACCAAAAGTCAAACCACAACCTCTCCCATCTAATTTTGTAACACCTAAGGAGACTTCCACAGGCATGGGAAAGCACAGGTTCCACCCATCAACAGGTTGTTCTTATTCCTGCCTGAATACCTCCAAAAGAGAGAAGTGTCCGTGTATGTCTCTGGGAACCTTGCTGCTTCTCACCTCTACTACCGTCCTTCCATCTGAGGCTGTCAGAGCTGCGGAAGCGACAGTACACCAATACTTTTTTTTTTTTTCTGAGTAGTTGGAGCATACTCTTATCTCCTATGCCTGAAATCCAGTACCTCTCTTCTCCCATTTCCCCTCATGCCAAATTTTTCAATTTACTTTTACAATCTTCTTGAAAATTGGTGATAGACATTCTATCCAAAATTGCAAACTGAGCCTTATGCAAAGTCTCATACAACATATCAATTCTCACAGAGCTCCAAAGGAGAAGTGCAAGCTGAAAGCAGGAACAGTTTGAAGAGGCATGAGAAAGTCTGGCTGTGTGGACAGGCCTCGAACATTAGTTAGTTGTAACCACAGCATGCTTTGAAGTAAGACCTCCAACTTTATTCCTGAGGACGTGGCTCTTGACAGTGAATTACAAATTTATGATTTTTTTTCTCTCGTTTAAAAGGGGAAATAGGCTAGGAGAAGTAGAAAGCATATGTCAAATTAATTTTTTTGTTTTGATATATCAGTTATCGAAGTACTTTAGGACATGCAAAACTATTACATTGCCTACTGGTTATTCCTCTGCTGAAACAAAACATATTATTTCTACTGTCACCACATATATTGCCATCCATGTACCCTGTTTTAGGTTTTCTCACATTTTGTTCTGTTCTATCTAGAAGTTCACTTCTCCCCACAGACATTTTTTACTTGCATCTTAATTCATGACATGGACACTCCAACAATAAAGCATTTCAACAATGTTTCAGAATATGCCATCTCTCTGCTAGTTAGCGTTCAGTTGTCCCTGCTGTTCTCAAGCATACTCGTGCTCTGAAGGACATTAACCTCCAGTGCTGAATGTCCCAGGAGGCCCTTCACTGACTTTATGGGACTACACTACAATCGAGTGTCTGTGCTGAAAAATTAACAGAAAATAAGTGTTATTAGTAAGTCACCACTAAACCAAACATATATGGCTAATGATAAACTAACGATGGATGGTAGAAAACTTCTTTTCAGGAGTGCTGGTACCAAAAGCGCATCCACCTGCTATTATGCATACCACAACAACCAACCTAATTGGAAAGAACCAGTCCCCAAAGTTGCCAACACTTGAAAATAAAAACCTGCTAGATTCAACATGTACTGATAGGGTTGTGGCTCCATCCTCTAACTCAGCAGGACTGGGAGCCAAGATCTGTGGTTTTCTCTGACAAGGGAAAAACTGAGTTTGCTCTGTAACAGTGTGTCTACTTACCAACTTGACCATAATAAGACCAATGCAAAAAATAAAACACAGTACTGCGATGGATGACTACTAACATAGTAAACCTATCACCAAAAGCAGTCAATGGACTCTATGGACCCACGAGGGCTGCAGCTATTGCTACAGCAGCTGTCCCATCTCACATCCCTCAGAGTACTACTACAAAGGGTTTTAAGTATCAATTTCACATAGGATGGTAAGAAAAGAGATTCACCTTGCACCTCTAGCAACCACTGAAACAACACATTCTCTCATGATAGACTATTTCAGAGATATCTGAAGTATTATTCCAACATTACTCTAGAAAGAGGTGCAAACATTAGAAGAACTCAACCTGAGAAGATAAGTGCAAATGTTTCAAAATAAAGACCACACAGAAGCAAACATGAACCAAATCAGCTTACAAGTGGAGTGATTGAGTTTTGTTGCCTCAAACACCAGAACCAACTGTGTTCACTCACTGTCACTGAATATAACATTTATTGGGAAACCTTCCAAGCTTGAAAGTTTCTAGATGGACTGAACAAGTTTCTCTGGACTTATACCAGATTATATGAGCAATCCGGTGGGAAAATGTATTAACTGAACTTGCCAGAAGAATTCCCTCAGATCTGATAAATTCCCTCTTACTTGCTTTCAACTGGGGACACAATCACCATCACAAGCACAGTGGTAACTGCCTACATGTAAGAGTTCAAGCCAGGAGACTTAACATTCTCCTCCAATTCTCCTCCCTTTTCTGTGAGCCTAAGGCAAATCACTCAGCACAGTTTCTCCCGTGAGATGAGAGCAACAGACTTGGAGAGCTCCGATTATTATTAAGCATCAAGTCATCGTATTCAGTTGACAGTCTGGCTGTTGTTAACTGCCCAGAAAACTCCGAGTCCCTATGCACCGCACTCAGACAACACACTTGTGGCCCCCACCAGAAACTCCTACCTGGCAAAACGTTTCTAGGCCCACAGCCTACAAGTAATGAATTCTCATCTTACCTTCACTTCTATAATTTGTCATTACACAAAAAGAGAAGACACAATCAAGGCCCTCTAAATGATGAAAAAAATATACATTAAGTGTTTCAGAACACCAATGGGAAGGTTTCCTGCAATGTGTGGCTATTATTAGAGTGCTGTTTTGCTCAGCAGATCAGAGGATATAATCAGCAGATGATGCAGCCATGATTTGTGAAGCACAGCCTTATTAAAGACTAATGAGATAAACGAGTAAAATTTACATTTTGCTCCACTGATAAGGTTCATTGGCACACTTATCTCCAACACCACGGTTTGAATATTAAACCTACTTATTAATGTCTAGTAAAGCTAATTATAATGCTGAGTGGCATTAAACTATAATAACCAAGCAGCATGTTAGAATCACATCTTTTAGTACTACTGTAGCTCTGAAGTTAAGTGTTCTGCAGCTGGAAATAAGCACCTGTGGAGCTCACGGTGTGAGGAAACACTAACATTCTGCACCCTTTTCCTGAGCCTTCTGAGAGCCCAAAGCCATGTTCTAACAGTGCAACAGGCAGGTAAACATTGCTCATTACTACGATTTCAGCAGTGCCTGTCTGACATCGCAGTAACAGCAAGGATTAAGTGACAAGTATTTTTGTGTCTACAATATATTACATTACACTTGGCATACACTCTCTAATCCCTAACAGAAAAAGCACTGAAATACTGACAAAATTAACAACAAAAGCCTGGAGACTATATCTGTTTGTTTTCACTCACCTTTTTCTACCATCTTGTGTCAAAACTACACGTTACTACAAAACACTCACTATTTACTGAAAAGGATATTGAAAATACAATTTAGGCCTTACACTATATATTTTTATGCACATCTGTCTAATGCGGTTGCTTAAATGGACAACGATCATTTTTAAGGATAACATAAGAGGACAAGAGCCATAACAACCTTTCCATTTTAATCTCCGCAATGTATCTGTCCTGTGACAGCAGTGGAAAGGCGGCCAGACAGGGGACAATTAAGTGCCAGCCATCCGTGGATCAACAGTAACCAGTGTCAGGACTCACAAGTGCCACTCCAAGAAGAATTTCCAGCAAGCACAAGCTTAAGATGCACGGTTCCTCTGGGAGCTCCTCATCCCAACACAAGAGCAGCACCAGCTTTCCTTCCATGAGGAACGCCACAAAAGGTACAGGACTGCACAGCAGCCATCATTACCTTTTCAAAGTAAAACATACAAAAAGAATGATAACAAAAAGCATAAAAACACAACAGATAAACCAACTCCACTTCTTATTTATAAGATAAGACTCAAAAGCAAACATTCATTACGCACATAAAAAAGGCATAGCAGACCTACCAGAACTTTTTCTTCTGCGGGGAAAAGCAAAAAGGTGCTTACAGTGTGACAATAACAGAAACTAGCTAAGCAAATCATGTATGAAGCATTAAATGCAACTGGTTTTTGGAATGCACTTTTGTTCCTTTCAATTTATCACCCGATTTAAACATTCAGCTTGCAACACAATCCATTCCACTTTCTTCAGCCCAGCTTTAAAATACAGGCATGCTGTATTTCAGCAGTAGGTGCAAAGAAATGCAGGGGAGCTCAGAAACAGAAGGTTGGGTATATGGCTTGATGTGAAGCATTCCACTGCAACTCTGGTTGTAGGAATCCATGGGTATACACTGGTATCCACAAGTCCATGCTGTAGCCAGACACAAAAAAAAACCCTGAAAGTGGTCCACTTCAGTAGTAGGTTCTAGTCCCACAAAACCACCAAGCCAGATGAGCTCCATCAGACCTTTTCGGGTGTTGGTAGCGTGAGTTATGCCAAAAGAACTTTCTGTACTCTTCATATGGTCCCTATGCCACCCATCAGGTACTGAAACCAAACCCAGAAAGGAGTGTTTGTTGAGGATCCCTCCCTACAATCTCTCTTGAAAATGGATACTTGTGACTTTGGAAAATCAGAACCATCAAGCTCCTTCCCCTAAGGGAAAATCCTGCCAGCCTGATCCCGCAGGAGCTCCTCTCTCTACACAGGTTCTTCCCACAGAGGAGAAAGTGGCTTTGCAGTCTTTTTCCTTCAATACATTGCGGTAGATACAGCTTTTCCCAAGCCATTTTATGAGTACAGTTTGTTTACTAAAGGAATAATCAGAGAAGCTGCTCCAATTACTCTTTCAACTATGCTAATACTTGGTAGGTATTCTGAATCTAAATGCTTCAATATTTATCTTCATCTATAAACAAGAGATGCCTCTAAAGCACATTATATTTTTAAAAAACAGACAGTCAGCAGCACTGTATTCCCATGGGCAGTCTTGTCAGGAAAAGATATAAATGGTAAATAATTAATCTTCCTATGTTAACTGAATTCCAGACTAGAATTAGTGAGTAATAGTGCCAAGGAAAGGCAACTAACAACTCTAGTTTGTATTCCTGTACAGTAAGGAGCTCTACCTCACATGTAAGCACTGACAGCAAAAGTCTTTCCATCTCAGAGATACAAAAAATACAGAACACTTACGCAAGTCCAGCAAAGACTTTTCGGTGGAATACAAAGAACTCGGAAGTCTGTGCTTGGCTACTACTGCATTTTTTATTATTTTCTTTTTTGACAGTTAAACACAGACAGGTGCTGAGCACTGATGTCAGACTGCAGCACAAAGAACCCTCCAGTATCATCTACCCTACAAATAATTAAAGACATTGCTCATTGCTTGCTGTGATTCTTTCTCCTGCATTACAGAGGTCTGGCAGGAAGGTTGGGGACAATTCTAAACATGGGGTGGGGCACGTTCCAGCCAAATCTTCTTCTCAACATTGATCTTAAGTTTAGCAGTTTAACAAGAGAAAGTTTAAAACAGTACATAAAATGTTATGAATAGTACTAGTGTACATTCAATATTTGCAGTTTGAAGTGACTGAAGTTATATATGGACTATCAGCTGATGAATTGTGATGCCATATCACACTTAGAAAAGGTGAATGTCTAATTATTTTACCTCTTGTATTTGTTGCTGTCCTGGTTTTGACTGGGAGAGAGTTAGTTTCTCTTTTTAGCAGCTAGAAGAGCTCTGTGTTTTGGATTTAGTCTGGGATTCATTATGAGAAGAATGTTGGTAGCGCACTGATGTTTATAGTTGCACAGAGACCTCAAGGACTTTTCAGCTTCCCAGGTTTTGCCAGTGTGCAGGAACACAACAGGCTGGGGGGGAGCACAGTCAGGACAAAGGACCCACAACTCTCTTTATGATTTGAACTTACACTTAGGATTGAGGGCTAAATTGGCCAATGAAGTATTCCATATTATGCAGTCATGCCCAGCATATAGATGAGGGTTGACTGGGAAGAAGGGCTTTTGCTCTTCTGGGAACTCTCTTCCAAGGGCTCTCTTGAACTCTTGGAGTGTTATCTCGCTCTTGTTCTCTTCTCGGGCCTCTCACTTATCTGGGGTTGTGGTGTCAGGACTTACCTGTTTCGGAATCATTTGCGGGGACGGGACAGGCATTGGTCACTGGGTGGTTAGCAATTATACAATTATATAATTTTTATCATTATTACTTTAAGTTTTATATTATTATTATTATTGTTCTTATCTCAACCCATGAGTCGTTTTCCCTTTTTTCCTTTAATTCTCTTCCCCATTCCCTGGGGGTGGGGGTGAGTGAATGAGCAGCTGTGTGGCGTTTAGTTGCAGGCTGAGCTAAACCACAAGAGTTGCATCAAAAGTGCTGGCAGATCATAACAGACAAAGAATAGTTCATACAATCAGGAATAAGCTGGCCTTTGAGACAAGACTTTGTAGGAAGTAATTCCTTTTCCCTGGAAACGGTCCACAAAGACGGACTAGAAAACCATCTACAAAAACATAAGAAACAAGCTTCATTAATATATTGCTCATGCATTAATTTTTTGACAAATGAGGGGTTTCTTAAGTAATTCTATACACAGTGGTACCCATAAAGGGGATGGAAGAGCCTCCCACATCTAGCTCCATTTTCATGCCATGGAACTAGATCTAATACCCCAGGAATTTTTCTTCCAAGTCTGATTTTATTTCTTGTGCTTCTAGAACTGCCTGGACTCTGTGACCGAGAGCAAATTTGATGGACCTCAAGATCCTATTTCCTTTCATTTCAGTCGGCTGAATTTGTAAAGGATCAGAATACAGTTATATATTTCTTTATAATAGAGCTGCATTACAACTATGATAAAGAAATGGGAGAAATGTTCTGCTCTGTTCATTACAATCAATAGATTATGTAGCTCAGTCAGAAAGCAGAAGGAATTACGAAAAAGGAAAGTAATCTTTAAACTATTAATATTTCCAGAACAACTTTTATTTCAGATACGCAGATTCCCACCTCCTAAACACAGCTAATAATGTCAGAAGCCCTGAGATTCATGTGGTCAGAATGACTAATATTTACATTAAGCAAATGTATTGCCATAGTAACACAGACACCGCAGAGCTATCTACCTGCCACAGCTCACTAAATTATTTAGCATGCCAATACTACAGTGACACTGTGTAAATGATCACATTCATTAAGAGCAGAGAGTATGTTGAAAACTGAATGTTAGACAACTATATTTATTGCCATGAAAAAACCAGTGGCACCAGTATTGAAAAAAACAGCTGAGAAGCATAGAGGAAGGATACAGCCTGTAGCAGAACAACACACCTTGAAAATTTTAATTTAAAAAACATGTCCACATCCCCATTCCTGTGCAAAGCAGCACAAAATATAATCCCACTTATGGGACATGAGGCTGACCCGCTGTGGCCAGACAGAGATAGAAGTTACTTCCTGCATTTTTAGGATAATCATTGAAGTTGTTTAACATGCATCTTATGTTCTCAAAATAGTATTCTACATTGTGAGATTGAGAGCACTAGTGCACATTAAAGATTCAGAAGTAACCATGACACGCTCTCAGAAATTCGTAGTTCTTCAACAGTCAACACACAGTTAGGAGAGATGTGCAATATTCTGAGTGACCATTTGCCACATCCTCCAAGCGGTAGATGATGGCAGGGATCTGAATGGTTTGTGTAAGTCGCTATCCTCAACCTGAATTAAGGCGGTTTGGAAACCTCAAGCACTTTCTGCACTATGGATATTTTCCCTTGATCATGTACAGCAGAATCAATGACAGGTCAAGAAAACAAAGGGACAGCTCAGGTCAGCTTCTGCAACCAGATGGATTTCTTCCTAATTTCTGGCAGCTGTAGCCTCTTCTTTTGTTGGGCACATATCATGTTTTTTCACATCTCTCTCAACTCAAAACAACCAAGAGGAAACCTAAGAGTCATAGCACAAAGATCCAGGCACAAAACTAATCCAGCTCAGCTGTAACCAACTCCTGTTCTCTCTGATCTTTTTAATTCTTCATAGGCTCAATTTACAGAATTTCAATGCAAGACAAAGCTTTAAATAATTTATCCTACTAAATTTTTATGGAAAATGAGTCTGGCATACACCCTTCTCCACCCTCATTCTTGTATTATTATTCACCTGCACAGAAACGCCATGAAGTCTTACTTGAAGATATTTTTATAGTACTAGCAATAATCAAATCTAACCTCAAAACAACAGATTACCATAACAGAGACTCATGTAGAATTTGATCTTGAGACCAGCTTTGTAAAACATTGCAGTGTTTAGTCCATGCTGCTCTCCAGAGAGACTACTGCTTAAATAACATTGGGTCTGCTTTTCTTAAGCAAGTTATTTTAATTAAGAGTTATTCAAGAACTGACTTGATCCTCCACAGAAGAATGTCAGGAAAGTTTGGAGAACAGCACCATGGTTTGAAAGCAGTTTTAGAATGTAGCCTCATGGGACCTATCGATAAAATCCAGATTACTTTCCACTCTCTAAGTATTTTAGATCTTTGGAATATATTCCGTACTCTAAGACAATGTGGCACACATAATTTATTGTTTTCAAGTCATTCAAATAATGAGTGACATTGCACATCTCACTGTCACATGAAAGAAATCCTCCCTAAATGCTCCATCTGTATAGTCTCAACCTTTCCCTGTGTTCACCAGCTGCATCTTACTTCTGAGACAAAACAAGATAATCATACCAAAATAATACTGAAACTTCCTCTTTGCCAGACAGAGGATTAAAAAAAACCAAACAAACCACCAAACTGAAAAAAAAAATTAAAATAATCAAAAAATCCCACCCCAATAAAACCCCCACAAATTTTTCATTCCATTATCTTTAGAAAATGACACTAATAAAATTATCATTTTGAAATATGCTGCTAACAACCAGCTTCATTCTGCTTGTCCTCTCAAAGATCCTCTCTCCTGCTGGAATCTGCTACAGGAATCACTTCTAAAAATAGACATTTTTTTCATTAGACAATATAAAGAGTTCATGCAGTTATTTAGCGTCCTCTTGTATCCATCCAAGAAGATAGAATTATAGTACTGGCATATCATACTGGACCAATCTGTGCTTATAATTTTCCTGACCTCTTGACAATTCTTACAGCTGAGAACACAAGATTTCACACTTTGAATTCATTAAAGCATCTTCCAATGCTAACTAGAACATCAGCATTACTGTTACTAGGAATTATAGCCAAGCTTCTTGCTATCCTACATTTATTGCAGGAGCTTAATTTGCAAGATTGCCATAATCAGACAAGAGGTATCGAGATATCAAGAGAGTTGAATGATTTGGAGAGTTGAATGATTTGAAGTAAGAAAAATTAAAAAAAAAAAAACAAAAAAAAACACAAAACACAACAAACACCAAACACCAACCCTGCCGCCCCCCCAGGCGAGCTGACAGTTCTCTACTACGGAAACAATGCTGGAATTGGGTATCTTTACCTCTATGTTCTGTCCATTCCTCTGAAGCAGTATCACAGAAATGTAGGATCAAAACAGAATTCTGAAAGCTATGCACAGCACAACTACAGAAAGACAAAGCATCCATAAAAAGCCACACTTAGCCATGACTATACAGACAACTTCCCAATATTCAGACTAGAGACAGGTGCCTCAAATACTGATACTGGAGAGCACAGGTGTGGTGAAGAACGCCAAAAAGTTGACTGCTTATGGAAGTCAGTTCATCTTCCAAAAGTATTTAGGCAGTGAACCTCTTACACAGAGTCTCTGCTCAGTATCCCACTTCAGATCATGAGTTTAACAGAATGCCTGCCGGTTTTAGAGAAATATCTTAGTCTATCAAAGACGAATACTGCTGATAGGACTGTCGAAATACAAATTGATCAGATGAGAAGCAACTGACTAGTGAATTAGTTAGCAGCAAGGAACAGAATTATGCAAAGCCTCCAAATTCCAGGCAGAGGTATCAATGACATTTACATGTTACAAATCACCTTGTTGATAAAGTGCAAGTTGGAAATAGGAAGTCAGCTTCAAGTATTCAGCATCTTAAAGCATATTTGCAATGGTGCAAGTTCAGGTATCTGCCTGGTTCACTGCAGTAATTTAAAGTGTGCACTAATACTTGAAATGGTTCTATGACAATTTAGCTGTGTGCTCAAGTAGTTGAGATAAGCCTTTGACAATTCTAGATAAGAAACACTAAGCAATTAGAAGAGGTATCCAAACACCAACCTTAAATTCCACTTAGGCTGAATTTTCTCCTGCAGCATCCATCTTTCAAGCTTGTAAGTGAAAGCACTAGAGAAGTCAGTCCTGCTACATAAACCACAGTTAATTCTAAACACAAAACTTGTGTTTTCAAGCCAAGAGTGATTACATGAACCCAAAAACTAACAACAGTCCACAGGAATACTGGCTTAATTACAAGATTTGGCTCAGCATTACTACTACTGGATGCAAACTGTTTCCTGCAGAACAATTCAAATAACAGCAACACAAAACACTTTGCTCCAACAGTAGTGTTCTACCTATCAGATGTGGTACCCTTCCCAAACCAAGTCCACCCCACATTTTTGCATGGTGCTACATTATGTTATAACAAATATTTCTCAAAACCTAATATTACACAAGCTTTACAGGACAGTAGCTTACATACAGCAGAACGAAAACTAATAATGACTGCAGATGAAGCTGAGCTGAGCTCGGGCAGAATGGACGCCTCTGTGCCGAGCCTCCCAGTGCTTCCCATTCCAGGAACACTTGCCCAAGGTGGCTCTGTACAGCAACCATTTATTACTTTTGGTTCTGTGTCAGGCAAAACTGGTTGCACCATTACCAGAGACAAACTGACTCTGGAAGCGTTAAAGCCAGATTTTCTGCAGATTTTCAAAATCTAACCTGGATTGTAAATACACCTATCATGCACACCCACAGGTAAATTAATCTGGATAGCTAAAAAGTCACAGGCAACAGCAGCATGTATAATTTCCAGTGCTACCATCACTCTCAAGTAGTTAATTTTTAACAGTATCAATGACTGTATCCATACAGTATCTTACAACAATGCTTTTACTTTTAACATATTCAAGAATCCAGTGATGTGTTTTGTTACTCTCATGCATTATTCTGTTACGAGTCTTGGTCTCACCCAGCATGACGTGTCCTGTTCAGTTTAATAGCAACTTGATTCCCTTTCTCAAAGCAGAATAAAAAAAACTATTAAAGGTTTGTTTTTATTATTATTTGTTACTATTGCCCTTCCTTCCAGGCTCCTCCTTTAAACTAAATTTTTCAAGGGACACACTCTAAGGCTAACTGTTTCAAAGTCCTGCAATCTGACAAGCCAACAAAGAAAAGGCAATCACATGCTTAACGTTGTCATCAAACTGATGTAGAATCTCCGTGCCTGCAGAAGTAAACATGTTTAAATGTCTTGCTGGACCAAGGCCAACTCAGCACTTTGCAGGGCTAAGCCCCAAAAGAGCAAGAAGTCTGGAAAGAGGAATCAAATCCAGGCCTTCCATATGGTATAAAAGAGCATTAACTGACACAGGGTTGGCCTACATTTGGTCAAGTTGTAATTTGTTTAAGCCAAAGCAGGCTCAAAGAAGTCACTGAACATGAAGAGCTCCAGAGACTTTTTGCTTAGTGGTTCAGAATCCAAAAGGTGAAGACAGAGTCAGTGGGCAGAGAAGACTCCAAAACTCAAATACTTCTCTTCATTTCTACCTTAGTCCTCCAATCATTTAATTTTAATGAAAGTACCAAAATCCTAGTTCTGCAGAACTCTTTGCCAAAGAACCAAATCACTTCAGACAAAACAGAGTTAAGAGTCGATACAGAAGTTTTTGTTTGGTTTTGAAGCGTTGCCATACCTGGCTAAATGCAACTTACGAGAACATCTTAAGTGTTCAAAAGACTCACCAAAATCCACAGGAAACAACCAGAGCAAAGAATCCACAGTAATAGGTGAGGAGTGGTAGCTGCTTTTATTTTTACTAACCTAGAAAACCTTCTTCCACGTTCTGTTCTCAGCCAGGATGGGAACAGAGCCCTTTGTCAGAGTTAGCTTAGCCAGTAGCCTCTCTCCTGCTGGCAGATGCTTTTATACATAGCAGGGAGTCTGAAGAGGTAGAGCAAAGCTCAGCATTGTCAGCTCAAGCCCAGGACTTTAAAAGCAATAAAGCCTTCTCCAACTTTGTGAACCACAACAACTCAAACAACTCCCTGGCACAATGCACTACGCCGTTTTCCATTTCCATCCTGCCTCCACAAGGAAAAAGTATCTTTGCCATGTTCTTTAACTGGCAGAAACTTCCAGTCTGGACTCACCAAACAGGAGTAATGCAGATGCACTCTGCACATAGCTAAGATCCTCTAAGTCACAATTACTTGTATATATGTATTTCTCCCACTCTTTCAAAACTACCTGTAACAACGATCCGGACAATTTTCTTTCTCTATATCTAGAATAATGTTTTTAGTTGTTTGATCATTTGGTGTCAGCTGATCTCCTGCAGACAATCCACCACATTGCTGAAGGTATTATGTGATAAAAATAAAATGGGTAAAATCAAGAGGTGTAAAAAGGAACAGACCAAGCAGAAGTAATCAAAGTTTTTTTCCAGCCCCCCTCCCCGCATCTGCACCCAAAAAAACCCCAAACAACAAGCAACAAAAACCCACAAACATTTCAAGTTCCATGACTAAAGCCACAGTTGGCACCAGTGGCACTGGGATGGGACAATACCAGAGAGCTCAGTAAAGTAAGGGGCAGCAGCTATCTAAAATTTTTCAGTTAGATCAAGAGAGGCCCTCTCACCATGGATACTCACACACCATCAATGGAAAGTCTTACACGAATTCAATAAACGCAGAATTTGTACAAGTTTTAGTACAACAAAAGTCAACCAACAGCAGAAGAAACAGCATGATGTCTCCAATTTAACAAAGGCAAGCAGAAATTGGGTGGACAAATCCATAAGGACCTGAACAGACTGCCTAACTAATATAACCTTTACCTAGACCCTACCTCCTAATTCTGCTTATTAAAAAAAAAAAAAAATCCTGTGTGCCATTCAACCCCAAATTCCCTTCCACCTCTTCTACTTAACCTGAGGTAAGAGTAGAGCAAGCATTCCAAGCAGGGAGGCGGATGTACACAAGGCTCCTCTTCACTCCAGAATTAGATTATTAAGAAGGCTATTTTAAACACAGTTTTATCAAGTTTACCACATCATTTTCTCATAGTAAGTACTTACACAGTGCAAAACTCCTATCAGCTTTCTTCTTTGCTAACCCTAGTCCTTAAAGCTTTCTTTTCTTCCAGTAGAATAATTTTCTAATGAACGTAAATATCTGGAGAAGATGCATGATCCAGGGCAGGCCTGAAACAGGAGTAGCTTTTTGCTGCCATTTCATATTTCAAAGTAAGTTGACTTTACCACTTACAATTATTAAATAAAGGTTTAGGCTTTCAGCCTCCCATTTTCTGATCACACTTACATAGAATTTAAATTTCTCTCTCTCTCCCAACATCAGAAAAACAAAAACTGTAATCATTGTTTTGTATCAAGATACTCAATCCAGATGCCTGCTGTGCTCTCATTGATACTTATCCTGCAGGTGCTCCAAGCAGTGCAGAATTAAGACAGTAAAGTAATTGCTACCATCCATTTGCTTTTAGTAGTTGTCATTGCCCAGTTCAAAAGAACTAGAAGTACAAAGCACTATGTTCCATGTCTGACAATGGAAGAAGAGCTACAGAAATAAATGAGATGACAAAGCAAGAGGAAAGAAAAATTAGAGAGAAGTGCAGAGAAAAAGGATAGATGCCGTTAAGTAAGGCCACTTAGACTGGAGTCTGTCATCGCTCCCTCCAGTTCCAGTATCGTTCCTGCAGAACAGCGTTTGGTTTACCAGAGCAGAGTAATTGGAGGGAGATGGAAATAGCAGAACTGAAGGAAACAAAACCAAGCTGCCTTTTCTTTTTCCCCCAGACAAAAAGGGATGGGAAGAAATAAAGAAAAACAATAGATGGAAAACAAAAGATAGACTTGTATGATTTGCATTGATTAAAACACTAATCAGCCTATTCTGTAATGTACAGCAATGTTAAAAAAGCCTATTACCACCCCCGCCCCTCATACCAGTACACATACAAGCCAATACACATTGCTGCTAGGAGTCAAGCTGCTCCATACTTAATACAGAGGTAGATTTACTGAACAGGTATTTCTAAACTCATGTTCAAACCCCACAAGTGCCATACCTAAAACATACGAACATACTTTCACTTGAAGTAACTGCGTAACTTGGCTGGGGAATTATTCCATTCTAAAAACTCTGTAGCCATTTCATTTCACCTTTAATCCACAAGTCAGAATCATGTATGCAGTTCAATGAAAAGTAAAGTGCACGAGTCCTTGAATTCCCAGATACAGGTGGGATGTGCTATGAGCAATTTTCCTTACCATAACTGATAAATAAGAAAAAAAAAAATCAAAATATATAGAGAAGTTATTATAAGCATAGTAAGTCAGAAGTTATTTTTATCATACTGGAATCTTTCTATAAGCCCAAGATATATTTTCAATCTTTTTATCATGGCTCCATGCTATGCATCATGAAGATAGATGGTGATGGATGAATGGAAATAGAATGGAGATAGATTAAAAATAGTGACACTCAGGAGTTCAAGAAGCTTTAAAGAGTACTTGGAGTATAAACTTACGTGTATGAGCAAGAAAATAATTATCCATATGCCAAGAGACAAACACAGCACATCCCCAGGGACAGATTCTTTTTCTGTGAACACCCTCCTGCTATTAACTGTGCAAGAGTCAGGGTTGGGGAAGGATGCTGAGTCAAAACTCGTGGTACATAAAAAAAATTAGCAACAACAGACGTGCATTTACCTAACCGCTGTTCTCCTGACTCATACAAAACTGGTCTTTCAAAACTTCTTAAAAGCAGGCCTGTAATTAATGTTTGCTTAAACATTCTAGGAGATGGAAAACGTGCATACTGATCTCCTGTAAAAAGGGGGTGACTGGAAGATGACGGATTGGGCTACTCTTTGTATTAAATGCTAAACATCCACCTGGGCAGCAGTTTGGAGGCACAGTTGTTGTGACCTGGTCACCTACACAAATAATATCCTATATTTGCACTCTCTGCTCAGGCTGTGAGCATGCTGACGGGAAGAAAGATTGTGGCATCATCTCACTCCTGACTTACCTAAGTGGGAATCCCATCCAAAGGCATCAATTGTTCCAGCTACTGTCCTACAGATAATCTTAAAACAATTATTCTGTATCATAAAATGCCTGCTGCTTGTGCATGCTACTGTAGCACTTTTTATTAAGAGGCTCAAGAAAGAGGGTATAGCATACAGGTTTAAAAAAAGAGATGTAAAAGAGAAAGAAAGATCACACAATACATAAATCCTACAGTTTGATAGGAAAAGGGGTTTGGGGAACTATGTCCTCCTCCAGAAGTATCCAGCACTGGGCTCATCTCAATTAGATTCAAAGCCCATATTGTTTCAGAACATTTAAGAACTTTTTTGGAAACTGAAACATGCTCACAGAGCACATACAAGCTCAGTTGTCTTGTTATTAGTAACATGCTAGTCAATACATCTGAAAGAAGAATACACACTTTTAAAAACATAGAATAGATTCATTTACATGGCCTTCCCATTTTGCATTTTAGAAGACAGCTATAAGGTACAATACCCTATACCAGTTCAGATGATTTTCTGGAGTACATGTTTGTAAGATAATCATGCAAACAACCAACCAAAAAATTTCCATTATAAGAGAAAAAACAAAGCATTCATGAAAGAGCATCAGTAACTCTGCTCAGGGTTTGTTGGGTTATTTTTTCATTCAGGTTTGGTTATTCCCTTCCAGTTTCAAGAAAAGTGAGAAGTTCTGAACAGAGTCATTCATGATAGTGATTCAGCTCCTGCCTTGCCTTTCAAAAGTGCCAGACCAGTTTTTCTTGTCTCCTTTAAGAAAGTAATGCAATGGGACAATAGCTTCATCTCCCAAATTAACTATTGTTGGGCACCCAGCTCTAGGCAATTGGCTTACTCTGTGCAAGCACTTTATTACTACCATCCTACTTGTTTATATTTCTCAAAATGCAGCATATTATTCTCTTTGACTGTAGTTGTTTCCCACACGTTCATTCATCTTAGTTTGTCTCACTGGATTTCTTCAACTGTCTCTCATTAAACATTCTGAATTTTTCCTTCCAGTTGCATGCTAGGATGACTTTCAGTGAAATTAAGGTAGATGGGTATCAATGAACGGTCCAACCATTAACCTAACACTGCCAAGTCCACCACTAAACCATGTCCCTAAGCACCACATCTACACGTCTTTTAAATACTCCCAGGGATAGTGACTGCCACTTCCCCTGGGCAGCCTGTTCCAATGCTTGATAAACCCTTTTGGTGAAGAAGTTTTTCCTAATATCCAATTTAAACCTCCTCTGGTGCAACTTGATGCTATTTCCTCTTGTCTTATCACTTGTTCATTGGGAGAAGAGTCTGACACCTACCTCACTACAACCTCCTTTCAAATGTAAGAGAAACATTCCCTGGCCTGACAGCCACTGTGCTCCAATAAGGGACACAAACTGATAAAGGAGATGTATGGAAACATAACATAAAATGCTAGCAGAAGTGGACAAAAACTCAACAGTCATACTGAACATGATCACTAGTCAAAACGTTCCCAGAAACATATCTCTTTTTGCAAATAAATTAGTAAGAATTCTTTGTTTTCTTAAAATAAACTTTTCACATCCTTTCCTCCTCTGGAACTGGAAGAATTCTGGTTTCTCAAAAGATTGCTTTCCTGGTTTATTTCTCCAAGATTAAACATCCAACTCTGCATTTGGCAAATGGCCATTCCAAGCTGAGTACAACTCTTGGAGGCCAGCAGTTTCTTTTGCATCTCGCCCACCTCAGCAACTCAGAGCAGGATTGTGCCTCTCCCTACCTGTCCACAAAGAAAAGTAATAGAGGATACAGCAACTTCCTCTTCTATTCTATCCCACCCTCAAAGATCCTTGGTATGAAGGGAACTGACTCCAGAATGCATCTGCCACGACTTCAGCAAAAAAACTTTAGTTCCCACCTTAAAATACGCTTTACTGTACAGCTCAGAGTTTTGAGAGGGAAAACACATTGATAATGTTACAGTCTTAAAATAAGGGGAGAAGCAGGAAAGTAAGTTGTTCCTCTCAGGCATAATACTCTTTTGACCTGTTCCTGGGATGACACCTACCATTACTTCTTTAATCACAGCAAAATAAAGTTTTTGCCTTGCGATTCATGAATGCAAAAAATTATGCTGAAGTTGCTAAGCTGTTTTCAGAACAGAAGTATTTCAATTACTTTGGCTTTCAAAAGTTTTTTCCCTGTGTCATGACCTTTGTGGGACTAAGAGCTGAAAGATTTCCATGGTTATCAAGTCCCCCCCATCTGCTATCACAATTTATAATCCTTCATAAATTGATCAAGCTCCAGCTTTTTAATGTTCTTCTACATTCACTGAAGATATTATGGCATTTCCAAAGCAGTGAAATATCACTCCACACATTTTTTTCCTCAGTATCATATTGTGGCCTACTCACAAGAATCACCCATACAATCAGATAACTGTCAGAGTGTTTTATGAGGCTGTTTTTCAAATGAGAAGGTAAGTAATTATATCTTTAAAGACTGTATGGTAAGATAAATTTTAAAGTTACTGAATTCACATGTAAAAGCTTCACTACCACAGCCTCTTCAAAAGATTAATTTTTCCAGTTGCAGCTGGTAGCTCAAGGGTATACCTAAACAATTATTTCATGAGGCTAAAATGAAGGCCTCATTGTGCTCTCCAGCACATCCGACAACAACAATACTCTGCTGTTGGTGTGTGGAAAGGGTGTTTTGCATGGGCCACTTGAGAATCTACAACATTTTAGAGATCAGCAACGCAATTTCAGCACACAGGGAGATCAGACTCTCAACTCAAGGAAAGCTCATTAGGACCTAAAAACAACAAGCAAAACTGGGAATGATTAAACATCAATACCCTGAGACAGAGTGGTGGGGTTATTTTTTTTTTTTAATAATGTGGTTATACATCTTCTCAGTATAACTGGGTAGCCAGTAAATGTAAAAAATAGCTATGAAGTGAGAGAAATGCTATTGAAGAAAATGAATATTAAGTGGTACTTACCAAGTTATTTTCTGGTATCCCTTTTTACATCTGAAGGATCCCAAACAGCTTCAGAAAGCAATCAGATTCTAATTGTACAGTGATTAAACTGACAAACTCATTAAAACAAAATATTTATACATTTCTTGCACTTCAAGGTCAGATCTTGGTAAAGTAAACCTCGGAGTTGATTCAAGTCAATGAGTTACAGTCTGAGAACAGAGACTTTGGGTGAAGGTTCCAATATTGTTTGGGTTAGCCTCCTTCTGCAGTAGGGTAGTCAAAGAAGTCCCCATTAGCAAAGGATTCAACCAAAAAAGACATTCACATACTGTCACCCACAGCCTGTGTCACAGTTAGAATACTGTGACAGACTTTCCCTTCCTCTTGAATATAACGTTCCTGCTAGAAGAGAGGCCAAAAAAATCATGTGTTTCATAAACAGTTTCCATGTAAGCCAGTTTAAAAGCTTCAAAACTTGGGACTGAAGTATTCAGCTGCAACCTTTGTAATACATAGAAATGACCTACAACAAAGCAGCCTGGGTACAAGATACACTGTTGCACTTTACTGGTAGGAAGAGGAAGCTTTAGAATTGAATAGACATAAAAATAATATTACAATAAATCATCTGCAAACTACATGCTAGTTCCAGCAACCGGTGCCCTTCAGGAATGTATCATATTTATCTCATCACTTTCACTTTCTCTTCGTTAAGATAAGCCACAGTTCATTTTAGTTAGTAGAGCCACAAAAGTAGGATGAAACAAGTATTCTGCTTACCTTGCATTTTATAAACTCGAGCATGAATGCAGCAATGGAATCAATTAATTTACTACCCAGTCAATTTCTCCACTTCGAACCTCAAGCATTGCCAGCAAATCTCATTAATCTAATCTGGGTAGTAAAAAAGTTTCTTCAAAATTCCTTCTCAATAACGTTATACTTACAGTGTCCAAATCTTTGTTTTAAAAGACTCACAACAAAAATAATTCAGTGTTAATTTTACAACATTCAACTTAATATGAAACTAAGACCACAAACACTGCTTTAAAAAGCCCAACAGTACACTCAAAGTAGGTGATAGATTATTTTTTCATTAACCCAGTTCTATTTCTAGCAGACCAGAGTTTAAAAAAATTTCTCAGTAATCCAGGGAGATGAATGGCAATGTACATACACTGAAACATACACTAAAAGAGAGACACAGAGTCCTCTAAAAAAATTAAAAGGAGTATATGATACATGATTAAAACACCTACAACTTTGATCCTGCATTCTCCTCCCTCTGGTTATCTCCTTTTCCCAACTCTGTTTCTGCACAAGTGTTAATTTGCGAGACAAACTATGGAACCCATTGGTACAGGCCACAGCAGATACCAAAAGTACACATTATCTTTAAAAGCAGTTAATTAAATTCATGAAAGAAAGACACCACTGAACTTACAGAACAGAAAGACTATTGCTTCTGGTCTGCCCATGGCCAGAGATACTGCCATACGCTTGGGCTATGCACAGATTCTGCCCTGTGGCTGCTGCCACTGGAAAACCCCGCTGTGCTGCGTTGATCTTCGACCCTGGCCTGCACGGATGCTCTTTAGCTCTTGTTCAGTCGCAGGTGTCAGCACAGCGGTAGGATGGAACCCAAACCAGTCAACAGGCAAACGTGCTGAACCACACACCAGGCCCTCACTGGTGTTAAATCAAAACAGCTTGTGCAGCATGATTTCTACCAGGACCCTTCTCTCAAGGGCTGCACACCCATCGACTCCTGTTGTAAGGTCAGTTCAACTCCAAAACCCTCACCAGTCCCCACTGCTCCACACACAACAAATGCATCGAATCGTTACCTCTATTGCTTGTCTGATTAACGAGAAGCTTCTCTGACAACAGCTACAGAAAAGGTTTCTCTGGTGTTTTTCTGCTCAGCCCAACAGATTCTCCAACTGCAGAAACAAAACCAAAATCTAATGAACGAGTTTACGCTTAGCCTTCCAATTCAATCAGTTCTTGCAGGCCCATAATTAACAACTCTTCCTCCTCTCTTGCATTTATTCCAAGTTTATATTTTGAAATAATAATGTACATTTTAAAACAATTTAATTAATCCACACTTGGAAAAATGAAGTTAGCTTTACCTGAAAACTCTCTTTGTTTTAAAAAAATGTTGGCATGTAAATAACAATGATACATGGGAAAACATCCTGTCAACTGAAAATTTGATCCTTAGAGATTTTGTTCTGGAGTTTTATTTTGTATTAGCATGACTTTTTCCTTACAAGTTTGCTGCCATCGCAACAGTGTTTTTTCCTCCAAAATAAACATATAAACCACTACGTTGATAATGCTCACTTTTATTATGGAAATCATAATCACTTCTTTTTTTTGTTTGTTTGCTTTTTGGGTTTTTTTTAATACTGTCATAAAATCTCTTAATTTCTAACATTGAACTTACCAAATCTCCTCATTCAGAACGGTCACCAATTCCCTTAGGTTTTCTAGGGCTGTTACCAAGCACAATTTACACTAACTCAGTACTAAGGTGAAGTCAATTCTGGAAAGATATCTACTTATGATTTTCATTTCAGTGGTACCAAAGTTGAGAAAAACAGCTGTCACTATTATCAGAAAACTAGTCTTACTTTTTCTACTTCACCATGCCAGTGGCCTCTCCCATCTTCCGCTACACACTGCTAACTTCCCTACACTGCGCTTAATTCTTCAGGGCAAAATACGCACTTGCCTAATTAGACTCAAGACACAAGCAATGACAAGTAAGTCCAGACGGTTGGATAAAACATTCTTTATGACACGCCTTGAAACTCTGCAATGAATAGCTCACATTATGTGATACATACGCAAAATTTTCCTTGTTTATCTTGAGCTGAGAAAGAGCAAGTGTCTCATGCATTACTAAAGCAATGCATACACCTTTATACTTCTCTGAACTGCCAGGCAGATTTGTCCCTTATGCACCTAGCCCTCAGCATCATAGTGGGAGCAAATTCATAGGCTAGTATGTAGCAGTGAAAGAGCAGAAATAAGAACTATTTAAATTATTTATAGCATACCAGTGGCTTCTAAAGATGGTCATGCCAAATAGCCTGCAACTGGCCCAGGGAATCCTACGAAAGAGTAAAATCTAAATCATGTAATAGTTCCTTCCTATTAATATTAACACTTTGTGAAGCTCAAGGCAGTTTAAAAATTACCTACATCAGTAGCACAGGATCTTCCCCTATAATATTAATTTCAGATAACTGATAGTAACCAAGTTTTTACTGGATTGATCCTAAGACCAAACTCACTGCTGAATGAAAAAAGATACTTCCCTCTTTGCAAGTCTAAGTCTTCACAGTTTTTCTATTTTTATTTTTTTAAAAGTTAGAACAAACTCAAAATCCTACAAACCTTTCACCAGAAAAAAAAAAAAAAAAAAACAACACACAACCCATAGGAAGAATACAGTTGAAAGGAAACATGATCCTAAGATATTGCATACAAACTAAATATCTTTTAAAAGGGCTTTTATCCATTTTATGTCTTTTTCATTCTGAAATTCCAACCTGATCTAGGAAAGCTTTCCTTAGAAAAGTTTTATTGAAAACAAAAATATGTGGGAAGATGCTTATTTCAAATGCATTAGTATTTTCTGATAAAAAACATTATCAACTCTAGTCCCAACTGGTACTAAGGCCTTACTCACAGAATAACTTACTAAACTTAAACTAGACACTCAAGCTCTTATGTTAAGAAATTTTTTTTTTTTTTTTGTGAGTCTTGTTAGCTAAACCAAGGGGAACTCAAACATACTAGTATAATTGATGACTTGAACTAACATGGAGTAGGAAGTAGTGGGAGCTAGAGAAAGATTTCACATCACTGTGTTAGTTCATGTCACTTTCCACCATTAGAGACTGTATTGCCTTTCTCTTAGCATAACTAGATTTTAAGTCAGGGACAGAAGAAACAACTAACTGAAAGCTGTACACTGCTGCAAACAGTTACAGAATGAGATCGGACTATAGTTTAAACTAACAGTTGTTATTCTATCAGGAGAAAGGAATAGACCTGCCTTTATTGCCTAAGATATTAATGTAATTAAATTCTAATGCTACAAACCATCTGAAGAACAACTCTCACCTACAGCAACTGATTGAGAAATAGTCACTTTGGCAATCAAAGCTGCCTCCATACAGCCACAAAACCATGGATAAGTTGTAGCTTAGTACATGTAAAAGCTGACACTCATTCAATTTTGGATACAGTGCATCTGTCTTGGGAACATGTAGTTCTTCTGGACAAACACTCTGCTAGCTGAGCTTCTAGACAAGGCTTGACATTCAGAAACGTTTTTTAATGATTTGCATTTAATAAAACAGGTTTACAACACTGTCAGTGCTACCAAACAATTCTTTCAGAGAGTGAAAACACTATGTGATCTTTACGGTCCCTTCCAATCCAAACAATTCTATGATTCTATATTAAACACTTAACTTGTCAAGCATCAGCATATCTACAGCCCCTCAGTTTCCTAAAGGCACATTGATATGATACTCTGGGAACTTGCACAATATGTTACAGAGAAACTAGATGCCTCCCTAACCATTACTGAGCAGCATAGCTTAATATGAGAAGAAGAATATACTCTCTTCCAACTCAACATGCGCCATTCACACATCAGCATCAAGAACTTCAACAAATTGCATAAAGAAAGAGGGAGAAGAATGAATATGTAGCATTAGAGGGGAGGATAAGACCAGACAGATGCTATATGAAAGGCTGCTGAAAGATGGTGTTCATTTTCATAAAGCAAGTGTTTGGAGTTTTAAAAATTACAAACAAGGCATAACAGTTTATTAGATAATTAATATCTACCAGCTATTCCTATTTTTTCTAATCAGTTTCAAACAAAACCTAGTTATATAAAAAATGAGAACTAGTGATTATTATTGAATGTCATTTCATATTTGTTCTCTCTTCTAATGTTATTTGACTGGTATGAATGATGTACCTGATGTAACCAACAAACACTGGAAACTAAACATACTGACAAATTTCAAGCTTGTCTGTACTAATCCCAGTCTTATTTCACACCCACACATCAGGCTCCCTCCCTACTAGCTAGCTTGGGCTTCTCTTACGCACACAACTTCCTTATGTCAGTCTTGCAATTAACATCCACATCTCCTCCCCAAATGATGCCAACTCTTCTATGAAACATTCAAGCTATGAAGACCACACCCCTCCTTCATCATCTTTCATCAGCCCCTTCTGCAACCTGAGAATAAGCTTCTCTTGGGAACGTGACTGATAAGTGTTCAGCCCTTTTCACCTTGTAAAATAGCTTATCTACTAAAAAAAAGGCACACGTATGATGTTGCATCAAGAACCAAGTGATACTCATGCTTGTAGACCAGGTAAGGGAAGAGATTTATCTGAACTTTCATCTGTCAGCTGACTAGTTTCACTGCAGAGTAAAATGAAGTAAGACAATTCAATGACAAACTAAAATCTAGAGTCTCTACTCCTTATTCAGTTTTTGTTGTAAAAGGATTTCTGCAGTTTCTGTGCTCAATTTTTAAGCACAGCTAGAGACGACGAGTCCTTCCTCCTTCAACTCTTTCTGTATCCTACAGTGTACCTGTTAGAGCCAGAGGAAAAAAAGTAAAAAAAAAAAAAAAAGAAAAAGAGAGAAGTTTTGCCAACTCAAGAAAATCCTGGTGTGCTGTCTTTTGGCTTCTCATCAGTGTGGTGCCAGTAATCTATCACCAACTTACTGGGTATGTAGGCTACGTGCTAATGTTCTCCAGAAGTTACAGAGCACTAAGAGACAGCTGAAGTTCACTTGATAATTGTCATATATTGATTTTACTTGTAAGCAATTACTGTGGTTGCCACAGGAATATTGTGCAAATATCATCCTCTGGAGTATACTGTATCGGTGTGAACAAGAAGAGAACTGAAACATCACACATTGACAGGCTGCCCCAGAGCCCACATTATCTAAATGCAGCTCAGTGCTACTAGAGCCTCTATTTGACATTTTAAATAAGACTGAAGTCTCAAGCCCACTTTTCAGAGGACAGGTGTCCATATCGCAAAAATCTATCGTGACACGCAGCATTCCAAAGAGAAAGCTCATGGTTCAGCAAACAGACTTGTATTATGAGTTACCGGTTATACGCACATCCACACACACGCTTACTTCACCTGCAATTAGAGCATATCAACAGGTCAGCAAGGAAAAACTTGCTCTGGCAGCTGTTCCACTCAGTGGACAATCTAGATCTAAAGTTTTTTCAGCTGACACCTTTCAGCAGCATTCAGCTTTCCACTACAGACAAGCAAAGGCAGCGAAAGTAGAAAAGTAAAAACTATCATTCTATATGAAAAGAAAGTAACTGCCAAACACTTGAATGAAATTTGACAGTTTAACAACTACGGGTGAAAAACAAAACCATTTTAAAGAGAACAAGATCATAAAATCTCAAGTGTATAAGAGAAGCAGCAACAAAGTGTGTTCCACAGCATGAGACAGGTCTGCACAGACAAAACCAGAGCTTTCAGGTCTTTCACCATTACTTCAGTGAGAAGCCCTTGAAAACACCAAGGCCATCATCAGCTATGAGCCCACACCACCGCAGAAGCAACCCACATTTCCCTTCCTTGCTGCCTTCTGTTCACTGCTGCAACCCAAAAACATTTGCACACACACTGCACCTCAAAAATACCTGTGCAGCACACACTAAATGTGTTTGGGGCAATTAAGAAACTGTTCTGGCTAAAAAGCAACCAACCACTGGGGAAAAAAAGCAAATAATAAAAGGCAAAAGCAGAAAAAAAGTGGTGTGACACTGAATGCTAAAGCTGGCTATGTTGCCAAAATGCTGATTACAAACCCCAATTTTCAAACAGGAAATGCATCATAACAACATCTTGTTAAACAAGCTAAACACATGCAAAGGCAAAGGAGAAGGAGAAATCCACACCTTTCTGTCAGCACTGGAGTCATTTATATTAAGTTTATATTTGACATGTAACAAGGCCACACACATACAAAAAAATGCAAGTATGAAAAGGGTGTCTATTCACTTACACAGTGCTTAGCACTCAAAATGGATTTTACAGACATTCTGCTAACCTGTCTGGCAGAAATTCCTCCAGACTACATAAATTAATTCAAAATAGGGAGGGCTGTCAGTTTTTCCGTCTGATAAGCAAGAAGGTAAAATTCTGAAATAGATTTCAGCACACTGAAAGGAATCAAGCAAAAGTAAAAAAGATATTTACATCACGGGAGAAAACAATTATTTTACTTAAACATAATTTTTGGTCAAGAACTCAAAAGTTTAAACCAGGTTCTTAAACAGCTTTCCCATCAAAGTAGCATGAACAAAACCACCCACAATTTAAGAACTTACGGGAAGACACTAACAGTTTACAGATCATAAATATAACATAGTTTCAGTACAGGCTAGACTAGACGATCCAAGAGATCCCTTACCATTCTGTGCTCCTGAATTTTATGGATGATTATACCAGGTTCCTCCACAGAGGTAACTAGAAATCTCCTAACAGTCTTTTAGCATCATTTTTACCCTCTACTAAAAGAAAGAGGTAGTCCTACAAAGCAGTCAGTTTCCTCAAGTGAAATGATACCAGGATGAATCTGTTTGTCCTCCAGATCATCTCTAAAACATTTCCTGCCAGTGCCTTTAATGCAATCCTACTTCAGCCTGTGCCTCCAAACAACAGGAAAAAAATATATACCTAACATGGGATTAGATTAATCCAGAAAATATAATGAGCTAATAGTTGGGGTTTTTTTGTTGAAGTATCCTTTAAATAGTATGTGGGGATTTTTTTCTAAATTCTACATGAGGAAAAAAAGTTTGTTTGGTTTCTTTTAATTTGATCCCAGTTCAGAAAGGTATTACTCTGCATAGCTCACTAGAAATAAAAATCCAACAACTCGCGACAACTCCTCCTCATGCTTTTATCAGCCGACATTCCGTATGGCCTTTGTTACTACCACCTGGCTTCCACAACCTGAGGATGTGTGCAGCATCACTAAAATAGTAAAATACTGTTCACAAAATGTTAGCTCACCAAACCCTGATATATTTAATATATTTTCTTATTACTCAAAACAATTCCGAGTAGGGGCTCTAAAGGAAGGAAATGTCTCTGTAATTTGTAATTAACACCAACTCCCTCCAGTCTGCTTCATACATTCATTACGTTTTCTAATAAAAATAAGATTCTAAGTTTGATTTTTTTAAATAAAGTATTTCTATTTTTGTTTCACAGTATCACTTATCTGTGTAAATTTTTAAGTGGAGCCTATAATTGTGTTCTTGACCAAGCTGTCCTTTAGCTTAAATAATTAATTTCTCACTTGGATTTATCTCCTTTAATTTGTAGCATACCTTCAAAACTACTGTCATATACAGAATAAAAAAGGTATAGTCTAATGAAGTCCTCATGACTGAAGTTTAAAAGTTGATCAGTGTGGCATTTTTCTTTACTTTTAGCTGCATAAGTAGTAGTCCATCACAGGGAACAGAAAAGATGAATAGGAAAAAAAAAAAATAAAAGAAGAGAAATAGCCCCTATCCATACTCAGACTAAAGTTTAACAGAGAAAGTAACCCAAGGCCTCTCTAGAAATCATTGTTTCCAGCAGATGTGGGAAAGGAGTATGCAAGAAGCACCTATGGAGGGGCCTCAAGTAATCAGAATTAACGGGGGAAGACACAGAAATAAGCCTCTTAGCACATTTGTTTTAAAGATTCCAGCATGCTTCAACCTGAAGAACATTTCTTACACAGAATCACAAGCCCAAAACTGAAATTGGGTACAAGAGACAGAAATCATAGTCAATGAAGAACAGAGTCGTATGAGGAACAATCCCATTTCTGATCTGGCTAGTGCATTATACGCCTAATAAAATATGACACATATTTAAGAGTGGTGCCATATTATCCTAACATATTCAGTGTTTCGGCTTCAAAGCGCTGCAAGACTGACTCAATTAATCCTGTTACTACTACTAAGGCAATAAAAAGAAATACAAAGGTCTATTCTTTTGTAGTCTACAAAAGCATGTTTTCTCTACAACATGCAGTTAATGTACAGGTTTTAAAGAGAAGGCATTCAGAACATGTAAAAATTCTCTGATCACACATATGTAAAAAAAATAAATCTGGATCTGAAACCTTAACGTCAAGCTATGGTAACTTTCCAGAACCTAAGTACCTTTAGCTTCCCAACTCATTTTAAAACAAACACCATCAAAAAACCACAGACACACACCTTAGGTTAGTCGGCAAACAAAGACTCAGTCTAGCATACAAAATAACAAGAATTCGAATCATCTAAAGAAATTCCAATTTCCAATCAGTTGATTTTTTTTTCATTAAAAAAGCTGTGATTAAAGAACAGTTATAATTAAACAGAGAGCTTCCTGCACTTGTGGCCCAGGAGAGTCATATTAATCACATAGTATTGCCAGTGCATACTTGTTAACAGTTCTCATTCACCTCCAGACAAAATTCAGTACTGCAAGCTAGAAAATAACACACCCTTATGTCCAGAGAGCACGGACACTCTTTCTAGGCACTGACAAACCATTACTGCCAAGCAGAGTATTGCCTTATGTAACATGTTTTGGGAAGAACAAGTATTTTGCTTTTGCATCAAATACACAGCTTTGCAAAAGCAAGCAAGCGACACCGCACAACAGGTAAAAAAAAAAATACACATTTGCATTCTGTATCCTAAATGGGGAGAGGGAGAGCAGAGGGAGAGAAAGAGAACACAAGAAGTTTCCCCTTCTCGTTTCTGAATACTGAGACACATGAGGAAAATAGGAAATGTTAGAGGAACTGCTCAAAAAAATTGGAATCAGACATTAAAAAAATTAATTTAAAAATCATATGAATATCAGAAAATATATATTTAACATCTTTGTCAGTAACATGGACAGTGGGATTGAGTGCACCCTCAGCAAGACTGCTGACAACACCAAGCTGTGTGGTATGGTCGACGTGCTGGAGGGAAGGGATGCCATCCAGAGGGATCTTGACAGGCTGGAGAGGTGGGCCTGTGCAAACCTCATGAGATTCAACAAGGCCAAGTGCAAAGTCCTGCACGTGGGTCGGGGCAATCCCAGGCACAAATACAGGCTGGGCAGAGAATGGATTGAAAGCAGCCCTGAGGAAAAGGACTTGGGAGTGCTGGTGGATGAGAAGCTCAACATGAGCCGGCAATGTGCGCCGGCAGCCCAGAAAGCCAACCGTATCCTGGGCTGTATCAAATGGAGTGTGGCCAGCAGGTCGAGGGAAGTGATTCTGCCCCTCTGCTCTGCTCTCGTTAGACCCCACCTGGAACACTGTGTTCAGCTCTGGAGTCCCCAACACAAGAAGGACATGGAGCTACTGGAGTGGGTCCAGAGGAGGGCCACGAAGACGATGCGAGGGCTGGAACACCTCTGCTATGGAGACAGGCTGAGAGAGTTGGGGCTGTTCAGCCTGGAGAAGAGAAGGCTCCAGGGAAACACTATCACAGCCTTCCAGTACTTAAAGGGGGCCTACAGGAAAGCTGGAGAGGGACTTTTTACAAGGGTGTATAGTGATAGGACAAGGAGCAAGGGCTTTAAACTGAAAGAGGATATATTTCAATTAGATCTAAGGAAGAAATTCTTCTCTCTGAGGGCAGTGAGGCACTGGAATAGGTTGCCCAGAGAAGTTGTGGATGCCTCATGCCTGGAAGTGTTCAAGGCCAGGTTGGATGAGGCTTTGAGCAACCTGATCTAGTGGAAGGTGTCCCTGCCTGTGGCAGAGGGGTTGGAACTAGATGATCTTTAAAGTCCCTTCCAACCCTAACCATTCTATACTTCTGTGATATATATTTTATTTATATCTATATATATATATCAGCTTACATTGCTTGGACAGCCTGAAATTCTGTCCTAAAAATCAGTATGATAATGATATGAAATAGTTTTAGAACCTAAAAATAGTAATTTCATAGTAGTAACCTTCATGAATTAAGATGCTCTATTTTATATCTTGATTATCAACATCATGACAGAAGGCAGTTTTCCATGTTTCTTCAACCCACAGCAGAGCAGACTGTCAAATCTTCTTTTAACAGGCAGGTTACAGGACATCTTCAGCATGGCAAAAGTCTTTTCAGGGATTTGTGAGTGAGTAGCCAAGAACTAGCCATCCTCTTTTAATTAATTTTGAGCTCAGGATTATACTGCATTTTATTTGAGATTAAATTGTCCTCAGAGACTGTATTGTATCCCATGTATCATAACCTACACCACTACCCAGGCTAGATATTATGAAAGATGCATAGCCCTGTGGTTTGGGAAATTTAAATTGCTTTCTGTATCTTTCCCCTTCAAGTGAAAACCCAAGAAAATAACCCCAGAAACCACAGTCCACGGATTTATGAATCAATACAAACACTCCCAGTAGCAATACGTGTCATTCAAAAATCTCACAAAAACAGCAGATGGACTTTAAAATATTAAAAGGGAAGCATGCAAAAATCAGCTTTGTTTCATACAGGCATGATGGTAACTCGGAGAAAGAATGTATCATAGAAGTGATACATCCTGGGAAACTTCCCTCTGTGAGTTAAAAAAAAAGGTCTCCTAAACTGCTAATTTTACATAAAATTGTGCCTATTCATTTTTATTTAAAGATCAGTTGACACTGCAGGACTTCCTCAAAACTTTGTTTTTCTTTTGCTATTCACAGCTTTACCCCATAGCATCCAACTGAAATTAAAACCTTTGTTTAATGTCACTGTTGTTATCCCTAGCACTCAGACAACAAGTCTCACACAGGGAAGAGCCATCTCTGTTTTGTTACTGGACAATTAATTAAAGGAAGAGAGTTAGTGCACCCAAATAATAACAGGCTACAAGGGCAGCACAACAGAGGGTTGCTTACAACAGACAGTGGATTAGACAAAAGAGTTTGCCAAATTGTCCCTAACACAAGCTGATTAAGTTTGCACGGCAGAGAGCAGATGTTAGCACAGGTCTGGAAGCAATAAAACCACAGAGGCTTGGATGCAACACCATACAAATATGACTAAGCTGCTTTTGAAGCTGATCTAGGCATCTTCGCACCATATTTCCTAGCACTCCCTCTTCTAGGATTTGCTCCTGCAGAGTCAATGTGGGTATAGGCATGCCCGCAGCCCTTTTTAATGTTATCTTATAATAGGGAGCTCTAGCTACTTTCCAATAGCCACAGAGATGCGAAGTTCTATGTCTCACTCATCTACTCCATGCAGGGAAAAAAATAATAAAAAAAATAATAGAGAAGCATAATGTTTTACTATCTTCTGGATCCTCCCTGTCAGAGGAGACATAAGAGTAGAGGTAGGGAGAAAAGGAATTCTCAGTACTGCACTCTCCCTGGATTTTACAGATCATGGTGCACCACAGTAATCATCTCCTATTTATCAAAGGATCAAAAATCACCTCAAAGTCATCTAATCCTTCCCCCGTGCCATAGTAATACCCATCATGTTTCTGTCATAACTCACAGATGCCTGCATCACCTATTCTTAAAATTATTCACAGCTTTTCCTGATAATATATTCCAGTGCAACAGTGTCTACCAACCAAGGAAAGAAAACAAATCATTGTGAGAACCATGAATATTCTGCATACTTAGACTAACCCCTCACTCTCTCATTTCTCCACTACTTCTTTCTCTTCTTTGAAGCTAAAATAACAGCTCCTGGTTGATTCAATCATTGCTTCAGATACTGAGGTATTCTTACTGCTCCTCTCCAGACTCCCTCCAACAGGTTCGTATTATCTTCTTTTTTCTTTTGTTTTTTAAATAAATTCCATTTTCAAAACTGGACATTACCTCAACACTAGCTAGAAAAATTACTTCATTTAACTTGCAGAACACACTTCTATTCTCACATATGTGATGCAGTCACACGACCCCACAGGAAGAACTAGAAAGGTCCTAAAGGTTTAGGGAAAGAAGCCTCAGGGGGAAGCATTTGGTCCTTCTAGCCTTCTCCGATTGCTCCCATCAACCAGGAGACAGCAATTACTTTAAAGAAGCCTCACTGCGTTTGAAGTAAGGAACTGGGCTGTGGGGCTCATGCTTTTGCTATGCAAACCTGAGCCCAAACTCAAGAACCAGCTCTATTAAAAAAAAAATCTTTTCTAAGGGCAGAATTCAATCATCCTGTGACAATATCTTGATATGATATTCTTTAATTTTACAATTATATAACAATGTTGACTCTTATTATTCTTGTCATCCACTATGTTACCTAAATCCTTCATATAAATAAAACCCACAAAACCCCACCCAAAAACCAAAATACTATCTCATGAGTCCATTCCCAGAGAAAACAATGTTTTTCAAGCAGTTTAACACTTACCCACAGTCAATGCCTCCAGACATTCTTTAACAACAATGAAGTTTTGACATTTTCTATCATAAGGAGTCAAGCTATCAGAGATCAACTGCTCCGCTTCTGATTGCAGGGCCTGTTAGCATTTTGGAGAAAGAAATTGAATTAGTCTAACATGGTTTAATCTAAAAAATAAAATCATATGGGCTACTTCTCATTTCTTTGTCATCTTCTACTGCTTTAGGAGGGCTTAATTCCCAGGAAAAATACTGGAACAAACAATCAAAGATAAACAACTGGGTCTAAAAACTCTCATTCCCACTTCCCCACCCAACACCTGTAAAGACAAGCATTATAATCACTCTTCTCAGTCTTACAGTATTACACGCATCCTCCACGAGTTAACTGCAGCAGCTCAGGGATTACATCAGCCCGCTCTTACCCTCTCAATAGGGTTTTTTAAACACTTCAAACTTAAACTTATCTAAATGGTCTATAACTCGTTCCTTCCTCACACCAGCTTAGGGTTTCAGCACTTGCCTTGAACACGATGTTCACCTCCTAGTCCCAGACTCTCTTATTAAAGATGAGGTGAAGAAAAACAAAAACAAAACCTCTGTCTGCTTTGCATTATCTGTCCACAGCTCCAGTCTTCAGAGAGCAGCAAACATTCCCTGTCTTTATTTTACTAACATTATTATATTTTTGTAATGATTTCTCGTTACTCTTTTTGAGCTGGCCATTCCGAATGTTGCATTTTAACTATATGTGCTTATGGTATGTTTTTCACACTTGTCCTTGGCAATCCATCCTAGATTCCCTTTCCCTCCTTGTTGTGTTTGATGTTAAAGAGCTCACTAGTAGCTAAGCCAGACTCTCATTGCTTTCCATATTTACCTCTGCAGAAGAATAGTTCCAGTTGCTGCCATTAACATGATTTCCTGAAGGAACAAGATTCATGTTAACCACACTTACCTGAAGTCTGCCTTTCTAAAAATCCATTGTTTTATTTTAGCACAAGCTCTCCTTCACAGACTCTTGTTTGCTCACTCTCCCACAAGTTACATGTCTTCTGGTTATAACAACGCTTCGAAGAGCCTATCCTCTGGCTGTTTTCTTCATATTTAGTACCGAGAAATCTTTACCAAGGTCCTCCAAGAAATTACTAGGAACCTGCATCCTGCTGTACTCTCTAACACTCCTAGATGACTAAAATCCTGTGATCTGGATGATTTCTGCTACGTTTCCACAAACTCCTTCATCCAGAAAATCCCCCTGATTTGCCAGCCTTCAGTCACCTCTACCAAGATAGTATCAATATTCTTTTCCTTTTTGTTCACACAGCCTTTTAGTAGAATTGTTTAGAATGGAAATTTTGCCATCAACTGTTTTTTCAACTCCCTTATGCCACATACCCCAATATTCTTGTACTTGAACAAATTATATTTTTATCTCAGAATGTTTGAATGTACTTTGGAATGATAACTGCTTAGATCACGTTATCTCCTGTCACTGAGCCCAATGCTGAGTGCTCCTGAAATGTTGCTGCTGAGTTGATGCTTCTCTTAAACCTAAACAGTTGTTACTTTAAATGTGTGCTAAAACTCTGTACAATTGTTACCGCGAGTAATGGAATATGCCTTACTGCCCATACAACAAAATTTTGTCCCCCACACTTGCTGCTACTTTAAAAATCAAACAATAACTTTCCACCTATTGAATTATTGCACATGTACCTGCTACGGTAATGATACAACACACAGCAAGTACTGAATTTAAGCTATGCATATTTTTATCACTTTCTAAACTAATACAACATCCATGAAATGGGAGGTGTTACTATCACTTTAGAAATATAAATTGTCAAGAGGATGAATCAGATAACATTTCACTCCTCTTTAACTCATTTAACTTATTAAAATATATCTGCACATAAAGTAATTAAAATGCTGTTGAATTTCAGTGAAAGCTAATGGGAAAAGTTCATGCAAATATAAGCCACAAATTCTGCTAACAGTATTTTTTCCTTATAGACAAAGACTAAAAGAAACATTAATAACTAGAAGAGTGTTCAGAGAGCTTCTATATACACCAAAAGCCAATTAATTCAGTCGTTTCAACTGAGCTGACTTGAACGTCAGCAGAACCAAGGTCTGTGTGCCCAGAACTTTGTCTACTCCCTCAGCTACAGAAATCAATCTAACGAAGAGCATTATCACTTCCTTTGACCTTTGTCCCTACGTCCATAATGTTGGGCGGTAGATGCCATTTACCATTTCTGATTAACCCATTTTACTAACAAGTAAGTTGCTAAAAACAGCAACACTAACAAAAGATATAACTTGCAAATAGCATGCATCATAAATGCAGTGTTTGCTAAACTGCCTTAGTTGTTTCTCTCCGAATATTTAATTATATTTTTCCAACAATAAAGCTTCTTGTGAAAAGCAAAAAGTTTTCCAAACCCAAGGACGGCATCCAAGTAAAACAAACCCGGCTCTATCTAGCCTAATGAAATTCTGCAAAACCATCTCAATACCATGATGTGTTCTGCTGTATCAACACTTGCAAGTCCTAAGCACTGGACTGTTGTTGGCAAACATCATCCCTGTAAAAATCATGCCAGTGAAATACTGCTGAAGGCAGACGTAACCACTGACATCCATAAAACTTCTGTGGTATCTGGCAGCCAGCTCACACTAACATCTCCCAGTGTTGTTCATGTTGCTGGGATCAAAACACTAAGAACAGAAACCATTGTGAGAGCAAATCAGTTTCTGCCCTCCATGTTTATTTTCCTCCATTATTTTTTTTTTCCCCCACTTCTAAGAAAATGTACTTCCACTTCACATGCTCCTCATCCTGTGAAAATGCTTCAAGGAGCTGATAAAGAACTTTCTACTTGTTTACCTGAAACCACTGCAAGCAGGCAAGCATAATTAATCTTAATGCAAGTCAGCGATTCAGAAAGGAATTATCCTGTCATACCTACTGCTGACTATGTGTTCTATGCTTTCCTGTACTGCATGGCAAAATGACCAATTGAAAAAAAAAACAAAACCAAAACCAGCAAGACCACCTCAAAGCAACAGACTAGTCAAATCCACTACTTCTTGAAAAGGTTAATCATGAGTCCCAGTATGACTGATATTCCAAATCCACACCACAGGCATTCCAAGGATGTTTGGGTGGTTCAATACCAACATCAGAGCAAAACAAGGAGCAACACACTTTTGAAGACATCAATGGTTTGCCGAAAAATCTTTGGCTGCTTAGCACCGGTCATCGCTGTACCTCAGTCAGGCACACAGGAGAGACAACCTACCATAATTCTAAGTCACATAGAGATAAACTGAGCCCTCATCTCCGAAACAAATCCACTTGTCAATACGGTTGGGAGAAGGCACTTCCCACAAAGCCCAGCACTGAAAATAAAGGGAGTTCCTAAAAGGGAAGATAAGCATTTGTCCTTCACAGTATTCCTCTTACAGGAACACTGAATTTATGACACTGTACTAAAACACTTTTATGGCACCCGCAAAGTGTGAAAGTGTCACAAATACGCAAGAAGGAAACAGCACAGGCAGTTTAATAAAGCACGTGGGTCCAGTGTAACAAGGTAAGGAGCCACCAATGTTTCAGCTTCAACTTAAGATTATAAAAGCAGCACCTCCCTACTTGGGCTCCCTTCTGCCCTTACACGTTCAAGATACATGGGCTTACAGAAACAGTGCTCTCCATGTAACGCCAGTACAGTGGTGAAGCAGCGAGCCACGTTCCCTCTCTCTGAGGTTTGCTGCATTAGGGCAGGAGCCTGCCACATCAAAAAGAGTCAACGTCCCAGTTTAGTAAAAACACACACTTCTTGTTGGAGCTGGCTGCACAACAGCAATTTTTCAGTCATTGCTCTTTGAACCGTGTGTCAAAAACCAAACATCTGAAAAATGTTCAGTTATTACAGATATATTAACTGTTAATAAGACTATCTCAAAAATACAAAATTCTCTTCCTTCCTGCTCAGAGGTACCTGAGGTTTTACAAAAGATTTTGTGAACACAAATGGGATTGATTCTTCAGCAGTTCAAGTCTTCAACCATCAGCACAGTGCAATAAAAACAGCTAACAGTAAAATTTAAGTTAGAATTCAAAAGTTTACTGGCATATAGATCTTATCAATAGCTTCAACACTTTTTTCTTTTTTTTTTTTTTTTTTTTTTACTTACATTAGGAAATCCTTCTAGCTGTGATCTCTTTTGCTGGCATCACTTTATCAGTTCCCCAGGCAAACTAAACTACTACAAGAATAGTCACTACTTTAGGTCTACTTACACAAAAAAAATACACAGAAATAAATCCTACCCTCCACCAATATACAATACACGCAACTTGTAAAAAATGAACTAGAATTAGAAGGATAAAGGGCACAAGTGTCTTTAATCAACAGTTATTTAGGCAAAGACCCCAGCACATGTTTTTATAACCACACAGCTTTTTTGCCTTTTTTTTTTTTTTTAAACCAAACTGGACAAGTTCTACTAAGGCATGTAACTGTTTAAACAAACAAAACTGTCTGTCATATCCTTTGGAGACTTGGAGACTACGGCAGAGGCACAAGGGGAGAAGATGACATTTCACTATGCTTCTACAGTTAAATGGCAAAAATTACAGAATTTGCCTAACACTTTTAGCACTAATCTAGCTATGTATTTCCCCACGCAGAAGCACCTAACATCCTCTACAATGCTAATTACAATTAGGCCAGAATTAACGGTCATGGTCTATCATCACTGTGCAGGTAGGCAATTCAGAATTACCTCACAATTTGAACTTTTCCTTTTTCTCCACCACTTCCCACCCCCCCAGAAAAAAAAAAAAGGTCCTTCATTTCCCAATAATTTAACACCCATAACACCCATAGGGAAACACCACAGTTTGAAACAGAATAAACTTCAGGACAGCTTCTGCAACTGCTAAGAAAACAATCTGCATTTAGTTCAGAGACAACACAAATCAAAGCCTCAACTACATCTTAAACAAACTAACTCAGGATCTTATTCCTCCTTCTCAGGTGGTGGTTGATTTTGGAGGAAAAATGGCGTTGCACGTATATATGGAACTAAGGTTTCAGGCCTCCTGCACGCAGATAACTCTACGTGTGTCATGTTTTCAAACCTTCCTCTGTTAATTAAAGGTAATGCCTCTAGGTATCACAGGGAACGCATTTTTAGATCACATCTTCACGTGCCTTGAGCCTCTACCGCCATTGTCACCAGCTCTTACCCTACCTGCTAGGCTTCCATTTCACATGGAATTTCCTCACCAGGACATGCCTTTTAGGATCACCTTTGACAAGAATGTTTTGGCCACATGGTTTAAACTGGAAAGCATTCTTATCATACCATCTATGAGTCATTTACTAAAAGATACCTACATATAATAATAGGCATTGATCATAAGACATTCCTAAAACAGAAAGTAAGGCAAGACGTGTTCCCAAAAGCTCCTCAGTCCTCATAACACTAACTTGATCTGTGAATGCTTTGTTACCATCACAGGAACTCCAAACTTAAGTCAATACTTTAAAATGTACTGGTTTGTATGTATATCACACAGGAGTAATTACTCCAGAATCACTTATTGCTGTACCCATTCAAAAGTGCATTCAAAAGGGTTCTTTCAATTCAGCCCAGTCAGTCTCCAGATCTGATCCAGGTCTAACTGACCTGCTCCCAACAACACAGTGAAGCCCTAGCTCCACTTTTTCTGATTGGACTGATCCAATCAGAAAAAGGCACCATTTCTTCAAGGCTGTTGACACAAGTTTTTAAAGGTGCAGCAATTCTTACAGAGCAGCCACACCAGCAGCTACTTAAAAGCCTTTATTTGGCCACTATGCGGTACTGCAAAAAGCACTGAAAGAAATTCAGAATTTCCAGATCACTAGTGCCTCAGCTTTTGACCAGTGCAGGCTTTTGTAGCCTCTTCTGAAGCACCCTGAAGCCGCTTGTCTAGACTCAACACTATCAGAGCATTAAAAGTGCATCTATAAGATACCTAAAGTACAGGTATCCACTGTTATGCAATACATTACCTCAAACACACCCAAAAGCAGGACATAAAAAGCACTATTTTGCCAACAGCCTTCCCTGATGCCCTCTTTCATGGGGGCTTCCTCCAGAGGGGACAGAAGATACAATTTTTCCTAGGCTGTAGGTCAATCTTACACTAAATAACTATCTGATTAGGCTGAGAAGTGACAACAAGCTAACAATGTCAAGTCAGCATGTCTGTAAACCAAAATATAGTTATAAAACTGTTACAAAATAGAATGACCAGAACAAGAGGTCACAAAAGCCCTGTTCTCAGCAGCACATAACGAACATGACAAACATCTCAACTACTCTAGACGTGTCATAGAGCACAAAGAGAGAGAGAGACCACATAGTTTGAGAGAAACTACAAGTTAACAGTAAGATTATACCAGGATGTGGAGACCTGCATTTTTTAAAACTCAAGTATGCAACTCAAAAATTAAAGAACTAAACAAGATTTCCATAAGCCTAATAAAAATTTGAAAAGTCCTTGCAATGAAAATCTTCTGCAAGTATCAAAAAGTAGCATTCGTATGCTAATAAATAAAGATACACAAGGGTGGAAGGGTGGAACAGCAGCATTTGTGAATAAATTATTCTTAAAAAAGCCTTAAAACTTGATGTACATCAAAGTAACCTTGATAACCCTTCAACGAACAGTTTAATAGAGAAACTGATGCTTCAGATGGTACTGAGAGTCTGTAAATCTGAAGACTTAAGCTTAACAAGCATCAATGTATTAGTATAATCTTTTGAAAAGAAAATACATATATAGAGCTCTAAAACTCAGTTTCATACCAGGATCAAATAAAATCACGTCAGCAGCAGCTTCTCCAATTTTGGTTCTCTTAGTTTCAGATTCTATGAAGTTTTGTGTTCCATTTAGGGGAGAGAAAAAAAAAAAAACAAACCACAAAACAAAACCAAAACAACCCTCACAAAGGTTCTTCCATGGGCTTTTGCAACACATTTTTTATCATTTTAATAGAATTCACTTATTTTTCAAAGCACATATCATCAATCATCATGGCTCAATAAACAGATTAAAATAGCTGTTAGTAGCAGTCAATCAAAAACATTTGTCTTGATTGAGATAGATAACAGAAAAAGGCATCTGAAGTTCCACCAGCTTCACAACTGCCATCCGCACACCAGTATCTCAGTGGTACAATCTTGCCCTTTGCAATTATTTATACTTCACAAAGTAGATTGGAAGTTTTTCTGTCTTTTCCTTCTCCCTTTGACCTTCCATGTTGATTAAAGCAGAGCCAGAGAGGAAGAAACAAACTACAGCATTAGGTCCTAATTCTTAGATTAGTTTCAGATGAGGTGGACTCTTTATATGCAGCCCAGCAGAAGTAAGGCAACTCGAATAATTTGAAAACCTTAAACGGACTTCACTCCTTTGGGTACTATAAGCCCTTGCAATCACCATTTTTTCTAAAAGGTTTACTTCTAGAAATTGTGATACAAAACCAGCATAGGCCAGAAACACAGGTTTGTACTGCATGACCTAACACCATCACCATATTGGTGTGTGAGAGATCTCTTTGAATAGACAGTTTATTCTCACTCCCTCTTCTCTCTGAAAACAAAAACAAGATAAAAGCATCATCTTTCGTCACTAACAAGATGATGCCCTGAATCCTTCTTACAGCTACGAGGAGTAAAACCACTGTTGTAAGATGAAAAATGCAACTATCAACTATTGCACAGCATCAGTTTCACATGGATCTACAGAAAACAACTAGGCAGTGAGAGGGCACGGGAAGATTCTGAAGTCTTTTTCAGTTTAATCAGAAGTATAGTGGCGTATAAAATAATACACTCATTTTTAAGCATTTTTCTTCTTAATATCAGTGCATGAGATGTGTCAGTGCTAATCAGAAAACCAATCACGCATCCCAGGGAGGAGGAGGAAATAGACTGAAACAAAAATCTCCAAATACTAGCAAGCGTGCCTTAGCACCACCCAGTTACAAGAAACCATATGTCGCAACCTGGCAAACTGTCCTATACTGGCAGGCTGGCCCTTCGCACAACCGCCTAACAGTGTATCTGCCTGCACCTACAGATCTGTCCACACGGAGCAACTCAAAATCATGCCGAGTTACTACCAACAACCCTGGGTGACAGAACACGTTTCACATGACCTTGCTAATAGTTCCTCATTGCCTCAAAGATCAGAGAGAGCAACACAGCAATCACTTCATCAAGATGCACTGCCTTCTCCAGTTACCAGGGCCCTGAAGTTGCAGAGACCTCTACTTTCCTTTGGCATCCCAAGGAAATACCAAAATAGCCTTCAGGGATTTGGTGAGTGACACAATGAGTGTCCTAAAGGGAAAAAAAAAAATAATCAATGTTACTAGCCTGTTAAAACAGAAGACCAAACCCAAACTGACAACCCACACGCAGGGTCACGCAGCTAACAGACGTAAGCAGAAATACCTGGCACTATGTAAAGCGTCACTCTTGTGAGGAAAAAAGCCTTCTTTGAAACAAAAGCGCGCATCCCACGCTCTCACCTCGGCGCTCGCCTGCTCCCCTGCGCGAAGCCCGGGTCTTCTCCCAGAAATTTGCGACCAACGCTGCCCAGGTCGCCCTACAAGCCAGCAGCGGAAAAGTCGAGCCGAAAAGATAAAGGGGATTAGGCAGGCATTACTTCCAGTGACCTATATATTCCCCTCAGCAGCCCTGAGGCAGACAGCAGCTGCGGGGGACACCGACCCGCCACCCTGCCCCGCCGACGAAGCGACACGGCGGCGAGACGCCTCCTCAACTCGGCGCCCGGGCGCTGCCCAACCGCGGGCGGGAGCGACTGCGCCCAGCGCGGAGGCCCCGCCGCCAGGTCCGAGGCCCGGCCCCGACCGCCGCCACCCCGTCACAGCTCCCGCCTCGGGGGTGGGGGGGCGGCCCCTACCTGGCGCGGGCGGCGGCGGAAAGTTTCCCCGGGGAGGGGTGAGGCGGCTCCGCTCCCTCTCTGCCGAAGCGACCGGCTCCGGGAGGAAAGGAGGGAGGGAAGGGGAGGCAGCCGCCCAGGTAAGTCGCCGTCAGCAACGGGGCAGCCGGGACCAAGCGCTAATCCCTCAGGAGGGAGGGATCCCCCTCAAGCCCGCCCTCACCGAGCGCTCCGGAGGCTGCGTCCCCTCAAGGCGGGCATCTTCCCCTCACCGCCGCCCCGTCCCCTCACGGCGGGCGGCCCCAACTCCACACCGGCAGCGGAGTTTGTGTAACCGGGGGGGCCGGGCCGCTGAGTCAGAGAGGCGGGGAGGAGCCGCGACCCGGTGGGGTGAGGCCCTGCCCGCGGCGTCCCTGACGGGGCAGCGGCTCTTGCCTCGGCGGGCGGAGAGGGCGAGCGCGGCCAGGGGCCGCGCTCGCCCTCTCCGCCCGCCGAGGCAAGAGCGGCCGTGAAGGAGGAGAGCGTCGGTCGGTGCCGCCTTTTGAGGTAATAGTTGTGGTTGTCAGGTGAGGAGGTCTCCGCGCAGAAAGAAACACGCTCCTGGAGGAAAGAGGAAAAAAAAAAAATTCTAGAAAATCATATTTTTTTTTAAAATTGCGTGGTGGATAGGCCCTGTGTTTTGGAAGCGATGCCCTAGGAGGAAAGGGGAACCCCAGTTATGCGAGTCAGTAGGTGGCACTGCTATACACACCCCCTTTTTAATTTTTACTTGTTCTTATTACTTTTTTTTTTTTTTTCTCTTTAGGTGGTACCGTGGCATATGAGCGTTGTTGTCCCCCTCAGTAGAAGATGCTGGTGCTCCTTGTAGTGTGTTTCTCTGGAAGCAGGAGCATTTCTAGTCCTCTTTCCTTGGTGAGCTGCATGCTGGCCTTTGAGGACCATTTGCTTTGTTGAAGGAGTGTACAGGTGAGGGGAATCATCTGCCTGGACCCTCTTGGAGGGTTACTCACGTAGGCCCTGGGAGTAACTAAGAAAGCTTCCTGGCATTGATTTCTCCTAACCTGCAAACCAGAAGTACCATTTTAAATCTAACCCATAACACTTACAAATTAGAATTAGAGATAATTCCCTAATGATACAAGCTTTATAGTTCTTATTTTTAAGACTTATGACTTTTAAGAAGTCATAGTTCTCACTATGACTGTGAGAGACTGCTGTTGTGAATAGTTAAGCATGGTTCGCTATGCTATTGTGTCTTTCTTTTTTTTAATGGCTTCTGATAAATGAATTAGACTGTCAGGGTACTGATTGTGATTTCACTATTGAATAATGCTGGCCTATTAGGGTAACAATTCATTTAAATAAATGTATAGTATAATTTACCAAGTGTACTGGTGTTCTCTGTGAGCTCAGGAAGCATTCTCTCCAAATGTTCTATGTAATTAAAGAATAATTTACTAATATTACTAACTAACTAGATTCACATAAACTAACTCATACTTAGGAATGACAGAGTTAAGATTTCCCAACCCAGGACAAAACCATCATCCAAAAATCCAGTCAGAAATAAAACTGATCTAACATGAGTAAGGTTCCTCCACTTAGAAAGACGGGAAGAATCATTGGTTCTTGTAAAATATCTTGACGCACATTGAAACTAAATCTAAGCTCTAAGGAGCAGGGGGAGAGCTGCCATTTCCAGAGACTATAATTCCTTCCTCTTATGTTGTTGTTCATTATTTTCAGAACTGCAAGATGAAATATTAGTTCCATATAATTCTTTATTGCAAATGCTATGGTAGAAGTGCTCAGCAGAGCTACTAATATCATCCCTCTCATAGTCTGAATCCTGAATATGTTGTCTAGATGTCTGGACATGCATGTCTCTGTTGAACCAACATTAGAGCTGGTATTTCTTACCATTCGTTCAGGAAGCAGCTTCTGTGTGCTGCCACTGTCTAGCCTGGGTGTGCAGGTGGGTGGCATTCGCTGGCTGCTTAGGATGGCAGAGCAGAAGCCAGCTTGGGAATTTGATAAAATTATCTAGAGGACTTTAGCAGAAACTGAGAGGATACTTCTGTTTAAATTGTTTGGTCTCAGAATCATGGGAAACATCAGCCAGCACACAGATGAAAGATACCCTTTGTGTGAAACATCTCATCATAAGCAGATCATTAAGGAGTGAGCCTCTGAAGCAGTGTCTGTTACAGATGCTGATATAATCTATTTCATTTCTTTCTATTGCTGCTCTAAGCATTTTAAAAACACTCTGTAATTATTTTTCCTGTCATAATTAGGTTGAATCCAAGATAGCTGTCCCTTTACATCCCTATCTCTTAATCATTAGATAGGCTGATCTATCACACAGAGTTAGAAGAGATGGAAGTGTAAAGATGCCTTATCACAAGCACCTACTAATCTTCCTACAGGCCCTCTTTGTTTTAAGGACATTCTTAGCTACTAAGAAATACTTCACTCAGGTATAAGAGTAAGAGGCATAACACTTGAACCCAGACACAACTGACTGACAGGACAGTTGCAAGTAGTAAAGGTAACACGAGATTTAACAAACAGCATTTGCCAGTCTTGAATGTTGAATGTTGTGTCATCAGTACAATTATGCAGAGCCTCTAGTGAAGCTCAAACAATAATTATAACTAAGTTTGTATTTACAGTAGTTAGAGAACATAACATGTATGCTCATACTTTTGGTCACCAGTTTTACTCCACGGAAAGCTCAGGCTTTCTAAAGAAATTCCAGAAAGTTTCTGCTTTCTGTGACACAGGGGCATTTCTGCAGCATCAGAAAAAAAATTTACTGTTGCAGATAAAAACGACCAAGTGTTTCTACATATGTAAACAGAGAGCTTTTAGAAGAGCTCTCTTACTGTAATTTTCTACACCATTTTTTCATGTTACATATTTTCAAGATGTATAAGCATTTCTGCAGTAAGAAGTGCGTTTTATGTAAAGAATTTAACTACGCTCTCCAATTATAAGTTGCGGGTGTTCTACAAATAGAAAAATCCATAAGATAGAAATAGTTTCATTTACAAAAAATGAGTCACTGTCAACAAAACAGAATGCTCACTATAAATAAAGCGACCCCTGAGCTACCCCATTTAAGACAGATTTTTCTTAGATGTGGTCTAGATATCATCTCAGTAAAACAAACCTGTACTATATTTGCTTCTTAGCAAGAAATCTGATTGCCAGGAAAGGTGTTAGAAGATAAATATGTCCTATTTAAGAATGAAGAGGAATACGGGAATTTTCCAAGTCATGTTATATGCTATGTCACAGCTTTTCTTCCTCACTTTCTGCGAGCAATAGGAAAAAGAAAGTCTGCTTTAAATCTTCAGAAAGGTCCTTTAAGAATTTTCTCTACACGTACCCTAAAACCTTCATAATAAGAAAGAAAAGCACTGTATTTCAAATGCTTATGAAAAATCATTGGTTACTTCTGCCTAAATCATATTTCATCTCAACAGGATAAAACACATTTATTTCTTAATGTTCAAAGACGTCCCCAAGCTTTTTTGACATATGGTTTTACAGGTATTTTGCTTCAACATACAATTTACAATGTAGTACCATTCCAAAATCATTAGTACTTGAAAGATAAATGTTATATTTACATGGATAGAATCCAGATACTTGGCTAGTCTGATAACTAATAAAAATATTTATAAAGATTGGAAACTAATGTTACCTTTAAGTGTCTGTTCTTTGATGATCAGAAGCAACTTAAAAGATTTTGTAATCTATCTTAATTGGTATTTGTTGATTTATCTGTTTCAAGACAATTCTTTAAACAGAAGAAAGTTTGTTAAAGAAGTTATATGACAGGATTTATTTAAAAAGATTCACCTTTGACAATCATAAATTAGTGATTTATGAGACAAACCAAAATAAGTTCATTGCCCCTTTAACAAAATTATTTTTCCTCTTTAAGACCAGATTTGTTTATCTCTGATACACTGTAAGGGCCCTGACACTAATTTTGAAAATAAGTTAATTCACTGCTCCAAAAGTCAGTCCACTCATAGTCTGTAATTTCTCATATGCCGTAAAATGGCACAGGTCAGCATTACTATTGAAAGAAGTAATCTTGCTTTCCTCCACCCATTCTGTTCCTCCCTACGCTTCCATCTTCCTTGATGCAGTCAAGGAAAATCTATGTAGCTGTTTAATAAATGAGATCAGTTCCCTGATCCAGATTAAAATGAACCCCTCCTTTTTCACGGTTAACTTTAACATGGATCAGTTTTTTGATCTGGTTCACCTGCCACCACATAAATCCTTACCCTGGCACAAGAGAGGGAGCAGCATGAGGGCAGGAATGAACTGGGGCACCATAAATTAGCTGAAAGAATATGTGAAGCTGAAAGTATGATTCCAAAAATGTCTTTCAACAGACAGGCATCTAGAAACAATTATGCTCTATCCTATTGTTGGTGAGGTTTTTTGCTTGAGAGTATGTGTCTAAAGCACATGCTATAATATATCCTCTGCATTATCTGAGAACTTGCCTTTGTCCTCTTCAGATACTCTCTTTTTGCCTTTGTGCTTTGAAAACACAGAGCTGAACCCTGGACGTGTGCTGTAAATCCTTCAAGCCGTGTATTTGGGGAGGAGGGCAACTGATAAAAAAAAAAGGCAAGGAAAAAAAAAGCCTCCCTTCTCACAGAAACAAGATAAAACCTCATTTCCTTTCTGTAGGCTGCTACTGTTGTAGGATAGAAAATTTTTCAGTCTCTCCTAGATTTCTTTTGGATTTGCTAAACCATCCTTGCCAGCGAAGATTTATGTCTGGGTCCTAGCAAATAGCTTACCTTAAGAATACAGCTGAAGGATATTTAACAAAAATATATCCCTAGAGGGTGAGTAGCTGTAGACTCTTTAATGGCTCAGTCCTCCTTTTCTAATTACGAGTTATGCTTCAAGGTCTGGTGGGAGCTTTGGCCAAGAACTACAGAACACATTTCTTAATGAAAATTAGGTTTATCAGCATTTTTCTGCTTTTCTGGTGATACAGACTGTGATTATAGCGAAGATTGTATTTAAACAAACAGAGCCAAAGCTACTCTTCCATAACCTGTAACCTGCACACATGTCACATCATGGTCAGTGGTGGAAAAACATCCATGTTTTCCAGCCCTACTCCCTCAAAAATCACCTCTGAACAATCTGGATTTAATCATTTAAGTATCTCGGATTTTTAAAGAAACAGCGTGTTGACAGTTCATCAGTAGGGAGAATTTTGGTAGTCCACAACAGCACTATTGAACCCTGGCTCAGACACAAGGCCTCCTCCCAGCTAATTACAGTGCCATCTGTGTAAATTCCTTATGGACGCAGTTGCTTATTAATACCTACACAGTATTCTCCCTGTTTTCATAACATCTCCCTTAGTTTTCATCATTATATTGCCCTCTCAAAGCCACACTTCTGTCTGCTTTCATAAAACCTCCTACTTTGTCCTCCTGACAGACCACCTTTCTGGTAAACTCTCTAATCACTGAACTACTGACAATGGGAAATAGGTTATCTGCAATAGAGGAAAATCTTGCAATTTGTGTTGCACGAAGCCTATCTGCCAGATGTGAAATCGAACATACTGGAATTACTTCCCCCCCCCCCCCACCCCGAACTCACATGAATTTGCACCTACTGGAAATTGTTACTGAGGAAGGGAAAAAGAAAACGTCATACTGTACAAGCCCCCTGGTCTCTGGATAGTACGACTGTCCAGCTGCGTGCCTGGGAAGATGCAGAGACAAAACAGGCAACGCAAGATCATGTAAGTCTGATGTGTCTTTCATACCACTTAAAATACAACGAAATATTGTTAAGCAGCATTCTTATGTGAGTATATGAATACTGATTTCCTCTGTGATTGGGCCCATACTAGACAGGAGACGAACCATTCAGCTGCTAGGCAAAAAAAATCTATAGTGAATCAGAGAGTAATTCTTAGTAGTGTTTTGTTCCTCTGCATGTGCTTTTTTGTTCCCTACTTAGGTCTGGAATAAAGTGATTCTTCACCATTGTCAGGTACTTTGTGAAGTCCATAGGTATTACTTTCTGCAGAGAAAATAAAAGACAAATAAGACTTGCAAAGGAGGAAATCTTTGCTTTGCATTTTTGCACATGATGTACAGAAAAAGGGTTTTATTTCCTGGAAACTCCGTTGTTTTTAATGGTTTACATTGTAGCTTAACTTCTCTTCAGAGTTTATGGCTAACGTTAAGAGTCGTTAAGTATGAAGTAATTAATTGAAAGAAGTTTTTACTTAATCTTTTGGAAAATAATTTTTCATTTTTTTGCCAATAATAATTTGATTTATGCCAAATAAATACTCAGTGCAAGAGAAAAGCTGGGCATCTATCTTTGTGTGAGATTAATTACTTCAAACTCTCAGAGTAGGCAGCTGGAGAGAGACTCTCAGAAAAAGACTGGGAACAGTCAAGACAAAGCCTACAGTATGACTTCCAGCAAAATCACAGACATAAAGCCCCATATTTTAAGGTCCTTCCTTGTTCTGCAAGGTATTCAACAGGAAGTTTTACTGAAATCCTCAGCAATTTGCAGAATTAGAGGTCAATGGCTGTTGGAGATTTGAGGTCAAATATCAGCATTAATAGGTGCGTAAATTCTTTGAAATTAAATCCTGTTGGAATTTTTCAAAAGCATCTGGCAGGTTAGAAGCGCTCATAAGCATTCGCATTTAAAAATCATTGGATAAAATGCATAGACAGCATTAGGATCAAAGACCAGGCTCCAAGCCTCTTTCCGTTTGAGAGCTGGTTCCTCGCTGCCAGCTGGTACAATCACACTCCTCTTGCTTGCTCTTTCCAGGCTTGTGCTCTTTGCAGTGTAGTACTCCAGCTTCAAAAGACTCCCTAGTTTCCCACTTTATATAAATTGATGGGTAAGAAACATTGATGCAAGGAAGGAAAGGTGAGTTTGAATATCTTCGGCTGAGTTAAAATTAAACCCTGCTCTTTTATTTTGTAGGCAAATCATCTATTAATGAACTATTTCTAGGGCAAACAACAGCTCCTCAGCAGATGTATTCTGGAGAAAGCTTTCAGTTCTAAGAGCAGTTTCTAGACTCTTAGGTGCTAACTAAAAAATCTTAATTTTTAGCCCTAATTCATACACAGAATCTCCAGAGAGGACAGGGTTGCAGTTACACTCTTCTGTATTGCATAGCCCTTTAGCTAGCTTTAAGCAGCTCCCTGCTCACTGGAGACTTCTTGGATGGTCTGTGTAAGGGGCTTCATTCTCCCCATGCGCTCCATGAAGGACCTGTAACGCACGTATGAGTTCGCTCTAGCATCTGAAAGTTAGACAGTGCCACCACTGCTGGAAATCTGGCCATTAACTGTCTTGATGAAGGCAAAATAGAGAACCAGAAATAGCCGGAATTATAATTCAAGGGAATTTATCTTTCAGCTGCCTTTTTTACGGTATTTCTGTTGAGTTGCTTTGCTTTTCCTATTTTTCCTTATATTTCTGTCCCCAAAATAAGATTTTGTAGTATTTTACTTGCATTAAGAGAAACTTGCATATGGTTGCCACCTACCTATATGAAGGAAAAGAAAACAATGTGTAGTTAGTATCCTAAATAGTTTGGATTGTATAATGAAATGTTATTAATTTTGAACTTGGACTGTTACAGTTCAGGAAATATGGCCTAAGCATGAGTCGTACGCACTTGTCTCTGACAAATCAGTTACAGTTTTCACACCCACGAACTTGTATATTTACAGCATGTAAGCTGCCAGATACTAGTGTCTTGAGATTGTTTATCATAAGATGTTATTTGTTCAAGTTCAAGCTTGACACCCTTTTTTTCAAAAAAAAAATCTTTTTTAGGGACTCTATCCTTTAACATGTAGTCACTGGAAATTGTAATCCTGATGGAATTCGGTGGTTTTCATTTGTTGGCCCTGGCAGCTGTGCATTAGTAAAATAAATAAATTAAATAAACAGCAACATCTGTTCCAGTCGCTAGAGGCTTATTGCTGGAGTTATCTGCATTGGATGGGAGGAGAAGCTCTAGCAGAGGAGCCCAGCTTTCCAGAGCGAAAATTAGTGGAATCACTAGGAATAAATATGTAGACTTGTGTGACCTGTGGGAAATATCTCACCTGCCAAATGATGATGCTAACTAGTATTAAAGTCTGAAGTCCTCTAGCATCTATTCTGCATTATTCATATCAGTAGGTATCCCATTATATTCAAAGAGCTAATATGGTATCAGTGTGTATCTTATTAAAAAGAAAATCCATGGCATAGTTGAGAACTTATGCCTGTAGGTTTTTTCTTTTAGTTCATTATTCCTGGCTCCAGGATACCTTACTCTGTATATGTATATGAATAGTATAAATGTGTGTATATATATATACACACACACATAATTCTTTGTGTGCATGTGTGCATGAGTGGGACTGGATAATACACATATTACTTTACATGCTGTAGTTGAGGCACTTCCCTGTCTTGTTTTGATAAACTAAGCAATAAACACATTGGATAGCTGTGATTGGCACAGAAAGTAAGACAAGGTGATCTAACAGTGCCTCAGGATTCAAACTCCATGAATCTCTCCATAAACCTGGGAGAGCAGTCACAAGGTAGGTATTCCTATGCTGATATTCCTACCTGCTAAGTTAATGAATGCTCTCTTACAATTTTTAAAGAGGTGAAAATAAATTCTTAATCATCCAGACACATGTAACTTCTCAACTCCATGAAAATCACCTGGGAAAGAAATACATACAGCTGCAGGTAAAAAGGGACAGAATGAACCAACATGTTTCACTTCCTTATTGGACTGCAGAAACTGAAATGGAAGTTACTTATCAGGGTTACAACCATAGCCAGAAGTGCATGCTAATAAATAGATATTAAAATTGGAAGGAAAACAAAATTGAAGTTTATAGACTTCTTCTGAAGATGACTGTGCTGCTGAAGTGCTATGGTTGTATAGTACATGGTTGTTTCAATTGGCAAAATCGGATTTCTGTGAAACTATTTCTGTACTGAGTCCTAAGCACTTAAGAAAAGACTTTGTGGTAGTTAATCTGTTTTTAGCTGAAGCCTGAAACTCAAAAGAGGGCTTCTTTTGACAGAAATTGCTCGCTTCTGGGAAGGTAACTAGTTCCCCGCCTTCTGGTTCTTGTGCAGATGCCTTTTTGGATCTAGTCATAGCAATCAGAGACCCACAGAAACACAGACTCATTCAGGATGGAAGGTGTTTCTGGAGGCCACCTAGGCCAAGCCCCTCCTCAAAGCAGGGCCAAATAAATCAGGTTGCTCAGGGCCTTTTCCAGTTCAACTTCAAATGGTTCCAAGGATGGAGATTCCATAACCACTTTGGGCCCTTGTTCCAGTATTTGACTGCCCTCGTGGTCACAAATTTGTTCCTGATACATAGTGGGAATTTTCTGTGTTCTAACTTGCGGCCATTGTCTCTTGCTGTACCATTCTGTACTTTCAATAAAAGACACGGGCACGCTGCTGACTCACATTCAATTTGTTGTCCAGCGGGACTTCCAGGTCCTTTTTCTGCAGAGCTGCTTTCTACTTAAGCTGATTTCTAGCCTGCCCTTTCATGTGAAGTTATTCCATACCTGACACAGGACTTTGCATTTGCCCTTGCTAAACTTTATGAGGTTCCCATCAGCCCATTTATCCAGGATGCAGAGGACCTTCTGAATAGCAGCCCTGCCCCAGTTTGGTATCACTCACAAACTTGCTGTACGTGCAGTCCATCCCATCCCATCATCCAGGTCTTTATTAAAGGTATTAAACAGTATTGGCCCTAGTGTCCATCCCTGCCTGAAAGCGCTGCTATTAAGTGAGAGCTAGTCAAGTTTTGTACTGCTGATCACAGCTTCCTGGGCCCAGCACACCAGCCAGTTGCAATGTCTGGCTTCCTAGGAGAGGCAGCCGTCAGGGTCTTTCAATGCTTATTCCCTTAATTTTAATCAGCAGAGCCTGTGGCATCATTATTCTCATAGCATAAGCACTAGAGGGCTGTCGATGAAGTGATCTGGCTGCAGATTTAAAGCAGCGAGTGAGCAGGAGGTAAGTGGTAGTGGGAGAGATGGCAACTGAAGCCTAGGAAGAGGTGTCAGAATGGCTTGCTAGATCGCTGATGGTTGCAACACGGTGGTTGTAAGGCAAAAGTTAAAATGGGTTCAAAGGGGAGTAAATAAAATGGAGGGAAAGTCCCATTGATTATAACTGATATTGAAAAAAGTACTCCTGGTGCTTTCTCTGGCTCACAAAGTTTCTGAACTGCTTATTGCTGTATAGAGAGGTTAATTAAGCTATTTTCATCCTCTTTCTGTAAGTATGTGTTATTAGCTCTTGCAGAAGATGGGATATCAGGCTGGACAGACCCATCTGTGAGAGCCATTACAGAGTACTTGACCTCCATCTATTTTCTTGTTAAAAACATGAAGGTATTAACAGGCTGAGAAGTAGTGAGGTAGAACTTGAAGGAAAGAAGATATTGACTTTGCTTTGATATCCAGGAGGAAGCTGAGAAGGTTGGAGGTTCCCACTTTCTTTTTCACTGTTTAGAAACATCAACACTGCAAGCAGCAGGTGTGGAAGAGAAAGGAGCCGAATATGGACTATTTAGAGTAATTGTTACAGCACTGGGAAGAATTATATTTACCAGTTCTCCCTACTTTAAGCACTGAATGTCAGCCAAGTAAGTCCGATGGATATGCGTGGGTAAAAGGGATATGTGGTAATTTGAAGGAACATTAGTATTCCAGCAAAGGCTTCTTCAACTTTGTGTGAGGGTGCTTTTCGGTTTTCAAATTATATCTCTGTCTGATAGGTAATTTTCAGGCTTGCTGCAGTGAAAGTTGTTCACATGAAAGCACAGTGCAGCCTATATTTGATTACTAATTGGTTGGCATTTATCTCTCCACTTTTCTCAATTTTGTATTACTTCTGATCTGCAAAGAATATCAGTAATATGTGGGCATCACAGATACAGAAATCAGGAATTGCAGCATGAAGATATTTATTGTGTAATAACTAAATTTGGTAATTGCAGCTATTTGAAGTAAAACTATAAATGGTTCCTGTAAAATAATTCTATTTTTAAGGATAATGAGCTATATAATTTAGTAGCACTGGGAACTAACTTCTTTAAAAGTTGCTGTGGCTAATGCTTTTTTCATACCAATTTCACGCTGTTAAAACTCCACCAGCGTTAATGGAGTTAATCCTGATTTTCATTTACATAAATGCAAAGAAAGCTCAGCCTCAGTGATATTTTACATACTGTTTCAAGCTTGCTTGAAACTGCTAAACCCACTTAATTCCACATAAAAATAAAGCTTAATGCAGAGAGATCTAGTTATTCTTATTTCACACATAAACCTCTATGGCAAACAACAGAACAATTACATACTACTCTTTGACATTTTAGATTTCCAATACTGACTGAACATTCAGAGGCTTTTTGAGCTGTATTTTTATCAATGAATAGACTGTGAAACACTTAACTAAGAATTAGCTTGTATAAATGTAATTCTGCCCGCTAGCTTCCATAGATGATGGAGGTACTAACTGCCTGTATCAAAGGGAAGAAAAAGCATTTGATTTTTAAGACGTAAATCAAGTCCTTCGTTTACTCTTTGATCAGCTTTGCTTATGCGGGCACGTAATCTGACCCCCTTTGCTATCTGATTTTCAAACTCTTTCCTCTCCCTCCCGTAAGTATCAAGCTTTTATCAAGGCCAGATTTTTTTTTTTTTTTTTCTCCAGGGACTAGTCATACCTCATTCATTTTTCTCTGTGTTTAGAAACCCTGTTGCAATATTAAACCATTAGGAAATACCCACTTCTTGGAACATCAAGTACATCTTTTTTTTTTTTTTTTTGTTACCAGGCTGCCGCTCTATGGCCATATGCGTAAACTACAGTTTTAGTTCTACTGAAGTAAGCTGTATTGGAGAAGTTTCTGGGAATGTGTGATAGAACATTTAGGCTTTGTGTCTACAGCAAGAGTATGATACCTTAGAGAGGACAAAGGAAAAGACTACCATTTCACCTGTAGGCACCTACCAGCCTGATATCTTTAAATACATTGCAGACTATCTTTTTGATCATTAATACTGTGCATACTGTATTAACCATAACATGTAATTTACCACTGTACTGCTTGCCCTGGCTGTCTAAAACAATCCTATTTTGAATTGGATTTTCAAATGAGAGAACAGTCAGTCTTTTATGCCAGACAGCAAAAAGATATGGTTTCAAAACACCCCAGTTAGGCAATCAAGTAGATGCTTAGACTGATACATGCTTGATGTCCTTCATAAGTATGAAGTTTTGGTGCTTTTGAATCAGTGCAATAACTAAGTCATGGAAGTGAATCAAAGTGTGTTTTAAACATAGAGGCTTATATGTAGCCATACACAGTGGTTTACCAATGGGTTAAAGGGGCATCTAAGCTTTTATTAAGAATTTTTTCCCTTATGCAAGGTTGGAATACACTGCCTAGTAAGTTATTACATAAGTCAGTATTTTCACATCTGCTTCTGAAAATGGAGAGAATTGAAATTTAGCAGATCTGCCTTCTGGAGCACTGTGAGGAAGCTGTAGATTTGTCTGCCTGTAAGCACTTCTGCTTGAGTTCTACAGTGTCGAGACCTTTCACAGCCAGACTCATGTTGAAGAGAGTGGAAATGGCACTGTGTATATATATATGGTATTATTCTTCATCCTTAGGCAATTTTGCATGTTTCTATTCAGAAAGTGGAATAAAAACAAGCTTGAGATGCATTCCTGCCTTCACTTTTAGCACACCCGAGCTAAGAGAAAAACTCCAAGGTTGATGGAGATCTAATTTCTTGTAGATGTTAACTTCTAAAGAACACAGTCTCTGGTTGATGTATTGTCAGTGACCATCAGTTACTACATAAACTATTGTAAGGGCTTCAAAATGATACTACTTTCTGTATAAACAATACCTACTATTTGAAAGCAATCTGAAAAATTGAAGTCCAAAGCAAAGGGAATTCATTCATTCAGGTGAATTTAAAAAGGTCTTATTGGCCTGAAAGCCCAGTAGCTCGAAAACAAGCTCAGGATTTTTAATACGCGTTTTCCTTTGAATATTCTCCTGTATGCACTCCTGGGTTTGCTGGAGGGCGGAGGAGAAAGAGGATTTTCAAATATTAAACTATTTGGTCTTAGTAAAATAAAAATCCATCTTACAATCATCACTGACTTAAACTAAAACAGATGCTGACCTTTGGCCATGTTAGTAACATTGTTTCAAAGAATCTCTACAACATTTCAAGATTTTAGGTTAATGTAAGTTAATATTACAACAAGGGACAAAACTTGGAATAGTATTTTCCAGGATATTCAGTCATAAGGCACCTTCAGTTTCTAAACAGAACGTGCTGTTAAAAGTGCTAATTAGTTCTGCCAAGAAGGTAACAGTGCCTATACCCTAATAAGCCAAGCTGTAATATATATTAGGAGGCTCTGAATGCCCTGATTATCACTCCCCATTTAGGAATATTACAAGTAAAATTTACGATGAGCAGGAGGTTGAGAAAGAAGGGGAGATCATAAAATAATATAAAGCAGGAGCTCAGAAAGAGGTTGGATGAGAAACAGCTTGAGTATGTGAGCTAAACCAGTATAAAGTGAGATAAAAAAGGACCTAATTTTCCAAAGTATTTTTACAGCAGTCAGTGTAAGCAAGAGCAACATAAGAGGTGTGGCTTAAAATCATACGCTGAAGTTGCAACCGACAATATTGAAATATAATAAAAGTAGTTTTCAAGAACAGGGATGATGACCAAATAGCTAGAGGCTGGCATGCAAAAGAAAGCGAGGCTGCCTGAAACATGATGCAGGCAGCGCAAGATCCTCTGTAGCTTATTTGTTGTAGCAGAAGCACCACGGTCCCAGAGTACCGACTGGTGCCGTATACAAACCTAGCAAGTGCTGCAGTGCAGCAGTCAGACACCTCACATATGCAGCTGAAACACTCAAGTCAACCAGCAAGGCTAAGAGTGAGATTTAAAGAAGCGGACAGTGAGAAAACATCACAAAATTTCTGTTGGGTGGCACCGTGTCAGGTATATGCACAAGCAAACTATGTATGCAGAGGCATACAGCAAGCAAAAGCTAGGTTGGCTGTAGTTTGCAAGAATTAGTTTATCTGTTGATGTAAGATGGTGAATGTAACTGCAAACCAGACTATATCTTGTAACAGTCAACACAGTTTTTTGGCTGCTGTAATAAACTGAATTATTTCCTTCACATGGAGATACTGAAAATAACCACATCTTCTACCAAGTGGTGTATTTTTTCCCCCTGAAGTTTTTGCATAACTTTATTGTCATTTACTACTATTTTCTTCTGCATTCTTCCTAAATGATTGGAAATGCCAATGCACTGTATTCCAGATATGGCTGTAATAGGGCTGCAGCAAGGCTCTATAGAAGACTATTTATGCTGCTGAATTCCAAATATGATCCATGGCTATTCTCAAAATGCCACTGTTTCTTTATTTTTGCAATAGCATCATATAACAGACCTGTATTTAGTTGCATGCTTTTCACCTGTCTGGTCTGGCTCTGCTTCTGAGACAGTAGGTGTCCAAAACTGATATGTTTTTTTAAAACAAAATAGCATTCCCTCAATGTTTTAGAGATGTAAAAACATCATAATACTGCTGAGTGATCTTAATCCCAAGAAAGGGACCTTTTCTTCCTTGTGTATCTACATTATTCACCAAGGGAAAAGGCCTATAAAATCAAATCAACTTTAGTGTCAAGACATGGGAATAGAAATAACTACTTTTACTTTATCTTCCTTTTCTCTTGTTCTATTTACTAGAAATCAGTGAGTCAAACAGATTGTGTGCATTTATTTTATCATAGTGCCCAGGTGATTTAGTTATATCCAGAATCCTGCTGTGCCAAAACAGAATGTGCCTACAGGACCCAAATGTAGTTCTCTCAGTTTTCCTGTCCCTTGCCACTAAAGACCTTGGGTAACATCATTGGACTAGCAAGGTTAGAGCCCTAGAGAGGCAGAGTTAATTACCTGCTTCTGCCATCCCTGGTGAAATGCCATTTCATTTTTCTGTATTTCACTTTCCATATGCATTTCATTTCCTTCCTCTTGACTATTTTGGGGGGCTTGTAGCTTTGTATGGTGGTGTGTTTTTTCCATATTTGTTTTGACAGTAAGCTTTTCAGTGTAGGAACAGTGCATTCATACAGTACCCAAGACAAAAAGGCCCAATCTGGGTTGGAAGCTCTTTGTGTTGATATAATCACACTAATAAATTTTTTAGCCCAGGTACTCTGGCTCACTTTGTCACTTTATTTCACTAGATGTAGTTCCTCACAGCACTTCTTCCTCAGTAATGCTCTGTTTTAGTAGGGATGAGCAGATTAGAAGGAGTAGAACACCCACAACCACTCTTGCAAAACAGCGGAGGTCATGGTCAGATCCAATTAAGAACAAGAACTTAAGAGACACCGAAGTTAGTATCTCCTTCAGCTATCCAGTGTTCTGCCCTCTCTCACCTCAGATCAAGTTTTGCATTGGAATAATCTCGTCTTGATTTTCCCGCTTTGTTTATCTGTACAGTTTGTACTATTTCTTTTCATGTTACATCTATTAAGCTACCATTTCCTTTCCTGTTGGCTTGACTGCAAAAGTCTTGTCCTGAATATGCATGGAATATAGTACAACCTTCAGGCAGTGGTGAATCTCCAATACTGTTATTTATAAAATATATTTTGTGGACACTATACACACAGTAGTAAGTTTATTGAAGTATAAAGAGAAAAATTGCTCAATACAATGCAACACTTCAGAAACACATTTTGGTATAGCTCTCAATCACACACAAACATGGAGTTATACTGTCTGTCACAAAAGAATTGACTGTGATAAATTCTGTGAGCAGTTTATTAAATCTAAGGCTCAAAAAGCTAGCCACTTTCACAGCACCAGCTCCAGCAAGCTGGCTTGATTTCCCTTCGGTCTTCTATTTAACAAATTGTCATGAAATTATGTGGGTGTTCTTTTCTTTCTCTTCAAAACATAGCTTTTTGAAACTTCGCTCTTTAATATTTTCTGTTCACATCCTAATGGATAAATATTCACATCTCAGAATTTCCCACAGTTGGCAGAAATTGGCAGTGATGTTGTTTGTTAGAAGAGAGGCAAGGGACTGAAACGGAATGGCAGCATTGCCCCATAAATGTGATCTCATCAAATCAACCTGCAGATCTGGAAAATTCAAAGTTCTTCCATCGGCTTGCTTCAACACTGGATGTGTTTTGTGGATAATGTGAGGACTTACATGCCTGATCCAAAACCAGACGAAGTTGGCAGAGAGACTCCATTGTTTTGATTGTCATTCTTTGGAGTATGTGTCCTCATCTACTGATACAGACTAAAATAGGTGTGCAGAAATTCCTGTGCCAAGCTCCTGTTCCATCCTCACTGCCAGATTACAACACAGGGAAAGCACTCATATTTCTGCTTGTTTTTAAATGAGGAAACCCAATCCTGATGTAGAAGCGAGCCTGCCAAATTAAGTAAATAATGCAGCAGCCAAAAGACTACAGGAAAATTTTTAGACTGCATGTCTAGAAGCAGGAGGGCTGAATTCACAGCCTTAGGAGAGGATGAGCAAGACTAGCTTTAAACCATCTCTGTATTCCTCTAAGTTGCTCAGTGGTCTGAGCTGGCTTCCTACTGGTGCTGAAGTTCTGGCTCTGACAGCTTCCATTTGCCATGTTTTGCCAGAGGCCTTTGAATAAACAGCCTTTATATTCTTTATACTGCCACCAACAAGGACTCCACCAATTGCAGAACCCTCCAACTATCTTAATGGGCATAAAGTGGGTAGAGCACATGTGAAGGTCTTTAAAGTGCCCAAGAACTACTTCACTTTTATTGAGATGCCTTAAGTAATTTGTGAGGCTCACTTGCTAGGGAGCACAGTGCTGATACAGCTCTGTCGTCATGGTTCCAGTTCATCATGGAATTTGCTCTCAAAAATAGCAGGAGAAATGTAGAAGACATGATGCTGGAGGCTGTGGTGAAACCTATGCAAGACTTCCTTGTGATCAGAGTTTGGATCAGTGTGGACCATATGAGGTCTTTATAAATGCGCTAGAATATTCATTATACAAAGAATAAACATATAAACATAACTTTTTATTGTAGCCAACAAAAGAATAATGTTACTGGGAGAAAAATGAGGAATTAGTCAAATGCGTAGTTGATGGCACATGCATAATAACAGTGATGTCAAATGTAAGGCCAGAATTGCTGTGAAATAACTAACATCTCAGTGTGTCTTTTCATTCTTTTTATTTCCTGGATGAAGGTATTAATGATTGGGGGGCGTTTGGGGCATGTAGAAGCCAGAATTAAACTAGAATGTGTAGCATATTTGTCCTGACCCTCCCTTTTCTACTGCTACCCCCCTTGCTTCCTGGGTCTCTTGCTTCCTCCTTCCTGTTCCTTAAAACTGCTTGTCCTCATTAGTGATCGTGTCACAGTCCTTCACCAATGAAAATCTTATAAGATGGTCCCTTTAGATGGCTTCTGATTCTACCATTTCTCCTGATTCCTCACTACCCTTTAATAAAAGTGGTACTTCTGGTAGCCTAAGAATTTCCTGCTTGAAATAAGCTTTCAAGTAACATGTGTGTATTAGCCAGGCTGACTGAAGACAGAGGTAGTATGAGAACTGGGAGGCCTTTTAATGAATATTTTCAACATAAAAATATTCACTTAACAGGGCTCTGGAAACAAGACATTAGATAAATCAAAAATTAAGTCCAATGGGCATCATTTTTAAATTATTTTACTCGATTCAGTAGAATCTGTATAGTTATTTTTCTCAAGAGTGCTGTGAACTTCTGTTTTTCCTATTTCTTCTTGGCTCACTGTTTGTATTCTGATATCACTTCTCACAGAAAAAGACTGCCTCTTGGAGGGTTCAGTTACACACACTGTTCGACTGATCCTGACAAGAATGAATGGTAATAAAAATCATCCATCCTTTGAACGTGATTTGGATTACACTGCAGAAATTACATGTCAATATTGGACAGAGTTATATGGGGGATGTACACAAGAAATATAGGGTTATATGTGGACATGATTTGTCATTCCCCTCTTGACACCACTCACTCTCTACATGCCTGTTCTTTATTTATAGGCAAGAAGCACGCTGACATTTCGATACTCCTTCAGCTCAACAGTTCAGAGTACAGTCACAGCAAGAAAAGCAACATGTGTAGCCATGAATAGCCAGAGGTTCATTTCACCGGATTTTCCAAGAATTTAATTTTAAATTGAAAGGTAAGCCACAATGCTAATTTTACAGGAGTTTTGAAATGGGGAGATCAAATTTTTGGATTTAAAAAAAAAAATGTATGAATGTCATTCATAAGATAATGAAGAGACAGGAAAATGACATACAAAATTCCCTTTACATTTTAGTAGTAATTACAGGAGAAAACAGATGCTGTCCTGTCATGTAATATGATGTTTTACTTTATCTAGTTCTGGGCTTTAATTATATTACTAGGGCCAAAAGTCAATCTTAGCTTATTTCTACAAATTGCGTCTTTGATACTGACAGAAACAGGAATGATCATGTATCACACAAACACATGCAAATGTGTGACACAAATAAAAGTTGTGCTATTGGAATCAGAAGGATGAAAACAGTGTATGAATTGAATTAAGCTTTAGTTAATTTTGTTAACATGCCAGGATATTGTGATCATGGGCGCATTAGAAATATCTTAATAGTGATGATTTTCCATCTCTCATGCCCCCTTTGAATATAGTTTTTGTCATATTCTAGTAAATTATGAAAACTTGTAGCTGTCTCCTAAAAGTTTCGACCTTGTAATGATGCAGAATGAATAGGATACTTCTGCTAGTAGAAGACTAAGAATGTCAAAGTATTTCAGAGTAAATAAGATGGAGATTACATCTTGCAAGTACAAGATATTGGTAGGTCAAGGTAGCAAGAATCATTGCACTCAGGCAAAAATTCACTTCCTGAGGAGAACAGGAAGTAAAATTTAAGTGTTTTCATTAACTAAACTGGATTTTAAACTCAGGCCAAATACCAAAAAAAAAAAAAAAATCAAAATGGAAACATTCAAGCATATCACTTTCCAGTTGTTAACACACAAGGTGTAATGTTAGCACATGTGAACCTGTCTAGTGCCAAGCAGTTACTTTTTTTTTTTCATTTTTTATCAAGAAACAAAAATAAAAATCCTGCCAGACTCAGAAATCTCTAGTTCAGCCAATATTGTGTCAATATTACTGGGCTTCAGTTGCTAACAACTTGCAAGCTGGAGAATTAATAACCAGACTTAAGTTGCCGCCATTCACTAATGAGGCTGGAACGTGACCTGCACACCTAACCAGCCATGAATGAAAAAGAGAAAGCTCAAGGCTCATTTACTACAACTGTCAAACTAACACGTTTTCTTTAATGCTAATCCAAAAAAGGATGAGCCCTAGAGCTGCAGCAGTATATCAACATTCAGCCAGCATAAGCACCAGAATAAAACAAGGGACAAATTACTCCAGAAATTCTCAATATTTGTTTTCCTTTTGCTATAAATGTTTCTAATGTCTTGCCCTGGGACTGGATGATAAATCCTATTAATCCCCTTGGAAGGTTGTATTTCCTGTAATTGTGTGAGATGAGACTAAGGTTTTATCTGCATATTTTACGTTTTCTTTCTGCAAATTTTTGCATTCCTTTCTCAGCCTTAAATCATTCCTTTGCCAACAATAATTGTGTACGCCAGAGCTATCAACAGTAGAAAATTATGTATGTTGCTGGAGAGATGAAACGCAGAGAAGAGAGTAACTCAAACCTACCTCCCTTATACGCATCCCTCCATCTGGGCAAAAGGAGGGTATACTGTAGATTTCATAGCTGAATTCTAGATCAAAAACTGTGGTTTAACTATATTTTCAATTAAATCAGAGCATCTCACTTGTTTTCCCTCAACTTGAAGGAAGTCTAGCATTGTTGTTCAGATACAAATTGAGGGCATGGCCATAGAATTTCAGAATATAAAGGCTGTGTTACAACCCTAAAGGTTTTGTGGAATAAAGTTGTCTCTGCGAGAGCTGCTTCAGGACTGATAGGTTGCTCCTGGCTCCAGCAGAGTGCTGAACACACGGCTTTTGTGAAAGCACCCCAGAAACTGATTCTGACACTCTCTTCCTTATTTTCCAGACCATTGAACTCTTACTGATCGGGAATTGAACATTGTGGAGATCCTTTAAACAACTTCTGGCATTCAGACAGCATTGAGAGAAGGGGAGTTCATAGTATATATAAAAGATTTCTTTCCTTGAAGCAGTTCCTGAACTGATAAAGTTAACCTGAGATAAGCATTTAGGAGATTCTGTCCATAAAGACAATTTAGTTAGTCAATGGGAATAACCAGAAAGAGAATAGAAAGCGCAGGTGAGCGTGTCTGGAATCCTTTTTGCCATACTAATTCCCAGATGCCACTTCCTGTCCTTGGAAACAACAAAACCCATGTAAATTGCAGTGAGGCCGTTTTCAGAAATAGGAGGAATGGACTATACCTCCTCCCAAGGTGTAAACCCCCAGGAAATTCTACCCAGGCTTTTCTCTGCCTTTCATGCTTTCCACTCCTAAAGCTTTCTGCTCAGCAGGCCCTTGAAGAATGTGGCATTTCCTTTGAGCTAATGAAGTTGCAAAAAGCAGCTGTAAGATTTGGACTGAATGGGCTGTTTCTCTGTGAGGAGAGAGTGCTATTTCTTTCTGGGTAAAGGAATAAACATTGTGAAGAATAAACTATGAGTAGTGCAGTCTGAGGAAGGCAGAGATTTGGGGCAGGCTAGAGGAGTTAGGATATATACGCATTGGGGAAGAGTAGGAGAGACTATAGTGACATAAAATGTTACAGAAAAGAAGATGTGAGGAAAGCCTAAAAAAGTTTGAAAATCATACCTTAGGCAAAATCCAAGTTGCTTCAGTTTTCAGTTGAGAACTGTTGCGTACAGATCTCACTCAGTGGCTGGCTAGCACAAAGCTCTGATGCAAGGTGAGAGTTTTCTGTGAGAAACTGTCCCTGCAACTCAGGATTTTGCCAAGTGTCTTGCAAAAATGCTGGTAACCTTCATCAGTCCAGACCTCACAGGGAACTCCAGACATGTGGCGAACAGTTGGTTTTCACTTACGTAACTAAAACAGCAGAAATTTGGTTACTGTTTTGCCATCACATTATAGACTTTATACTTTGTATTTTTTAATCACATGAATCTTTTTCTTTTGAATGATGCAATCTTATGATTGGTGAATATGGAACAAAATTCTGAAACCAGTGAATGTGCATATGTAGATGCAAAGTAATAAGGAGGTGAAAAATAGGATAAGGCCTCTGTTGTTGGACTATACTGCTAACAAAACTCAACATCAAGGAGTTTAGCAGGAGGTCTGTCATTGGCAGTAAAACCACCAGTTTGCTGGGTAGTAGCAATGTATGAACAACAGGAAACTATTTCTGAGAGTCAGAAAAAAGAATAGTGCTGCAGCACAATTTTTCCTCTATCTAAATAGTGTTAGGTATCTTCTTGATACTCAGCAGTTGTCAGCTCTGAAGCTACAGATGTTTAAAAAAGTATGTATACTGGAGTGCAGGACCTCTCTAAGCCTAGCAAAATAGATTCTCACGAGCATGAGTGTGAAATACATAAAATCCCTGGTTGGTGTCAAGCCTTAAACCTCTTTAAAGCCAGTATGAAGGCCTGAATGATGAGGATGCTTGTCGTCATCTATTCTTCTATTGACATACAATGATTAGAGTAAAGGTTGTGGTGTAAAATTGAAAAAGACAGGTAGACTGATACTATCACATAGGATTATTTTTATTTTTCCCTTAATTGCTACTAAGGTATGCAGGTCCTTCCTTCTTATCAGATAAATCGAAAAATAAATGTCTGAGAATCACTGCTGTATCTTGCATCATGTTTGGCTGGCTGGCTTAAAATAAGCAGGCGTCATCCAAGCTATCAAACTGTTTTTCCATTCTTCAGCTTTTATAAAAAACAAATTGTTTTAAGAAGCTGGGTGTTGTTGAATGTATGACTGAAAGATAATGTCTGTAACAGATAGAAGTATTTTTTTTTAAGTTGGAAACTCATAATATTATATTTAGAATCATAGAATCATAGAATGGTTAGGGTTGGAAGGGACCTCAAAGATCATCTAGTTCCAACCCCCCTGCCATGGGCAGGGAAATCCTCCACTACACCAGGTTGCCCAAAATAATAGTCTATTTTAAATTTTTGAAAAACTTCCACATTAGAAAAGTGTTTTTCCATTATCAAATACACATTAATGTAACTAGACTGTTACAACCTCATTAATATTAAACTTTTCAGCACTGAGCTCACAAATTAGTAATTATCATACAATTATTTATTTGCAGAATTATCCTATTGCTGAATATTAGCGTACCTTTGTAAACACTTCTGGTAAATGTGAACTGTGTCAATGTTTAGCACAAGAAAAACACGTCAGAATGCCTGACTACACATAGGTGGGGAAAAAAAAAACAACAAAAAAACCCCAGGAGACTGCAAATTTTTGTACTGAACTGTAAAGACTATCCACCTGTATGTCATATATATTTCCAGTGAAAGGCAATTTATATGCATTTCATGGCAGAAGAACCGAAGACAACAAAATCAGAGCTACTAATATCTGTAACCAATTTCAGTACTGTGAGAAACTTATAAATTTACTGCAATGGACAAATTTATGACCTCGCTTCACCTTTCGAAAATTCTTTAGGACTCTGTTTGCTGTCTTCCCTAAGTTTTCCCTTGTCAGCTCTTGGCACTGAACTGCAAACTGCAGCAGAAAATCTGGACTCTTATTCTGGGGCCAGCATTGCATATTCTTAGGTATTAGACTCACGTGTGTCCAATGTGATAATACTTTTTACATCATTCTGTTGCCAGCTCACTTAGCACAACATCGGCACTGTCCACTGATAACTCTGTGGTTACAGAGCAAACATGAATACTTCAGGGCTCAAACTACGCATCGACTTGGCCTTGACAGCCTCTCTTTCTAAGAAGCATTTACCTCTGAACCAGCTCTTTTCCCTTCCAGATTTCCTCACATTTTTTCTACTTCTTTTCCTTATTCTCTTTAATCATGAAGGCAGTAGAAACAGATATATTTATAACCCTGCGAGTCACAATACTAATAAAGGAGGAAAATATTGCTAAGAGATTTTTGTTAATAGGACAGGAGAGGCAAGGGTGCTTTTAGTCCACAAAAGTTGGAAAATAGCAAAAGTAACCAAAATTATTTGTAAAATTAATTTAAAAACTAACGACTATAAAAATCTCTCTCTGAATAGATTCTCCTCACTCAGCTGCCAATTTTTGGTCTTTTGAAATTATTGGATTTGCTGCTTTCGTGCAGAGATCCTTCTCATTTTTTTGAAAGCGGTCTCAAAATCCCTAGTTTTGCATGAAAGTGATTTCTCAGTGTTTCAGTAAGAAAGGTCCTTATTCAAGGAAATCCATAATCTTCTATTTTAATCATCTTCTCTCATCATAAAACCATCTACCTTTAGACTTTCATCATGCTGATATGCTGGGAGCCACAAGCAGTTGTAACAATGCAAGGAGAACCCACACTTAGTCGGAGACATTTCAGGAAGCCTGCAGGCTCCTGATATGTCACTCTCCACGTACACTAAAACCCATTGGACCAGCTGAACACAAATGGAGATCAAATTATCAGATTTTGGCCCTCAGCAATGTCAGCTTCCTACCCTGGCTATATTGCCAACGTCATTCGTCTATTGAACGAGACCCTTGTTATTTTTACTCAGAACAAAAATAATGTCGTCATGTCCAAAGGCTACATTTTGCCTTCTGAAAACACTCTTTTTCATCCTTTGCATTTTTTAAAAATCCTTTGTCTGCATTCTTTTGTGGTCGAGGCTCCTGTATCTCAGCCAAACACTGATACATTCATTGCAGGCTTCAGCTGCTTTGCAGACCTGATTAGACATTGAGGCTACACGGGCGACTTCAATTAAGCAGTTCTATAGAGCTGATATTTTTTGTTGAAAAACAGTGTCTTTTTGCAGGGCCAAACAAAGTGGCAACTCCAGGGATGCAGATCAGAACAAAATACTTAAAAAATAACAACTGCCAAGGCAATTAATTGTAAGCATTCAGCAGAGAATACAAAGACCCATTTACCCAGTTGTTTCTTTCTTTTACTCTACCATCGTGAAATTCCAAGTATGTACATTACAGCAAAGATGCATATGATAAAGTAGAATTTCAGTGGGAAATTTCCAGATTTTAACAACCGAATTGCAGACTTTTTGAGACAGTAAGGTTTGTTTTCTTGGAGAAATGTAGCTATGAAAATATATAAAAGTCTTTTTATTCCTACGCACATGTACACAGCAGAGATTCTCACTGAAGTACACAAGAATGCAATTATTTTTCCTTCACCCTGCTTGTAAGACACAAATACATTGTACTTGGTGAAGGGCTTTAGAGCAGCAAATGCCAATTGCAGATGTGTTCCTCTCAGCTACCTGAGGCTACAGCAAGTGCTCTGCTTCTTTTGTTTGTTTGTTTGTTTGTTTTCGAACTTTCACAACTTGTACTTTATTTTCCCCTTTTATTTCTTTTTTATAATTTCTATCAGTTTATTTGCTGAAAAATTAAAGAGAATCTTCTTTTCTTGACTTTCTGGAGAGAATTTCCCACATGGCGTTAATTCCTGCTGTACTTAAAACGGTTGGGTCTAATTCATCGATCCTCCTCTTTGTTTCCTTCTTCCCCTGGGCCCGGCAACCCAGCAGAAGTCTTTTTTGTGTGTGTTCCAATCTGAGCCAAATTATTGCAAATTAGTCTGTCTGGCCTAGGCTATTATTAGACTAGCCAGCAACTGTAGCTCTTTCATTATTTCCACAGCTGGTTTTGTTGCTTATCTAAAGACCCAAAAGCACAGCTCTCTCCCCCTAGAAACTGCTTACCCAGATAAAGGGCTGTGTCAGGATCTGTTCCAAGCCTAAGGTGGATCTGCCGTTGCTGCTTAGGAGCACTCCATCAGAGCCCCATCTATCTTCTGCAGATTAGGTACCTCCATTATTTACACACCTTTATCAGGCATCAAGCCTGTGATGTGATGCTGCATTTGACAGCGCAACCCTAAAGCTGTTGATGACTTGAAAATACCAATATACACTAGAAGTGAGGCACAGCTCACAGCCAGAGTACAGATGAGTGCATCTGGCAAGCACTCACTAAAAAAAGAACCACTTCTAAGAAATGGAGCTCTAGACATCCACCCTCTGTCTCAACTCCCTTAGAGTCCTTGCATATTAGCGGATTTTGCAGCTGAGAGAAGTGAAGAGTATGTGAACGTACTGTCTTACACATTCCTGTATATTACCCTGCACACACTTGTTCTACAGGCATTTAAAACCTAAAACACACCTCTGAGTTTGAATGCCTGTGGCATTTGTACACTTTGTGAGCACGTTCACAGACAACATGCCCTGAAGAACTCTAGCTACTGGTAAGCAACCTTCTTTTGGAGGTTAATAAAAAACATTATTGAATGTTTTTTGCAATAAATGTTTCAGAAATATGATTCAAGTATTTCATGCAATGCTGCCTTGCATTTTAATTTCGTCTAAATGGCAGGAATTTTCACTTGTTTCCAGTAATACTGTTTGGAAACTGTTTCCAGCAGTATGCTAGTTATTGCTACCTGAATCTTGTAGCCACACATGAATTGTGTCATAGCTTGGTCTCTTTCTTCCTGGTGAAACCTGTCCTCTATCAGTTCCAGACATTTCTTAAACAGCTCCTATAGCTCTAAAACTCAGTCCGTGTCCTGAGTGCATTTCCTGCTGGCAGAGCTCGGTATATGGCCAAGCACTTGCTTCAGAGACTTCATGACTTTATATAATCTAGATATTGCACTTTCATTTTCAAGTAGGACTTTCCCTGTGAACTCTAAGCAACTCTCAATGATCATCAACATTAAATATGCATGATCCTTCCCTACTCTATTTTAGATTTTGGGAAGTGTTTTCTTAGTCGTAGCTGGAACTACTCTGTTCAGCATCTTTTTCTTAGGCCTAAGATCTCTCCAAATGTATTTTTCAGTTTTATATGCTTGGAAGCCTCTGTGTTAATTTCATCAACAGCCATAAAAGAAGGTTTAATTCAATTTTCTGGGCTCTTTGAATTCATGTTATGTTCTATGGTATATTTCTGTTCTTTCCTTCCTTAGTAATTTTACATGATAGCAAGCTTCCTTTCCTTCCTCCCCTACCAGTAGTGAAACATATAGTATAAAAAAGAGATATTCAGGAAGTGGAAAATGGATGGTCCTTGTCACTCCGTGGAGCTTAGGAGTTGAATACAAGTGCTGCATTTTGGCTCTACAGCAGCAAAGAACCAGAATACAAACAACACGTGCTGTTTGTTTTACATGGAAAATTGTCTTTGTCTCTCACACATGCAGGTACCAGCAACTTCCCTCTCTTCTGCTGTTCTTCCTCATACCTTCTGCATTGGAACTTCTTTTTTTGTGCTTTTCATTGCAGGTGAGGCTTTGCAGCACAGCCCTATAACACACCTGTGGCAGCAGTGCACCACTGAGGAACTTTGTAACCAGCTGGTTATCCCTAGAAGGCACGCTGGTCTTGTATTGAAATTTGTGAGGTGAAATCCTTCGACCATCATGCAGTCCACCTATGCAGAGGACATCAGAAGCATGAGGCTTTTGAGAACACATACCTGTAGTGGAAGGTTTGATTTGTCTGTTATATAGTCCTGCTGTACATACAGTTTTGTTACGGGTCTTTTGTCCTTTTTTATAAAGCTTTATGTCCTTCTAAAGGGTGACTATTACACCCCTTAAACACTAAATGTTCCAGTGGAAAAAACCTTCTGTTAAGGAACAACGATTGTAAAGTCAAGCACTGAAACACTAAGAAATGCACAATCATTTGTATTCACGCATTACGATATGCTTTTCAGTTTTGTGATCACATCTGGTTTTTTCAACCTGCACAATCTGCTTTATTCAGTGCACAAAGAAGACGGTGCTCAGTGAGTCAGCACAGATGTTGCTCAACATTAAGATCACACAATGTTTCGTTGTATTTTCCTGACCTAATTTGTGGTCATATACTTTATTGTCCCTTATTTACCTGCTCTGAAGCTGAATTTAACTTCCTTATATGCTGCTTTTAGCGGTGCCTAATATGGAGTCATCTGTAAAAACATTTACAGCTTGGTTTTACAGTAACCGTAAGATGCGAAGAAGCAATATAATTTCAATTTTAGATACAGGCAACTGAGGCCCAGAAAAAAACATAATTGAAGCTAAAACTACACCTGACTTGTAAGTGTCCAGCGTGAAACATGGCCAGATTTTTCATATCGCCTCTACGCTGGAAGCGTGTACCTCACCGGGTTCAAGTGTGTCCTTAAGATGACTTCTCCTGAAGTGGTTTAAACCACCCTAGCGAACCCCCGCCAAGAAACACATCCTCCTGGCCGGGAATGACAGCCGGCCGCCGTCTGAACGCCCGCCTGGTCTCAGCCCCAAGCCGGCGGGCGGCCCGGGGCCCAGCGCGGCAGGGCCGGGCGGCGGCTCCACCCCGCCGGCCCGGCTCGGTGCCCCGGGGGCTCCCCGCGTTGCGCCCCGCTCGCAGCAACAGCCCTTTTCACCTCCGTACCCTCGGCGGGAGGGGGTAACGCCTCAGAGCCCCTCGCCTCTGCCCCTTCTCTCCCTTGGCACGGGGCTGCTCGGGTTCACATGCCCCTCGCCCGGTACCGACGGTCACCCCCGTGCGGCGCCAGCCCCGCCCCGGCCCTCGCCCGCCGGGCACCACGAGATGCCCACCGCGGCCGAGCGCTGCCCGGCGGCGGCCGCCAGGTACCTCCCCCCGCCGCCGCCTCCTCCGCCCCCTTTTGTGGCGGTGCCAGGCGGCCGCCGGGTTTCCTGCTGACGCTGGAGAGCCGCGGATGGGCAGGAAAGGCCGCCGCCGCCTCTTCTCCCGCCCGCCGGCTCCCGCCTCGCCCCGCTCGCCGCGCCGGCAGGAGCGCGGAGCGGCCTGGGCTGAAAGCTCGCCAGGAGGAGCGGGGCGGACAAGGCGCAGGTGCGGGGCAGGCCCGGGGATCACGGGGACCGGGCGGCCGCGCTGAGGGGACGCGCCGGCATTGCCCGGCAGGGGCGGGAATCTCCCCGGCCGCGGGCGGACATGGCAGCCCCTGCTTCTTGAATGCGTTCAGCCGCCCCCCTGCCGCCGATGGCCGAAGCCTGGAGGCTGGAGGAGGACGAGGAGGAGCTGCGGGAGCTCGGCAGGAGGCACCGGAGGGTCGCTCTGAGCTCGGCGGCAGGTGAGTGGCGGGGGCGCGGCGGGCCGCGGCGTCGCGGGCTTTGGGCTGGCCCGGGCCCGTGGCCGGCTCCCAATGCCTGCCCGGGGCTGGGCGGCGTCGGCGGGGCCGCCCCGGTGTGTGCCGTCCGGTCGGCTTCACTCCGGGCCAGGCCAGTTCAGCTCAGGTGCATCGGAGCCACGGGCCGGCGTGAGCCGCAGCGTGCTCCCTGCTGGCTCCGCTCCCGAGGCCAGCCCCACATCCCGCTCCTTCTCCGAGATGATGCTAACGCGGACACGCTCAGTCTCCCACAGACACCTCCAGGCGCTTAAGATGCCTTATCAGGAAATACAATACCGATTTTTCTTGGAAGTACGAAGGTGGAGGAACATCTAGGTGTCGGAGTTGTCCACATGTAACCGTTTCCGTGTAGGTGTGGACAGCAGGCCTTGGCAAACAGGAGGCAAGAATTGGTGTGTACGAGAAGGCATGGAGACAGCAGCTCGGGAGCAAGCAGATTCATACGTCTTTACAGAGGGACTTGGAGGGTGCAACAAGCTTTTATCTGAAGTGGTGAAATCCAGTGGACCGTGACAGAATTGAAAGTATTTAATTCAGACATCACTGCTGATTGAGGGGCAACGTGTGTATCACCTTTCTGTAGTCACTGAGGTGTGAATGCAGCGTTTCTTCTTCTGTCAGTGTAAAATGCCCTCCAGAATGAATCGTTTCCCAAGGTCTATTTCCAAGGAAGATCTCAGCCACACTGCATATTTGAAGTTAAATTCCAAATATTCTGATTTTTAATAATTATGGTACAACCTTTACAATATAGTAACTTCTACAGTTTGTGTGGGTTTGCATTCATTTGAGTGAGAAGAAATTGAGTGTTCCCTCATAGATGACAAAAGCACAGCAATTTGCGGGTTTGCAGATGAAAACTTGCTGTAACAGGCAGGCCCTGTGGCTTCCAGTGACCCGAGTTATGTCCCTCCATTTCCGGGCAGGTGCAGGATTAGCAGGAGCCGATTGAAACCATTGTGGCTCAGCATGTATGCAGGGTTTTGCCTTGTTTAGGATAGGGTGCAAAAAAAAAAAAGTGTTGGTTCCTGTATGGTTTCTTCAGTAGCTAAATGTTCACGCTACTAGTTATGATGTCTGTTTTTTAAAGGTGTTTCTTTTGGAGATTTTTACTAGTAAAAACCATAATTGGTTCTACAGTTTATATACCTGTATTTTTGCTGCCTTCTTGTGGAACAAAGCTTGTTCCCAGAGTTTGTCTTTGTCTTTGGCACAAGTTTACTAATCAATAATAAAGGACCCGTGTCCTTTTTTTATTTTTATTATTATTTTGTCCTGACAACCTCTCTTTGAAATGAGCCCAGCACTGTTTACTTTACTGGTGTAAAGTATGTGTGAATGAATAGTGTTCTGCTTTGACTGTCTCGCCTTCTTTCCATCTGTTTGTGAGACTCTACAGTGGAAAACACCAAAAAGACTCCCAGCGGAGCATTCTTAAGGCATCTGTGAAGAGTGTCACCCAAGGTGGCTGAGTTTGCTGTTCTTCTCTTACTTGACAATTCTTTTACACCTTTATTTACAAACCTATTGAAAATGAGTGGGTTTTCTTGCATGTAATAAGTGGTTATGCTGCCAAAGTGGTACTGTAAATAGGTGTTAAATAATCCTGTTGGATATTTTTGCAGGCTTTAAGAAATGTTGTAGTTGCATCTTAGCAGACTCAATTTCAGCATTTCAGCGTGTTAAACTAATTGTGAATGTGAGCAATTTAAATTTGTGGTGCGTTCAGCTTATGCATGGAAGTGCGTAAGGGCATTTGCTCACCTTTGTCCTGCACGTACAAGGCAAAGTGGTAGTTGAAGGGTGAAAGTTCACAAACGCTTCTGGCTTAGTAGACACTCAGATATGTAATTAGCACTGTTTTATTGGACGACCAGAACACAGGAGACTGTGAAATGAAGAAGTAGTATCTTCCCTTGAAGTTAGACATGGTTGTGCTATGCCAGATACTGTAGGATGAAGCCAGCTAAATGAATCTAACAGCTTGCCGCTGCTAGAGGTGCGATCTCTTTCATGGATGTGCACTTCTGCGCTCTCTCGTGTGTCAGCTCTGCTGCTTGTCTAGCTTGTTGGTGAATGAAGTCACTGAAGTTGTGGTTTGGTGGCAGCCTGGGCTGATCTACCTGGTGTCTGCTGAGGCCTCTCTTGGAGCCCTTGTGCTTGCTCACTCAAACATGCACCAACCTGTCCTGGTGTGTTGGCTGAGCAGAGAGCTATTTTTCTTGTTCTCTTCAGTGGATGAGAGCCTGCTGATTCAGCTCGTTGGAATGGTTTTGTACAGGTTCTGATGAATGTTAAAGCTGGCACAACTGAAAGAGTAGGAACATGCAGCCGGAGGGAGGTAAGAGACTATGCCAGCCAGGAGTTAGTTTGGCTGAGGTTGACGTGAAACTGCAGCCTGAGAGCTGTTAGAGATCTGTTCACGTGGAGTTTTTTATTTGGTTGTTTGGGAGGTGGTTTGGTTGGTTGGGGTTTTTTGCTGGGTTGGGTTTGGGGCTTTTTTGCAGGTTTAATGAGCTGGAGAGGCTTGCTGAAGCACTAGCCAAGTGCCAGAGCTGATGTTAAAGGAGGGAATGAAAACTTGGAGACGTGAGCAGATGAGATGGGCAGAACCATCCTTGTCCATGCAGTAGTTGTAGATAGCTCATTTGACTTGTCTGCCTGTTTTTACCCCACTGCATGTCATGACGATGGAATTATTTTCTCTGATTTCAAGAAAGCTTTTTAATGAGCATGTTGTGGAAAAACCTGTGAGAAGGTACGAAGTAGGGCAATTTGAGACTCTTCTAATGAAATGATTTTCCTTTTGAGAAAATGCTGAATGTTTGATTTTTTTTTTTATATGTATAGTTTTTCTAAATGATAGGGAGGAGAACTGGGATACATTCTTTAAAAATTGAGAGGAATAAAAGTAGCTGCATAGGTTCATTAAACTATGATTAACTAGCGATAAGACAAGGGGCAATGGCCTTAAACTGAAAGAGGGGAGATTTAGATTAGATAAAAGGAAGAAATTTTTCACTCAGAGGGTGGTGAGGCACTGGAACAGGTTGCCCAGAGAAGCTGTGGATGCCCCATCCCTGGAAGTGTTCAAGGCCAGGTTGGATGAGACTTTGGGCAACCTGGTGTGGTGGAGGGTTTCCCTGCCCATGGCAGGGGGGTTGGAACTAGATGATCTTTAAGGTCCCTTCCAACCCAAACCGTTCTGTGATTCTATGAAACTGAATCATCTGGTCATCTGCTATGGGAAAGGAAGCCAGTCTTGCTGGAAACCTTTATTTTTTTTTACTGCAATATAAATAATTAAAATAACATGATCAATTTCTAACTCCCTTTCTGTCACATACATTATTGCTCTGGGAAGTAATAGAGAGTGCTGGATTTTTACTGGGGTTTTTTTGTTTGTTTAGAATGTTAGTATTTTATTTCGGTGTGTTTTTTTTTTTAATGAAGTGGAAACAAAAAAACCCAACCAATCAACATCAACAAAAAACCAAACTAAAATCTTCTTTCCCCATAGACTTACAGGCTCTCTCCAGTCTAACTTTGGACCTCAATCTGGTCTGCTTTCCTGTTTTAACTAGCTGTTTATTCTGTTACTACTGACTAAAATAAGTGGACTTGCAAGAAATATTGTGAATATAGTAAATCTTAATTAAGAACTGCATTGGTTAATTATGTGTCCTTGCCACTGCATTAGAGCTGAGGGAGATGCTCAGTATTCTGATGTTATCTAAAGTGCACAAGAAATTTTTAACATATTCAGTATCTGTATTATTTCACTTTGAATTCTGGTCAGCGTTCCTTGAGAAGGAATAACCCATTATGGATGTGGCAGCTGTTTCCTCACTTAAAAATAAAATTGCAAATATAGAAGTCAGTAATGAAATTTATTTGAGTTCATAATGAAGAGTTATTTATGTGATTTGTATTTTAATGTGTGGTTAAAAGTACAGATGGTCAATATTACAAGGAAAGGCTTTGACTTAATATTGCTCTGTTGTACTTACCACAAATGCTTATCTGTGGTTTGTTCCCACACAGCGGCTGTAAATTTTGCACGAGTTTTGCTGTGCTGACTGAAACATCTCTGGTTTGGTTTGTTGTGGGTTGTTTTTTTTTGTTTGTTTGTTTGTTTGTTTTTCCTATTTCTGTTTCTCTATAGTATTTCAGATGTTGTCTGGAACTTTTTCAACTCTAGTGGGCAATTTTAGATTATGGGTGAAATAACCGATTTTTAGTTGGTTGATTGACTGAGTGCTTTGGGGTTCTTTTTGCCAAAACAAGATCTAGTTCAGAGTTAGATCAATTCTTTACACTCCCACAACTCCCACATCAAACTGGCACTGACTTGTTTTGGAAACTGAGAACAATGAGCTGTGTCCAATATAACAAATTAAGGTTGAATATTTCACTGCTCAACATGCTGAAAGGTTATGGGGGTACAGTTGGGTAGTGTGTCTGATGAAATTCAGTGAACAGTAATTTGCAGGCATAGTGGACTTTTTACAGATAAATAAGGAATTTTGAAAGAATGCTCAGCAGTTGTTCCCATGTTCATGCAAAATATGTGTTTGGTCTTAAGAAGTAAAGAATAAGATGGTCTGAGATTCTTCATGAAATTCTTAAGTCTGAGACTGATTAAGTGATGATGTCCTTTAGGGTTCACTGAATCGTAACATGAACAGATTGACCTTAGTACTTCCCAAGGGGTGCCAGTGACGCTGGAGCAGAGAGGAAGTGTCATTAGGAATAAGATGTCTCCAAGAGTTAGTTGCTGTGTTCTTAAACTCTTAACCAAATGTTGTATTTAAGAAGCGGAAGGATCTGCATCTTACAGAACAGAAGTGAGCATTGTTCAGCTGGAAACTTCTTTGTCTGCATGCCTGTGTCCTTCAGTGCTGATCTGGAAATTGTTCCGCTTGTCCGTAGCGAGAGTAACCATTTATTGTCTCTTGTTCAGAGAAGAAAAAAAAAAATCCTCATAGAGCAGATCAACTGTCTTGAATAAATGCATAAGGTCTACCTGTGATCTGCTAGTCTGTCCTCGTGTACACAAAAACCCCATAAAAAGAGGGCCAAGGGACCGGGTATTTGTTTTATTTATTTATTTGATTAATTAATTGGTTGGCTCACAAGTTCAAGAAGGGGTAGAGTTGGTTGCTAGCTGGGCATCTCTTCCCTCTTTCTCCTGGAATTCAGTCTGTTTTGATTTTGTAGTCCCAATGTAGGCTCAAGGTCTCTAGTTTTAAAAATTGCTTGAGGCACCACTGCAGATAAACGCTTAAAACTCAAAGAGCACAAATAATGTAATTCTTCTATAATAATCTCTAACTGGTGCTAATACTTTGTATCATGTAAGTATTAAACAGATTACCTGGTTAGTCCTTTTCCATATCCTCTTGAAGTTACTGCACACGTTTCCACTGAATTTCAAAGTCTTTAAATTTAGCTTGCTTTGAAGTAAATGTAAGATACTAGCTAAAACTTTTCTGGAAGTTAAATAAGGCAGCCTACACGTGGAAATTCACCAACATACATTGAAATTCAAGTGTACTGTCAGTGGCAAGAAAAAAACCTGCTTGCAGTTACTTGGCCAAAAGTGTAGACTGAACCGCAGAGAACGTTGTGTCTTCTGCGGAAACAACCCTTCTGAAAATGAAGGCTGCTCTAAGGAGAATAGCTGAATAACTTCTGGTAGTCAACAGGGTGATTCTCTAGCCAAGGAAACTGTAGAAAGACAAATAATAATTATTATTAAGTGATGAAATGGACCTTCTTCATTTGGGTTATAGCCAAAGCAAGGCACAAAAATGTATCGTTGCGTAAGGAGCAGTGAGTTTGTAGCCAAAGAGAATAACCAATGGAGTTATGATTGCCCAAAGATGTGCTGTTAACTGTGTTGCAAGCAATTATTTCCTGTCAAGGTAACAGGTGATAAATTAGGGTTGTTGCATAAGGAATGAGGACAGACAGCAAAGGGCAGAATGAGTCATAACCTCATTGCAAGAAGCATTTACCATAGTGGTTGTTGTTTACAGAAGGAAAAAACTTTAATATCTGTAAATAATTTTGTCAATATTTACTTTTGTCAGTATAACCTTGATTTAAAATCTGGAAACAACATAGAAGCGATGTCGACACTCTCCATTAAAAGTTGATGTAGTTCTCCATGTATTGTTTCAGTAAGTATCTCATACAACATGTGCAGTATGAAAAGAAATTTTATTTTGATAACTGTTTGACATCAACTTCTTTTGTTGATGCTTATGATCTGCAGTTAAATGCAGTGCTTTACATTTAGCATAGTTTAGTTTCTTTGCTTTGATGATTTTGTGGCTTTTGCGGTGGAATTGTTGGCTGGAAGGGAGCTCTGGGGTCACCTAGTCCAGCCTCCTGCTTGAAGCCGGACTGTTGGTAAAGCTAGATCCACCCAGCCAAGGCTGCGTCTAGCTGTGTCTTGAAGAGTCTCCCAAAAGAGAGGGATTCACTGCCTCTGTGGGTAACCTGCTCCAGTGCTGCACTACCTCCTAGTGAAAGAATTTTTCCTCATGTTCAACCTGAACCTCCCAAGCCATGGTTGTGACCATTGCCCCTTGTAATATTGTCCACTAGTACCAGGGAGAGTTTGGGTTTGGGATTTTTGTTGCTACCTTCCAAGTAGCTGCATGCTGCTGTTACATAGCTTCTTTGCCTCCTCGTTGCCAGACGAAAGAAGTCCACCCCTCCAGCCTTCTCATTGTGCAGTCCTGCCTCGCTTATTCAGGTTCTCAAAGTGTACAAAAATGGAGTGCAAGCACTGGCTTCATTGCTGGCCAAGATTTTTACTCTTCTCTTGAAAAACAGCATGCACCAAAGCTACTGAAGCGTTCCAGCAGCAGACTTGGGAAGGCAACGTATCGTCTGTTTATCTGTGGTTTATGCTTGGCAAGCATCCTTTCCTTCAGTGAAGGACAAAAATAAGTTTTGCGGGAAAGCATAGGTTTGGTGGCTGATGGCACATAGCAGGAAAACTTCCTTTTTTTCCCTCAACGCTGTATGAATTTTGAAAGACATAGGATTTTATGGATATCAATATTTTTAAATTGACCGTCTGATGTAGTGCTGTGTTATGCTAACTGCTTCAGGTGGTGGTGTAAACCAGCAGAGATTTGTATGGATTGCGTGTGTTATTCTAAAAACATCGATTTGACATTCTGACTTGAGAATTTGGGATCTTCATACAAGATTTAATGGAATTCTAAATAAGATGCTTCAAAGATGAACTTAATTGGTTTATGAAGTCTTGCATATGTTACGAAACAAATCTATACCTGCTTTCTGTGGCTGCGTGTAGCTGTAGTTGGGTCCAGCTTGAACAGCTGGATGAAAGCAAGACTGAGAATGTTCACACTGTAGTAGAAGCTGAATGTAACAGATCTTGCTGTTCATTTTCTTTCCTTCTGCCTTTTTTAACCCTTAAGCTCTTTTAGAGGTTATTGTGTTTATTTTGTGCGTGAGTCACCACTACAGTCAGCGTGTTCAGGCTTTTGGAGAAAATGAGATTGGATCAGAACATGCAGAAGATTTCAAATGATTGATATTGTCACTCCTGTATCTGACAGGGTGTGCTGCCTCAGCCTTTCGAAGCCGTGATAGTAGCTCATACGTGCCCAGTTGTGCAAACTGCAAAACACGTGGAACAAGAATTTTGTAATTTTCATGTCCATAGGAATGTCATGCTGGATCAGACAAAAGGCTCATCTTCTTGGGTAACTTGCTTCTTACATTTGCCTACAAACGTCTTCAGGAAAGTATGCAAGAAACATCTCCTTGGATTCAATTTTTACTTCCAAGAGAGATTCCTTCCCCTCTGCAGTCAGTGTCTTAGCAGCTTCTCAGAGGCTACATATAGAAGGCCTTGCTAAATAGTTGCCAATGGATTCATCTTTCATGAATTCAATTCATTTTTTTAATCCACTTGCACTTTTGATGTTCAAGTCTCACATGCTAGTAAGGAACACAATTATTCATGATATAAAATCAGTTACTACCTTTTACATGCTGGTTGGTATTTTTACTGGGTATTCACGAGTTCTTGAATTATGATGATAAATTTCTTATCTGTATTGTGCTTTTTTTAATATGGTTTTGAGCATGGTTGTTTACACTCTTAAAAACAGGTAAATTTTCAAGCACTGTGTTTCCTGCAAAGGGATTTCTGATCCGTTCTCCTTCTAGACAGAATATTGTATGCATAAAAGAAGCCATATGTTTTTTTTTCTTTAGCTATTTTGATTCTGTTTATAAGAGGTAAGCTAAAATTAATATCAATTGTTTTCTTAAGGTGATAAATTTGTATTCGTCATGCACTCTGTCTTGCATTAAAACCTGAGCATCCAGTATCACAATATCTGCACATGAAAATTGATTCAGGTTGTGCACATCTGTGTTAAATCATTTACAAGAATTTTTGAGTGAACAGTGTGCTGTGATGTTATTCATTATTAAAATACTGTTGACTTATCCTGTTGGAGTGATGGGACATAAACGCCTGGAAACAAGCTCAGCATTTTGATAACTTTCTCATAATAAATTGCTCCCAGTGTGCTGTATTCATTTTATGACTGTCTGCCCTGTAAATCTAGGGTGCAGAAACTAATAGAAATGTGAGACTTGGGATCAAAGTAAAAGTTTTGGAAAAAATCTCCTTTCACTTAGTACTTTGAAAACGGCATTGTCAGGTGCCACAATTTATCTGATGGCAAATGCTGTAAGCTTTGTCATTTGTCATAAGCTTGTCAACCTTTTCAAGTATGTCTGAAGAAATACCCAGTGATCTCCAGACTGGAATGGTGAAGTTCACCTGAGAATGGAGTTCCTGAGGGTGCGACACCTGCCTTATTCTACTACGTCTGTTGTTTAAGCAGGTCAGGACAGTGCTTGGAAGAGTGTTGCTACCAGCATGGGACAGGTATCGCTGAATGATGAGATGAGATAATGCTGCAGACCTCATGTATCCAGCGCTCATGGGCATAACTTCACGATGACAAGCTCTCTTCTTACATGCTGCTGTGCAAAGCTTGCCATAATCACCAATATCATCTCTGGGAAATGCATGGTAGCTGCTGCCGTGACATTAGGCCCACTTCATTTCTCTAATTGCTCTCAACTGGCTTAATGTTGGTGGATCCATTATCGAGAACTATTTAATTGAAGTGTGTCATTATGGTATTTTACTCTTGGCACCGTAGCAATGTAGAGGTGCTTATTAGCATAGTTACAAAGGTTGGATGCCTCTGACAGGATCTGTAGGCATTTTTGGTGTGCGCACAGGAGTGGGAAGAGGTCTGGGAGCGCGTGGGAGGAGAGGTGTTTCTCCAAGGTACTGGAGGATTGGAACAGTCTCTGCCAGCATTACCAGAGTGCCCAGGAACCCTGGGTTTATCGGCAGTAAACACAGGATCCTTCGTTTTGAGGGTTTCTGGGTGCTTATGGCTTTGCCATCCTTTTTCTTGGTCGTTTTAAGTTGCTTTATGGTTTTTGAATCCTCTCATTGAACAGTAGGGAAACTGCTTTGTGTCACCATGAGTAGCAACCCAATGGATGGAATTTGCATTTAGAAGACTGACAACAAGATGCACTAGCCTGATGTCAAGGCTGGAAGCAGCTAAAAAATTACTTTATAATAGCTGCTTTTTCTGTTGTGTATTTTTTGAGAGGCAGGGCAGATGAGGAAGTACAATTGCAAAACACTTGGAAAAACAGATGAGAAGGCTCTGTGAAATGCTGTAATTTCTCAGGAGCCCAGAGATAAGTGCAGTCGGCTTTTGCCTGAAGTGCAAGGGTCACGTGTGAAGAATGGAAGGTGTATGCATCTAATATGAGCGGTTGTTTGTAAGGCATTTCTTAGAGTTGTGACTTACAGATCTCATTTTGTACACAGAGAGGCCACAGTATTTTTGTTACAATTTGTATATGGTTTGTAAATTGTGTTGAATTCAACCATATTTTCAATTTTTAAATAAAAAATAATACACCAAGCTGTGTGTTGTGAATCATACTTATTTTTGCAGAGCATGCTTGAAGTTCTTCCTGAGTGGTATGAAAGCCTTGTACTATGGAGGGGTTGCCTGCCTCTCTTTCATTACAGCAGGTGATGTTTCTATTCTGTGGCTTGCTTTTTCCTTGTTGTCCCTCTCTTTTTCCCTCCTGTCTTCCTTCTTTATCAAATATTGTTATCTTCTTCTCTTTCGGAGCTTGAGAGAATATCTTTATGTTCCCCACTGGTTCGGCAAATGGACCTGTGTTAAGAAGGTAATGGCTCTGGTGTCTAGTGACTGCATCGTTCTGTCCTTGTCACAGTCACTGAGGACCCAGAAGCTTCCACAGTAATCTGCTGCTTTTTGGCACTCTTACTGATTGGCCGGAACTTCTGATGTGCTCCCACTGTTACCACTGGCCTTCCATTTCAAATTCCTATCTCAAGTTGTAGTAAGACCCTAACAGTGTTGTCAGATGATTCTGCACACCTTCGTTTTCTCATGGACCGGCTGTACATAGTGACTTCTGGTCCGGATGGTCCTCAGGGACCAAAGGGCACACACATGCAGATTTACATCTACACATGTTACACCAGTAACAAAGGAGTCTGAGAGACTTTAAAGAGGATTTGGTAGATGTTTAACACCTTGGAGTAGATGTGGATAAACTCATCTCACACCTTAGTAAAATGTCTTCAGAATGCCAGGTGACTCACATCTTAAAAATTAATTTTGGATGCTGATGTCTAGTTATCAAATAATATGCATTCAAATATGACACGTTTCAAGAACAGGCAAGTGCTGGGCTTCCCGTTCTGAGGAATACTAGCTTAGAGTTGCACAACTTTTAAGCATGTGCTCATAGCTAATGGATGAATGTTGTCTCAGGTTGCAACAATTTATTGATATGTACCAACATTATTAAACAAATCAATTTTTTACACCTTTGAATTAGTCCATTTTATGATGCTTCTAGATCTTGTACTCTTTGTTTTACGGTAAAGTGCAAGAGACCTTTTTGAGAATAATCCTTTTTGTGGTACTTAAGAGAAATCCAATGCATGTGAGAAGCAATTGTTACATTCACTTTCTCAGAATTTTGTATTTCTGTGTGACTGTTGGGCAGAATTACTAATGTCACTGGAGGAAAATATTTTGTTAATAGGCTAATTTCAAATGCACTTCTATAGAGAATCAGTACTTGCAACAAAATCATTGAGGTTTAAGAATGTTCTCTTGTTAGATGTCTTTATGTGGACTGGGTAAACAATTTGGGGATTCTTTCATCATAAATAGTGACAAGAGACCACAAAATATTCCAAGAACAAGCTATTGAGTATTTCAGTGGTATCTTAAGACAAATAAATACTGTTACTTGCCTAGTATGTTTCTTCTCTTTTTATAGAAGTTGTTCTTTTATGGTTGAGTGTGTTACAATCTTTTAGTTTACTAAGTAATTTTCTTTCTCTCTGTGTCATTTATCCCCCTAGTCTCCAAATTCCTCCCAAAGTGCAGACCTATGCACTTACTTGAACTCACTGTCATGTCTAATTCCTAAATTTGAGGCAGTGTCATCTCTATTGCTGCCAGTGGCTTCACAGGATTAAATAATCAAAAATGGATTTTTCTTGTTTGTTTGCTTTAAATCTGAATTAGTTTCCTGTGATACAAAAGTGGGAATATCTTCTGCTGATACTGCTATTCCGCACTTTATTGTGAATCCATGTCTCACACACATTAAATAAGACTTAACTTCCAAGTGCATAATGCATAAGATTACACTGGAGACATTTGTTGTTGAGGTTTGCCATCTCAACGATCAAAACATACTGGTTTTGGTAAGCAAATTGAGAAAACTTTTAATTGCCTAATGGGACAGCATTTTTGGGTTGGCAGGGAGGGTGGGAAGGATGAAATTTGCGAAGTGTTTTACATCCAAGAATAAATATTTTTACTATATAGCATAGTAGATGGAGATTCCATCTTTTGAAAGTAATAAGGTAGGGTATGATTTCTCAAAAATTATAAGTTATTATCTGAAACTTATACAACAAAGGCTGTTTCTGCAACACATAGTTTTGTACTGTGTAGGTCAAAGGAAATTGCTTAAACAGTGCAAATTATATCCCCTGCAGTCATAGCCTCAAATTATACTGCCTGTGGCCAGGAACGCTTACGTTTAGGAAACTGTCATTCGACAGAAAAAAAAACCCAAAACAAATAAACCAAATACCCTGTAGAAAACATAAAGAAAATGGTTCTTTTTATATTATTTTTAGAAAGCCTTTTGTCATGATTGTCTTAGTCACTCCACAGCAGTATTTCTCTGTGCATGTCTTGGGTCTCCAGGCTTGGAGTGTGACCCTAATTAGTGTGGTAAGGGGCATGTTGTGACAGGTAAGTGTTCCTGTGCACAGGTGCTCAAAGCTGGAGGCTCTTTTGGTGCGGGATGTGCTGGTCCACAAGCAGGGCAAACCCCTGAGGAGAAAAATAATTAAATAAGTTTGGATCTTGATATGATGTGTGAATGTTTATAAGATGCTCTGTTAGTACAATGCAGGAACTATGAGTTTATTCGCACGTTTAACTGTATTGCATTTATTACATAGGGTGTATTCGCACCCTATGGCGGGCAGACACACCATAAGACTGAGCTCTATTGTCTGGTTGAGGGATATGCAGACCCTCTGCAGGCATGCTGAATCTGATTCGGGAAGAAAAAGATAGTACCATGCTCTTGAAAGATAATTGCCTTCTACTGGCAATGCTAGCAACATCAGAGAAATGTGCTTCAGAAATGTAAATCTAACATTTCTGAAATGCCTAGAGAGGAAGGTCTCTTGTGATTATAAATCTTTTGTCTATCAAAAAGTTTAATCAATTGGTATTTTCCTCATGAAAGTATTAAAAAAAATAAGTAGTAGGGCTCACCTTGGATATTTCCCACTGTGATTCTGGCAGTGTGCGGACATATCTATGGCCACTTGTACCTGAAGCACATAATCTAAGAATTACATTGCACTCCTCAGCTGGGATGTCTCGTATGAAGATGTGGGGATTTGCATTTTCAGGAGCTGCTCATTTCTTGAAAAAAGAGCTTTAGAAACATTTGTATCCTAAATTTCCTTCTTAAACAAGTGTGGTAGAAGGTAGAAGTGTGGTAATATATGCATATGCTGTGTATATTTGATTACTTATATACTTTGTTTATCATTCATGGCCTAAGAACAAGACTGGTTCCCGGTGCTGGATTTGATCTAGATTCTTATAACATGGGCCTTTTTGAGACACAGTAAGAACTTAGGCTGTCTGTTTCCTTCCTGTATTGTTTCTGCGTCAGCCCCACTCTTACGTTGGCACATGTGTTCACACTGATGCATGGACACTTCTGCTGTCGCAATGTAGGAGTAACATACGAGCAAGAATGAGGGGGTGGAAGTTCAGAGTCACAAAAACAAATCAGCACCAAATGTAGCACTGGCAAGTGTGGCCTCTGTTGTCCAGTAAACTCTTTTTTTCCACTTATATATCGTACAAGTGCAAAAAAGGCTTTAAAAGTGACTGTCGTTTATTGTTAATCTCTTTAGCAAGTTAAAGAGTATGGTCTTTGGATAATTACGAGCTTTTATGGTCAGTAGGTTTCAAGGTTAAATACTCAACCACAGAGGTTCAATGGATTCTTAGGTATGTGTTGGGGTCCCCCCGAGCCATGTATCAGTCATACTTAAGAGTGGGGAAAAAAGCATTACTCCCAGTACAAAAAGCTGCAGGAATGCTTTGTGCTTACGAGACTCGGTTTCTGTTTAGTATTAAAACTGACAGACTAGTGTAATTTCATTTGCAGGGGGTTATAATGTATTTTTTTCCCCACAGTGTACTGCTCTGGAATTCAACAGCATGCCACAGAATTTAAAACAAGTGTAATAACTGTCTGCCTTTACAATTATAAACTTCAATTGTGTGCTGATTTTGTGGCCTTTTGGAGTAAAGGGAAAGTTATATATAAACTAAATGAAAAAAGTTTCTTCCAAGCCTCTCGTTAATCTCTCCTTGAGCCTTCTGCCTTTTAAACAACTGATAAGGGACTCTGCTGTTATGGTACTAAAACACATAAATAAGTGTTCAGTTTTGTTGTATAGCAGTTCCTAATAAAATTGAGTTAAATTTATTGTAGGATCTATACAGTGGAATTAGTTTGCCTTGTTCTGACTCCTTACCTGAGAGAAGTACTAAAAAGAAGGAAGAGTCGCAGTGAGCCACAGTGTGCCTTGACAGAACGGAAGACAAAAAGACAGCAATATCAATGGCGGTTGTTGCTTATCTCAGTGCACATAAAGCAACTAGCATTGAAAATCCTGCACAAATGCAGATCTTTTTGCCAGAAAATGTGCAGTTTAGTTTGAGTGAGGGCCCCATCTGCACTGGCAATTTGAAATGGAAATTCGGGGCTCTTAATCTACTGCAGTTGGCTAAGGGAGACTGTTGCACCGTTGAGCTATGATCAGCTGGGCAATAGTCAAGATACACGTTAAGTAATGGTAGGAGCCATCGTATTCTACATGATGTGTTGTAAAGTTGCTCCATCGATCTTAGCATCTAGGTTTATGAACGCCTGGAAGCTTGCAAAAGTATGCTCACTGAGGATTAAGGCATTCAGATTAGGGCAAGTTGTATAGCCTCTTTCAACAATTCCCTATTCTGAGAACCTGACTTCTCTCTATATTTTGTATTTTTGTGTTGACAGCACTGTTTAAGAGCCCGCTGGTCCCATTGCTTGGTTTATCTAGAGGTTTGCCATTGTTACAAAAGTATTGTTCTAAGCATCTCATGCTGCTTTTCATTATGAAACCACTGCTGTGCCATCAGGGGCTAAAAACAGCAGAGATGGAGACAGCTGGTTGCTCTGCATGTCTTCCTGAACAGTGTTAGGATGTCCTGCCCCCTCTGGTGGCTACTCAATTCAAGACCCATAATTAACATGAAAAATACAGTATTTCCTAGAAATGGAAATAGTATTGCTCCCTTCAGCCAATTCAGCTTTTAAAAGAGATCAAGATGTGGGATGGGTTTAAGAGTAGGAAGTAACCTGCCTCGGGAGGTAATTGCATTGGAAGTTCCCCAGTAGCTTTGCAAGTTCAAAGCGGCAGAATGTGTGTTAACTTTGCACTCGTTTTTCAACAGCATTTCATGTTTATACTTAAATTTTTTTCTAGTGAGAGCATGCTTTTCAGTTGAAGTCACTCTTAGCAACAAGATACTTTCAAAAAGCTTGCAAAATAAACAGGGAAAAACAATGGCTCTATTTGGTGTGAGTTGCCTTTTTCCTTTTCCTTGCTTGTCTTCCAGAGACAAGAGAGAGTTCCTTAAAAGCTATTGTGTTCTGCTTTGGTGGTCTTTTTGGCAAAAACTTAAGCTATTCTGAGTTTGTGGAGTAACTGAAATAGTGTTGAGTCAGTTATTTTTCTCCTGATGGTTATGTTTATATTTTCCTTGAGAAGAAAAACTGTTCTGTCGTGTTAAAAGCAAACAAACAAGAAAGATATTTTTCCCATGCTTGAAGGGTAAGAGAATCACCAGTTAAAGAAACCTGACCCTTTCTAAAAGCAACTGTAACATGGCATTTCTGTCTGCCGCTCAATCTTCGAATACTGAAAAAAGGCATAGCGTGTCCATACTGTTGATGAAATATACATAGCACGATTTTGCAAATAAACACTAGATTTGCCAAATGATTGTGGTGGGAATAGCGGATCTTTGTGTCCTGATGTTTTCCTTGATTCTTGTAGTGCTTAAAGCTTGGCATCAGTCTTCCCAGTCTCAGCCAGGCGTCTCTGACTTCTTCCACCTCATCTGCTCCACTTGCCAGCTCCTTGACTTCTTGCACTGTATCCTGCTGCTGAGCAAGGATAATCTATTTCTCCCTCACTGACTATATTTGTATAAGGGCAGCAAAGGTTTTGTAAAGAGTAGATGCTAGTATGAAGTGGAGAAAATCTCTTTCAAGTCTGGTCTGCAGGAGGTTGGATGAGGCCCTGAGCAACCTGATCTAGTTGGAGATATCCCTGTTCCTTGCAGGGGGGTTGGACTAGATGACCTTTGAAGGTCCCTTCCAGCCCTAACGATTCTATGATTCTATGATTCTGTGGTAAATTCTTATCTATTGAGAGACTGCAAGTCTCTGGCTATGCAAATTGTGGGTTGGAGAACAGGCAGGAAGAACATTTTTCTATCTGTAGAAGAACCATCTCTGAGCTATCTGAACTAGCTGGCAAAATCTGCAGTAGTCAAATTAGAGAGATTATAGCACTGTGCCACCTCTAGGATAGTTGTCAGTAAATCGAGATCAGCTCTGCCATGCTAGCACAAACTACACGCTGTTCTCCTCTAACCGTAAGATTAGGGAGATGATGCTGATTTTGAAGAACAAAATCAATCAAGAACCAAAATAAACTTAGAATCAAACAATCGGTTTCTCTAGCTTGTGAGCACTAGCTGCTTAGGGATTCCTAGCCTATTTGGCTACATACTCAGTAAGGAAGTGCATTACTTTTAGCAATGCAAAGATAGAGGGAATAGTACTGGTGTCTCATCTATGGAAGATTGTGTCCGTAAGGTAGTATCTGTCACTGGAAGTGGATTTTTTTTCTGTAAACTTTCCATGCCAGAGCGCAGACTGCCTTGTTAGTTCATTACGCCTGCCAGTCCAGCAAACATTCAATGTTTGCTCTAATCTGACATGTGGTTTTGGCTTCCAGAGCTTACAATTGAGAGGTCAGATTTAGATTAGATCTAAGGAAGAAATTCTTTCCATTGAGAGTGGTGAAACACTGGAACAGGTTGCCCAGAGAAGTTGCGGATGTCCCATCCCTGGAAATGTTCAAGACCAGATTAGATGAGGCGTTGAGCAACCTGATTTATGGGAAGGTGTTGGAGGCCTGTATGCAGTGGAGTCCCTCAAGGGTCGGTACTGGGACCTGTATTGTTCAACATAGTCATCAATGATTTGGATGAGGGAATAGAGTGCATGGTCAGCAAGTTTGCTGATGACACTAAACGGGGAGGAGTGGCTGACTCACCTGAAGGCTGTGCTGCCATTCAGAGAGACCTGGACAGGCTGGAGAGTTGAGCGGGGAGAAATTTAATGAAATACAACAAGGGCAAGTGTAGAGTCTTGCATTTGGGTAAGAACAACCCCATGTACCAGTACAAGTTGGGGACTGAACTGTTGGGGAGCAGCACAGTCCAGAAAGGGACCTGGGGGTCCTGGTGGACAGCAGGATGACCATGAGCCAGCAATGTGCCCTTGTGGCCAAGAAGGCCAATGGCATCCTGGGGTGTATTAGAAGGGGTGTGGTTAGTAGGTTGAGAGAGGTTCTCCTCCCCCTCTACTCTGCCCTGATGAGGCCGCATCTGGAATATTGTGTCCAGTTCTGGGCCTTGCAGTTCAAGAAGGACAAGGAACTGCTTGAGAGAGTCCAGCGCAGGGCCACAAAGATGATTATGGGAGTGGAGCCTCTCCCTTATGAGGAAAGGCTGAGGGAGCTGGGTCTCTTTAGCTTGGAGAAGAGGAGACTGAGGGGGGACCTCATTAATGTTTATAAATCTGTAAAGGGTGACTGTCATGAGGCTGGAGCCAGGCTCTTCTCAGTGGCATCCAATGATAGGACAAGGGGAAATGGATATAAGCTGGAACATAGGAGGTTCCGCTTAAACATGAGGCTTCCCAGTAAGGGTAACAGAACACTGGAACAGGCTGCCCAGAGAGGTTGTGGAGTCTCCTTCTCTGGAGATGTTCAAAACCCGCCTGGACGCGTTCTTGTGTGATCTGATCTAGGTGGTCCTGCTCCGGCAAGGGGATTGGACTAGATGATCCTTTGAGGTCCCTTCCAATCCCTAACATTCTGGGATACTGTGATTCTGTGTCCCTGCCCATGACGGGTTGGAACGAGATGATCTTTAAGGTCTCTTCCAACCCAAACCATTCTATAATATACTGTATTGTGCTAGAAAGACATCATGTCCTGTAATGTTTTATAGCAATATGTGTCTTTGATATGGAGGAAAATCTGTAGAGCAGGATTTGATTTTCAGATCTTTGCATTTCTATGGTCTTCTTGTTTGTTTCTGTTAGACAAGATTACAAATAGATCTCTCAGTTGTTGCAGTAACATGTAAAGAGAATCAGCTGTGGGCATGCACTTTTGTGACCCAACTTTTGCAAGCCAAGGGTTTGCCTGCAGAACACAGGAATGGGATCTGCATGTGTGTGTGTTTAAACGTAACATATGTATGTGTGTGTATATATTTAAAAAAAAAAAAAAAGATTTGCCTGTTTCTTCTGAGCTTTCATATTCTAGAGGTGTGTAACGTTACTTGAATTGGTGCTTGTACGTAATGCCAAAACAGCATCAAGAATTGCAAAACTTAAGCACTAAATCGAAAAATTTGGCTCTTTGAGTCTCTTATTACACTTGGTACTAAATAAAATTTAAAAGATTAAGTTCACAATAAACTTAAACAGGTGCAGGATTTATTTCTGCTTTAAAATGCTGACTGTGTGCTTACCGGATTGCATTTCCCTTTGCTCATTTTCGTAAGGCCTGTTTACATGTGGATGCTGTGCTTTCACTAAGTTTAGCAGTAAATAAAATGTGTCAAAAAAAAAAAAAACCCCAAAGGCAATATTTCCTGTTTCAACATTTCAGTAAAACAAAAGTGAAAAGGGAATTGCATTGATTTCCTGAATGAGCAGGTTGCAGTGGTGTGGCCGGGCTGTGGTGGATCTGCCGACTGGATGTGGGCTGAGGGGGAGAGCTTGCAGAAGCTGTGTTTATGTGTGCTCTGGCTTCTTTTCTTCATTTCATAGATTTCATAGATTTCTAGGTTGGAAAAGACCTTAGAGATCATCGAGTCCAACCATCCCTAATCCCCATTAAACCATATCCTCAAGTAGATCATCCACCCTATTCTTAAACACATCCAGGGATGGGGACTCAACCACCTCCCTGGGCAGCCTATTCCAGTGGCTGACAACCCTTTCAGAGAAGAAATACTTCCTAACATCCAACCTGAATCTCCCCTGACTAAGCTTATGCCCATTTCCTCTTGTTCTATCACCCATCACTAATGTAAAGAGCCCTTCCCCTAACTCCCCACCATCTTTTCTCAAGTATTTATAGGCCGTAATCAGGTGTCCCCTCAGCCTCCTCCTCTCCAGGCTAAACAGCCCCAACTCCCCCAGCCGCTCCTCATAAGTTTTATTTTCCAGCCCCTTGACCAGTTTAGTCGCCCTTCTTTGGACTCGCTCCAGGAGCTCAATATCTCTCTTAAAGCGAGGGGCCCAAAACTGGACACAGTTTTCCTTCTCACTGGTTTATTCACCCAATCTTTTTAGGAGTGGGAAGGCTTTGTCTGAATACTGTTAGACTGTGGCTGATAACATGCAACAAATGGCAAGCAGACTTCAGTAGGAAGTCCTGCCTTATTTTTTTCAGTGCTCACAGGTAAGGAGGTTACATGAGCAAATCATAAGGATGGAAGAAGGACCCTTTCTGTGTGTATTTGAACAGCTGTTGCTGCAGCTCTGGTTTGAGCTGTACCATGCTGTTTCTAGCTAACAGAGTAGCACATGGTGTGATGTAGATTGCTTTGAGTGAGAAACACAATAAACTGTACACTGTGTGGCTATGATGGCTCAGTAAGAGCACCTGTGGATGGAAAAAGCGTTAGATACTTCTTCGAGGACTGTTGACGTGCAATAATTTTTTATCACTTTAATGAAAACATAATCAAACGAGCATATAAAACTTGGAGAAAACTCATAAAAATGAGCATATAGAACTTATTTCTTCTGTACATGAGATAAAACTATGCAAACAAATGTATTGCTATTAAGAGAACAAATTTTATTTCAAATGCAGATCTTTAAGGTTAAAAATACAATTTGTGAGTATGAAATTTTTTTCAGGAAGGCTCTTAGTCTTCTGTATAGAGAAACTTTTCAGTAAAGTGTTTACTAACACAGGAAAAGTAGCTTTCTGTTTAAAATACACATAGATGGAATCAGAAACAAAATTACCATGGTCAAGTGGAGATTATATATAGCTGTAAGAATATCCTTCTAATTGCATAGTGGATCTTTCTGTAATAAATGATTAAAACCCCCTCTAATTTTAAAACCAATGTTTAGAAGGACACAAATCTCAATTGCTTCTTTCAGGTAGTTCAAAAGTCATGTGGTAAGAGATATTCTGGACTTAGAATGTAAATGTGAATTCTAATAACACTACAGTGCTTATTTTGTAATGCTTTTATGATAATCTTAACTCTTAGGAGAATCTTTGCACATCAGAGCTTTCAAAAATTATAATAAAAAAATATCTGGAAATGTATCCAGAGATGGCTTTAGCAACTGATAAATTGTTCAGCAAAAGAAGTTTATCTGAATTGATGTGATTGTACTGTGTAGATTTTTATTTGTGGGTCAGTCTCATTAGTGCAGATAAACTACTTGAAATACTCAGAGGGTAAACAAACCCCTTTCTAACAACACGGAAAGATTCAGTATCTAGAACACCCAGAAGTCAAAGAGTTAATGATGGGGCTGCACTGGATTCAGTGTATTTGCAGATGTTGCTGCAACCAACTGCTGATTTTTCTCCCATCCTGTCAGGGAACTCTGCCAGCCGTGATTCATGGAATGATTTTTTTGCGCTGAGTAATCTGTGGTTTTTCTTTTTTCCTCTCCCCTCTCCCTTATTTTTACCCTAAACTAAAGTCCTGTTCATTTCGGCAAAAGGGAGGGGAAGCTTCCAAAGCATTAATACAAAATATTAAATACACTGTGCTTTGAGTAGAGGTATTTTAACAAACACTAAACTTGCAGTAATTTTACTCACTCTCAGGCAGAGTGGTCCAGTGCAGAAAAACAGTTTTATTTATAACAGTGTTATAAACTTTTGGTTTTGCTAGTCATACGGTGTCACAGTTCTTGTAAGACTTCTGTACTAGTATTGCTAAAGAACATCCAACTTTTGTGCTGATATTATGCCTCCTTTCTCACAGATCGCTCTGAAAGAAATAAGCCAGACTGCCGCTCTTCAGGGTAAGAACCATATTTCTATATTTATTCTTCCCTTCTTTTCCTTTTTTTTTTCTTTAATTTTTTCCCTTTTATGGGATGAACTAGGAAATTAGCCAGAAAAATAAAAATGCCATTCTTCTACTCTCTGTTTTGGTAACAGTAATGAAATACCAATATGACTTTGTGTTAAAGATAGTTGTTTTATATTCCTTACGGGCAAAATTTTCCAAGGAATTAGCAGGGCTTACTACACTCTTAATTGTGTGCACTTAAAATCCAAAGGCTCGTTTATGTATCACGTTACAGGGTTGTTTGGTAAAACTGTGGTTGAAGACAAGAAGCCCTCCTGACTTTCGCTCTTTTGGACTGCTTGCTTCTGTAGCAAGGAAAATAATTCTTGATTCAGTCAAGAATAGCAACACTTTATTATTTATTCCATTAACTCTGATCCCATCATACCTAAAGTTTCAAAACTGAGAGAAGCAAACGAAAGAGTATTAAACAAAACAAAACATTTTGTTTACTTAGAATTTCCATCAGCAATTGCCATGAACTTCTAAGCTATTGATTTGCAAGGCCACATTTTCCCTTAAACTTCTGAATATTCTGTAGTTCTTCTTATCCTCTCGTTTCTTAAAAAATTCTCTTTCTCTTTTGCCTTATTTCCTAACTCTCCCTCTCAATTCTCCACCAGGGAATAGGATGTTGTCTGTATCCAATAGTGGATAATGGGATTTTAATGCAGTAAAGTGGTAGAGCAGACCAGCTAACACTGGCTCTCCCACTCCTTTGTGCAAAGCCTTTCCACAGGTTGCCCCTGGTGTCCAGCCTTCTGACATGACATGACCTTTCATTTGATTTTTACAGTCTGATTTTTTTTTTTTTTTGGTTACATTTTTACGGTACAGTGGGATAGCTTTTATAGCTAGAAGAACTGAGGGAACTGTAGCCTTTTTTTAGAGCACAGTCGATATGTTGTATCTACTGAGTGATACGATGGAAGAAGAAGAAGAATGCTTTTCCCTTCCCTCCCATGTCCGCAACAGCACTGTAGCTGTTTCCAGCATTGTGTTTAAGTTGCAGGGGAGTATTGCCTTTGTCTTTGGTGACTTATCTCTACTTAAAACATCAATCACTGTATTTCCTTTTATAATTAAAATATTTAACTTTTTTTCTTCAAATGATGCGTTTATGGTCTATATGTTTTAACTTTTATTAGATCATGTTGTATTGTAATAATGTCAAATAAATCCAAATCATTATCAAACGGAAATCTAATTTTACCAAAATGTTCAGTTTAAGGTTGAAACTATTTCAGTCCCTTCCCCTTTCTTCTGGCTGGTCCTTCCCGCCAGTACCTCCAGTTTGCTCTGGAGTGTATTTTAGAAGTTCTAATTCAGAACCTAAAGCAAAGTAAAACTTCAGATTTTTTGCATGGAATTGGAATTTCAAATGTGGACCAGCTCTGACAATAAAACATTGCCCGAAGTTGTCTGGGTAACAAATTCCAAGTTCTCACATGGAAAGCACAGAGAAATTAACCGTATAATGTAGGTTGCTCATAATGTTGAGAAAAATGCAGCTTTCAACAGTCTTTCATTCCTGCCAGTAGTGCAAGTGCTTTCTAACCATATCTATGTATCTTCTTCCCCTTCTCAGTCTCACCGGCCATCGTGTCATAATTCTGCTTTCCAGGATGAGCTATGAGGAAGAAAAGTAATTGTTTAAAGAGTAGTGTGGTTTTGTGCGTGTTGCACTGCTGCTTCTAGGCCAGAGCAGGAGCAGCCTGCCTTACTTAGACCATGTGTGCTGCTAATTGATACTGCTACGCTCTGTGGTTCATCTCTCATTACAGCTGGAAGCATAATCCTGTGGTGACAAATTGCTGGGTGAGATTCTTCTCCCCAGTCTGGCCATATCATAAGTGGGAAAAGAGCTGCAGCCAAAAGAGCTTACAGCCACTTGCTGTAAGAACTGAGGAAAAACTGAATAGTGAAGTATGCAAGACTTAATTAAAGTGCGAAGCACGCTTCTCTTGTAACATGGACAGCATTTCAGAGCTGTTTGAGTTCCTTTGGGGACAGTTTTATGGCTTATGCCATTTTATGATGAGCTACTGCACTCACGACACTTTCCTCTCTGGGGGGATGCTCATGACAAGGGAAAGAGAAAACACAATGGCTCAAAGGCATCTTGTCTACTTTTTCTTTAAGCTGCATGTTGTGGGATGCATCTCTTAAAAGCGCAACATACCATCCCTCTCCTGATCTAAAGTAGAACAAAAGTGACCCTGCATGTCTTTGTACTTGGACTCAAGGTCTAGCAACAAGAATTTCTACATTAAAATGACTATAAAATAATGGAGATGGACATGGGGATACTAGTTGACCAGATGAAGACACATGCCATGAGCCTTAAGAAAGGTAGAAATCCTAAGATGAAATAGTGAGTGTGGATGTTTCCAAGAGTGGGACAGAGAAGTAGAAGTTTATTTCATACAAGGCCCTGGTGGCATCTTGCGCAGAAGTCTGTCCAGTCTAATCACAAATGTGAAACACTGGGCTGAGAAGAGACAAAAAAAAGCCCAAACACCATCACCACCAACTCCTCCTTAGGCTCTGTAAGGTTAAGTTTTAGTCTGGAACATGGTCAGCTTAATAAAAGGATCACGTGACAATATTTATTGTGATTGCAGCAGTATAAAGCTTGTCCTTTCCAACACCATGTTCTTACACGTTTCTGTGTCTGTTTGGGTATTTCCAAATCAGGTTGTGCTTGAGTCTTCGCATTATTAGGAGTGAAGAGCTCATATGCAATGAAGCAGACACAGTTTTAAAAAAAAACAGAGCTCGGTCATAATTCATTTGCAATGAGAAGCATATAAAAATCTATTCTAGATAGAACAGTATATAAATGATCTTTAATATAGTTCCTTTTATTATAGGATGATGCCATTTAGATAATGCAGGGTGAAACGTATTTGTAGCAGTATCAGGAGCTCTGACACATACTCTGGTTTTGTTACTAGCCTATCAAACGTTTGGTATGGGAGAAATGCTACAGGAAGGTGGAGTATTGCAAGTGGTAATATTGGGATCTAGCATGACATTGGGAAGAAATTTGGGGAGTGGATGAACCAAAGACTTGAAAGGCAATGACTTGAAAGAAGAGCAACAGATACTAGGTAATACTTACAAAATGTGTGTTAATACACTATTTTTTGCCTCTTTTGGCAATTAGCAACCATCAGCCTCGCAGGAGAGTTTAGATAAAGCGAGGAGTAGCAGAACAGGGCCTGTGGATATCTTTTTCATGTACCATTCTGCACTGATTTTTTTGTTACATGTTAACACATTAGTAGGATCAAAACAGATGTTCCCTGAATCCAAATAATACCTATTGCTATGTTAAATTTTTGTCAAGAGACATTTAACTTCATGACCTGATATTAACCATCCTTTGATTGTTATATTTCAGACAGTATTAAAAATATGTCTACACTGGCAACAGTGATCTCTAATTATTGTTATTTCTTGATTTTACTGTCAGGTCACACACTGTTGGCTCTAATAGGTTCAGGTCATGCACTGCTGTAGCACACGTCAATTAGGTCAAAAGAAGCAGACTCGTTAGTCTTATGTCTCTAAATGTTTTCAAACTGAAAATTATATTGTAGTAATAGAATAGAAGATTTCAGGCATCCACATATTTGCAGTTAATCCCTGAACATCAGAAAAGCCCATAGAAGTGACTAGATTAATTTCAGTATGCTTTTATGTTTTTTCCTTTGGAGTAAGGATTATGGATCAAGAAATTCTGAAACAGTCTTGTAATGTGGTATTATTCATTGTACTTGCCTTGACCTTGGAGATGAGAGGATGAAGGTAGCTAAACACTGCAGCAATTTATTGAGAGATTCATTAGCTTATCAATCACTTGAAGTCAAGTAAGAGATTTTGATTTTTAAAGTCTAGGAGTCTACTGTGAAAGCTTGCCCTCAAAATGGGAAGGGGGAAGACAATAATTAGTTCATTTCTAGAAATAGATTCTAAGTTCTGCTGGCATATAGTCTGCCTGCTGATTGAAATGTGCTAAAGTTCTTTTACAGCTGGTTGCTTTCATTTGATTGAACTAAATTGGGCTTTTTTATTTAAAATACATCAAGTCAACAATACAAATAGACACAACTCTTCTTTTGTTCCTTTATAAAGAAGCACTTGAAGAGGCTGATCAAAGGGGCTACAGATGCCTTTAGTGAGCATCTGGTAAATCAAGCTATCATTTTTATGAATGGTGCTTTGTATCTTACTTTGGTTTTATTTTTTTTATGTAGCAGAATTCCAGTAGTGAAAGCTTTGCTGCATTTCTGTTTCCTCTGTTATCTAATGTTGATCTTGTGAAATTGTGTTTAATAAATATTGCAGTAATGGTCTAACTATATCTTAAGAATATGTTTTCCCAGATCATCTGTGAAGCCTGAAAGACACCTTTTAATTAATATCTTAAGGCTTCAACAGAGCATGAAGGGAGTCTTAAGGCACAGGCCTGAGAAAGTAGTGAACTGTCCTCATTTTATAGTTAAACCAATGTGCTTTTACTAATCGTTACACTTTTGAGGTCTTGAGAAAACAGACAGTAACAAGATTTTCTGTGTTGTAACCATTACAGTCAGTCTGCAGTCAGTTATTTAATAATTCCAGCTTTGCATATCTGAAGGGGAATATGAGAATCTTTCCCTCTGCAGCAGAAATCTTGCTAGCTCCTAACCCCAGTAGGCTGAGGTTCTAGCTTGAAGCCTCTCACAAATATTGTGCACGTAACAACTTGAGTTCTTTTGTAATTTCACTGCTAATTTAGTAGGCCACTTAACAGATTTTGTGTATTGTAGGTAAACTTGAAATCTAGGATACCGTATTGGAATTTGGCATTGGAAAGAATGAGAAGCGCTCTTGTAACCTTACCCAAGACCTCTGCTTCTCTGTTGTGCCTTAGTCAAATGGGCAGTGTGGAGAGACTTCTGATGCTGCTGCTGCTTCTGTACTGAGAAATCAGACTGGTGAAAATGATGGGAAGGGACCTCTGCAGGTTATGCTAACGTTGCATCAGGCCAATGCTGTCTTTTTCTGTCCAAATCTAGAAAGACTCCCAGGAAGGAGAGCTTGGACCCACTTATTTTCAGCCCACTTGTAGGCTGCTTGTCTGTCTCGTACTAACTCAATTTCCAAATGATAATGCTGTGGGAGATGGTGTCAAAGGAACCAGTCTAAATCTAGTGCTTTGGTTCAAATACTGGACTACTACTGTGGTCCAGAGTGACTGCATTTATTCCCAGAAGCATCCTGAAATACAATTTTTCACTGCTGTTGTTGAAAAGCTTTGTATTGTCCGCTGGCAATGTCTGCGTTACCTGGTCAGTGCAGCTGTTCCACGCAGAGGAAAATTTCAGGCTTTTGCCAATGCAGCCAGCGTTACAGGCTGTAATACAGATCCGAAGTTTGAGACTTTGAACCTTGCTGATACTCTGTCCGAAAGGGAAGGGCTGTGTGTAGAAGAATGAACGAATGGTGAGGGATGACACTTGTTTTACTGTTATGTTCTTATTCTTTATATTTAGCTTTTACAATTGTTAGGGCTAGGGAGTAGCAGGTTGCTCTTAGTCTAAGCATACTTTCAGGCTGTGAAAAGAGGAAGGTCCTGCTTTTGTGCACTCCCAGCAGGTCAGAAGTTGATGTAATAAAAAGTATTTAATCTCCTTCCCAAACCCTTAGGCTGCAGTTTCACAATTGCCCTGAACTGAGCTAAGCCTGTGCCACTCCAGAAGGAAGGAACTCATTCCCTCCTTTGGGCTGTTATCAGTGCTCATGTGGTTTGTTGGATCAGAAGGCAGATCTCCAGGGAAAAAAATAGCTATGTCTCCACTTACAGATGAAGCAGGTTCAGCAGAGTGGGGCTGAGTGATTTCTTGCAAGTCGCACAATAAATCAATGGCAGAGCTGGAAGCAGAGGCTCGTTATCGTGACTTTTGTTGTTGGTGACTAAAAGTAGGATCATGTGGCTCCATCTTTTTCATTCTGAGAGCTAAATTTTGGGCTCAGTCGCTCGGAGTGTGGTGCAATTCCACTGGTCAAGTGTGGATTTAAACTGGTGAAACTTGAGATTGGAATCTGTTTATGCATCTTTCTTTTGTTTATCATGTGTTTCTGGTCAGCAGCACATGCTGTGCACGTCAGAGATGCTCCTCCCGGGAGTAGAATGAGCTGGAGCAATTTCATGCAGCATATTTCTTTGACGGCTTCTTTGCCACAATAGATCATTATGTTTAATTTATTATTTGCAATGTTAATTTTCCCTGCTCAGTTTATACTTATCTGTAAATGAGAAAAAAAAAAATCACAGGTAGAGGAGAGGAATAAATGGCAGATGGGTTCAGCCTAGTTGTCAGCAATTAGGGATCGTGTGGGTATCCAGGGCCTGTTGCTGCTGGTGTTTGTTTTAATGCCACCAATTCATCACTGTTGTGTTGGAATTTTTGGCTATTCATCTTACAGAAAGGGGTAAAATGTTATTGTGAAGGGCACATCCTAGCCAGCCTTCCAATTTCTTTATTTCTAAACAGAGAAGAGGTATTTGTTTTATTAAAAGAGTGCTCTGTTCCTGCTTTCTGCAAAGAGAATTTTGAAGGACTGTTTGCTTTGGTGCCCTGAACAACTCCTTCCGTTGTCTGGGCTGCTCTCCAGTGCTTATGCTAATTCTTGATGGAAAATAGTGCTGAGAATGAGATGGTTGTTGAAGGAATAAAAAGAGAAGGGTTCACTCTCCTTCTTCACTGAAAGAATTTTAGTGCTCCTTTGGGCATCTTGTGTACATGAGCAAGTTTCACTATCCCCAGACCTTTTGGAAGAGACTTCTGTAGAAGGTACTGAGGACGATCCAGACAAAAGGCCTCTCTCCTTGTGCATTAGGAGAATTGTCTGGGGCATAAACAACCATGACAGACCTTAATTGTAGAAAAGGTAGTTTCAGGAAGCACACAACTACACATTGCAGATTTTTGAATCATGGAAGTTTCCTTTTAAAGATCATTTTGAGAATATTTCACTTTTTCCCTATAAAATGGCAATCATTCTCTTTAAAACAACCATATGGCTTTGTCTTTTAATCCTGCTCTAAGGTGGATGGAATCTGTGGGGAGAACTGGAATTCTGTCTTTGTAAGTAACATGTGATGGGCCAAAGTAATCGGGCATGGTTATAATTCTACTTCTTTATTACTATTCTTTTTTTTCCCCAGAGACATTTTAATTGCAAATAGCACATTAAATTCATCTGGTGGATGGAAAAGAGGGCTGGAAGAGAATTCTTTCCAAAGGTGTTTGTAATAGTCTCAAAGAAAACAGAGGAGGAGGAGGAGGAGCTGCTAGGAGAAGCCCATGGGATTACATGTCAGGGCTGGTTGTAACCTTCCAGCTCAGAAGTAGCAGTAGTTCGTTTCTCCCTGAAAGAATTTCATGTTGATATTTTAGTAGTGCTGGAGTTTTGGTTTATTTCCCTAAGGATTTCTGTAAGTTTCTCTCTAGACTCAGGTCAGTATCTACATTTTCCTTCACCTCTGGGGTTTTGAGTGGGAGAGCTCAGTTTGCGGTTATATTGTGTAGGTTTCCATGGCCTCTTACTCTGATGTGCACAAGATAGAAGAGATTGTTAGTACTTCCTTTTTTTTTTTTCCTTTTTTTTCCCTTTTTTTTTCTTTTTTCTTTTTTTTTTCTTTTTTTTCTTTTTTTTTCTTTTTTTTTTTTTTTCTCTGTACTGCTCACCTACTTTGTCATTTCATTGTAAGTTATTCTTTGGTGTCTGCAGATGATTCTAGTAGAGGTAATTGGTTACCCTAAGTAGCATTTGATTTGACAGGTTGAACATTGAAATGATTGATCAAGTGCTCTTTCAAAGCATGCTGCAGTTGCATCCTCACTACATCGTAGGGGGAGAATATTCCTGGTGAGGCCTGTCACATTCAATAGTTTCTTCCTTCTTACTGTATTACTGTCTAATTCCTCCTGTGCAGTTTGCACAGCTGAATTTTAGGCACCGATCCTGAAATTTGTGAGACGCTGTATTTCTGATTTTTCTACAAAATTTCTCTTTTCAGAAGTGGTATTTTGCTCAGTGCGGGTATCATTATTTGAATTTAGGCCATGTTTACATATGGGATACGTCTTAGTTTTGGCCATCTGTGACAAACCACAGGCTCAACTGAGCTAGTATTAGCCCTTAGTAGAGATAAGGATGAGCCGCTTTTGCCTCTGTTTCCAACTACCTCAGCTTCAGGAAGAGAACTAAGATTCAGCAGTACAAAAAGTCACGTTGCCTGTTCCCTTGGAGACTACAACCAAGGCAGGTACTGGGCAGGTTCCTTGCTACAGAGGACTGAAATTAGACCACGCAACCCTAAATGTGGCAAGTATTCATCTAAGTATGGTCTTTATAAGTATGCATAACCACATCTTAATTTTGGGAGAGTTGTTATGAGAGGTTTGTCATCTGTTCTGGGTATAGTGGACATTCCCATCTCCAGAGGCTTGAGGCAAAGGTTGACTTCTGATTAAAGAGAAGGTCCAAATCTAATCATAGTGTCCCAACCACAAACAATTATTACTTTGTTAAATCTCTCTTTTGATCCACAAATAATATCTAGTTCAAGCAAAAGAAGTACCTCAGTGATCTCATGTTGTATTAAGCAATATTTTTGCTAGGAATAAATACTTAGTGGAAAAAAAAACCAGCTTTGGTTTTACTGTTATAGTTCTAGTCCATGTTGTCTGGACTTTTGCTTCTCCATCTCCTCACACACCAGCACTGAGTATTGCTACAGTATTAGTCCAAACAATCCTGATACCATTTTATGATTGGACCAGTTCAGGAAGTTTCCCTCCTCTCCCGAGAACACAGTTTATTTTGAGCAACTGCTTTTAAGAGCACTGTGTTGTTTTATTACCTCATTTGCACTGTCCCTTCTAAAATACTGGGTCCATGAATAGCTAAAAGCATGTAGTGCTCCTGACAGGTGAAGGTTGGGCAGCTAGGAAGGAAGAGGACAGTATCTTGGGACAAGTACAGTAATGATGGCTTCAGGAGAGGCTTTCTAGCCACACCTTACTGGTGTATGGGACAGAAGATTATTTGCATTACTGCCCAATCTATCTTCTTCCTTCTGAAGCTATTGACAAGGAAATGTGTTCTGTTAAATGAACATTTTACAGTGTGAACAGACTACCAACAACACTTTCAGTTAATAACAGCATTTATTTTTTTCCATCTAGGACAGATGTGAATTGACCACACAGTTCTCTGTATTTCCATTAATTGCTGTTCCCGTTCTGTCTTTTGTAGGTTTTTGAGTTGATGTCTGTTAGTATTTGAGTTGACCAAATGCGCTGCTTAGTGTGGTAACTGCCTTGCTGCAGATGCTAAGCAGATATTTTGCTTAGTGTAGTACCGAGGTACTTGAATGGCGATCTAGAACAAAATCAGTAACGTTCTTGGAGGGTATAAAATAGAAATTGCCAAGATAATTTTTATTTTAAACGTGAAAATAATCTTAAGATTTATCTTATTAGAACAACTGAAGTAACTGGAAAAAATGGAAGCTTTCAGAAAGGCAACCTCCTTCCATCCTGAAAGACAACTGTTGTGGTTTAACACAGCCCACAATACTGCACAGCCGCTTGCTCACCCTCCCCGACTCCCAGGGAATGGGGAAGAGAATTAAAGGGGAAAAGGGAAGAAGACTCGTGGCTTGAGATAAGAATAATTTAATAATAATATAAAATTAAAAGTAATAATGATAAAATAATAATATATATGAGTATGTATAAAAATGATAATAATATATACAAACAAGTGATGCACAGTATAGTTGCTTACCACCTAGTGATCAGTGCCTGTGCTGTCCCGGCAAGCAATCCTGAAACAGATAAGTCCCGACACCACAATCCCAGATGAGCAAGAGGCCTGAAAAGAGTATGAGAGAGAACTCCAAAAGACCGAGAGTCTGAGAGAGAGCCCTCAGAAGAGAATGAACCCCAAGAAGAGCAAGACCTTCTTCCTGGTCAACCCTCATCTATATACTGGGCATGACATTGTGTGATATGGAATGCTCCATTGACCAATTTGGCCCTCAATCTTAAATCCAAGTTCAAATTATAAGAGGAGTTGTGGGCCCTTTGTCCTAGCTGTGCTCTCCCTGCAGCCTGTTGTGCTCCTGCACACTGGTGAAACATGGGAAGCTGAAAGGTCCTTGCTGTCTCAGTACCAACTGTAAACATCAGTGCGCTATCAACATTCTTCTCATAACAAATGCCATACTAAACTCAAAACACAGAGCTCTTCTAGCTGCTAAAAAGAAAAACTAACTCTGTCCCAGTCAAAACCAGGATAACAACTAAGGGTGTAAAAATGGCCTTAGTGGAGCAGACCAAAAGTCTACCTGTTCCAGTATTCTTACTCTATCTTTATGTGTGAAGTAGAAGCCCAAGGAAGAAGATAAGGAAAAAACAAGTGTGCATTTGAAAGTATCCATGCATTCTGTCAGCATCCAGGTTTGTGTGGCCTGGGGTCTCTGAGAGAGGTGATGCTTTGTATTTAATAGCATTCAATGGGTTTTCTTTAGGTTTTTTTTGAATTCATGTACACTTTTAGCACCTGCAGTGTTTTGTGGCAAGCAGTGCCACAGCTTAGCCTCATGTTGCGTGCTGAAAAGTCTCTTTGACTCTTTCGAACTTGGTGTCTGCCAGTTTTCTATAATGCGTTCTACATCTTGTAGTGTAAGAGAATGAACTCTCATTCCATATAGCTTTGCTACTTCTTGATAAAGTTGAAATGCTGTTGTTTTGGGTCTAAGTAGATCGTGTTAATCAATTAGGCAGTCTTAAGGAAAAAGTCACTATTACTTTTGGAGGCCCAGAGGCACGTTAGCAAGGAGAGAGAGGGACAAGGTTCTTGGCTGACATGAGAAGAAAAACAGGAACAATTTACTGCCTTTGGAGTTGAAGGCATCGCTGAGACTGGGGGTTAGAGAAATTACTTGTTATCTTATCTGTATCTAGAGCCTTTAAGCTCTGAGCTTGAAGAGCTATAAATGTCATTTGTCTGGGACTTCTTTAAGACCTTTGGCACAGTCCCCCACGACATCCTTCCCTCTAAATTGGAGACATAGGAATTTGATGGGTGGACTATTCAGTGGATGAGGAATTGGTTGGATGGTCACATCCAGAGGGTAGCGGTCAACAGCTCAATGTCCAGATGGAGACTGGTGACAAGTGGTGTCCATCAGGGGTCCATATTGGGACCAGTACTGTTTCATATCTTCATCAGTGACATAGATAGTGGGATCAGGTGCACCCTCAGCAAGTTTGCAGATGACACCAAGCTGAGTGGTGTGGTTGACACATCTGAGGGATGGGATGCCATCCAGAGGGATCTGGGCAAGCTCAAGAAGTATGCCCCTGTGAACCTCATGAAGTTCAACAAGGCCAAGTACAAGGTCCCGCACCTGGATCAGGGCAACCCCCAGTATTAATACAGGCTGAGGGATGAAGGGATTGAGAGCAGCGCTGAGGAGAAGGACTTGGAGGTACTGCTGGATGAAAAGCTGAACATGAGCCAGCAATGTGTGCTTACAACCCTGAAAGCCAATAGTATCCTGGGCTGCATCAAAAAAAGCGTGGCCAGCAGGTCGAGGGAGATGATTCTCCTCTTCTACTCTGCTCTCATGACACCCCACCTGGAGTACTGCCTTCAGCTCTGAGACTCCCAACATAAGAAGGACATGGACCTGTTGGAGTGAGTCCAGAGGAGGGCCATAAAAATGGTCAGTGGGCTGGAGCACCTCTCATATGAAGAAAGGCCGAGAGTTGGGGTTGTTCAGCCTGAAGAAGAGAAGGCTCTGGGGACACCTTATTGGGGACAAACTTTTGAGCAGAGCATGTTGCAGTAGGACAGGCATAATGGTTTAAACTAAAAGAGGGTAGATTCAGACTAGACAGAAGGAAGAAATTGTTTATGATGAGGGTGGTGAAACTCTGGAAGAGGTTGCCCAGAGACGTGGTAAATGCCCTGTCCCTGGAAACATTCAAGGTCAGGTTGGATGGGGCTTTGAGCAACCTGATCTAGTTGAAGATGTCCTTTAAAGGTCCTTTCCAAGCCAAACTATTCAATGATTCTAAGATGCACTGGAGATTTTTTCTGTTAAATATTGTTTTCTAAGCTTGCCTTTGTAAAGATTTGGGATCAATGGTCAGAGGTCAGAGATGAAGTGGTTGTTATGAGAGAAAGATAATCCCACTGGTCCCTAGTGTTTTCTGTTCTTTCAGTCACCTGACTAAGCTGAACCTAATACTTTGTGGCTCCTAATTTCCTCTGCCTCATTTACCTGATGGCATATGGCGCATTGATGGAGCCTATGAAAGAGCTATGTGTTTTGGGGATTCTTAAAGTTTAGGGAGGGGCATTTACTTCCGTGGCTGTGACATGTTTTGACAAGGTGTGTCTTAGGACTATTGGTCCAGAAAAATCTGGTTCAATCTGTTCTACAAGGTGTTTGTTTCTGAAGCTAAATTTGGTTGAGTGGCAAAAGGTGATGATAGTGATTATTTCTTCCAAACTATAACCATCCATTAGAGGCTGCAGTATTTACTGATTTGACATATAATTTGAGGTCCATGATGTCATAAGACAGCCAGGGTATATGATCGAGGGTGGAGGAAGTTCTTCTTGTCTTGTAGTACATTTGCATGGTGACTTGCTCAAAGATGAGATCTGTTGCACTGGAGAGGTATCCCCAGCAGGTAAAGGCCTTCTCTGGGTTGTTGAGGTAGGTATTTTGAGTGCTCTTACAGCAAATTCAGTGCGATGCCTGCCTGTCAGGGTTTTGCAGTGTGTTTGGGATAGATACAGGTTTTGGAGGTGTAGGTGTGGTTTTAAAAATCTGTTTGACTCTCGTGGTTGACACTTCTATTTCACCCTTGGAAAAGATTTTAAGGATCTAAAATATTGGCTGTTTTTCCTTAATTTGGGCTAACAAAGATACTATCTTTACCTATACACTATACACTATACCTTATCTACATCCTTGTAGAATCGGAATTACAAGACTCGGAAAATAATCTTTGATGTGTATCTTTTGGGAATGATCTACCTCAATCTCAGAGTTGCTGGATCTTTGTGAGTGAATAAAAAGGACGGCAGCTTAAGGCTATATTTAAACTCAGAGGTTAACATTGTAGACCTACAGATGTATGAATGTATGGTTTGTTGTTATGTAGTGCAAGTTTCTGAGGCATCATTTTCTGCATTTTGTAACCAAAAGCTCTGACAATGTCTGTGGTATAGAACAAAAGGAGGTGTTTCAGTGGGCAAGGGAAGAGTGTCTAGGCAAACATGCTGTTTCTCTGACTGAGCTGCATGCAGCTGCATTTTCTGGAAAGACAGGTCTGGTGAAGGGTGTGGTTGTGAGATTTTATTTTACAATTTCTTTGCACTGTACATTCTATAAAGGCCACTGTTACAAGTTCATGGACCTCATGTACTGTAGGGTGTAACTGGGTGAGTCAACAGTCCATTGGAACAAGATGTGATCACACATGAAGATAATTTTACTTTTGTGAAGCATTAATATGGGAGGGTTGAAAATGACTGTTTCTGCTGCTTGTTAAATGATTTGTTTTAGGTATAAATATAAATGGCCAGTTTGAAGCCAGTATGTCTCTTTATATGGATGACCTTGTAATATTCTTACAAACATTTTTTGGCTGATGGTTTACTTTTACAATGTAGAAGGGTTTTTGTTTCTTGTTTTGAAGTGCTGAGTTAAGAGTTCACTATATTTGATGTATATGTATTAATACATCTGTTTTATAGACAGTCCCTTCACAATAAATGTCTTTGCTCTCAACATACACCTATAATTTAAACAATGAGGAAATTAATTCTGTTTCCTCACTCAGCTAAAGCTTAAACTCCAGCACGTTTCACACTGCTTATTTGACTCAGATGGCCTATGGAGAAGTTGAATTAGGCTAAAGGAGCATGGAAATCCTGTGGGATGAGACTTGTCAAAGAGCTCAGCATCAGCTGATGCTGTACTTTGAAATTCGCAAAGTTGCTGAGCTTATTTTTTCGCACTGAGGTCACACCAGCATGGAACACTTCTTGGAATCCCACTTTTGTGACTTAGGTTGAACTTTACATGTTGGATGCTTCTCAGATGGCTGGCTTTTGTATTGCAGAGCTGGAATTGTGTGCTGGTAACCTCTGACTGAGCAGGATCCAGATACTATCTTAACTGCTGAGTGTAGAGTCTATTTGGTACTGTCCCTTGGAAGTGAGACTCAATTATCCATCTACCGGAAGCCTTAAGATGTCTCAAGATTCACACTGGTTTCCTCCTCAAAGAATGCACAGTAGTTGAAGCAAATGGGCCTATATTTTACATATTTTTTTTTTTACACTGGAAACAGATCTAGGCAAAATAAGAAACACCTATACCTTGTTCTCTTGATTTGATTACTGCTCTGAAGTCTTTGAAGTGTGTAAGCTTGCAAGCACCTGGATTCCTCACCTTCTTTTCATGCATCCTCTGGGTCCTGCTGCGTTCTTGCTCTTGCAGTCAATGCTCTTCAGTTGCTGCTTGTTCCTCTCTGGACCCATGCTCTCTTGTGTTTATTTTCCTAAGCTTCTCAGTCTCAGTGTTTTCAAAGGGCCAGACAAAATGCACCCATCTTTTCATGACTTTGGGTGATTTCTCCCTCCCTCCCATGCCCTGTTCTTTTCTCTTTGCTGATCTGCAGGTAACTGGTTTAGCAGGGATTTAAGGTACTTGCTGTTGTAAAGCAAAGTGCTATCTGTTCTGTTAGAAATCATTATTAATGCTGTAGTCATATGAGGACATTCACATACCACTTTCCTGCTTTAGAAGACTTTAAAGATAACCTTAAGTTGTTTTATCTGAAAAAGCTAGTTCTTCTCTTCGTTTTTTTTGACCCTTACATTTGTGTCTGAACGTAGTGCTGGCCGGGCCCAGATATCGCCGTCGCTATCACTATGACAATTCAGCGATACTTGCATTTACATTTACAGTGCTACCTTACTATCATGCTATTATTAAAATTATAGGTGCTTTCTACTGCTAGCAATATTTACTACCAAGGTTAAATTGTCATTAAAGCATAAATACTGTTTACTAATTTTAATCAAAACATACAGCAGGGTTAGCACAACAGTGAGTTAAAATATGTTGATAGTTGACATAGAGGAGAATCTTCTTAGCTATTACAGAAGGTCCAAACTCTTGAGCCCTCCATTCTTGAAATGTACATTTTATTAGGAGCTGAAATCAGTAAATATACAATGAATACTGAGAATAGCTTGTATCATGCTCTGAAGATTTGCCTTTCTGGAATGGGTGTGTTCATACAGTCATCTTCGGGAGCAAGGTGCAGTTCAGCTCAGATTTCCCCTAGCATGTTCTTTCAGACAACAACCTATCTAGCTTGTCCGTAGCTCGGGATCAGGAAGGAGTTAATTCCGGGTACACTCGAGCTTAGTGACTTATTGACAAAAGATTTGGGAGGTGTTTCAGCTTCAAGATCTAAGCTGGACATTAGTAACTGTGGAAGCTGTTGCAACTTCATGACTTCTGGTTTGCTGTGAGAATCGGAGTGTGAAATGTTACTGTCTGCTGTCATGATCTGCTTTGACTTCCTGCCTGTGTTCTGCCTTGAAATTGCAGGTTCTGTTGCAGAAATATGATCCCCAAGTATGACAGTGACAAGCACATGAATATGTAGTAAGTGGCTGAAGAAACAGCTAGAGAGCAGTTCCTGAAAGGATTTCCCTATGCTGATCAACGTGAGCTGGTTTAATTAGCTGAGCAGCTGGATTTTAGCTGCTTCTTAACTACATCCTTGCTTGTCCAGACAGTGGGAAGTTGCAGTTGCGGCATTCATTAAGCGATGCAGAAGATGACATCCTCAGCATAGTGGTGAGGATTCATTTGTCACTGGACTTAATTACTGGTTGAGGATTACTTGCTTTTGGAGATAGACCTGAGAGAGAAGTTGTACAGGGGTGAGTCTGATTTGCTAGGTGACCGTATCTATACTATTGAACATGTGATTTCTTCGGTGACTGGATCTTTATTAGCCTTCTGTACCCACAGGGCTGTGACAATACCCCATGATTTAGCAGAGAACGTGAGAGTGTGTCTTCATTTCACAGCGAGACCACTGTGGTGCAAGGCTGCTGCCAGCTGCTTTTTTTCTGGTGCTTGTCTGATCTCCCAGTGAGCCAATCCAGATGACCAGCCCTAACAAGGAAAAAAGAAAAAAAAGAGTGGATCAAGGGATACTGAAGGGTGAGAAGAACAGCTGACATGAGTCATAGCCAGCATTTCGTGATTTGCTGTCAGATTAGCTGCAGAGTCATGGACTTAAGGTTTGTTTTGTGAGTAGAGGCTGAGCTGCTTACTCCAGGACTACCACTGGCCTCCTCGGCTGTCCGCTCCCACTGCTTCTCCAGTGTCGCCCTGGTGCTCATGTGGCTCTGCAGCCAGCTGGAGCAGTTGTCCTGTCTGGCTGAAAACTTATCAGGAGGTTTGGAATGGGATTGTTTGTTGTTAGCAAAATCACATGGCTGATCCAGCAGACTTGTGACCATGTCAGTGCCAACACACGAGAGCTGGTGGAAATGGTATGGTGAGCGTGGGGAAGGTGGGACTACAGGCTGTGCTATCGCTGCTTCCCTTACACTAACGGGGAAACTGCACCTGGAGTCCATGTGTCGTAATCTGCCTGCCACGTGTCAGTTGGAGGACTGGGAGTCCTCTGCAGTGGAGGCTTTGAAGAGGCTGATCTCTGGATACATTTTCAGTGTAGATTCACTTAATCCACAGGATTCATAAAGTTCTGTCTTCTGCAGCCACATCATGGAGATGAGATAGCTGTGACGCTTCTGTCCTAACTTTGGCAGCTTTTTGGTCAAACTAATAGATCTGTCTTTGGCCCACTATCAGGGTAGCGGTAAATCTGATCTTTTGCACCACCCTTAATTTAACTATAAAATTACTAACATCTTTCTGTGACTCAGTCTGCAGTGGAATCATTTAGGTGGCATTTTAAACATTTGGTGTTTGGAATAATGTCTTCTAATAAGTTTTTAAAATGTTACACCATAGTACACTGGCTGTTGTAAAGATGGAATGATTTCTAAAGTAACTGAGAGGAATATATGATGCCTTTTATTAAGCTAGTTTTATACCTCACAGTAATTTCGACATCAGCTGTTTAACAATTCTTGGCTCGCATTCCAAGAAGTCACAGGACATTAAAAGTAGCAGCATTTTAACTTTTTTTACTCTGTGTGTTTGTGTGTAAGACAGGGTCAATAGCCGTCACAATTAAAAACATGTTAAAAAGCTTTTACACAGGTATGTGAACCTAAGGACTGATAGTTTAAGAAAAGCTTCATAGAACATGAGGTGAAGGATAAATTTTGAGACTGTACAGCAAATGTTTCATTATATTCATTTTTTTTAGAACAAGCGATCATTCTTTTTCATTCTTTTTTTTTTTCCCCACCAGGCTTTTGTGTTTGTCTAGGGTGATGCATGAAAGAAATGCAATCAGTTTTGCTGTAGAATATTATTGTTCATAGGTCGGTTTAGATAAAGAAACCAAAGGTCCCGGTTCTGATAAAGAGAACAGGTGTTGTGGAAGATTGCTTGATTCCTACCGAGAATCCCATGCAAGCTACAGACTAAGAGACTGGTGGAGGTGGATGAAGGAGAGATGCTGAGACAGGCTTGGGATGTCTTTTGTATCCCAAGCAGTACCACAGCCCATAGGGCAGAAGACTGTAGGTAGCCTGGGGAGACCCCCCTCAATGGCTACGAGTATGTTCACAGGTAGGAGGGAGCAGTCACAAGCCAGTAGTGCCTGTGCTCTCCAGAGGCAGGTAAAGCCCAGCACTCCTCTACCTGTTTGCGCTCGGGAGCAGAGCTGGCTCACCATCAGCCGGCTGGTGGGAACGTGTCCGTGAGGTGACCTCGGCTGAAGCCACTGCTGCTTCTGAGACAGCTGAAGACGTGTGGGTGAATAAGTTGCCCAGAACCTCCTGACTTCTCTGCTGCGGTAAAGTGTGGCTTCAATGCTGTTCTGCTCCGGGCACACACAAATCCCTGCCTGCTTGCTTGGAGATGCTGGTGTGATTTGAGCTTTGTTCCACTTGAGCAGCACCTCCCCTCCTCTGCGGTGTGGGGACTTTTCAGGTGAGTGATACTCACACAGTCACTGTCTTGGGTCAGAAGTCAATCCACAGGAGCAGGACTTTGAGTAGTACTGTAGCTACACTGAAGTTGCATTTGAAGAGAGAGACTGCTCAGTGTGAGTAAAAGTGTCAGAGCAGAGTCCCTAATGAGGGAGGGGCCATGGTTTATACGCAGTAAGTGCACTTACTCCACTGAACAGTTTACAGCTCTTTGTTCAGTCTAGATTGTGGCAATTTTATTTCCTCAATATACAGACCTAAAATACGTTTTTGAAGCGTTTTCTTCAAATGTTTATATTTAGAAAACCCATCCTTGAAACTCAGAATAAAGCCTGCCAGGAAGAGTGAGTAGGTGTTTAACATCTTCAAACACACTGCTCCAGGTTCTTTATCTTTCGGAAATGGTGACCCATGGGACCCTTTTCATACTACTGCTGATTTAAAGTACTCAGCTGCTTTCAGCATAGCAGGTACAGCAGCTTACAGATCCCCGCTGAACCTGTTTGAGTGAGTTTGTTTGGGTGCCCAGAGGGCCTGACAGAGGTGGGTTAGTTCCCCCTTTCGAGGGGCTGGCAGGTGAAGCTTAACAAAGCTGCTGCCTTAGCTGGAACTGAAACGAAGTTTGTGCTTTAAATTAGCAGTGAGTAAGGTCTAGGATAAATGTGCAAATGTCAGAGGAGTTGCTCCGGTTATCTATTCCTGCCCGCGAAATCACGCGGGGAGTGATTGAAGAGTTTTTATCCTTACTTATTCCATTTTAGGTGTGACTGGCATGGTGTTGGAACTAATGTTTTTCAGTCTTTAATGTTCTGAAAATTCCTGCTGGCTGCTTTGTTTTCTTCCACTAATATGAGATTGGACTTTGCTTATGTACACTGCAGGGCAACACAGGAGCTGCTGTCCCCCATCCCTGGGGGCTGGTTATTGTCATGTTGTCCCCTCAAGCGTTCTGATGTAACTGTTGGGAGAGTCACACTGGGACCAGGATGAGAGGTCCCACGTGGGTTAAACTTGTTCCTTCTTCGTTTTTCCTTGACATGTGTCTTTGTGGGGATTTTATGTGTGCTCTGGTTCATTGCTGTGCCTTATGGACAGGAAGAGGAGGTGGGAAAGAGGCAGAGACTCCATACAGTAGAGTAATTGCTATAGCTTCTAGCTCATCAAATAGGAGAAATAAATTGGATTTCATTATGTTAATTATTTGGATGGCTTGAGAGAAAATGTGTCATTAATTGTGGAGCGGAGGAGGATATTAGTAACCTAATCACTTCTCTCTTTGCAAGACAGGACAAGAGACCAGAAATTGTTGCCTGTGGAACAGGGAGGGGTTAGCTCAGCATAAGGTATGGGCAAAATCACAATCTGCCCCAAGAACGGCATCTTATTTAAATTAGTGGAGTTTAGTGTGTAACAAAGTTAAGGAATTTGCAGTTCTTTCACAGGGCTTCATGAAAAAAAAAAAAAAGAAAGAAATTCTACATCCATTCCCATTTCCATGTTTTTAGAGGGCTTAAACAATTGTAAACTAAATTGATGTGAATCAAATTCTCCTGGGGGTAGGAAATGTAGTGCTTTGCCAAAAGGTAGTTGATGGGTGACCTGTTAATGGAAAGTGGAAAAGAAAAGCTGTCTTGCTATCAGCTTGTTTTGCCTGTGATCTCATGAATTCTCTGACAAAACTGTGTTATCTTGGGTTCTAAAGTACACAGATAGTTGCATACTTGAACTGCCTTGCTCTTGATATATCTGTACTTCAACTTCTCTAAGTTGGTTTTATAAAAGGTTTTGCATCATTGTTCTTTGCACTTTGATTTTTAAATCTTTTCTATACTCCTTTGGTCATCTTGTTGCTTGGAAGACTTGAACTTTTGCCTGTGTGGTAACTCCTATGATTTCTAGCCAAAAATACCTGCACGTGTCTGAAAGTGCTCATCAGATTCTGAGGCAAATGCAATGGGTCAAAGTGCTCTTGCCAGCAGAAGAAAGAACTTAACTTGTTCCTTTTGGTTCTTACTGATACTTGAGTATGCATACTTTATAGATCTCCTAATTTCCTGCTATAAAACTTAAGTAAATCTTGCATCCTGGCTATAGAAAGTTTTTACTACTCCAAAAGATTTCAGATTTATGTTACCAGACTACAGTCTCCTTCCTGTCCAGTACTAAACATGATTAAAATAAAACCCTAAAGGTTGTAGTTATTCACAGGAATGAAATTAGAAGAATAAAGCTTTGAAAATGAACATCCAAAAAAAAAGAGACTTGAGTTACAAAGGATTAAAAAGGAGTCTGGGGCTACCTGTGGGAGGCACATAGAACTAAAAGTGTTTCTTAAAGATAAGGCTGTATTATGATGGGGTGTTTTAAAGGAAAATCAGAACCCTTTTCTGCTGAGAATGCACAATGAAATATGACAGATAGAAATGTTTTCTAACACAGTTTTGCTAGCTGTGAGGATAGGGGCCAAGCCACATTTGAACTGTTTCTGAAACCAGACAAATAGGCATTGTTTATCCTAGACTCGACAAACTATTTCAGAAAACAGTTCAGTCAGAGCAATATTCATTTCTAGTCTTAATTAATTTTCAGAATGGCTGTAGAGGGAGGACATTTTTTATCCACGTCCTTTTTGACTGTCTCTTTCTTCTCTCCTCCAAATCCCCCTATTCTTTATCCCACTGGAGTAACTGCAGCCATCAGCAATTGCAGTGGAAGTGCATGTGGAGCTACACTGAGCCCTGACGGAGCTGGTGTTCTGCACGCCTGCTGCGGGCAGAGTGAGAGCCCTGTTAAAATGCAATGCCCCCCCATACTAATATTCCTACTGGTACACCTCTGATGAAGGCTGTGGTGGAAGGTTTCCAGGAAAGACTTGATTAGTATACCTTTCTCTTGTAATTAAGATAGCATATTAATTTGAACCAGACACAGTCTATTTATTTTCAGCCTTTAAAAAGACTATTCAGCACTTCTAGAGGCTTCTCACCAACAAGTATACTTTACCTGTTGTGTTTTTTTAATTAAAAAAAAAAAAAAAAGAAAAAAGAGAAAAAAAGTCCTTTTCTAAAGTAGTTGTGTGTTGGTTTTGTTTGCTGTTTGGTTTTGGGTTTTTTTTTTATCTCTTCTGTAGCTTTGCACAAGTGGCAGTTTATTAATACCATGTTCTTCAAGTTAGCAACAATTTCTGAAAATGATAATTCCAATTTAGTTTTGATTTTTAACTGCAAAAATAGTAAGAATTGCTATATCTGTTAAAAAAGACATTCAGAAAACAGACATCAGAAACCTTAGTTTCACCAAGAAAACAGATGGGTTGGGAAAAGGAATCATTTTTCTATCCTTATGTATCAACAAATTTTTCGTCATGTTGTCTTCCTGTCTAACCCCACCCACCAAGTTATTACTGAAAAATGCAGTCTCAACTGAAAGGGAAGATAAGTTGTTAAGTAATTGTTAAAAATATTTAGCAAAGGGGTTTTTACTTGTCCGTGTAAGTTTTATTTATTTACAAGAATGTTAAGTCATTAAATGCTTATAAACTGAGAATATACACACCCACATGGGCTTTTCTCCAAGTTTTCCCGTTAAATGAGACAGAACGTGAACTTCAGCACTGGATCGAGAGCAAAAATGGTTTTAAAAATTGGCTTTCTATCTTTGCAGAGTCTTGCAGCTAATCTGTAACCTGGTTTTCATTAGAAGGGGTTGGGTATGGTTGTATATTCCAGGAGTTTTGGACAAGTTTCTGTAAGATAACAACTTAGGGGAAAAATGCACTTTGCAAACCCTTTACAATATATGGAGACTTTCTGCGTGATATTACTTTGTTGTTTTCTCTTTGAGATATTAACCACATTGTAATTTTTTTCTTCATTTAGCCAAGGACCCTTGTCATCCATAAGAGCAGCAATCAAGAGATGTAAGTCTACTTTTTCTGTGCTTTGAGAATCATAATGTTGTATTACGAGTGCAACATCTTTGGTTTTAGTAACTGGTTAACTTTATATGTGAAAATAAAGTAGCTAGCAGGTTTTTGAGGGGCTGCAGCTTCTTTCTCACTCTTTTTCTTTCTTGCTTCATGTTAGACCATCTTTTTGCCTTGCTGATGGGCTGTTCCTTCTTGCTGTTTACTAACATTTTCTTATTTATACACGAATGCGTTTGTGCACAGATGTGATCTATCTCTGAAGAACTTAGGTTACACATGCCCAGTTTTTAGTTCACTTGACAAAACAGAGGATTATTCCATTTTAGTAGAAATTTGCAGCAACTGTTCATTGCTTGTACTGGGGACAGGATTGACTCATGCACTGGGCTCATTTTGGAAAACAAAAAATTGTTTATAAATCTTGAATGAAAGTCCAAACTCTTCTTCCCTGATTTCATCATTTAACTCCTCTTCCCCTTTCCCTGCTCAGTATATTTCCAGGCAGAGAATTTCTTTAGCTGCATCTTCCAAAGTATTTTATGCTGTTTCTTCCGTTTTTCATTTTTATTTCCATTCTGTCTATGATTTCAATTTCATATTAATGAAACAACTCTCAGGATTCTGCTATGGGGAAAGATAAATTAGTGTATATACTACTGGTTTGCTTCTCCTGAACCTATTAGTCAGGGTCTCATTAGTATGGATTAGGTTGGAGGGTAGTCAAAGGGGATCATAAAAGCTTTATTCAGAGCAAGTCTACATGATGCTGTAGTTAAAATGCAGCACTTAATCTGTGCTGTTGCTGCCATAGATAAGAAACTGGAAAACAGAGAGCACCAGATCACAGAGGGCCTTTTGTGGTGGAGTCAGAAACTGATTCAGACTGCCTAAGCCCTAGTACCTCATCTAACTGAGAAACCGTATAAAAGATCATTAAGCAATTGATAGTGATGTTTTTGAAAATACAGTAGCAAGTGGTACTTTGTTTTGAGGCACAATCAAGTAAAAAAAAATCTAGTCAAGAAGCTCTGGCTGATATGTTATATTATACTTACATGTATATGTAAATAACTATGATGAAATACAAGTACCGTGTGAATTATTGAGATGATAAGCTAGAAAAATATCACTGTGCACGTATGAAAGCATTGTATATGAAACTATAGTTCTTTGTATGCCAGTAACCATACTTGTGGATGGACCTAAATTAAAAATGGACCCTGAATAATTCCTAACTCCTCTTGCCATCAATCTGGAAAAAGTATGGTATTCTCTGGAAAAGTGTATTTCCCTAACAGAGTTAGAAGTCTACTTTTATTCCTTAATCACAACTTCTGTGGGCTCTTTAATTTTCAAGCAACATCATAGGTATGTGCATGGTTTCAACTTTCCAACCTGTGGACAACGTGTTATATGACTTTGTATCTGTAAGTCTCTCCCTGTCTTGCTGCCAGAGTGAGAGTTTATTTTCCTTTCAGCCACTCTGACTATAACTGTACAGAAAGATGGCGTCACTTTGTTTCTATTGTTTGGCAGCTCCCTGAAATTCAGAAAAGTGAGCCCAGTGTGCTTGAAGAAAACAAACATGTTAACATGAGATATGCTTGGGAGTAATTTTTTAATCTCAACTTTTGAAAAGTTACCCCTGGATTTTTAATGATGGTCTCAGGCCAGGATGCACCATTAAATCCAGCTCCCACTGAAGTCAGTGGAACTGTTTCCATTGTGACACGCACAAGAATGACGAAGTAAAAAGAGGCAAGCCAAGTGCTGCAGTAATGAGACAAAGGGGAAGGATGTTTTCACTCTCTTCTCCACTCTTACAGAATAGGGTGGTGTTAAGGATCAGGGCTACGGAAGCAAGCCTGCTGCCCTAAAATGCTGGAAGGACCTGCAAGCTTATTCCGTTCTCATTCTGTCCTAAGCAAATATGTGGCTGAATGAAGGATGTGTAACAGCTTGTACATGCTCTGAGGCTGTGGCTTCCCATTTGGCAGGTTTGCAGCCATTTTTGGCTGTGGGTTTTGTTTGTTTTTCATTTTTGTTTTGTTTTGCTTGGGGGCTTCCTAGGATTTTTTTGGCTCCCACTTTTTCCCAACTAGATCAATTCCGTGACCTCATTCTCTCCCCATCTGCACAAACATTTGGGCTGGCATAATGCAGGGAACGATGCAGAGGCAGGAACATACAGCCCAAGGAAAGGTGTGGGAAGCAGTGAAGTGCCTTCATAAATCATTATTGTCAAATTTGAGTGAAACTGCAAGCTTGCTCTAAGGGTGTGGTTATGCAGATTTTATTCAGCAGCAATGCCCAGCTCTATGGTGCCCAGCAGTTTGGTCAGCTGTGAAGAGAATATTTGACCTCACCGGTGGGGTGGGAAGAGGAATCTCCATCACCCCCCTAGGTTATTTTTGATCAGTTCCCTCACTCAAGTTGGACAAAGAAGGAGAGCGGGGAAACTGAGACAGGAGACAGAGACTGCTCCTGGGTGTGGCACATGCCTTCCCCTGTGCTGCTGGTGGTCTGAACCCAAGGTGGGCAGGTTCAGGGAGATAAAATTGACAAAAACAGTAAAGGAAGTGCTTTTTTTTTTTTTTTTTAACACTCTGAACTCACTTATGGTAGGGTCGTATGAGTGCTAATGTTTGTTCAAGAGGGGACAAAAGTCCATGTTTGGAAGGGGAATTGGGCATCACCATCTCTTTTAGCTACATTCAAGCATTAAATCAGCCCAGCTCTAATGCCAGACAACCAAACATTTCCCTGAGGTGCCTGGAAACAGAACTAGAAGAAAAGGAGCAAGACCTCCCCCACGTGCCAAGAAATAGTTCAGGAAAAAGCTTCAACTCTCTTATTTCAGAGGTGCATGAAAATTTCCAATTAGTTTGAACCTCCACTTCTACAGAAATAATCTAATCAGGTCTTGGGTGAAATCAGCTGGATTTTTTTTCTGGTTTTGGCTTGAGGTTTATCCGACCATTTGAGGGTTCCCTGAAGGAACCTGCCTCTGCAGCCACGGTAATGCAAAGATGCCAAGCGTGGCCTCTTGCATGGGACCGTTCTGTCAGCTCTTGCGGTGCATTACATTGTAGATAAAGGAGGGAGAGTTTGTCCACTTTTGAGGCTCTCCTAGAGATACTATAATGAATAACCTTTATTCCTAGGCGGCTATACAGTGAGAAGAATAACTTCTCAATCTAATAGTCTACATATTTCATAGGATTGATGGTAGAAATGTCAGGCCCAGTGTTGGAAAAGCATTGGAAGAAGCTGTGTTTTTAAATATTAGCACACATCCTTGTTGTAGAAAGTAATATTAATAGTTTAAAACCTATTAATAATAGTTAACGTGAAATAACTGAAATAGTTAATTGGCAGGATTATGTTTACCCACAGCTGCTGGAAGGGACAAGAGAGAAAAATCATCAGAAAAATTTTGAGCTTGACTTCCCACAAGGCTTGTGCTATTTGAGGCTATGGTTCCAATCTTTAGTGCAAGATGAATCTTGCTTTTAAAACACTCTGCAGTGACAAAACTGTTCAGTATTTTGTACAGATTTGCTAATGGAAACATCAAATATTATTATGCAGTGTCTATATTGTGGAAGCGCTCAGTGCTTACAGCAAGATGGTATCTCTGAGCAGATCCCTGAATTAACTTCATAGTTGCCTCTATATTGCCTTAAAAAATTGCCTGAAAGACTGTAAATTCTAGCCCAGCTCTCTTCCAAAGACTGAAAAGTGCGCCTCAGACTTCTGTTGCTACCAGTTTGTCTGTAGCATCACAGTTTATGGGTTTGTGGTATAATGGTGGTTGTACTTATGCAGGCATTTTGATATCATAGCTTAAAATGCCCCCTATCCCATAATCTGTATGGGTTTCAAATGCAAATGACATATTAAGTGCACCTGGAAAGTAGGACCCAGAGAAGAAACAGTAGAGGAAAAAAATTCTAAACTTAAGTGTACAGCACAAACTGAATACCCTTTACCTCCGCACATTCAAAAATAATTGGATAAAGCCCCCTAAATAGTGCTTGTAAGAAATATGTACAAAAAATGAATCTGTAAGTCACTGATCTGTCCTCTGTTTACAGTATTACCATTAATCCTTTATTTTCTTAAATTCTACTGTACGAAGTTGACACTAACGATAACAGTGACAATGTTATGGGTTGATTTGACATTTTTTTCTTTCCCTTGAGACCAATTAAGCTATAAGATGAAAAGGTGTGGATTTTATGCACTGGGGTTTTCCCCTCCCACCCCTTCTTTAACTGCTTTGCTTACCTTTTACTTAAATACCACTAAGCATACGCTCCTGGAAATGTCAACAATTCTCACCCTGAGTGTTTCTGACTGTGGAAGTTGAGGAGCTGACTGTCTTCAGTTGTCAGGATGTCAGCCAGCGCTGAAATATATTTTCACTGACTCCCCTGATGGAAGAAAGGTTTGTTAAATCTTAAAGCTGTCGTAATTTGAAATCTGGGGAAAAAATTAATAGCATGCTTTTTCAAGGCAGCACACAATAGGAATGAAGAACAGACTTACAGGATCAAAATACCACAAGGCCAGAAAACTGGCTGCAGGTTTTTTTCTTTTGTTTTTAAATCAGGTGTGTGCTATATTTTAAAAATTCATGTCTTCTCTCATACACTTTAATTTAAATTAATTTCTTTGAAATGGTAAAGGAATAAAAGCTGTACAAGTCTGAAGGCAAGGATTATCTAGAAAGTTTGTATTTTCTTTTCCCTGGCATTTGTGGAACTCCAAGGAATACATGAGAGCAGAAGATGGAGTACATCTTTCACCTCTGCTCCTACTGTGGATTTAAGAGCTTCCAAAACAAAAGGTGTTCTAAAAGTGTGGTTGTAACAGAAATGTAACAGCAAAAAGAGGGAAGTGGTTGATGGAAGAACTTTGTCAAGGTCCTTAAAAAATAAATGTTTATATTAAATGTTTAGGTACATGGAAGTAGCTTGATTCCATAAATGCCTGAGAGATTTGTTTCTTTCAAACAGAATGAGCACATTCTGAAAACATACTATGGCTTAGATATTAGCCCTTTTGAAGACACGTTTGTATGTACTAGTAAAGTTATTTTTATATAAATATTTTAAATGTGTTGTTTTCAAGTGAGAGGAGAAAGGAGAAAGTGCAGGAGAAAGCAGCATGTAGAATTTGTCTAGAAATGAAGAAAGAATGAAAGAAATTGACAGGTTTATAATCCAGTTTTAAGTCTCTCATTAATTAGCTTTTTTTTCTAGTGCCCTTATCACTGTAATTCGACTATACCTCAAGCAGTTGTATTGAATACATTTACTAAATGAACACTTTCTTCCATCCCCTTTGCAGAAGTAATCTTGGAATTGGTTGGTTTGGGTCAGTTTATCTTTAATGTGTGTATTAGACCAATGCTGCATTGAGGTGTCTGAAGAAGAAAGTGAAAATGAGGCGTGGAGGATTTTTATTTACTTATTTTTGCCAAACAATTTTTACAGAACTGGCTTAGGAGATGTGTAAAAATGCCCAAAATTTTGAGGTGTGCCTCTTACCAGCATCAACCTGCCTGCCCATACCTCTTTGGTAGGTGGGAGTGTAAATTATGGGATCCCAGCTTTTTTGCATCTGTATCAGCTCCTCAGTGTAATCTAATATTTTTGGAAGGGAAAAAGCGCAGACCCAAATGAACTGTGATTTTAAACTACATAAAGCATTCAAAGAGATTTGACTTCACTCTCCTCATTCCTACAATGGCTCTTTCTTGAGCAATACAGTGGACGTTCCATATTCAGTTATACTCTTCATGGTTAATTTATTGCAAGGGAAACTTCTAAACAGCCATTGTTAAAATCAGCATGACACTAGAAAGAAAATCTGCTTTTGTTTTCATTTTTTAAGACACTATATTGTGAATAGACATTACAGTTGTCGTCTTGCAGCACTGGCACGTGCGCTATCCTTGTGTGACTAACCCATTTGATCATGGTTTCTGGCACTCAGAAGCCTTGGTTTGTTCTCCTTCACCTCCTCTTCCTCTTCTGTAACCCCTTCTTTTTTTCCTCTAGCACTCATGAATAGTGCACATCAAAAATGCCCTGTCGAAGAGGTACGTCTGACACAACGCTATGCGACTCTTGAATCAAGTATGCTTTGCTGATCTCAGCTAATGATTCTGCGATGGCACAGGAACGGCATAACTGTCAAATTTTGCACAACAAGATTCTACCACTTCCTAAATTGCACTTGCTATGCAAAAATTTGTCCCTCAGATAATTTTCTTTTCTCTTTAAAGAAATCAAAATGAAAATGTAAAGTGGCTGTTGAAAAAAATATTTTTATATACATATGGCAAAAATAGAAAAACAAAGAGATCAGGATTCACTTATTTTATTTAACTTAAAACACATGGTTTGGAAAAAAAAATAAAATGAAATGTTACTGACTTTTAATCCACAAGTGATTAAACTTTTCGAAATTCCTAGCTGGGAACATTTAATTTTTTTCTTTTTACATCAAAGAGGGTGAAATAGCTTCTTAGATTTTGTGCTGTAGTACTTTTCCCTTCTCTAAAACAAACAAAACAAGACATTAAAAAAGATTAAAAAGAACACATCTCAGAAATGAGCTATCAAAAGCAAAGCCAGATGCGTTTAACACTTCTTTTTGTCTTATTCATGGATTATTTTAACTAAAGAAAAAGAAACTTCAACTCTAGGGTCACCAGAATGCAGGAACTTGTGACAAGGAAGAAAAAGGAGGCAGGACCATCTTTCTTGGTGGTAGCTTGGACATAGACTGACTTAAACTGATCATGAAACTGCACCCTAAACCTTCTAAAAACTTCTCATATTTAGTACAAATATTTTTTTTAAACTTGGCCACTCTTAAAATCTGGAATTTATGATCAGATGCTGTATGTTCTCCATTTTATTGTTAGTGGATTGGTAAGGGCTGTGCTATTTTCCTCATCTTATTGTGTGACAGTATATTTTAACATCTTCAAAAATTTTGTTTCTTTTCTTTGAATAGCTTCTCGGACCTCTAGCCATAGTGAGCAGCAGAGGGATAGAAGGTATGATGCTGTTATTTATATTGCAATTAGATGTTAACTGGAAAACTTGTTAGTGTCACAGTATTACTTTTTTATGGCTTTCTCCTCTAGTTTATTTGTTTTTCCTTTTCTCTATCCTTAGTGTGTTTAAAAATAAATTAGACTTGGAATAAAATAAAAATACTGTGGTTCTTAAGCATAGGGTAAACTAAGAATTTGAGAAGTTTTCTGATCAAATTTTATGTATGTCTTCAAAAAAAGAATGCAACCAACCATCAAACCTCTGCAGAACGGTTTTGCTTTCCTGACATCTATTTACAGGATCACTTCACAATGAAAATAAGCACACTTTCAGGCCTCCTTCCAGTTTCTCAAAGGGTGCTGAGAAAGGAGGTCACCTGCCTGGATAGCTGGTGAACTGAGTCTGCTGTTATTTCACGTGTGAAGGACTGTATCCCTGTTTTGTTTTTCCTTTTTTTTTTTTTTTTATTCTTTCTATAGTAGTTTTAGAAGTTCCATTTCTGCAGGTATTTTTCTGTCAGCAGACAGACTTCTGTAGCAGATGCTTCATCTACTTACAAAACTCGCTTCTCCAAGTGTCTTTTGTGTGAGACTCCAGATTGATGAGTGGTACGCTGGGGGCCATGGTCTGGGAACGTGGGCCATCACTGCAGCTTACGCTCTGAGGCAGTTGTTACAGTGGTAAAACAGAGGTAGCACCTACGGGTCCTTAACCGTCATGGAAGTCCCTATCGTGCTAGATGCCATAAGCAAATGGGCCCTGTCCCAAAGGCCTCGTGAGGCTTGCTCTGCCCCACTTTAGCACAGTGGGAGGTTTCCTTAGAAGTCTGAGGATAGACAAGCTTTTAGGTAGCCAGCCAGAAGCAATTTTAGCTATCCTACTGTTTTCACATTGTAGCAGGCTAAGGGCAAACATACTATTAGTTCACATTATCCCGTGAAGACTAAGACTTCTTCCATCTAATTGAGTTACACTTGTGTTTAAGTACTTAAGCATGTAAATTATTTCACTGAAGCCAATAAACCTACTTTTTGGCTTAGGCGTTTAATTAGATGCTTTGAATGGAAGCCTAATTGCTTGTTAGAAAGGTCAGGTAAGTTACACTGAAATAATGGAAAAACGTCTTTGGTTAAATCAAGAAGACCTGAGCTATTTTTATTTCCCATGCCAAGAAAACCCTAGTCTTTTATACTTAAAAGAACTATTTTAAAGTGGTTTAGGTAATTATTCCCCTTTGCCTTCATTTCCAGGCGTCCCGAAATTACAATAGTCGCTGCGGAACCCCTCCGGCCATCCTCCTGGTTTCTAGGTGCAAGCCCTGTCACTCCTCAGGGATTAGGATTCCCTTCTGCTTCATCTCATGCTCAGTGGAGGAGAAATGAGAATATTCCAGCAGAGGTGAGCATGAATTTATATGAGATGTGTTTGATTTACAAAGGTAAAAAGCACGTTAAGTTAGAGAGGAACAGTTTTTGCTTGCTTAGACTTCATCACACTGAATAAAAGACTATGACAGTGTTCTTTTCCTCTGCATATGTTAATTTAGTATTTTAAAATTTATATGCTTCTTTAAAAAAAAAATCACATCTGGACGTATATTAATATTTTTCTCCCTGTTTTGTAGCTTCCACCATCATATGAGCAGGTGATAAAAGAAATCAATCAAGTGCAAGTCAATACAACAAATAACAATAATGCTGCTGCTCCTAGACATACGACTACTTCTGCAACACAAACTGACTTTCCAGAGGAACTGATCAGCCATTTGCCAGGAATTAATGTAAAAACCAGTGTGCCTACACACTGGGAATCTGCAGGCTATCCAGGTGAGGCTGGTTTAGATTTCTCATTGGTGAAAACCTCACTGTATTTCCTTAAGATGGTCTTTATTGTTGGTCTGTGCCACATTTAATATGAATAACAAGTAAATTTCTGTGAATGATTACTACTGTAAATTCCTGTAAAAATCCTCTTTTCTGAAGAACTACCGTTGCATTCACGGTTAAGTCTTGAAAGTTTTGCTCAATTCAGCCATAATGGCAATTGCTTTGGGGCCAGAGGAGCTCAGATGTCCAGAACAGCAGCCGCATTACACGTTCAGACTAAAAAGTGTGCAAACCAAGCTGGAGAAGTTACTGTACTCGTCTCTGGTCTAGATGTTGCTTGCATACCCCTCATGGTGCAAGCTAACAAGTAGTTTTGAACTCACAACATGTAGATACCGTGCAGTTCAGCAATCTTCAGCTTCTTCCTAGAGGTTTGTGGGGGTTTTTTTCCATTCATCTGTTTAGAAAGAGAACTGCTGTTCCACAAGCAGCACTAAGTTCTGAATGAAAACCATCACATTTACCGTCCTGATGACTGACAAAAAATAACAAAGTGTTCTGGAATAGATAACTGAAACCTTTTCTTTTCTCTTAGCAGGACAGAGTCCTCTTAAACCTCCTAGGCCTTCTGCATCTCTGCTGAATAGGTCTTCTTCAGAAAATGAGAATCCTTTAATAGTCTTCGAAGTTTCTGAAGGTCAGAGGTGCCAAGAAAATCCCAATGCTGTGATATGTCCTGTGCCAAAGCCAAGATCAAGAAGCAATCTCAGACCTGTGGTCAAAAATACTGAAAATAAGACAGACAATGGAGAAGTGAACCAGTCTACCACAAAAAGGCAGCAACCTCCAATTCAGCAGTCACCTCTCTTAAATGATAGCTTGCTAGACAATCACTTGGCGATGGACAGCATGAGTACTGAAAAGAGCCAAAATAGTATTGTTTCAAGGATCAAAGTTTTTGAATCCCAAGGAAGTAATGATACCTCAGGATTATCAAAAAAGCCAGAAGTTGCCCCTCGTTCATTCACCCCAAGACCTGTTACTGCAAAGAAGCCAGTAGTTGCTCCAAAGCCAGGGGTAAGCAGAATTTCAGGAGACTGGGATGCATGGACAGAAAGCAAATCAACACCTTCCAAGGAATTTCCTCAACCTGAAGTAGTTGGGAGCAGTGTTGTAACCAAACCTGAACTGCCAAAGAAGCCAAAACCTGGTCTTGTTAAAAGTAGTAGTAGTGATTTTCTTGATGCAAGGAGTGTATCAGTTGCAGAGAACAGCAATGTACAAAAGAAATTTCCTGTTCCTGCTCCAAGGCCTCTTGTTCCTAAAAAGTCACAATATGCAGAAAATCCTGCCCTTTCTTTGGCCTCACTAAAACCAATTGCTGCTCCCTCACGGGCTTCTGTATCTGTCCAAGAAAAAGCTTTCAAGTCTCTAGGGGAATTGTCACCTGCAGCCAACTCCTCAGCACCTGCTTTGCAAAACAAACTAGATGTGGAAGGAGATCTGATCAGTTTTGATGATGACGTTTTGCCCCTAAGTCCAGCTTGTGTAGTTAAAGATAGCACCAGTTCTGAAGCAGCAGCAGGTAAGAAGAAATTTTTTTAAACTGTCACTGTAGTTACTCTTTGCAGGAGTATGATCCTGTGTGAGTTATGTCCGCCTGTCTTGATGAGGTTTATGTGTGTATATGAAATTCTTGGTTTTCTGTGATGTCAAGATAACTATGAAATCACTTGGATTTTGAGACTTGGGAGGTTTCAAGGCTATATAAATCTCAGAACTTGCCTGCTGAATTTATTATGTGATTACTAAAATAATGTTAAAAGACTTGATGTTATATGCTGTATGTCACCTCCAGAATGTATCACAGTTCTCTCTGGGGAACTGGGGACATCTTATCTCTTGCCATCTAATTTGCCTAATTTATTTGAGTGCCTGAAGTTCTGTAGTGCAAACCTAGTTATCTAGTCTTATAGAGAAGTAGCAATGTTTGTTGCATTTAGGGAAACTTGTGATCAAACATGCAGGAATACTCTGTCCATCTCACTAGTGCCTATCTATTTTCTCTTTCCTATCTTTGTGCCTTGTCTTGTCATCTGACTATATACTTGTTATGCATCTTCAATTTTTTTCTAATAAGTGAAAATAATTATTTCACATGGACAGATTAATTACTAAAGCTACATCCCTTTCATAAACCTTGTTGGACTTCATTAATCACTTGAGGTCGATTGTTTTATATTTTTTTAAATGCTCTTTTAGGTAGTTTAAGACACAGGTGGGTGTTGGGCTGTCATTAGATTTTATAGCAATGAGTTTTTCCCTCTTAATATTCAAGTATGTCCTGATTTAGCTTACCAGCCCCATTATAATCCAAGGAGAGTTCTGCTTTAAAATAGATGGTGTGTCATACAAAATGCTTGTTTAAGAGACTAACTATGATTTTTAGTCTTTTTTTTTAACCTCATTTATCATTAAAGATCTCAGCTTTCTGAAAAGAGAAGCATAGATGCTGTGTAGTTGTCACAGTACATACATATTATTGATTGTTAACAAACACAGTTTCTTCACATGTTGTGGATTTTATCATTAGGTGAGTTTCTGATTTGTTATTGGTTCTCCTCTGTATACGCATCAAAACCCCAAGGCAGATGTAGAAAGTCTCTTAAGCCCTAAACTGTTAAAATCAGTATGTACAGACATACAGATCTAAGGGGAGCTTATGAGAGCAGTGAAATCAGGCCAATAGAAGATCTTGCAGGAGAGGTGATTAGCTCAACATGGACACAAGTCCATTTTTGTCTTGGACTGACAGGTTCCAGGAGCACCACAGAAGCTGTGCCAAGCCTGGAAGGTGGCAGGAGTACAGGGTGACTGGAGAGGAGTTTCATATTTATGTCAAGGAATTGTATGACTGATAATGTCTAGCTGGGAACCAGGCTCATGATCATCGTGTCTGGAAACTGGGGTCATGGAACAGCCACTGTGCATGTGATGGTTTTAGAAGAAAGGTGGAAGCGTGAGGGATGACTCTTGTTTTCTGTACTTTTAGGGTCAAGCTTGTAGTTTCAGTCAGATTAATAGATGCAACAAACAGAGGGAAAATGTAACTGTTCTAAGTAGTAGGCAAGAAAAGAGAATACTCACATTTTGAAAGTGCAATGGAAAAGGAAAATGGTGTTTTGACTATGTACATTAAAATACTGCTTTTCCCCCGACATGGAAAAATTAAATAACATTAATTCTTCTGTTAAATCAGAGATTGAATGATCCTAAATGAAAATCACCTGAAAAAACAGCTAGCTTTCATGATGAAGTGGTAAGAATGTCAGTGTTCATCTTTCTGGTTGGTGTCCTAGGTGTTTTTCTTGAATCAATTAAGAAGAGAATACTTTCCATTCTCATGGTTAAGTGAAGAATCATTCAGATAATAGTTTAATGAAGGAGTCATTTGTCCATGATTTTTATTTATTCAATAAAACGGCATCCTTGCTGCAACCCCTTCTTACCTACTAAAGAGAAAAAGGTGTGTCAGCATTATCAATTTATTTCCCTCTGAAATTAGGATTCATTCCAGATTTTTGCAGGTATTTGTGAGCTCAAGATCATGTCCTATACCCTTGATTACTAATGCTGTGCTATGTCTTGACAAAGCATCCACAAGAAGAACACTGGCTTTCTGAAAAATGAGGCAACAGAGCACTAACACTAGCTATTCCTCATGTTCCCATAGGAACAGCTTAGGATTTACAAGATGAATCTTGAGTAAAATGTTTTGTAAAGGCAGGAAGAGAAGCTCTAATCTTGCTCCCAGTTCCCCAGACCTTTGCATTTCTTACATATTTGTCATTGTCATTACTTAGCAAAATGACAGCGCTCTGCTTGTTGTTATGGCAACCCTAGGAGAGGAAGGAGGCTTTTATGCAGTGGTGTTTGAAACGAAGCACCAACAGCTTGTTTGTCAGAGAGCAGATCACATCACAGATTACAGCGTTCGTGAAACTTAATTTTTTTCTGATACAGCACAAACACATCTGGTACTTAGACTAATGTAAACAGAACTGGACAGATCGATCACTGCTGCTGCTAAACGCCTGATGCAAAAGTGAGAAATTGAAGCGTTCAGCTGATGACGGGGAAGGCGCAGAGGTTGAAGTGAGCGTATGAATGGAAAGGTGGAACAGGCAAAACAAATTCAGGGTCTCCACAGCAATTGAGTTGATTGACAGAAGACACCAGCTTCCTCTAGCAGAAGTCTACCATCTTCACAGTAGTGAAAGATACTTGAATATTCTTTGTGTGCTAAGATCAACCGTGCTGGCAACAAACCAGTTTCTAGTTTCACCAGTTTAACTGTCAGTGTTTAACTGGTAGTTTAACTACCAAAGCTAGCTGGATTATTTTCTCTGAAGTTTACCTCAGGCAATCCCATGGGTTTCATCAGTCTTTGACAGCATCTCCAACAGCACAACCACTAGTAGAGTGAGCCTGCCCTTATCCAAACATTAATGATTTTTATCCTTGTCCAACCTATACAGAGAGGGGAAACCATTCTGGTGCAAATAGAAACTCTGGGTACCAAGATCCCTTTCAAAGCTTTCAGCATCTACTCTGCCAGTTGAAGTCTGTGGGAGCTTTGGAAGCTTTTGGGAGATTCAGAGGTGAACTGTGACAGAACCTTGCATCCAACTCATGTCTCTGATGCTGACCCAAGGGAAGTCCCAGGAAGGAGAAGTTAGGAATGACAGATCTGTAGAACTGTTCCTTTCATCAGCAGCCAAAACTGATGCCGGTTTTAAGTGTCATAATTTTGGACTCAAAGGCTAGAGATAATGTTCAAAGCCATTTGTATCCTAACGAAATTACTCCTGTTCAAGTCAGTCATTTAGAACATGAAGGCATCTGTTTGGGACTCTAAATCTTGAGGTGCTAATGCTTTGATGACAGTTTTGATATTTTGGATCATCTGGGGTGTTTTTACATTTCTCTTACAGCTGATAACAGGGATTTGTGCAGTTCCTGAAGGTTAAAAGTTTCAGTAATCTGTCACGTGTGCTCTCTTCTCACTCATCCATTTTTACAAAGGCTTGGAAATGAAATCCTAATGCACATTGAACTGAGTGTAAATTCCATGGCTTCAGAAGATCCATTATTTTACCCATAACTTGTATTAGTTGCTATGTTAAAGCACGCAGTGTGCCCTTCCTCAGAACATTGCTAATGTTCTGAGAATGTATGTTTTGGACAAAGAAAATAAGGTAACAGTGCATTTAAAGTACACATTTAAAGTAAAGCCCAGAGGTGATCGTGCTAGAATGTTTTTGTTCCTTTTCATGCATGGAGAGTTACTCTTCTCTCTTGCCTTCTCTGTCTCTAAAACAGCATATAATTCACTGATTGCTCTATGCCTGATATACCAGAACTCGATTTAAACCAAATGCTTTGAAAAGTGGTTCCAATAGCACCTTACCTTACCAGCAGGAGACAGCTCTCTCTTTTGATATCCTCATTGTATCACTGCATTTCAGTTCTAACAGTAATACGACTACTGCATTTCTTAATTCTTTTATCTATCTCTCTACTTCATTGCAGTATAAAGGTTCATTTGTACCTGTATGGCAAAAAAAAAAACCACAACCAAACCAGTGCTGCTCTCCATTTGTATGTATTGTTCCTTCTTGTGGTATGAATGGTGGAATTTGTGTGACATTGTAGCCAATTCAGAAAAACTGCTTAAGTAACTCCAAATTTTTCTCCTGCAAGGATATTGCCCAGCTGCTTGTTTTTAATTGCTTCCTCAGGAAGGAAAAGAAAGAAACAACTAAAATGTTTCTAACTGGTAGATTAGTCCAGACATATCTTCAAAATAACGCAGCTTCTCCTAGGGTTCTGCTATGCTACTGCTGGTGGCTCTTCTTGTGATTCTTTTAAAGTTAGAGGTCTCTTTTTTTACTTACTACCAAAAGTATCATCCTCAGAGCAGAGTGAGCTATCTCGTCCATTTTAATCTGATCCTTGGCTTAAACCCCTGACAAAAACAGATTTACCTGAAGACATGCAGCTGTGGGGTGGAGTAGTGGAGGTATGGGTCTGTGCTGTGTCCTGTTGGTTTTGCTGCAAGGTTGGCAATCTCCAGCAGAAGTGGTAACAAGCATCCGTTAACTCTTCAGATGCTACAGATGTTTGCTTAGTAAACATAAATTGGAGCCTTCAAGGAGCTTGGAAGTGACTCCACGGTTACCACAGGAGAGGGCCTTGTATCTAGTTTCAGGAAACAAATGAGGTTTTTAAATAATAGATGAGGAGTCCTTTAGGTTGTCAAATGCCAATGAATTTGCTTTTGAGTTCCGCATCTATAGATGCTGTTATGTGGTAACACACAATTAGTAATGTTCTTATTAGTAACTGTCTTCTCTGATGATTAAATCTGTTTATTTTACAATAACACTTAAAATGCAGATATCCTTTGATCAGAAAGATTGTCAAAGAACAACAAAATGCTTATTTAAACCAAGTGTTTATAAATAAACCAGTATTTTTTTCTTTGCTGAAAGCATGTGAGATTCTTGCAAGAGGGTAGATAGGTATTTTAAACAACATTACGAATTCTCTTGTCCATCACATTTTCATTAAAAAGATTTTGTATGCCTTACTGCTTTCTGTCCTCTGCTTTGGAGATTTCCAGCTTGCTTGGTTTGGAGCACTTGAATCTCTTGCCAACAAACAAGCATTCATTCCCCTGGCAAGAATGGATAAGGCTGTGTTTCTTAATCTCCAGGGTAATTTGGGGGTTTGTTGTTGTTTTTTTTTATTTTTGTCACCTACTGTATGCCCAAACACCCTCCCGCATCCAATTTCTGAAGTTAGACCAGATTATGCAACTAATTTCTAACCACATGACCTCATGGCTGACTTGTTCTGGGCAGGAGGTTGGATTAGAGACCTCCTGAAGGCTCTTGCAATCTGACCTATCCTAGTCTTACTTCCACTAGCAAAATAGATTAATGATGTAACTAAAAGCCAACCGAAAGCCAACCGTATCCTGGGCTGCATCCAAACAACTGTGGCCAGAAGGTCAAGGGAGGTGATTCTGCCCCTCTACTCTACTCTCGTGAGACCCCACCTGGAGTACTGCGTTCAGCTCTGGAGTCTCCAACACAAGAAGGACATGGAGCTGCTGGAGCAGGTCCAGAAGAGGGCCACAAAGATGATCCAAGGGCTGGGGCGCCTCTCCTATGATGACAAGCTGAGAGAGTTGGGATTGTTCAGCCTGGGGAAGAGAAGGCTCCAGGGTGATCTTATTGCAGTCTCCCAGTACTTAAAGGGGGCCTACAGGAAAGCTGGAGATGGACTTTTTGCAAGGGCGTGTAGTGACAGGACAAGGGGCAATGGCTTTAAACTGAAAGAGGGGAGATTTAGATGAGATCTAAGGAAGAAATTTTTCACTCTGAGGGTGGTGAGGCACTGGAACAGGTTGCCCAGAGAAGTTGTGGCTGCCCCATCCCTGGAAGTGTTCAAGGCCAGGTTGGATGAGGCTTTGAGCAACCCGATCTAGTGGAAGGTGCCCCTGCCTGTGGCAGTGGGGTGGGAACTGGATGATCTTTGAGGTCCCTTCCAACCCAAACCATTCTATGATTCTATGTAGGAATAGCCTCCAAACTCTCACGTAGTAGCTCGTGCTGTTACAAGCAGTCCTTTTGTGCCAAAGGCGGTGTAATTACTATCACTTTTACTAGTATGGACAAGCTAGCAAGGAACCAAACGGTTGTGCTTTTAGATGCACGCAGATAGTAAGTGTGGGCGTTCTCGCAGTTTGAGAGATAAGTGCTGAAAGCTCAGAAAAAGTCCATTTATATCTGTCTCGGAGTACGAGACTGTAGTTTTCCACCCCATAAATGCTTGTATTGCCATTAAGTGTAACAATAGCCCAAGAAATGTTGCTCTCCAACTTTCTAACACTGTGGATGAGATATTTTATTGCTCAGTTAAGGGCATCTTGCACTTCCACAAGCAGAGTAGGTTGAATCTTCTGTTGCATCTCTCAGCAATTTATTTTTTTTTTATACTTTCCAGAGCATATCAAACTCTACATAATTCTTTTACTTTGTGCACTTTTGTCACACTGATGGCTAGGCTCCCTCTGCAAACTCCACATGGATCCTGTAAACATCATTCGTTCTTTGGATTGGACTCGTTCCTCAAAAATAGTGATTGCTGGCCTCAAGTTGCCTTGCTTTTTGTGGTGATCTATCAGATGTCAGCAGTGAACAGGGACCAATGCCTAAAACCTGTGCAAGTAGTTCACTACATTTTCTCTGCTCTGAGCAGCAATAAATGTTGCTGGATAAATTCTTCCTGTCCTGAAGTCTTTGCACAACTCTTTTTAAAAAAATCTTGTTAATGTGTGAGAAGTTTGAAATTTCTGTTTTGGCATCTGGACATAATGTTTCTGCAAGGAAAGATAATCCTCAAGATAAAACTTTCTGCAATTACTGTGTGCTTGCTCCAGTGTTGTGTTCTTTTGATACAATAGCATAAGCAGGTGTAGAAATAAAACTAATGATTTATATATAAAGGTTGTTACATATAAGAGATTTTTACCAGCCCACTCAAGTACCTGTTTGACTAAATGTGCCATATCAGATAAAGCATATCTCCTTGACCTGGAGAGCTATGAATCTTTGAATGAAGCAGGACCACACAGTCCGTTTGTAGCCTCTACAGAAAGAATTGGGCTAATCATGAAAAAACTCTGTGTAGACTGAGGAGAAAGAAGTCCTAGAACATTATGATAGCAGATTTGTTTGTCTCTGCTCCGATTTTAAGTCTGAAGCCATACTAAGTCCACTCCTGAATAGTGTATTCCTTTTATTTGGGTGACCTGGTCTACTCTCCTAGTGTTAGGAGAATGCTGAGAAGCCTGAATTTCACCTGAGCTTACTTTCAGCTCATGCACAGATTATGTTCTGAAAGAGCTTACATCCCATTCTCTCTCTCTTTTTTATTTCCCTTTTTCTTTTTTAATTTACCAGCCTATTGAAAGACACAGTCATGATCAGATCATGGCAATTTTCCATGCAGAGGGAGCTGCAAATTGTGTATTTTGAGAAAGGTGGTGTAGTCCATATTATTCTCTCTGGGTGAGAAATACCATTTCAAAGAACAGTGAACTGTTAATTTCAGTGATGAAAAATATAGCAAAACGTGAGGTACAGAAAATCACGGCTGCTGGAATTTAGGTAGGATACCTGGTCTAATGAGTCTATTTATAGTTGTAAGTAGGTTGAGATTTAGAATGTCTCAGTGAGCATCAGAGATTTGGTTGTAGCATTTCACAATGTTTCTTGAGCACGGGCCTCATTCCTGTTTGGGATGTTATCTGTCAGGTTTCCATTGAATGTCCAGCTATATTACTAGGAGGGGCCTGTTGAAAATCTTCACTCAAGTGTGGCTTAAGTGTGCTTCCACAAACACCTGAGTGGTTTCATGGGGCTAGGTTTTAATAAAACCATTCGTTGATGAGGATTGGCTCTATTGGAAGACCACAGTAACAATTATTTCTGTATGAGGAGAGTGTGAGCCTTGTCTTTAACAGCCGATTCATTTTTTTTAGTTAAGCAATGGAAGTAGACACAGTTGCATTAATCTGTAGTGGCAAGTGTTGTAATGTTAACACCTTTCGTACTCCGTTGTTCTCGTGTGTACTGAGTACTTCTTGCAGGGCTGAGCATCTTGACAGCAGATAATACAATTCTGTGCTTTCAGCTTTCCACATCTGATTTGTTTGGAGATTCCCCTTATTGCTGCTGAGGTATCTGTTACCACCTTACTACCACCTACTTAAAGACTACCAATAAATGTTTCAGGAAGATATCCATCTGTCCTGCTCACATGGGCAAAACCTAATGTTTGTTCTGTAACCTCCTCATTTTTTATTTTAAACAAGGAAAGTAAATGAGAGTAGGGGAAAAAAAGGTCTCTCCTAAACCAGTAAAAGAAAGAGATGGCATACGGTATACGTGAATACACAGCTTTCATTTGTCTTTCCTGCAAGCAAGCACAGTAATGTATGTTACCAGGTAAATCTTTGAAACAGAACCTGTAGAAAAGTGAGACTAAGGAAGTATATTGGGTTTGCACAGCAAGATTTTGAGAGCAGTGGAGGCTACAGGGGTGCCTTCTGTGAGAAGCTGCAAGAAGCTTCCTCCGTGTCCGATAGAGCCAATGCCAGCCACCTCCAAGATGGATCTGTCACTGGCCAAGGTCGAGCCCATCAGCGATGGCGGTAGTGCCTCTGGGATAACATAGTTAAGGAGGGATTAAAAAAAAACCAACTGCGCAAGAGAAAACTGCGGATGGAGAGAGAAGTAAGAATATGTGAGAGAAATAGCTCTGCAGATACCAAGGACAGTGAAGAAGGAGGGGAAGGAGGTGTTCCAGGTGCTGGAGCAGATATTCCCCTGCAGCCCATGGTGAAGACCATGGTGAGGCAGGCGGTCCCCCTGCAGCCCATGGAGGTTAATGGTGGAGCAGAGATCCACCTGCAGCCCCTGGAGGACCCCACATTGGAGCAGCTGGATGCACCTGAAGGAAGCCTTGACCCTTTGTGAAGCCGGCACTGGAGCAAGCTCCTGGCAGGACCTGTGGCCCCATGGAGCAAATTGCCCATGCTGGAGCAGGTTTGCTGGCAGGACTTCTGACTCCATGGGGGACCCATGCTGGAGCAGTCTGTTCCTGAAGGACTGCACCCCATGAAAGGGACCCACACTTGGAGCAGTTTGTGAAGAACTGCAGCCTGTGGGAAGGACTCATGTTGGAGAAGTTTGTGAAGTCCCAGGAGTAGGGACCCTACGCTGGAGCAGAGGAAGAGTGTGAGTAGTCCTCCCCCTGAGGAGGAAGGAGTGGCAGAAACAGTGTGTGATGAACTGACTGCAACCTCCATTCCTTGTCCACCTGTGCCTCTTATGGGGGAGGAGGTAGAGAATTCGCGAGTAAAGTCAAGCCTGGGAAGAAGGGAGGGGTGAGGGGAAGGTGTTTTAAGATTTAGTTTTAGTTCTCATTATCCTACTGTGATTTGATTGGTCATAAATTCAACTAATGTCTCTAAGTCAAGTCTGTTTTGCCCATGACGGTAATAGGTGAATGATCTCTCCCTGTCCTTATCTCAACCCACAAGCCTTTGTTATATCTTCTCTCCCCTGCCCTGCTCAAGAGGGGAGTGATAGAGCAGCTTTAGTGGGCACCTGGCATTCAGCCAAGTCAACCCACCACAGGAAGACACAGGCTTTAAGCATCATTGTAAAAGTTTAATAAAAAAAACCCAAAACAATAGAACTCTGTTGATATGTGTTATGAAAAATGCCTTGCAGATTAATTTCCTTGAGCTGAGAAGCTTTAAATGAGTATATTAACAATTCTGTTTTCACACTTCCATGAATTATGCTCAAATGATGCCCAATTGTTGTTAAACAACATAAAAATTTGATATGTTGTCAGTCCCATTGCACAAAGCAGTGCAGTCATTTACTCAGCCGATTTCTGGTGCAAACCCAACACTGGGGAATGGAATAACACAAACAAGGTAATGAGTTTTAAACTAATTATGAGGTGACAACAATATAATTGAACATAAGATAATGAGTGGAAAACTAAGGTGCAGCGAATGGTTTTCTCAGCCTTAGAAATTATTGTCCTTAGACTTAAAAATTACTTCTCAGATTTATTGATTTAGAGACCTCTGCCAACTGTTGAGTGGTTGAGAAAACCATTTCTATACACAGCAATGATGAACGGATGACAAACATTAATTTTGTGCTATTTTAAATCTCCCATAAATTTGCAAGAAAAGAGATCTGTGATTGTTTTGGGTGTTTAGAGCATTTCCACTTGGTCTCAAGATGTCTATATTTTTAGAAGATGGAGGCTTTGGAAAATTGTTGCCTTGCAGTTCATGCAGAACTTCCTTAACCTCTGCAGAACCTTACCGTGAGAGGTGCTCCGTGTGCCAGCGTGTTCTCTATGGTCCTGGTGTGTCAAGGAGCCCTGCTCACCTTTCCTCCGCTCGCCCTGTGTCTCCAGCTTCCCAAGGGGCCAGCGCAGTGCTGAGGCCCCGTGGCCCGGCAGCCTTGCCAGGGTCACTCCTCAAATCTGTCAAATCAGATAACTGAAAGAGAGAAGAAAGCCTGGTTTTGGTTTTCTTTTTTTCAGCTGCACTACAGCCCGTCTGAACACCAGCATAAGAGTTCAGATTAGATAAGTCTGTTTAATGCCATTCAGATGTTAGCATTGTAGCCAGCAGACATAGGTATAAAGGAATAAAAGAAAATTACAACTGCAGGCTTGCTCTAAGAGTGGGATTTTTGTTTCTTGTAATGACTGTACTGCCAGAATGCCTGCACCCCTCTTGTGGTGTGTGTTTTCAAGTCCTCTAGAAAAACCCTTGCTCTGATGCAGCTTTCATTGAAGAGACCTAAACCTTTTACTGACTAGTGCTGATCCATAACTTAAACAAGATGCTCGTTTTACCCTTACTGTCTAAAACATTGTGGATTGTCTGTGCCTAGTTTTTGGATGTGCCAGTGTCTTTGAGCACAACGTCTCTTCTGTCTAGAGATGGTAACTTTTTTTTTTCAACTATAGCCTATTTACCTTTAGCTGTAGATCTGTTGTTGACCTGTCATGATCCTTTCTACCTGAAGAGTATGCTTGAAGCTGTTGTACAAGCAGCCTGTCGGAAAGAATTAATGTGCTTTGATTCATGATTAAAATGTGACAGGAAGGTACCCAGGCAGATTTCTGGGGAGCCTGTAGGCAGGTTGATGTCTTTACCTTGAGAGAGACCATGGCACAAACCCCTGTGGCACACCTGTACGTGATGGATGTGCCTACAAAGAGAGCCTTAAGCAAGGGGCTAGTGGGAGGTGGACATCGGAGCCAGGTGAGCGTGCACGGGCCCCGTGGCATGTTGTCCCTGCTGTTGCTCCAGCTGCACGCTGGCAGCGGGAGCTGGGGGTGGCGGGGGGCATGGGCAGAGGGGGCTGCAGGCAGAAGTGCCTGGCAAGGAGGAGCAGCAGGAGAGGCTGGGGGAGCTGTGACCGCCAAGTCGTGTGCATGCGGGAGGGCAGTCCATCACTGTAATTCAACAGCTCAATATTACGCAATGTTTTCTCTCTCTGAAGTTACTTTGGGTCTATTTTTGGTTAAAAAACAAACAAACAAACCACAAGTTTTTAATGAGGTTGTTCATAAATAAATACAATATTTCTGGATTTTCTTAAATCTTATGTATATTCCCACAGATTTCTAGTGTCTTGATAAACTACATTGTGTTGTACTATCCAAAATTATTTGTAAGAAATCATGACTTGATATTACACAATATTTTAAATTGTTTTTTATAAGTGTTGAAGATAGAAGTTTGTCAAATATGAGGCTTCCAACGTTGCCAGAAAGTGTGGCGGTAGTTTTGGGAAAGGGTATGTTTTTATAAAAAGTCCTGAAGAATGTAAAGAGATGCCCAGCATGCTGCTTCTCTGAGACTCTGACACTCCATAAATAACATCTCATTGAGCTACGCATCTAAAAGGCCACCAGAGGAGATCAAACTTGGTTGTTGGGGCTATGAATATGTGTCATGGAAAATTTATTGTCTGGAGCGCTTCTCCAGTTTCTCCTTTACAAATTTACGATACTGTTAAGCATTGCCATTTTACTGCAGTTTTTGGTAATGTCAGAGAAAAAGGTAGCAGTCATTAACAACAGAGAAGATGTATAAATGAAGTATTGCCCTTTCACATGAAGGTGTTCTTGAGAAAGAACCCATTGATTTGGATTTTATTTATGTACAAGTATTTTTTACAGCTGCCTTCTACATGCGCATATGTTCCCATGCCTATTAATAAGAGATCAGTGCTTAAGTTTATGAAGCATAGGAGACATTGCTCCTCTCTTACCGTTGGAATGACTGGACAGGCTTGTAGAGGAATGAGTGATACAGGCAAGGGTAGAGCTCAGGCACAACTCCCAGTCCTTGGTCTGAAGCAGTCTCCCTCATGACACCAGGTTTATAATCAACAGAATGATTCAGAATCTTCCAGGGAATTAGTTGTTCTACAGCAAAACCATTTTGTAATCAGTAATATTTAAACGCTTTGCTTTGCTTTGTGTTGTTTTGTTTTGTTTTGTTTCCGTAGGCATTTTATCTGCTTTGGCAAGATTTTATTGATTAAAACTTTTTAGTGAATGTGTTCACAGCTATGTCGGCATATTAGAGCAACTGCTTTGAAAACATTTCCCTAAAGCCATCCTGATTTTAGGTCCCTATTACCAAGCAACGCAGTTCCTCTTGTTCAGTGGCTTATATAATCCCAGAAGGCATCTGGAGCATGTTTATGTTAAGTCAACTATGAATGCAGATGTACAGAAAAGACATGTTATTTACAAAGAACTGAGTACACTATTTGCATCAGCCTGATTTTTTTTTTTATTACCTTCTTGGGTGTGAAATATAAATGTCCTTAATAATGAAAGAAATATCCAGTGAGATTTGTGTTCAACAAATAAATATTAAATATGTTGGGTTGTTTTTTTTCCTTTTAGATCCATTTCAGTTCCTCACCAAAAGTGAACCTGCAAAGGAACAGACAACTCAACCAGCTTTAGCCCGGAAACCCACTGTGATCCGAATCCCAGCTAAACCCGGGAAACGTAAGTTCTTCTCTCAAAAGTGTCTGAGAAATCTCTGTCAAAAAATGATTTTAACTGGGACTTACTGTTTACTAATTGAGTTGCTGTTTACTAGTTATATTAGCTGCCAAAGGAATCCCGTGGTACAGTTTGACAAGAGAGAGGAGCCAGCCTAAGGGCTGTGGTGGGAGGGAAAATAGCTGGGAGTCCTGTTCTCCTCTCCCTGCCTCCCAGCTACCTCGTCCGGCTCCCTCCCTTGTGCTAAGTTGGACGTCCCTCAAACCTTATGGAGCTAGTGCCTATCAGAGGTGAAATGGGGTGTGTGGAGGGATCTAAAGGCTGGCAGAAAAGAGCTGGAGGAGACTTTTTCAGCAGAAGAAGCTCGTTTCATCAGCTAAACCATATCACTGAGCTGTACCTTTGGTCAAATTGGCTTCTGTTCTGACATCATCTGGGGATATTTTAATGCTGCTCCCAAGCTTCCTGGGAGCAGGGCCCCCAGTTGGCAAAGGAACAACATTAGGGTATTAAACTTTGCTTCAAACACAGCTTAGTTGGGATGTAAGCATAGTTTTCACAGCTTACATCACAAAGTTCCTTTGACCCTTGTTAGATTTGAAATCTATGGCCATTTAAGCAAGTGTTTTGGTAGCAGTTGAGGGAACAAAAAAGGCAGGCAAGAACTTGGATGCAAAAAACCTGATGTGTTCAATTTTGTGTCAAGGTCTTGACTGTGGTTTTCTGATGGTTACTGTATCTTTAATGCCTTCCACCTCTAATCTTTTACAGCTTTACAAATGACACTGACAGTATCTCGGAGTGAAAAATTATCAGAGCCACAAGGTCTTTGTGTTGATCTTTGCATGCTGGAGTACATACTTGCCTTCTGGTTAGGCTTATGTTTTATCCTCAAAGCTTAGGGAGAAATGTCACAAGATAGCTCTTAAAATTCATATTTCAAAATCATGTTTTACTACGCTGAGTAGGTGTACAGCCAACTTGTAGCAACTAGATGTCCAGGTGGCTTTTCTCCTAAGACTGTCTCAGTATTTCCCGAGTTCCCTTCTCCCCTCCACACCAGCCCAGTGCTAAAATACTAAATTTTCTTTTCTTCTGCATATGTGAGAAATGCAATGGAAATGATTAAAAACACAGAGAAGACTGAAGATAAAGCTACGAGGAAAAGTCTTTCTGTTAATACATGATCATAAATAAAAGGTTTTTTCAGTTGGAAGAATACGTTTACAAACTACTGTAAGGAACCCAAGATATAATTCTTCTCTACAAAGGAAATTGTAATTTCCATTTAAAAAAAAAAAAAGAAATTTTTTTTTTCCTGAGCCGGAGTCTCTTTTGAACTTGTAGATAACCGGTCCCTTGCTGCTCTCTAGTGGTAGATGAACTTTCCACAGGAGACAGCCAGTCGTACTGTACTGAGCTACAATTGTCAGAGGGGTGTTAAGGACAGCTTTATGGGAGGCTGTGGCTGGAAGATTAATGGGCTGTAGAGGAACAGGAGCAGGTTCCAAGAAAGCAGAGTAGCATTTTGTCAGATAGGAGCTGCTGCAGAAGCGTAAGCTGTTAAAAGTTAAAAAATGAGAGGAGTACAACTGGGCCAAGGTGTAACATGGATATAGTAGGATCTACCTTGTAAGAGGGCCACATAGTTGCAGTACAAGGGGTCTTTCACCATCGTGGGTATGGAGGGAGATTAATTCTGTCAGGGACCAGCACAAACCAAAAAGAAAAACTCCAATAAACCAAATAAACCCCACCCAGCACTACCAAAAAGGGGACAGAGCTGGATACTTAAGAATTCAAACCCCAGTAAAGCACTCGTTTAGCATTAGCATTTTTGTCAAGCTCTGATTAGAAAGGAAGCATTACATTTCCACTTCGGTTATTACACTTAGAAATCACTGAAAATAACACCTGCCTTCTAGTTCTTGGAGTTTTTTTTCTTCCTTTATTTCCTTTAATTTTGGTCTTATAAAGAGTAAGGCGAGGAAATTAGGCCATCTGTGTATATATCAAGATTTGAAGTGGTGTGAATAAATAAATCTCTAATGCTTTATATATATCAGTAAGGTATGATAAGATTTCTCTTGCAATTTCTGTATTCAGGTATTGTTTTTACTTTTCATCCATCATACTAGCTTAGAAGAGTGATAAACTTCACTAACTTTTTTTCCCCTGTGCTTGTTCACTGCCAACACAGTACCTGTGACCTGCTCCTAAGAATAAGGGATTTATCTTTGATCCATTTTTAAATATCACACCAGCGTTTTAGATCATAGTAATGCAACCGAGGTGTTAAAAACAAACACCACCTCATTTCTATGTGTTATTTCTTTCTTGAGAGTACTTTTCATGAAATGAGCAACTGGAAGTTTTCATTTGGATAGAATCTCTCCTCTTTTTTGTCGTCAGTCTATAAACGACCAGGCTCTCTACACGTATTTTTACATAATTCCAAGACTGGCTGGAAATCAGAAAAGCTTAAGTGTCTGAAATTCTTTGTATGAGATGAATTTTCTTCATATACAAATACATTGTAGAATAGATGGCAAGGTTCTGATATATAAAGACAAAATGATTGGTAAATATGTTGGCAAAAACTGTCCAAGTGCTTCCCAGGTTTCAATGGCAGAGACATTGAAAACAAATATCATATAATTAGCAGGGTTTTGTGATCTTTATTGAGACTGAGGACATCACCACTCTTCCCTAGTAAGGGCTCTAGTGTTTACTCTTCCATGTCCTAAATTTGCTTAACTCCTTGAAGACTACCAGGGATCGTCCATCGCTGTTTTCTTTCTGTCACCCTGAATTTTGTAGCAGGCAACGGTTTCTTTTCTTGCCTTTACCTTTCTGGAGATTCTTCCATCCAAGTCTCCTGATCTTTCAGAGTTACTTGAAATAACCCTCAGCTGTTTTCCAGCCTAAAAGATATTCCAGGAGCTGACAGCTGAAAAAAGTGAGCCAGTTTAGAAATGTGGCTGAGAGATGGTGATGGTGTTTCAGGGTATCCAGTTATGAATCTGACATTCCCAGGGTAGAAACTATTCTACTTGTCTAATATTATATCAACAAGTATTGCAGCTGAAACCTTGAAACCCTAGAGTAACTTGCTGGTGTCCTGAGAGTACAGTGAAGATCTGTTATGCAGGATGGGAAGTACTCCTGAAGTCAGCCTCAGAGTTGCAATCTCCCCTTCATGTCCCTTTTCTCTTCACTAGTCTTTAAGTGGTCTTCTCCATTGGCTGCTCTGGCTTTGAGGAAGGAAGTTGCGTTCACCAAAAAATGCCCCAAACCAAGGTGGATTCCCTTACCTGTTGTCGGTCCATGTAAAGAAGCTATTAATTAGACTTTCATTTGGGAACTTTTGTTTTTTCACAGCTTTAAATGAAATCCCACATAGCCCTCCACCACTTCCTGCTGAAAAACCTATTGGGAACACCTCCAATATCACAGTGGGAAAACTCAACAGTGGTGACCTAGTGAAAAAAGTGGTAAGTTAGAACTGTTTTCCTGTATTACAACTTTTTCTGCTTTGGTTAACAGATCTCTTGTGACTCCCAAGCATTTGTAAAGTAAGTTATTTGAAGGACCAAAGGATGAAAAGGACTACTCAAAAATATAAAGCACTTTTCTTTTAATTTCATCCTCTAACTTAGTTAGGTAATTTAGACTGCTGTGAGTTCTGAAAAGCACTTCGTTGATTTTACTAAACTTTGGTCACATCTCTCTTCAATTTTCTGTATTTAGCAGCTGGAATCAGGATATTCTCCAATTTCATTTCAAAAGCACTGCAAAGTGGTTCAAAGTCCAATGAGATTTACATTGATATATTGAGATTTACAAGTGAAATATTGTCAAAGTCCTTTAGAAATGCTTTTTTTTACCTTCATATACACACACTGCCAATTTCCAGGCAGAGGAAACTTTTCTGTACATGAATGAAGCTTGCTTTCCTCAGCTCTTTCCTTCCAGTTGCTTTCTACTGGTGGTGTCAGAGCCCAGGTAGAACCGTCTAGTTTGGAAAGTAAGGCTCTGCTCCTCACTCCTGAGCACATAGTAATGGTAGACATTGTGTAACCTATATGCCCTTTGACACAGATTTACAAAAAGGAATTAATAAACTAGAAAATGACAGTAGAATTTCCAAATATTGAGTGCTGTGATGGCAGGAATGGCAGAGAATCTTGTGGAAACCACAGGCAGTAAAAAGATGGAATCAAATCAAAAGCCTCACTAGATGGACAGCTGCCAACAAATGTCTTTGTGGCTACCTCTGCTAATAGGATAAAGGTTTTTTTAAATGTCATGACTGAAGAAGCTATTCACAGAGGTCCCATCTTTTCTGGATAATGCTGAAAAAATAATTTCCAATACAAGACGTTAAATAACATTTTATGCAATGCAACCCCAAAACTTTTCCAATGTCATGCAGGTTATTGTGACAGGCATCTATAAGCTTCAGAGGACTTTTTTAAGAAAAAGACTCCATCAAATCCACTGAAACATTTAAATCTTATCTTTGGAAATATAAGAACTTCTGTGCTTCTAAAACTAGTGTTGTTTGTCAGCAGAAGTGATTAACCAACAACAGTAAAAATTGTTGACCGTAAGCAGCAGTTGGCACAGATTTCTTCCTTTTCACGCAGAAGAGGGAAATTTTTGGTATGAGGATAACGTCCCCATCTGTAAGTGGCAGGTTGTTTTCTTTCTAATCAGGAACATTCATCTGGGGACTTCATCAGGGGTCAAAATTTTGTCACAAAATACATCTAAGAATTTTCTAGGTGGGAAAAATCACAGAACTTGTTTACCAGTTTCAAGCACATGTATCCCTAATTTAGTAAACAAGACTGTTCAGACCTATTTAAAATTACTGGTTCAAAAAGGATACTTTTGAACCCAGATTCAGCACTCTGATATACCACTCTGTTCCACAAGCAGCTGTGCTTGTTCAGTGGAGCTGGCAGTAATGTCTGGCACTGGGATGAAAATGAACAGCAGGAGGCAGAAAGGATGGTAACTTGTTAATCCATTACTGTGGTCCAAGCCCTTCAGACATGGCACATGTCCCGCTCTGCTGACTCTGCCACAGGATAGTAATCTCTAGCAGCATCAGGATAGGCAGCTGGGAGGAGTGACACCTTAATCTGCCAAAGCAAGATTCACCAGAGTTTATCTGTTAGATCTCTAGGAAACATACTTAGATGCCTTTTTTAATAAGAATTCATATTATTTGCAAGAGATGCTGTCTTGTGCAAGTTGCATCAATGTCATGTTTTCTGCTTTAAGCCTGTTCAAAGTTTCATCTGTCAAATCAAAATTGATAATGTAACTGTGACAGTTGGAATCCTACAGGCAGTGACATTGTACGTTTGTATGACTCTCCTGAATTTGACTCTTAAGCCCTGACTCCTGTGTAGCAGGGAAAAAGGGCTGGGTCATACCTAATGCACAATTTAATCTGTGATTCAGGTAGCCAACCAAGTTATTTACATCTCCTTCTATGTCCAACGAGACTTTTAAATGCTGGAACACACCATAATACTTATTTCTTTATTCTCAGACCTCCAGAAACTCTTGCTTTTCCTGTCTGTAAGATATAACTTAAGAAATGCATCATTTAAACAAGATCATTTTTGTTTCTTAGGCTTAAAGAAATGACTTTCTTCTTTCGAATTTTTGTAGGAGTTGGATCATTCAGAACAAGGTGGAGTGCCTCAGCTAGAACCTGTACAACCCCCAAGGTAAGTACAATTCTTCAGTGACTCACTTAAAAGTGGTGTTTCTGAGTTGGTTTGCCTAGTTAGTCTCAGTGAAGACACTACAAACTCTAGTCCTAACTCAATAGGCTTGGGTAGGCAGTATGCTCACTAATAAATAGGCATGACTGAGTTGCTAGCTGATTAATACTTGTTTGTACATTATTGGTATGAGCAGGGAGATTATAGCAGGACAGCTGTTTGGCTCTTCAGCTAGTGTACAGTGGCTGGTGACAGTCATTCCTTTCTGCATCTTTAACCTTTTCACCCACAGCTGAGTGTAGAACATCCCCTCCTGCATGTTGCTGACCTTTTGATCAACAGCACTTGCACTTGTGGCTGGGTTTGAGTGGTGAAGGAATGGAGGTGGCAGATGCTGCCACCCTGAAAAGGGCAGATGCTTCCCAGAAGTACTGGCTAGTTTATACAGTTCACTTCAGACCTAAAATGACTGAAGGTGCAGAACCAATTATAACCTTGGTGGTGGAAGTTGAACAAAGTGGAAAACTTTTTTTGACATTTGAACAATTCAATCCACATTCAAATAGTATTAGAGAACTCAGGAGCATTAGTAGAGCACTAATATCTTCTCAAGTGATGGATGACACAAAATATGTCAGACGGATACTCCAAAGATCCATACATTTGTTGTGGCTGATAATTTTTACAGGCCCTTGAGGAATTCACACGAGCAAGTAATTATGCTGAATTACATCATATGAAGAAAAGAGAGACAATTGTAGCAGAAACTCGCAGTAACTGGCCAAAGATTTCCCAATAGCAACCAAACAATATTGTATTTTTGGAATAGTGATAGTGCCAGGGTTCTCAAAAAGAGGAAGCCAAAGTTTCACGTGCAGAATGCTTGTTTATAACAGAGGTGATTTTTAATTATCGATTTGGCCACACTCTTTGATTCTAAAAATCATGGCTCGTGTGTACACTATAGGCAGCTTTTTTTAATCAATGGATTAAAGGAAGATTTTTTAGATTTAAAATATTTTCAAAAACATTACCACTGTCACAAGTCTCTGATTTTGGTTTCTAAACTACTGGCACACTAATTAGAGTGTGATACCTCCAGCATTGCCAAAAAACTTGAGTATTTTCACTGGTGTTTGCTTTCTGCAGCAGACGTGTTGCATAAAAATGGTAAATTCTGCTATTGATGCTGTTGTGCAAAGTGGTGTCATATGTCATGAGTTTCAGCAGAGGCCCAAAAGTCACTTCAGGTAAATGACATCCCAGGGAATGAGCTAGGCTGATTGCTGAAGACCAGCTAGATCAGTAGAGCTTCTCAGGGCTTTCACTAAAGCTCTCCCCTGGAAGAACTCCATCCTGAGGCAGCTTCAGACAAAGCTCTTTCTAAAGGTGGATTGCTGAAAGAAATCCTGCTTATGTAGTGGGCTCCTGAAAACACTGGCAGGCTGTTGATAACCGAAAGTGGTGAGCAGACGTGGAAATATGTAGTCAAAGGATCTGTGCAAGGACTTGATCATCCAGTCCTAGTATCTGAAGAGTTCATATAATGCCAAAGAGCTTCAGATACTACACACTCTACAGCCCAGGTCATCATGAGTCACGTTTCCTTATTGCATCCTCTGTAGCTAGAGTTGTGGTGCAGGATGAGGTGGCAGGCTTATTAATATGCATTTTTCTTTGATGGTTTGCCCAATTTTTAGGCCTGTGGATGGAAAAATTATACCTGCTCGACCTCCCCCACCTAAAGGTGTTCCTGGAAGGCCACCTCCACCAAAACTCTCTGCAAACAAGACCACCTCCCAGAAGGATGCTCTTTCACGATCTACTTCTGACATCGCTCCCGATAAAAAACCCGGCAAGTTCAGACTGGGACCCAAGAGAGCAAAAAGTCAAGTCTTTAAAAATCCAGATCCAGCATTACCTCCTAGACCTAAACCAGGTCATCCTCTCTACAATAAATACATGGTGAGAGTTGAGATATTCTATCTGAAGCTGTTTATAAAACAGTGCTGGTTAAAATAGCAAAAAAGGTAGTAAGGTGGGTTACTATGATGTGGCTTTCAAAGTGCCTCTATCAGCGTAGTCTTCCTTAGAAAATACTAATAGATAAATAGTAACAAGTACAGTAAGGTAATAGTGGAGAAAGCAATATATACATGCAAAATGTAGATATATGTGTGAATGTCTTTGTGTATATATGTAGTTTTTATATATGTCTTTAATGCGTAGCTTTTGGGGTTTTGGGGTTCTTTTTACAGTCACCAGTTCTGAATGCTATTACAGCTCATAAAATTATAGAATCATAGAATGGTTTGGGTTGGAAGGAACCTGAAAGATCATATAGTTCCAACGCCACTGCCACAGGCAGGGGCACCTTCCACTACATCAGGTTGCTCTAAGCTTCATCCTCCCTGGCCTTGAACACTTCCAGGGATGGGGCATCCACATCTTCTCTGGCAACCTGTTCCAGTGCCTCACCACCCTCTGAGTGAATAATTTCTTCCTTATATCTAATCTAAATCTCCCCTCTTTCAGTTTAAATTCATTACTCCTTGTCCTATCACTACACGCCCTTGTAAAAAGTCCCTCTCCAGCTTTCTCGTAGGCCCCATTTAGGTACTAGAAGGCTGCTAGAAGGTCTCCCTGGAGCCGCCTCTTCTCCAGGCTGAACAGCCCCAACTCTATAGGAGAGGTGCTTCAGCCCTCGGATCATCTACATGGCCCTTCTCTGGACCCACTCCAACAGGTCCATGTCCCTCTTGTGTTGGGGATGTCAGAGCTGAACGCAGTACTGCAGGTGGAGTCTCACAAGAGCAGAGTAGAGGGGCAGAATCACCTCCCTCGACCTGCTGGCCACACTTCTTTTGACGCAGCCCAGGATACGGTTGGCTTTCTGGGCTGCAAGCACACATAGAATGATAGAATGGTTTAGGTTGGAAGGGACCTCAAAGATCATCTAGTTCAAACCCCCCCTGCCATGGGCAGAGAAACCCTCCACTACACCAGGTTGCCCAAAGCATCATCCAACCTGGCCTTGAACACCTCCAGGGATGGGGCATCCACAACTTCTCTGGACAACCTGTTCCAGTGCTTCACTACCCTCAAAGTAAAAAATTTTTCCCTTATATCTAATCTAAATCTTCCCTCTTTCAGTTTAAAGCCATTGCCCCTTGTCCTATCACTATATACCCTTGTAAAAAGTCCCTCTCCAGCTTTCCTGTAGGCCCCCTTTAAGGACTGGAAGGCTGCAATAAGATCATCCCAGAGCTCTTCTCTTCTCCAGGCTGAACAGCCCCAACTGTCTCAGTCTGTCTTCATAGGAGAGGTGCTTCAGCCCTCAGATCATCTTCGTGGCCCTCAATTGCTGGGTCATGTTGAGCTTCTCATCAACCAGCACCCCAAGTCCTTCTCCTCAGGGCTTCTCTCAATCCATTCTCTGCCCAGCCTGTACTTGTGCTTGGGATTGCCCCAACCCACGTGCAGGACCTTGCACTTGGCCTTCTTGAACTTCATGAGGTTCACACAGGCTCATCTGTCAAGCCTGTCAAGGTCCCTCTGGATGGCATCCCTTCCCTCCAGTGTGTCGACCACACCACACAGCTTGGTGTCATCTGCAGACTTGCTGGGGGTGCACTCCATCCCGCTGTCCATGTCACCGACAAAGATGTTAAGCAGCACCGGCCCCAATACTGTCCCCTGAGGAACACCACTTATCACTGGCCTCCACTTTGATATCGAGCCATTGACCACAACTCTTTGAGTGTGACTATCCAGCCAATTCCTTCTCTACCGAGTGGTCCATCCATCAAGTACATGTGTCTGCAATTTAGAGACAAAGATGTCATGCAGGACAGTGTCAAATGCTTTGGACAAGTCCAGGTAGACGATGTCAGTTGCTCTTTCCTTATCCACCAACGCTGAAACCCCGTTGTAGAAGGCCACCAAATTTGTCAGGCACAATTTGCCCCTAGCGAAGCCATGTTGGCTGTCACCAGTCACATCAAAACGATGCTAAAGAATTGTGTTTGTATATTGATTTTCCCTGTATATGTCAAAATGCAAAAGAAAATTGGGGAGCATTAGAACTTAAAACATAGTTTACCTTGCTTAATCAAGGCTGCAAAGAGTGAGGAATATAACATCACTTAGCTTACCTTTTCATCCTATTGATGCCATCCCTTTTCATAGAATCATAGAATCATAGAATGGTTAGGACTGGAAGGGACCTTCAAAGGTCATCTAGTCCAACCTCCCTGCAAGGAACAGGGACATCTCCAACTAGATCAGGTTGCTCAGGGCCTCGTCCAACCTGGCCTTGAACGTCTCCAGGGATGGAGCATCCCCCAGCTCTCTGGGCAACCTGTTCCAGTGTTCTACAAAAAAGTTTTGCATTACAAAAATGTTTCTTTTTGGTATTGCACGTGGTTTTAGGGCGTATTAAATACAAATGGATCAACATTACAGATGAGAAGGAGAAAGTCTTTCACCAGATACTTGAAACTGGTCAGTGATCAGAGGTGGTGACTGCTTGAACCAATGCTGTTGTCAAAAAAAGCACCCACACAACCATAGCATGAATATCATCAATGTTCAGCAAGAAGTGGAAGCTTTCATTTGCCTTTTCTTTTCTCTTCACTCTTGCATTTAGATCTTTGGTGGAGCAGAGAAGCAAGAAAGAGGGAAAAAGATGTATCTAAGTTGATAGTAGGAACAGCTTCAAGATAAGGGAAGCACGTTGCTTCCTCTCTGGTGTAGACACAGCTATTTACATAAGAAACGCGTGACATGTTTTGTAGATGAGATTTATTTCAGTAGCAGATCACTAGTAACTCCCTGCTCTCAACTGTTACTGTCAACGAAATTTTCCTCCTGGGTTGTTTTTCCAGTGTGCTCCATGACACAAATGAATACATTTCTGTGTCAGTGTGTTGCTGAACATCATGTACCATATGGTATGATGCCAGTTAGGTGACTAAGATGCTTTTAAAGTGAATGACAAAACCTGAGTTTCTCGAAGTGAAATATCACTAGCAGTTGTCCTGAAGGCCTTCCAAAAGAGCTTGTCCTCTTCTACTGGACTCCTAAATTAGTTACCTGTAGTAGGTGGTCTGAATAGTTTCATCGTCTGACCTTTTTCACTTGTGGGAACTTCAGGTACTTAGAAGTGAAATAAACTCTCCCATTTGCCTCTGTTTCCATTCAAGCTGCCTGTGCCTCATGGAGTTGCCAAGGAAGATGGTCTTCCCAGGAACTCTGGAGAACTGTCCTGTAAGGTAAGGCATTTTTTTCTGCTGATAAATATTTAATGAGCAAGACTCCTGTTGCATTAAAGTAGCGAGGGCTTCAGGCTTTTAAGGGTGCACTGAGAAATGTAATAGCGGTTTATTAAATCCTCGTCTTTCTTTAATAAAAGCAAAACAATCACCAAAACAAAACCTAATAGTGGTGATTTACCTTGCAGCACAGGGACATTCTGCTTATGAAGCAGAGCAGCAGTAACCACTTGGAGTGCCAGAAGGGAGAGGTAACTGGTGAAGTTCCTCCATCTCATACGAATAGTCACTCCCTTGGCTGAGTTATCTGAAAAGCGGGCAAAAGATAAGCGCTTAGTTTTATGAAGTGCTGTACATGATGTGTCAGTGAATTGGCTTTGACCTATGGATTTCAAAATATTTTCCTCTCTCTGCTTCTACAGAACCTAACCTGTTTTTAGGGCATGACTGTATTAATATTAAATAGCTAGTATAAATTATAGCTATGAGCAGCCTTTTTGATTATTATGAGAAACCTCCATGGCTGAAATAGATTTCTGTGCCATCTGTTGTAATTCGTATTATTCTGGCCTTGTCTTTGTCCATGTTGGACTTTCTTGGTTGAGTTTTTGGAACGCAATGAATTACTTTGAATGCAATTCACGCCCAGTGATTGTCATCAGTACAGTCTAAAAATTCCTAGTGGGTGCAATAGCGAAGAAGGCTCAGCATTTTGAATGTAATTTCCCCTTACAAAGATCCCACAACAAAATTGTCACTTCTCCTCAGTGTTTCCTGTAAGCAAAGGCCTAGTGGCTGGCTCCCCCCTCTAAAACGCTTGGCAGTCGACAGATGTGCTGCCCCTGCTGAGTGTGCTGGGGACACTGGGGCTGGGGGGTTCTCTCTGAGCAAGGAAGAGTAACTAGCGGCACACAGTACTGAGCAGCAGTGCAAAATTTGGCCACAACCCTTGCAATGAGAGTTGCTGTCAATGCTCCAGATTTCTGACCCACAGAGAGAGCTGAGGCTTTGTCTGTGCTGGGAAAAGTTACATGCCTTCCCTTCCTTTTACTGGCTCAAAAGTAGGTTTTGGTGAAATGCATTCTGGTTTACACTGGCAAAGGCATACAGAATTCAGATTCATAGCTGTGTGACCAGTAGTAACTGTTGCCTCCAGAGGCGATTCTCTGATACCAGAACAACATTGTGTCAGAAAATTACTTTCAGAGTACATAACAGAGAATCTCTGTTAGTGTCTTCTGTGATTTATAAACTGCTTGGATTTATTTGTTGTTGTCAGGATTCAAATCACTCTCCAAAAGTTTCTGACACAAGCGCACCTCATGCTGTAGTCCTGCATGATTTTACTGCAGGTAAGTAAATGTGAATATTCTGGAAGCTTGTTTTACTCCAAGACTTTCAAATGGGAATTTTCTAAGGAATTAGAGCTTAAAAATTATGAGGAAGCTCAGCCTGCAAGGTCTACATGTAGACTTGTTCAAATCAGTGGGTTTAGCTATAGCTGGGCCAGTCTTTTAGTGAAGGCTAACTGGTTTATCAAGTATAATTAGGACTTTTTGAAAACTCATTCCGCTTTTGTCTGTGGTATTTATATTAATAAGGTTTTACTTAGAGAAAATCAGTGAGTGTGACAACTACCATTAACTGAAATAATTGTGTCTTACAGAGCATGCTGATGACTTGGACCTTCATTCTGGAGACACCGTTTGTCTTTTGGAGAGAATCGATAGCGAGTGGTACAGAGGAAAATGTGGGAATCGCACAGGGATATTCCCTGCCAGCTTTGTTAAAGTAGTTGTATGTAGGCTTTGCATACATTGCTACATAAAATCCTATTGCATTGGTTTTCTGGTTCTATTTTAGTATAGCTCCTGTGTATTTTACTCCATTCTGTATTTATTTTCTCTTTTCCCTTTGGCAACACAGAAGACATATCAACTTGTTTGTGTGGTATTAGAAAGATGCTGGATTTGGCACAACCAGCTTGTGTTATAGGGATTATTTTGCTGTTAATTTGAAGCCAAGTGAGAAAATCATGGCCCTTACCAGATTCCTGTTGTTAACCTGGGTAGTTTCTCAGGGTCTGCAGAGCAGATGAACTTTTCACAGCTGCAAGTAAGAATCAACACTCAGTAAAATAATTGCTTTTTGTGCCTCCTCGCTACCTCCCGGCTCCTCTCATATTCTTGTCCCTTGAACTGTGCTGGAATCACCAGTTCTATAGCCATGTAGTGAACTGGGTCAGAGCAGCTTTGGGCCCAATGAAACAGGTTTTGGTTTTTTTTTTCCCAGAATATTTTTTTTTCCTGGATCAGTTTGCCTAAGTGGCTCACTAAGTGGCTGCACAAATGGTTGTGCTGGCACAGTGTGAGGAGATTGTGGTGTTGCAAATAAGCAGCTTAAAGCAATCCTGTTACTGAAAGGGACACTTGACAGTAAACGGCAGGCAAAAAGAGAGGTGCTGTTCTGGAGCCTGATAGCAATTAATTGAGTGCCTCATCTTTAAAATGGTTCACTGTGTCCAAAGCTGAGTTGAATCTATTGCAAGCCTGAGTCTGAGGTTGAAGTCCATTTTGTGGCAGTAGAAAGGGATGCTAGGCTATCCGCACCAGCTGTATGGACACAGAGGAATGCTACACTGACACCAGAACGCAGTGAAGGTGTGTGGCTGGGCGTTAAAGTCAGTAGAAGTCTGTGTCAAGTCGGGGCAGCTGGCAGAGATGAGCACTGCTGCTACAAGAATAATAAGAAGTATTTGCTAACTATCAGAGAGTGTAGGGTGTCTGTTTAGTTTGTAATTGTGTTATTGGAGAAAAATTTTAAGATTTGAGAAGTGTTGAAGAATAAAAACTAGACTTGGGGTTAGTAATCATGGAACCATACTTGATTTGCTTTCAAGAGAAAGATTTGTTAGCTAAATTGATTAGCTGCTGCTTCACAGACCAACAATTTAATTTAAAAGTTCTTGTTAGTACTGATGGCTAATAGAGAGAAGACTTTATGTTGAAGCAGTGGAATGAATATTTGGGGTCAAATTCAGCATTGATACAGACAGATGCAACTTCATAAAAGCTAGGGAAGAGGTGTTTCAGGTTCTATTTTAGTTGTAAGAGGTGGTTACCCTTAGAGTACAAAAATCTTTTCTTTCAATAAAATTTAAAAAAAAAGGAAAAAGAATACAGTAAATGAGGCTAATTTACTGAGTGAGTTCTCCTTTCCATTCATGTCATGACCTTGATACAAGGTCTCTATACAATACGCTATAGTGTGTTTTACAATATTGAGCTGGGTAGTAGCTTAGGTCTAGACACCTAACAATAAATACATGGTTATTACTTCCCATAGGAACCATCAGAGCACCACAGATACCAGCTCCTCTGGCAAGAGCATTGTAAAGATTATTTGTCCTAAAAGGCAGCATTGTTTTCTCCAGTCCTTCACATAAGCTAATGAAACATTGTTGATTTTCATAGAAACTGGCTCATGCGATAGTGAGCTTTAACCCAAAGCTCCTTGCCAGGCTCTCTAGTCTTGTGGTCTTACGCATCTCACAGATCATCCTTTGTGTCACACCAAAAATACAATTGAAGTCCTTTTATGATAAAGGACTTGAATGCTCTCTGTTTCATATAACTATGTATTGATTTTTCTAAATTATGTTTCTCCAATTCATGCGAGATTTGTGAGATGTGTTTTTGTTTGGAGGACAGCTGGCTACCAAAGCCCAGAAAGGATATGTGTAGACAATAATTTTGTCTGTTGTGGTATATTGTGCTAGTAAATAATAGAGATCAATTACCAAATGAAAGTTGGGAGCTAAATGGAACAACATACAGTAGCATTCAGTCCTATATTCTGTCAATCAGTCGTGCCACAAGTAGAAACAGTACATCAGCTTTATAACAGAAAACACTAAATAGTGCTCCTTGATTGCATGAGATTGAAAAATGAGAAATCAGGCATACAAAAACAAAATCTACATTAACATGGTCATACATCATAGCATGCCGGTGACTAAAGAGCGTCACATGGAGGTCGTAACTGGAGCTGACACTTAGCTGAAAAATAGATTATTTTAATCAGTTCCAAGTTTATTATAGTTACATTGCCATGAGCTTGAAATGTAAGATTTTACTTCTTTTGTTGTCGTATTAGATTGATGTTCCAGAAGAAGGCAACAGGAAAAAAATACCCTGTTCATCACGATGTGTTAAGTGAGTCAGATGAATGTTTTCTTTCTCATCTTAATTTACTGAGAAGTAAAAAGAAAGATGACTTTGAAGCAGGTGTTATCTGCGCTGAGGTTAATATGGTTAACAGTTTCTTCACCAAAATATATTTTAAAAATTAAGCTCTCAAAGCTGAAAGTTTATGATGTTTTAATAAGACTCATATTCAGGTAAAAAAAGTCTAAACACTCTCTTCATGGCTTCAAAAAATTGGTAGATCACTTTACCTCTATAATAAATGTTTATATAGATATAGTCCCCTTCACTCACTTTTCTTCCTCTTACAAGCTGTATTAGAAGAGCTTTTCCCATAATTTTTCAATAAAATTGGTTACAGAAACTGTGAACCAATCTGATTTAACTTCAGCAGCATTGCAATCTCCTCTCTTTGCTCCTGGCCTTGTTACTTTCTTCCAGCATGCTCGTAAGACATAACATGGTAGGCCGCCTACTCATTTGAAACCAGATAAAATGGGACAGAATATAATTGTACTTTAACTAGAGAAATCAATCTAACCTTGAAGTGTGTAACTAAGCAGGTGAACCTAAAGTTCCCCAGATCAAATTATCAAATGTACTTTCAAGCACTTTCATTTCTGATTTACAAGATTTGTGGGCAAGGAACACGCTATTTTTACTCAATAATGATTTACTGGATTTCATAATGACTCGTTGCAGCAATTAAAGGAAATTCAGGCAGAGGAAAGAACTACTAGTAGCAATGGGATTGTTGGGTCTGTTCTTCAGATAGAGCTTGGCTTGTCTTAATCAAAACTTTGTTTTAAAAACCTGCTTCTGCAACTAAGAAAGAAACAGAAAGTGCTAGCTCCATCCTGAAGCTTTTGCAGATATGAGTGGGAGACGGGGGTGGGAATCAAGCTTACATTAGTTGTATGCTGTGATGCTATAGAAAAAATTAAAGCCTATTACCACTTATTTCCAGCATGGTATTTCTTAAATTTATGTTATTAGTTTATTAAATTACTAAATATATTTAAGTGTAGAAAAAAATAATTTTTTTTTTCAGTATTATACCAAAATATGTAAAATTTATCAGATGCATTGACGTTTCTTTATTCAATAGATAATTTATTTCCAATGTCTGAGATAGATCTTACAGAATGAGGTTTGTCAAAGTAGATAAAAACTAGCTTTCCCCTATGAAACCTCCATGTCTTTGGGATTTGGGACAAATACCAAACACCCACCCCTCCACTCATGTTTGACTGCACCTAAATTGGATGGTAGCTCAAAAATACATCAAACTCTTAACCAAAGCATATCAGGACACTTACTTGGATATGATCAAAAATGTAAAATGGGGCATGTAGCCCAGAAACAAAGTGCTGTTGTTTGTTGTTGTTTGGAAGAGAATCGTAGAATGGTTAGAGTTAGAAGGGACCTCAAAGATCATCTAGTTCCAACCCCTCTGCCATGGGCAGGGAAACCCTCCACTACACCAGGTTGCCCAAAGTCTCATCCAACCTGACCTTGAACACCTCCAGGGATGGGGCATCTACAACTTCTCTGGGCAACCTGTTCCACTGCCTCACTACCCTCTGAGTGAAAAATTTCTTCCTTATATCTAATCTAAATCTTCCCTCTTTCAATTTAAAGCCATTGCCCCTTGTCCTATCACTATATACCCTTGTAAAAAGTCTCTCTCCAGCTTTCCTGTAGGCCCCCTTTAAGTACTGGAAGGCTTACACAAAATACTGTGACAGCCAGGAACTGGGATGCAGAAGTTGCATCCAGCTCCATACTCATCCTCCTCAGAAAGCAGAGATGAGAACCAGGGCTAGACCCCAATTTTCCACCTGTTCCATCTTCAGTGCATTCTTTCATCATTTAATTAAAGATAACAGTCCATATTTTGCACAATGCTGCCGTATGAAGTAGACAATAATAATAGATAAGCAAAATAAGTTTCTCTTTTGTTTGTGCAGAGGCCCAAGATGTGTAGCACGATTTGAATATATCGGAGACCAGAAAGATGAGCTCAGTTTTTCAGAAGGTGAAACTATTGTCCTTAAAGAATACGTAAACGAAGAGTGGGCCAAAGGAGAGCTCAGAGGCGTGTCTGGAATTTTCCCCTTGAACTTTGTGGAAGTAATTGAAGATCTGCCTGGAACAGGTATGAATATGTTCGCAAAAATCTTCAAGAACGTGGTTTTGTATTGCGTGCATATGGGAGGAAAGTCCAAAAGGACAATGAATGCAGGAAGGAGGCAGAAAGGGGAAAAAGACAGGTAAGAAAAATCAAAAGGAATAGTAGGACTTCTTAAGAAGTTGTTCTTAATAATCACTTTGAATATCTAAAATCTCTATCATTAGTAATGTTTTGAGTAGTCATTGCTGCTATTCTAAGTTGTCTTTTACTTATGTAGGTACAGGAGCAGCACTGAAGAACAAGATGGAGGTTTCTTCTTCCCTTCCTCAGGTAATGAAATTTTATAGGTGAGGGCCAGAATTTACATATTGATTTCATGGATTTCTGTAGACTTTGCATTATAACATCGGATTGGCTGCACAACTTGAAACGTGAACGCAACACAACTCCCACAGCACACAGTGCTGCGTGGCCACATCTTGAATTCTGACAGTTGGCCTCAACTGACTGAATTCGTAGCTTCTGGCAAATTAACATAAGTAAATTTTTATCTGTTGTGCTTAAGCAAATTCTTGTTAGCTCTATTTTAAGTATTGCTGCAGTGGTCTAATTTTGAATTTATTAATCCTGTCCCCTGCCACCAATGACAAAAAGGAATGTGTCTGAGCCTGGATGAAATTTTGCGCTAATTGCTGAAATGCCATTCTAGCCTACATCTGCAGTGACACTATTGTATGAGAGAAAGGCAGGACACTCGTGCTCTGTACAGCTGCCTTCACCAGTATCCATCAGCTTATGGGCTCCATTAACACTTCTAAAATTAATTCATTTCTTCTGTTCACTTGAATAGAACAACAGACGCTCAGCAGAGTGGTGTGAAGCACTGCATGATTTTACAGCAGAAACCAAAGATGATTTATCCTTCAAAAAGGGAGACTACATCCAAATACTGGAGCAAGTAGATTCAGCATGGTATAGAGGAAGACTGAATGAAAAGGAAGGGATTTTCCCAGCAGTTTTTGTTCAGATCTGCTCAGGTACAGTGCTCCTACTAGATGGCAAATTCATTATTCCTTGGGTTGCAACTGTCATGGCAGAGTTCTGGGAGAACCCAACTATTCCATTGCATTAACAAGCCACACACCACCACAGTCCTTAACATCCTAAAACTAAACTAAGCATTGAACCACTCTCTCTAATAATGGCAATACAATGCTCTGGTTAGTAAGTCACCTGGGAGGTGATACAGATTCTGGGTCAGTTTAAAACATGGTTTGGGCACAGGCAAAACAGGACCATTGGGCTGCCTTTAGTAGGAATTCAGGGGTACAAAAGATGGAGGGGAGCCAGGTTCTCCCACAGCTGAAGAGAAACACTGCAGCACAGCCAAAGAGCTGTAAATAACTACAACTGCTGCATCTTGGCACAGAAGTATTGTAATGCCCTTGGTGAAGCACAGAATGAACGCTGCTTGCTCTCCCTGAGGTTCTGTTTGGTCCCCAAATGAATGCCGTCGAAACCTTCACAGAGGACACAGAAAATCACATTTTTTTTTCCCCATAGTTTTTCCAAGTAAAGCCATGAGTGAAAGCTGACAGGAAATAAATTCCACTTAACTGACAAATAGCACATACCGAGTGCCGCTTCATCTCCAAGTACAAAGAGGAAAAGACAGCTTTATTAGATATTGCCATAAGTTCAAGTAAGTGAACTTCACATTTAGTCCTCTTAGAAGCAGAACCGTGGGAATGTGTTAGTACTGTAAAATGAACTGGTGTCAGTAGAGATTTTTATTCCATTAGGACACTGAATTTTCTAAGTAGTAGTAACACCTGGACACCCTGTAGCACAGTAGTGGGGAAAAAACATGAGAATGACAGGAAGCTTCTCCAGAAACAGAGATTTGTTCCACTCCAGTCCAAATAATTGTCTTGTCCATGTTTTGCAGCCAAGGTAGAGATGTCACAGTCTCTAGGAAGGAAGAAAGGAAAAGCCAAAGCTCTTTATGATTTTCATGGAGAAAATGAAGATGAGCTTTCCTTCAAAGTAAGTACCTCTCGGTGCAATTTTCCAAAAGATCTTATGCTCCTAAAGAATCCTAGAAAATAGGATCTAGCCACTGTGAAAATAGGCTTGGTACAAGAAAGAAGGAAGCACGTAGAATAGGCATAGATATTAGCACATTTGATAAACGGCCTCTCTAAAAATACTTTTGCCCTTACTTCTGTTTCATATTGGTGAAATCGTCACTGAAGAGAGGTAAGGAATTGCCGAATTCCTCTGACTTCTCTGATCCAGTAAACATGACAACACAAATAAACCTCATTTTGCAGTACATTCAGTTCTTAATCAGTTGGTATGATCAAGGGAGCCTCTCTTTTGACTTGGAAGACAGCAGTGAGGAGGAGGAGAACATGAAGAGTGCCAGTGCTACAGCAGCAATGCCTCTGACACATAGTACAGTAAACTCTGAAAGTTTGGCAGCACAATACGTAGTTGCCGCAGGAGCAAGGGGAGAAATTAAATACTTGCTAGATGCCCAGATAATACTAAGAAACATGAACAAGAAACAGCATGCCCTTGTAGATTCAAAGTCATGTTTTACATAACTGTGTCCTCAAAGGGAAGTTTCTGAGAAACAGCAGACTTTCACAGCAGGCTCAAAATTGTGTTTATCAGCTGGAACACACTATTTTCTCTAAAGCTGGCAAAATAATTAGTTTCAGCATTACCAGCTTGTAATGCTGAGAGGATGATTCCTTAAAGCAGAAAAGGGGAATGGAGGTACTGGAAGAAAGGACAGGGCCGTGACAGTACTTCAGGTGAAGGGAGTGGCATGGGACAATGGAAACAGCAACAAGGATCAAATACAGTTTTAACTGTTTTAAACAGCTGTACTGAGCTACTTAGATAATTGCTTTCCTTTTTGGGAAAGTTTCCCAAGGAAAATTTCCAATTACTGGAAAATACTGGGACTAAATTGAAAGTAAAGCTTTGAATCAGTTTTAAGAAAAGAAACCCTCCTAACAGAGCAGGGAAACACACAAATAACAGGGCAGGGGCCTGCGAGCCAGCTCTCTAGCGTACCTACCTACCTGGAGAGCTTCAACAGCACAGGAAGTGGTCCAAGCAGTGCCTTCCGGAAGGCAGCGATTTTTCAGCATCGCCAAATATTTACCCTAAGAGAAGCTTCAGCTGGTTTTGGCAAACAATCTCCAAGAGATGTGACCAACAGAAGAGAGTGGCTACTTCCTGCTTCTGTTTGATTGATGTAAATTGCTTCTGAATAACATCGTCTGTGCATGCATTAACACTGCACGGGAAGCTGCACTGGCTCATGTTACTCCTTCTCTTACAGGCAGGTGATACAATAACAGAGCTGGAATCTCTAGACGAGGACTGGATGAGTGGAGAGATGCAAGGGAAGTCTGGGATTTTTCCCAAGAACTTTGTTCAGATTTTAAAAACACCGTGAAACATTGCCTCTCTTTGTACTCCCTGCACATGGGAGAGAATGTTTTCTGTCCTAAAGGCACAGCAAAGACATCAACGTGTTTTGACTATGAATGTTTTGCACTACTTTTTCTAGACAGTCACACTAGTATCTTGAAGTCAAATAAGAACATTTTAGTCTTTTGTGACAGTGTATGTAGTCAAGCTTCATGAATGCTCCGAGAGCAAATACAAGCAGGATTTTTAGCTGTTTCCAACTAGGGAAATAATGTGGTGCAACACCATTTTAACTTACATAGCGTTCTAGTACGTGTACTGTCTGGTACTACATTTATCATGCACAAAGTCTGCATCAAGTAAGCTGCTTTGGGCTTCTTTAAAATCTTTTTAAAATCCAAACTTAAAAAATTGTTTTTAAGATATAATTACAGCTCTCGGTATGTAGATCAAGTTTGATACTCGGGTTTCATTACTGCTTGACTGCCACATTAGCAGTAGAATCCACTTCTTTTATGACTTAGAGGATAAGGAAGATAACTGATATTTCATAGTAGAAAAATATCAAATCTAATACTGGTAAGAGGGAAAACTCAGAAGCAAATCCTTGTGTAGTATTCTTCTATTCTTAGCCTAAGCTGCTCGTACCGGAAGATCACAAAAGTAAAACAAGTATTTTGTCTCTTAACGAATAATGTTCAAATTGGTATGAATCATCTTAGACCTTCGTCCCTTCCCCCAAAATCCTTTCAGCTATAGGTTTAGGTTTTTCTGCTGTTCTTAAGGCACCATCCTACCTTTCTTTCCCAGCTGAAGTTCGCTGTGACACACAGCATTTACAGAGCTTTCTCAGATCCCCTCCATGCAGTAGCTGCACTATTCCAACTATTTGCCCCTCCACGCCCTTCATGGAAGTGGAAAGCCAGTCTTCACTCAGTCTGCATTTCATTTGTCACTCAAGCGCTGGAACATACTTCAGCAACACTATTCCTATCCTTAACATGAAGGATATTATACAGCCTCAATTTTAGCTTTCGGCAGACATGGGATTAGTTTTCAGTTTGTTACCACATACCAACTATACTGAGCATCATTACAAATGGTCTATCAAGGCCTTAAGGAAAAAACCACGCCTGTCAAGAGGTTACTTCAAGAAGCTCTAATAAAAGCATTTAGTAAAAAGCTGCAGTGTGACCTGAACGACAAACTGACACACATGATTGAGGCAGCTTCACATTATAGGAACTTCTGGTAGTAAATTCCTTTTTGCAACATTTGGCTTCTGACAAAATAGTTAAATGCATCTCAGTTAACTGCCAACTTCATCAGACTGGAATAGAAAAAATGATGCTGCAGTTGGCTCTTTCACTGTTGACAGTATTCCATCACTTCTGTACTACAGAACAAAAAGGAACCAGTAAGCTGTTAGCACGAGTCATGACTTCAGAGAGATGCAGGTCACTAGGTATCAAGATATCCTTACAAGATCTTTTTTCGTGGGTCTGAAAGTTCAGGTTGCAAAAGTGCCAACAGTTGGGTGGCAGACGGAGACTGTAAACCAGAATCATGATTGACCTTGAAATAGTTCTGACTCCGTCAACCTTATCAATATGAGGTCCAAGTATTACAGCAACAAATACCTACTGGTACAAAAGATCGGGGTGCGTCTGAATTGGTGTGTAAGCAAAGTGCCCTCGTTACCATCACAGCAGGCAGACAGGCTTACGGCCAAAACCGAGCTGAACAACTCCCCGCAGCAGCGAACAGGCGTCCAGTCTCAGCAGCAGCCTGGAGCTCGCCTGAAGCACGCCTGGGGAACACGCAGCAGAGACAGGAGGACCTCGGCACCGTTTCGCTCTGCAGTCACTGTCATGCCACGGTATTTTCAGGTATAGACACAGGTGTTAGCCATCTGTTTTTTCCTCTAGAAGCTTCATGACCATGAAGTGTTGCATATTTAAACTACACAATCCACACAACTGAGGAATGAAGATCACACAAAGTTTTAATGAACTGAGAACTGGATTTCTACTTTCATTAAAGGAATTAATATTATAAAACCAATTATAAATCATGTGCTATTCTAGAAAGATGGAAACATGACAATTTAAACAGCTATTATTCAGTTTTACCATCCCCAGCAAGCCTGTCCGGAACTCCTGTGCAAACTAAGTCCACCTCTGAGGACAACCCTTCCCACTCTCCAAGCTCTCCTGCCAGGAGATGCCAATATTCCAAAACAGCCATCTCTTTCTAGAGAAATCCAAGGGAACAAATGTATAGCTAGCTAGCTTTCCTGACTCCTGCAAGCCCACTCAGACTTTTCAACCATAAACTTTCAGTGGCTCACCCTATTAAAGCAGGCTTCTTCCACCACGACCCGTGCCAACACAGTTCCTGAACCAAGCAGAACCAAGCGAAGCCCACACCAACAGACACAATACCCAGGTCCACCAAAGACATACCGCATCATTGTGGTGGTGGATGAGGCTGAAGTGTATGATGTTTACTTCCTATTCGTCTGGCAGTTTTCTAAGATTTTGATACGAGTCTCAAAGGTAGAACTGAATTTTTATATTTTTTCAATTTCCTCTTCCTCTTTTTTTAAAACTGTGTATTGACCAGTTGGTTTTGTAACTTGCACTGAATGTTTAACATCAGTGCCTGTCAGTAGGTAAGACCACTCTGCTTTATTTCATCATCTCCTCCCTACGATGCAGGGCAGGAAGAGCAGCAAAGCCTTATTTTCAGAGCAAGGAGTGCCATCTAAAGGCTGCGTGCATTACTGCAGGCAGCTAAAACAAAACTGAAACCAGTTATGTGCTTGGCTTTGGCAGAAGGGATTTTTTTAAGATTTCATACCTAGTATCACCATGAAACTGCATACAGATCATAACATAAAATTCCTAAGGTGTACAGTACATAATTAACAAAAAAAAACCCACAATCAAGAATGAGATGGAACACAAATCCTAACTGCAATATAGTAGGAAATTTCAGCTGTGACCTTGAAATTCAGCTAGAGCCTCACGTTTGTGTGATAATAAAAGCCTCACTTATCAAAACATTTTTCTGTTTGACCCACCCTCTGGAAATACCTTCAGGAAGACATCTTTGTTCTGTGTACAATTAACAGTGTCCTAAATAAATCTTGGTTAAGTCCAGTAAGTTTATTATGGTACCTCTGTAAATTAAGAATGTATTTAACCAATAAATTTTTATAATTAAGTCATGAGTGCATTTCTGTTGTCTTACATTGCGGAGAGCTTGGCTCTCCACTTAGCACAACAGTTTTGTGGATCGTATTCTGCTTATACATTTAACCTAACAGCAAAAAAAAACTCTGAACAAATACATGATACCGTATCACATCCCTTACAGGTCACCCAAACCCCTCAGAGAATCCCGATTGCTCTAGCAGTTTATTCAAGCCTTGGGACTTGGGTACGTTTCACACTTATCACCTGCAGAATCTGTGATGTTTGCTGCCTGCAGCAGCATCGTCATCGCAGGGTGCCACACACGATGATCATGATCTGCTCTTGCCATGGCAAGATCACCTGTGATGAAGACATGGGCTGAGCCTGAGCTGATGAGCAATTTTACACGTACCTTAGTGTGCTCTGCTGATGGCTGCTATTCATAAACTGTGATTTTTCAGCTGATTTTTTGTGGTGTGGTTTGTTTTGTTTTGTTTTCAAAAAATACAGAGGATGCACAATAGTTTCCTTCCTGCTTACTTTTCTCCATCCAAAATAGTTTTGTAAAGCATGCATTTACCCACAGCCCCTATTGTGGTGATGCCAGCAGTCTACTGTAAAAAAAAAAATAATGCACAAACCAAAACAAACACATCAAAACACACACACAAAAAAAAAAAACAAACCCAAAACCAGAACTGCATGACAGAACAATTTTTGAAAAATTGAAAAAAGCAAATTCTTGTTCTTTCCCAAAATGCTCTTGCACAAGCCTTTTTAAAACATATACTCCTCAGGCATACAGCTGAAGGAAAAAGCAAGATAAAAGACACAGGTTTTCAGAAATGACATCTCAGCATTTCTAACACTCCTAGTCTACAGAGTACAGGCCAGCTGCAGTCCCTTAGGATTTGTCTGATGGAATTACTGCTAAGCAGAGAAAATACAGACCACACACGTCCATTACTAGAAAGCTCCGACATCTCCTACGCTAACACAGGGCTTGAATACAAGCACGTGTGTGTGCACACCTGCATCAAAACTGACCGTCATAGGCTCAAGGACTTTCAGCCTCACCATGCTTACCCTAAACCATGGTTTGTTTTCCTTACTCTAGTGAAAAGTTAAAAACATTGTTAGAGACATGAAGGGGTATTTGTTGCAATTTATGGCTTGAAAAATAAGACTCTCTAGGACTTTTGGAGAAGAACGATGCCTGCCTCCTGAAGCAGTAAAAAAGCACTATGCTACACTTTACAGTAAACTTGGCTGACGGGGTTATTTGCAGGCACAGCTTCAACAGTACAGATCACAAGAACAAAAGTACAAAACAGTACGGATGGAAGACTAAAAGCAGAACAATTCCATTTGCTGCTTCAGCATCATGAAAGTTTTCAGCACTACACAAACTGGAAAAAGCAGAACAAGTAGGCCTATAGTTACAATCCAATACAGATGGTTACCTGAACACTGAATCATGGGCTACCACATATCCTGCCCCACATTAAAATAGTAACTTGGAATCACAACATAGAATCTCATCACCTGCCATCTTCTAAAAACAGTATTGGAAAACATCCTTTTCATTTTGCGTATCATTTGGTCCAAAGTATCAGCTAGGAAAAGATGAAAATCCCCAACATGGAAGAGCACAGCCCCCATGGGTAGCATCCCTCTACTCTTCTCCTGTTACCTTTGTCATAGTGTAACATTTCCTTGCTTTCCTCCATTTCTTCTCCTAAGCTCTTTCATAGCTGACTTCGAGAGCCACCACCACCCTCTCAGTGGCCTCCCCAAATAGGTCAGCATCATTGTGTTCTCGGGTTTTTAATCACAAACTTACCAACAATTTAATAGCACAAAGTTTAGGTTTGTGCCCAGTTCTAAACAAAACATGCTGATGGTGCAGAACTCTCCTTGTTTTAGCCAGAAAAACACACTCTTCAATTTTTTAGGCTGGCATAAGCCAAACAAGCAAAACCGAGACGTTATCGGATAATGGAAAAAGTGCTTTGAAGCTATTAGCTGGGTAATTTGAAGTGCCTTATTTTCAGAACACAGACTGTTCCTTTTTATGGTACTTTTTTTTCCCCCTGAAGTTCCACCAGTTTTTCAACTGAGATTACAATTACCTCTCAGTTCTGAGAGAGGTTAAAAAAAACTGCCTACAACCCTACTCTTGAGCATATTCTGCATTTCTATACTGCTCAAAACTAACACTGCTTCCACCTTAAGAGTTTTTAACACCTTTTGAGTATCAGAGACCAAATCTATCCCATGAGAGGCTGTATCAAATAAATTGCCACCAAGAAGCTTAAGCATACACATACGTAATTCTCAAGTAGTCTGATAAATCCCCAAGACTTCCTTATAATAAACAGTTCCAAAACACTAAGCTTCCCTGTGTGGCAGCCCATTTGCCCTGCACAATGCTCCTCTTTGAAGCACCTTTCACCAATATAACAGAAGCTACAACCTCTGCACAAATCCACACCATCTCTTGTGGGGACCAAAACTACTGGGAAAAACCAACAGACAGAATCCTTGGTATTGTACTTTACAATAGCACTTTTCAAAAAGGACAACCCCCTTCTTCCACCCATCTCACAACACTAGTCATGAAAAACAGGTCTCCAAAACAATTGTTCTCTTTTTTAAACCAAGACAGTAGGTCTACCTATTACACACCCATCCAAATATCCAATACCAATATTGTCCAGTAGCAACACGGGCAACCAAACAACAGTTCTGTATATTAAAACTTTTATTTCCGATCGATTTTTAGTTTCAGACAGACTCTTGCACGGGCGGCTCATATCCATCAGCTCGCTCTACTTTAGTGCCTGCCTCGTCCCCAGAAGGTTTTCCAGCACCACCACCTTCGCCATGCAGTTCCATCAGCTTGCCCACTGAAAAGGAGAAGTATTGTAAATAGTGAGGATACACCCATTTAAAACAAGTTTTACATTACTGAATTGCTCATCGTATACACATTAAGCCACCAGCAGGTTCAGTGTAGGTATGGTAAGTCCATTCCTGAAAGCTCGTGCAAGGAGACACTGCTGCAGTAACTGATAGTCAAGAACAAGCAGTGAGAGAACAGCGTTACATAATGAAATTGCAAATTAAACTGTTTTTATTTAAAAAGAGGTTAAGTCAGGAACCTACTAGTGCGTTATCTGGGAATGTCAGAAAATGGGAAAATAGAATCATTCCATGTCATCTGGGACCGAAACATTTTGTCATCATTCATTCCCAAGCCAAAGGCTTTAAACATTTGGCAGCAGTTTCAGGCAAGAATTCAAAAAAGCTCCCAAGTGAATGGTCACTGCTTGGCTTTCAAACCTGAAAGCGAGATGTCAGACTAGAAGGACAAGTCTTTTTACTACTACAGCTACTTAAGCTTATGATGCTGCTTTAACATCTTTATCCAAAAGCAAACGCTTTTTAAACTAACAGCTTCCCACATCCTCCACTTAAAACACCGTTTGTTTGCAGTAACTGACTTACGTTCAAATTTGGGCTTCTTCAGCATCTTAACCTTGCGGACATAGACATCGTGAAGAGGGTAAATGGACTGACAAGCCTTCTCTATGTCTTTGCCAATGCTGTCTGGGATCCTGAGAAATCAGAGATCAGTACCAGAACATTAAAAATTGTGCCTCTTTCTTCATCATCATCAACTGCTTAAAACAGTTCCTTAAGAACACGTTTACATCAGTACTACCTTCGCACTCTTGACAATTTTCTTCAAGTATGTTTCAATTCTAAGATGTTTTCCTTGCAGCGTTAGAAGGGATATAGTGCAAGCGTGCTCGTTTTGAGAGCAAATCTGCAATCAAACTTTTGGAAGCAAGCACCATACTTTGGAAAACTTCCTTCTATCAGAAGGACCCAGAACAGTCCCAGCTGATCAGAACCACAATTTTAGTCTGTAGAAACATGAATCGAGAACTTCTGGGAGAGCCTGATTTTACATCTATGCAAAGATGATGGCTGACGGAAGTCAAATACGATGCAGAGACTAAGAGGGAATTCGAAGAGAATGGCACATTAGCTTCTGAACCTGAGAGGAACCTTGTCTGGTCTCTGCCAAACAGTACGTGAAGCACCAGCATTCTCTAAGTACTTGGTAACAACTGAAAACAAACAACTATTTCAACTGTAGGGAAGAAAAACGAAAACACAGCGAAGGCTTACAGCTTATTGACAACTTCTTTCAGGTCATTGGTTTGGACCTCTCGGGTCATGATTTCCATCATCTTCTTGCGAATCTGTCGAACCTGCTGATGCTGGGCATACGAGGTCTTGCGGATTTGGTTATTACGCTTCTTCGTAAAACCCACGCAGAAGAGGCGCAGCAGGTAACCATCGGTGGTTTTGACATCTACATGGGCTTCGATCATTGTCTAAAAAAGAAACAGCCATTTAACATCAACATGGCAGTCAAGTTTCTCAAAACCATGCACCTGACATTCATTAATATCTGCTGGTGCCACTTCAAACATAGCTGTGCAATGCATCAGTGGTCACCTCCTTTGCCAAAGGCACCAGCAACAACACAGACCTTGTTCTCTACACACCTGCCATTTTTTGACCATGGAGCACATTTTATCCCGGGTAAGGTCCATTCCATGGAAGTTGGTCAGACAATTTTTGCCCTGAACATCCTCAGTTACCAGTTTAAATTTACGGAAGGCAACCTCATCATTCTGCAGATCAGCCAGGCTCACTTCAAATACACGACCCTTCAGTCCATCAGAAGCAATTTCTGTGTTATGAAACAAAATGAAACACCTTTTGTTAACGTTAGGAAAAAAGCATTATTCAAATCACCTACTGAACTTCTATTTGATGTTTTCTAATAGGCAATGCCACTAGCTTCACAGCTCTGAAATTTATATGTATCTTGAACAAGATAAAATCAACTCATAGAGCCAAACACCGTATTTTGTTAATGTTGTGAAGAATCTTTTTAAGATAATTTATCAGATGCTGAACACGAACACCAGTACACTGCAGATTCCAGCATACATAATAGGGTTTTTTTAAAGCGGAAGAGATTACAAAGTATTTGGAAATTTGAATAAACATAAAAAGCCACATGTGCTCAGCTGAGATGAAGCAGTAACAAACATTAAGTACAGTCATTTCACAGCTCTAACAACTAACCATTTCAACACTGGCTGACTCCTACTTGGTTTATGGTGACCCTTATTTTACTTGTTTCACATGTATACAGTTCAAAATAACCATCATCTTCATAACTGTAAACGCAATCAAAATAGCATCATGCAACTATTTAGCCATTCTACAGTAAATCTTCTAAAAATAGTTACCTCTATCCAGATCACCCTGCATTCCTAACAGAGGCTTCCTTTTCCTAAGGCGTGTCAGATCATATAAAAAAAACCTTTACCATTCAGCGATACATCTACATATGCTCCCATTAAGTTACTAAGTCTCACTCTCAACAGAGAGATCTCTACCTAAAAGCTTCGCATTTCAGCCTCCTAACACAATGGTCTTTATGATCCTATTAAGATCAGTCTCCTTATCTCCCTGTCTGATAATCACAGTGATTCCTTAATTCTTGACTTTCCTCAAACTCATCAGCTCACCACAACAGCAGTTAATTGGAAACGCCAGGCATGTCCTCCCATATCATACCCACGGTTTGGTGCTCTTGTACAAACAAGGACCACACCACATTAACTTCCCAGCAAGTAAGCTCACTAGTTTAAACAACTGTCAACTTAAGAAAACTCACTCAAATCAAGCAATTAAGTCAGACACGCTTTTTTAAAAACAAACAAACAACAAAAAACCCCACAAACTTCCAGGTTCATAAAATGATGAAAAAAAACTACTTGTCAGCAATTGAGTCTCATTTAGAGCTAGCATATGGAACAAACACATCTCCTCTACTGCATGAAACCCCACTACTCACTAGTTCCTTGAGTCCTGGTGACAAGCGTCTTCCCGATGTTTCGGATATTAAACATCGCTGGTGCTTTGACATCATACCAGTCCTTTTTGGAGAAAGGATCGACCCTTAATTTAAATAAAGCAGAAAAGATTTTTCACTACTTTTCTCAGATTAAACTGGGCTGAAGTAAGAATCACGCCCTCCACCCACCATGCTTTGCGAAATGGAAATGCAAATGTCAAAATTTTGTGCTTTCAAGTTTAATGCGGACAGGTTAGTAAGTATGTGAACCAGACAGTTCGCATTATCCCATCACAAGTGACGCAGGCAATCATTTTAATTTACTTCGGAGAGATAGGAACCAACTGCAGAAGCGTCACAGAGCTCAGACGATGAAAAATCGCACAGCGCTGCAGTGCCCGCTGCTCTCAGGAGCGATACCAGTAGTGCGCTTTAGCTCCTCCGTAACGACGCCGTCCCGTTTCTTGTCTTCAGCAGCCAAAACGCCCCAGACTCAACGAAACTCGCACCAACACCGCCTGAGAACCGCCGCTCCCACCGACAGCCCACCTCGCCGGGCCCACCAGCGCGCAGAGCCGCAGCCACAGCCGGAGCCGGGCGCGGGCCCGGGCCCGGCCCCGCCCGCCCACACGCCGCCCGGCCGCGGAGCGCTCCCCGCACCGAGGCCTCTCCCGGCGGCGGGCACGTGGCGGGGCTGCGGGAAGCGCGGCTCAGCCGGGACCCGCGCCCTCTCTGCGGCAGCGGCCACCGACACCCACCCCCTCCCCGCTCCCCGCCCCTCCCGCCGCCGCGCAGCCCGACTCGCGCCCGGCCGCCGCCATGACAGCAGCGGCCCGCTCCCAGCCACCGCCATCCGCCCGCATCCGCGGCGCTCTGCCGCCGCGGCGCCCCGCCCGACACCCCCGGGCCCCGTCTCCTCCCCTCCCGGCCGCCCTTACACTTTTTTCTTGGCGCCTTTCTTGCCGCCCTTGGTGAGGCGCTTGTTCTTGCCGACCGCCATGGTCCCGCCCTGCTGACGAAAAGGCCGGAAGCCGCCGATCGCGCGAGATTATACGAGAATGCGGCTCGCGCGAGAACGGGGCCGCGTCTCGCCGGGAGGGGGCGGGCGGCTGCCCGGAACGTACCACGGCGGGACGGAACCAACGGCGCGGGGGGAACGGGGGAGCCCCGCTCCCAGTGTCCCTACCGCTCCCGTTCACGCTCCGCTCCGCAGCAGGATCTCGGCGCGAGCGTCGTGTCCCAACCGGCACCGGCTGCGCCACGGCGGGGTCTGAGGGGGGAGGAAAGGAATGAGAAGACCTCCTGAAAAATCCAAGCCCAGAAAATCAGGGCCTTGTGTTTCCCGTACGCAGCCCGCCCAGGACGGCAGCCGCCCCGGACAGGCCGGCCCCCCGCTCCTTGGAAAGGCGAGAAGGGCCAACGTGAAGGAAAGTGGGAGCCGAGGCCGAGGAGCGAGCGTCCTGCGGGGGGAACAGCAGTGACATGGCAGTGTTTGCCCCCGGGGTCGCGGGGACAGAGGCTGCGCGGAGCGGGAGGTGTCGGGCAGCGGCTGCTGCCGGAGCCTCGCTGAGGGGGCACGCCTGGCAGCGGACAGGTGGGTCCGCCTGCGGCTCGCCAGCCCAGCAGCGTGACAGGGCGCAGCACCGCACAGCCCGGCGGGGACAAGGGTCGGCCGCCTCCCTGATGGGCCCGGCAGGACGGCGGGAAAGGCCGAGGCTGCTGGGTGAGAGAGGCCGCAAGGAGAGCGAGGAGCAGGGAGAACCCCCGGGCTGAGCATCGGGCTGCTCCCTGGTGAGCTGCAGTCTCTGCACAGGCGATCTCTTGCCGTCACCCCAAGCCGAGCTCCGCCGGTCACCAGTGCTGGCGTGTGCGCCATGAGAGGGTGACGGCATCAGCTGTCGCCCATCGTGCTGTCAGCAGACGCCCTGTGCTATCACAAGGCCTTTGCCTGGCACCAAGCAGGCAGGGAAGGTCAAGGCAGGGAAGGAGGGTCCAGGCGTCTGGTTTTCTTAGTCTGCTGCGCCCACACCTGCCTTCTGCACTGGGGGTCTGTCTCCCTACAGTGGGAGCAGGCCCGAGCCCCCAGGGATGTGAGCCATGTTCTCCAATGCTTAGCGAGAAGGAGCTGCGCCAGCACAGGGGCATTGCCTGGGTGCCCATCTGATGCACGTGTGCCCTCCGCACTGTGCCTGGGGGCAGTGGGGCACTGCAGCATTGCCAGCAGTGCCGTGGGGCACTCAGGGGCTTCACAGGCAGGAGCAGAGTCCCGGCCCAGCTGGGGTCTCACAAGCACCCCAGGATGGTCCTTCCACCTTTCTGGACACCACAGCAGCTTTTTGGTGCACCCCACCCACCTCCCTGTGCCTTTCTGTGCTCCCGTCTTGGCCTTTCTGTGCCTTTCGTGGCCCCACAGAGCCCTTCTGTGCCTTTTGTCCTGTTTCCTCCCCAAGGACTTTCTGTTTATGGACTTTTGGGATCTTCTGGTACACCTTGAGGCCTCTGTGCTGAGACAGCTTTAACATGCTTTCCAGCACATCACTTTTGGCCTTTCTCTGCCTTTTGTGGCATCCTAGGTCCCTCCTTGTGTCTTTTGGGGTGACCCTGGGGCCTCTGCGTACTTCTCAGGGCTTCCCAGTGGCCTCTGTGTGCCTTTCAGGGTGCTCCAGGAGGCTCTTGGCACCTCTCGGCACACCCAGTGTATTTGGAGCCTTGTGGAAGGTGCTGTATTTCAGGAGTTAGTGATCTTGAACTGGCCATACCAGCTCTACTGGGCCCCATCCTTCAGGCTGGAGAAGCCCTTCTGTCACTAAGGTCATCTATAATGTACAATGTCTTTGGGAAAGATAAACTGCATGTGGATCACGGGGTGAAACCTGTTGATCCTGACAGTTGAGACCGCTGCGCACTTCTATCAGCTGGTGAGCTGCATCACAGTTAACCTGGGCAGGCGCAGGCCTGGGACGTAAGATTTACTCGCTATCTATGATTTACCTGAGACATTAAGGTTTACTCGCTATCTACATTCTTCTTCTTCCTCTGCCTTATTAAAGTTTTTCTCTTAAGACGTTTGTTGTCGGGCCTTTCTGAGATCCAGAAAGAGCCCTGCACTGCCTCTCTCTCTCTCAGCCTTGCTCCACCACTCCACCGCACAACTTCTGATGGCCCTGAGAGCTCCTGGGGCATCCCAGCCTCCTCCATGTGCCTTATGGTGCACCCCTGGATCCCCAGGGAGCCAGCAAGGTGCTTGGCCCCCAGAGCCCCCAGAGTGCTGCTCTGCAGCCCCTTGGTTGAACGCACAGGTACTCGATGGCAGCACAGCACTGGGGATGGGAGATGCCTGAGCAGGTCAGCTGTCCTGCAGGCAGCCAGGGGTGACACTTGCTGTCAGTCTTGTGCAGATGTGGCGCCCCAGTGGGCAGAGCACCCTGGGATGGGGTTTGCTGCTCTGGCTCTGCTCAAACAGACAACAGCCCAAAAGGCAGGTGTCACCTCCTGCAGGTTCTGTGCAGCCAGTAGCCCACAGCTCACAGGTTAAATCTGGACAGGAGCTTTTCCTTTGGAGGCCTCAGGTTGAAGATGGTCTGTTTTGCCAGGGCAGAGACCAAGAGATGATGGTCATTGTCGAGGGGCTGAGATAGAAAGACAGAGAGTGGAGGTCAAACCCCTGTGTCTGCAGAGGCCCCAGGAGTCCTCTCCAGTGAGTACCAGCCCACCCAGCCCTTCCCACACTCTACGGAAGCTGGGGCACCACATACCCAACTAGAAGTTGCTGGTCTGGGCTGCCCCAAGTGCCTTCCCTGATTCCTCCTCTCACCTCTGCACAGGGATGCAGAGACCTCCTTGCCTGGGGCAGAGGCTGCCTTCGCTAACCCACGCGGACAGTCTGCAGCGCCTTGCTCTGATGCCTGGTGCGCTGCGCAGTGAGTCCTGGGCACAGGCAGCCTGTCACCCTGGCACTCTCCAGCAGCCCAGCCCCGCCAGGCGGTGACAGCCTGACCATCCACCCGCCTCCCTGTGCGCAGGGCTGACCCAGGGCAGCACAGGACAGCAGCTGAGGGGAGTGCATGGGGCAGGAGGCATCTCCCATCAGCCCACCTGTGCGGGCAGGGATGGGAGCGGGAGATGTGGTGCCCAGGACAGCGCCGAGCAACTGGGACTCCCCTAGGACAAGAGGGGACCACAGGTTGTGGCTCACCAACGGACCTCACAGCAACCTCTGGCAAGGATGCCTGAGGGTCCTCCAGGTAGGGTAGGCCCTAGCACAGGTACCGGTACCAGCTGGAGACAGCACTGGGACACAGGGCTGGTGC